>NW_020799118.1:5003975-5197118 GCF_003259725.1 Athene cunicularia | reverse complement strand
CCCCCCCCCCCCAAAATAAATGATAGTCAATACAAGCTGTTATAGACCATCTTTTGAAAAATAGTAATGAAAATAATGGAAGACAGCAAATTTTGTCTATATAGTCTTTCCATTCTAAGTTTTTCTACAATTGGTATGTGAATCACAGTGATTACCTGGTCAGTTCAATGCAATATGAACTTTATTCTTGCCAGAAAGGATATTCCTTTTATTCCTTGTCCTTATTGACTAAAAAGGTGTTCTGTTCTGCCCTGACCACTTTCTGCTGTGTGCGTTGTGCCAGTAACAGTATTAAACTCAACTGTAAGATCACTTAGCAACTGCTTGTCTGAAAAGTAGCCCAGCAGAAAAAAAAAATTGAAAACAGTTTTGAGGTAGGACACTGTGTGTATAAATACCAGTGCCAGAACAAGGGAGGTGGTAGCAATGATAGCTAAGGTAACCTAGAAAAGCACAGCCTTAGGAAGACTGATTAAAGTAGCCATGTAATCACAGCTTTGGTTTTGAATGTGAGTAATATTATCGAGGGAGAAAGTATAAGTCTTTTTTTTAATGTGTGTTAGTATTTAATACCCACAAATTTAACTTTTGGCTTTTCTACAAGATTTGGATTTTTTTTTTTTGATAGCTGTATAGAGAACTCATATAAAGATGCTAAGTTGCTGTAGAAAAATAATTATTCTTTCTGTGCTGAATTAATGGAGTGCAAAATGCCTCTAATGACCTACTGAAATGTTTCTTGCTAATGTCAGTTCTCAAGCTGTAATGTGGAATGGGTAGGAAAGTAATCGTCTACTTTCTGCATGGGCAAAGAAGCAGAAATGTTTTGGAAAAAATCTAGCATGAGGAAATTGGATTGGCTGATTTCAAGTGATACGAGAACCCTGGCGAATCCAGCAAATTACCAATGCCAGACTGCAAGTATGGTGTCTGCACTGAATATTTGATTGACGTAGTAAAAACTTTCACATATTGTCCACTACTGGAGTTTGGCAGACTTAATCTGGTCCACAGGACAATGTTAAGTTTTTTTTGTGAACTGGCCAAAACTTCTGTAACTATAGAAAATACTAAGAAAGATACAGGTAAATCAATGAACTGAGTGTAAAGGGGAAAAAAGTTGTCCATTGACTTTGCTTACGTGAAGAAATTAAGTAATACCAGTTCTGATAGTGTGTTTTCAGTAAAAGCACAAGAAACTTGCTGACATCTGCTTTGAATATTTCTGGAACAGAATTGGCTGATTTATTATATATATAAATGAAGGAGCATTTCATTTAACTGTTGGGAGGGATATTTTAACATAATTGTGTCCCTGCAGAAGCTCTCATGAAATTATTGATTAACATATGTGAAATTGTTAATGAAATTGAAAAAAAAAAAAAATCTGGTTTAGGACATGTATCCATCCTGATGTTTGTCAGAAGCCATTCAAATCTTCGAAGATCTGTTGTATTTCATGTATTTATGCAAGATTTGGAAGTCAGAATCTGTTTTAGATTAGGTGATTAAGTCCTAATATTTTTTTGTAAAGTTATAGTAAATAGTAAAGCAGTCTTTAAAAATTCTAAATTTCTGTCATAATTTTTTAAAAATAATTTTTATTCTCAATGTAATGACAGATTTTTAAGGTATTTGTAGGAAATACAAAGGTTTTCATAGATTACAAGATTCATAAAATCCCATCGTCTTTAAGCTAGTCTTTAAGACCGAGCTTTAGAAGAAATGCCATGAAGAAGCAATGACGCTATCTCTACTCTGGCCTCACTGTAATAGATATATTTCCTCAGAATTTCAAGCAAGGAAAACAAGCAATTTGAAGATGTTAAACAACAAACAGTGTATCTCATTAATATGCATGTAGTGAAAAGGTGTAGTCCCATACCTCTGTGATTAAAACAAAACAGCTGCAGCCACAGGCAAACTTGTCAACAGTTGTATTAAAGCCAGATGCAGACTAATCTGGTTTGTTCAATAGTTCTGATACTGTATTAAATAATACCTTTTTTGAAAGATTGCTTAAATAGCGATGAGATTAAGAGCATCTTTTTTTGTGCTTTGCTGAATAGCAAATGATGTCGGCAACATCTTGAGTATGATGCTGAGTTAGTGCCGCTATGTACATGACTTCTAGTTTTCAAATGAGCAAAAATACACACACAAATTCACCTTTATTTGTCCCTTCTCTTTAGATGAACTTCGTCAAGCTATTGTGGCCATGATGAATAGAAAGGATGAACTGGAAGAACAGAATAGGTAGTTTTCTTTTTCTAGTCAAGAGGCACTATAATTTTAAAAAATCTGTTCTCTAATACAAACTGTCCTTTGTGTAAAGTTATGCATAACCTTTGTGCAATTTTTTTGATCTATCTATTATTTGTCTGTGAAAGGTAAGCTTAACGATTCAATATTCAGCTGTTGATTCTGAAGAGTAATGCTGCACATCAAATTTTTCATTTGAATTTGAATCACATATAACTCTTTGTATCTTGGGAGCTTTTGCCAGTTGTAGTTTTTTCAAAACCAAAACTTAAAACCAAATGATTCTTAAGGTCTCTTAAGACAGCTTTCCAAACGAGTAAAAGTTTGTCATTGTACAAATATTCAGAAAATTTCCTTTTTTCCACTTCCAGTGCAGAAAAGAGGTAGAATGGATAACAATATTGTGCTGAAAGTGGCTGTCATTTGTGAGTGTCTTTATGTTCACTTGGGGCAAAATGATGATGTAAATGCAAAAATGATAAGTTGCTTATTTAAAATGCTGAGTAACCTACATTGTATTTATTTAGTCTATTTACACACATCATTAGATTAATGAAAATACAAATATATTCAAGGCATACTGTTATTATGCTGTAGAAGGGCTATTTTGTTAATTTACATTTTTCTGTAGATATTTTAATTTGGTGTGAGTGGTTTTTTCATGTTTTGACTACTAACTGATGCCATTTTCCTGCCTCTTATCCTCCCTACTCCAGTAATTGCAAGTTATTGCCTCATTCAGCTTTGCATTTTTTGGCAGAAGGACCAGGATGTTTTGGGTTCTACCATTATGCATCATGCTGACCCTTGCTATCTCATCAAAGGTTTCACACAGAGGTCTATGGCAGTGCTCTCAGTAGAGACAAGACCCCTATCTCCTGCTCTTGTTAGTAAATATATTGCTTATAGATTATTCCTGAGATGGATGGACTTGCACTGAAGCACTGACACCAGATTATAAGCTGTTTTCTATAATAAATTCTTTCTGCATGGAGGTACGATAGATACCATAACAGTTGTGCTTTGGACATGTTGATGAGTTTGTAATACAAATTAATAGTAAGCACAACTGTTTTGATTGGGTCCTTAATCCTTGTAGCTTTTCATATCGTTGTATAATCAATTCAGGTGAATTTATTACATTAAATAATAAAATTTTAGGATGACATTAATGGTATCATTCAGGCAACCTACTCTGTGATTCGTAGAGTATTCTCTAATTATTAGGTAATGTTGGCAGTGTTCTAACAGAGCCTGCTGCCTTATTCCAGATCTCTGAGAAATCTGCTTGATGGAGAGATGGAGCATTCAGCAGCACTAAGGCAGGAAATGGACAACTGGAGAAGAAAAGTAGCAGAACAGGAAGAGCGACATGCCACAAAAGTCCAAGCCTTGGCACGGTAAGAAGCACTGAAAGTGTAATAAAAGGTAACAGCAGTGGAACAAGGGAATGAAAAATTCTGCAAAGAAGAAAAAAATAATTTTCAAGTAGTTTAGTTTTCAGAAGAATGTAAGTGATTTGGGATGAAAAATCCCATGGCCTTTAGCTGAATTCAAGCTGAAAAAAAAACCTCTGGAAGATTTTCTGTCAAATTCAGTGGGTTTGTGGTTTTTGTTTTGTTAAGTGTTAACAGTAAGTGAGAGTTTAAAATATTAGTATAACCACTGTTATAGCTCCAGAGGAAAGAATATCAGTGAGCTGTACTTATGACAACAACAAGTTTAATTTTAAAAAGTAATTAGACTAATATTAAGAAATATAAGCCATGAAAATAGCATCAGTTAGATAATGAGACTGGATACAAAGGAATATGTGTATGTGAAAGGTAAATATAAGAAGACTTTTATCTCTTTATATATCTATTTCACTCAATTCTAGCCCCCGTCCTCACCCCCTTCTTTTTTAAAAATTAATTTTTGTTTTACTTGATATTTGGGAGATTATTGGTATAGCTGTCTGCCCAATCTGGAACAAATCACAATACTGAGGTCCTTGTTGTTTTCTTTGTTGGCTATTTGATATTCTTAATGATGTTGAAGTACCTAGCACTGTCTACAAACAGTAGTTTCCAAACCTCAGATCTGATATAGAGGGCAAGGAGGGGAACAGAAACACTGTGTTAACTGTGTCAATGTTTATTGTGAACTGACTGATGTTTTTGTCCTAGAAGAATGAAATATTCATTCTAATAGTGGAAATGGCTGCTTTGGTGCATGTGTAAAACATAAGGATTTTTTTTTTCCCCAAAAAATACACAAGATAAATTGTTGGGGTTCTAGCTCTCACACCTGGCCCCAGTGAGAGCTTGTTTTGGAGACTATTTAATTTTAATATTACTCCACAGTATTCCTCTGGTAGATACAGTTCCACACTGAGTTTAGTATGGGGACCCCTCTCCTCCCAGCAAGTTCTTACTTCAGTCAGTAGAAGTTGTGCTGAGTGGTCCTAGTGTCAGTTAAATTGAGTAGGAATGTTTGTGGCTATATTTATTGCTTTCAGTATTATAAAATATGTCAGTGTCAGCTGCTGCTGACACAGATACCCTTCCGTATGTACCCTCACATATCTAAGCAGTAAAGAATGGATTATCCATCTTCTTCAGTGACATTTTAATCTGATCTGTCTTCCTTTCATCTCATTATTTAAGCATTAATTTGTTTTCCTTGGGCTGATGTTTTTTTCTTGTCCTGTTGTCAAGTTTTCATGGCTGACCACTTTATCTCCAACTGTATCATAAGCAACAGTTGTTGCCAAACAGTATCAACAGTAGTTGTGGTGTAACTGCTTCCCCCTAGCTCTAGGAAGGTCAGCTGGAACAGGTTTTTCAGGACTGCTTCCAGTCAGGTTTTGACTATCTCCACAGATGGGAGACTTCCCGGCCCCTCTGGGCAGTGTTGTTGGCAGTGACCCATTGGCAATGCAAGGTGCTGTTGGCTTTCTTTGCTGCAAAGGGTGCATCTGTGGCTTGTGGTCAGCCTGTTTTCCACCAGGACTCCTAGTTCCTCCTCCGCAGAGCTGTTTTTCAGCCCACAGCATATATGGGTACCTAGGGCTATTCCTCCCTGGATGCAGGACTTTGCATTTCCCCTTGTTGAACGTCAAGGGATTTGTCTGAGTCCAGCCTGTCCAGGTCCCTCTGAATGGCAGCACAACCATCTGGTTTATCAACTGCTCCCCAGTTTTCTATTGTCAGTGAACTTGCTGAGGGTGCATTCTGTCCCAGCATCCAGGTCTTTAATGAAGGTGTTAAACAATATGGCCCCAGTAGTAACTTGCCTCCAGATTGATTTTGTGCCACAGCTATTGTGAGGGAAAAGAATTTTAACCCTTGTCTAAATGTAATTTAGCTTAAGAAAGGCTTTTGAAGGTAAGTGCTGCTGTAATAGTGTGATTATTTTCTTCTTACAATTCTAAATAAGCTCTAGAGTAACCTATGATGCCTAAGATCTTGGGGATGATTCACATGTATAGCAAACAACAAACCTGTCCCAAATGTTAAATAAGATTATTAATCTGTGCCTTATCACAGAGAGAAGTGTTTGTTTTCTGCACGTGCAGGCAGAGTGCTTAGCGTCAGTCATAAAATACCACAACTGAGATTCCTATAAGCTTTTTATTGCACAGCAAAACTAGTATCTTAAAGTCATAAATATAAAGCTTTCTTAAAAAAATAAAAAAAAAGAACTAATTCTGCTTTTGATGACACATCAAAACAAACTACTCACTTTGAGGGAGGGAGAGATATGCATAAGTGGGTTTGACATTCATGTGATGTAGAGCAATTGAGACAATGCAAATACTTCATCATTTAATATTCATGTTTCAGGTTATAGGAATTGTATATTCATATTTCTTTGACTCACTTCCCCCACAGTTTTAGAATTTGCAGTGACATATGGGTGAATCAGATATTTGTCATGCACATACCTTTTTAAAGAATAGATAAGGAGCTTTTATAACAAGATCTAAGAGATGCTCACTTGCCCAACTTGTTATTTTTAAACGTTTGTTTAATTTCTCTTATTGCTGTGGAGACTGGGTGTATTTTGTTGATTGCTCTTCTGAAAGTCAGTTTACCTTGTCGCATGACAAAAACAGTGTTGAGAGCTGCTTAGGTACAACAAATTCTTGTATCGCTGGTTATTTTGGACTTTGGATGCATTTTTTTAATGATTCATTGCAGCTCATTTTCTAGCACATAAGAAATTTGCATACACTTATTTTGGAATATAGGTTTTTCTTCTAAATTCTTTTCTTGGTTCACTTTGTACACTGTAGGTGATGCTGCTGCAATAATAAAAGTAAAAAGATTTTAAAATAAATAATGTTTTAAGCCAGGAATTTGGGCAAGCTGAATAATTTGAAATAACAGAAGTTTTGGAAAAGCCTTGTAAGTGCTGCATAATACTAGGTGAGCGAGATGAGACTAAATTTCAGATATTCTGTAATAGTGAAAACTCATGGTTTACCTGGAAAACAGTTGATCACATGACTAGAGTAGAAAAATTTCCTCAACTGTAATATTCTGAATATCTTAAGGCAAAGAAAATCATTCCATAACAATCTGTTGTAATTTGATAAACAAATCTGCTTCAGATGGTGAGCGCTGATATTTATGCATGTCCCCAAAGCTCCTCTGAAGAATTTGACGTAAATATTTTCCTGAAGGGTTTGAAGACGCAAATTTCAGTGACACATCAGTCAGTGTTGAAATGATTACTTCTGGATATCTGCAAAATTGATTTATTCAGCTGATCTAGACTCTTCAGAGTCTCTGATCTCCTAGACAAAACGCTAGCTTACATAGAGAAATTTCCCTCAGTTTCTGAAGTTCTCTTTGAAAAATGGAAAAATTCTTAGGTCATTTTAGTTTCAAGTAGTGGTAATTTCACTCTTCCATGTGAAGTATTTGAATAGCTCTTTCGTAACAGTTACGATACTGTTTCAGAAGGAGGAGTCTCAGCATTCAACCTATTACCTATTTCCTAGCCTTCTGTTAGAATACACCAAATAGACATTCTAGTATAATTTTGTAAGCCCTTTTTTTTGTTGTTTTTATTTTTTTTTTCTTTGTCAATGAGTCTTTCTCAAATTGCATGGACATACTGTACCAGTGGCTTTTTGGCAATGCAAAGGTTTTTTAATTGAGATTTTTCTTTCTTCTGTATGGAATACTTTTACATCCCATTGTTAGGCAAAGAAATTTATTGGAGTTGACTGTGAAATTGGATAATATCAGATTGCATATTCTTAGACTATTTTCAGAAATGTTGGAGGAAAGCATTTTACAAAGATCAAGCTTTGTAGCAAGAAAAGCAGCTAGAAAGAGATGACGATAATGTGCTGTGTAGGGAAATAAGGGTTGAGAATTTGACTATATTTTACACTTTTTATTTATCTTCTGTTTACTGTACATTCTGTATCCTAATCTGCCTCCTTTTATCTAGTGTCTGTGTTATTTAAGCCACATTGCTTTCGCATTTGGCATTTTATATTAATCTGTCTTTTAACACTTCATTCACGACCATAGCGCTTCTATGATGGGTGAAATGATGTGCTATGCATCTTGAAATGATTGCATCACTACCTTAAGCAGCTTCTTAGAGAGAGTAGAAAATATATCTTGTCCCTGCTTGTGAAAGCGAATTTGAATATTCCCATATTCAATGATTTTTTCCTGCTTAATTAGTTGGTGACATGTCACAAGTTCCAAAAACATTTTATAAAAAATTAGTTATGTTATTTCATAAGATAAACAATTTCTTCATATTCATTATCCACAAAGCCATCCGGATGTGATATCAGTGCTAAGATAGAACCCTCCTTTCATAATTTAGATTTGAACACAGTCTGTGTTGTGAAGCTATCATGAGAATAGTTTTCAGTTTATCATGCATATGGTGTTTGTCTTCCATGACAAGCAGTTAGGTTTATCACATTATTCTTCATTACAGTATTTTTCAGAGATAGTTCAATTTCCACTTCTATGGATAATAGTTCTCTTTTTTTCTTACTTCATTTAGGGTATGTATGACTACAATTAATTGTGATCTCGCACCTCCTAATAGTAAGATAATAGGTTGGAAGTAATAGTAAGATAATAGGTTGGAATAGGTTCAGGTTGGAAGGCATCTCTGGAAGTCATCTAGCCCAATCTCTGTATGTAGATTCTCCATATTCTTGTAGTACGTTGTTTATATCAATTCATTCTCAAGATTCATGCATTTAATTTTTTTTTTTTTTTTTTAGTATTTGGAGATTTTATACCTTTATAGTGTTTTCTAAACCACTAAATTTTTATCAAGACACATCTGTTGGATTTTTTTTTGTTTTTTTTGTTTTTCGATAAGCCTGGATTTAGAAATAAGACTCGTTTTAGGCATCAGCTCCACAGAAAGCACTTGTTAGTATCTGATGTTTGTGCCAGTAACTTAATTAAAGTATTCTTCAGGCCATTATAGTTGAGATACATGAGAAACTACTCTTTCAAAATATTTTCTTACCATGTTCATTTTACAAAAGCCCTAGAGGAATTTTTGTATCTTTTTCAGAAACAAGTTGTGTGGGTTTGTTTTTTATTTTTCCTTTTTTTATTTTTTTTTTCTTTCTGTTAAGGTGTAGGAAAATAAGTCCTATAAGACCTCTTCCTCTGCAACATAAATCACAACTTAAAGGGATATTATTCTTTAACCTTTTAATAAAATTGTTGGAAGTCAGCTTTTATGAAAGCTGTCTTACTGGTGTTAGTATTAACAGCCAGAAATCTTTTGATGAACATAAGATGTATCTAATTTGACTTGCATAGTAAACCTTAACTGTGCTTGGTGTATGTATACATGCTTCAGTAGGCATAACTATCTGTCACAGAAACTTTGTGGGCATTACTGGAAAATAACCAAGCTCCTTCAACTCCCCTTGTTCTGCTATAATGATAGTTTTTAAAAGGGATGCTATAGCACAAGGAAGGTGGGGGAGATTTCACCTGCGGGGTGTTGGTGGTTCTCCAGGAATACAGCAGAAGTCTCAGCAGGGGGGGGCTGATCCACTGCTGCGTTCCATATGAATAGCATCTCTCTTCCATGCTATCTTCCCTTTGATGTGAGAACATGCTGCTTGTTATCCTGTTACATTCATCCTCTCGTTATGAGAGTCCTTAGGGAACAGTTGCCGTTTTTCCTGGCATGAATTAACTTTTTGGTGAGGATATGCCTTTATCAGTAATATTGCATGCTACCTTTTCATTTGTTATATACATAGAAGTTAGGCATATGTTTTCCAAATGTGAACTTGTTTTATGCTGCTAAAACAATGTCACTATTTTTACAGCAGTTTTGTTTTTTTCTTAGGCAGGATTTCTCTAAATGCTAATTTTTAAATAATGACATTGAGAGGAAGCGTAATTATTTTTCCTTCAAAATTAGGCAGGGAATTGAAGGTATTTGACAACTTACATTTATTATATAATTGATCATTCCTTGTCATTCCAGATAATTTTCCCAAAAAGATAATAAATAAGTTTGTTGTTGCTAAGGTGTTCTATGGCTGTATACCATTCATGAATAGTAAAATTTATTTTCAGCAACACAATATTTTCTTTCTGTATTAATATGATCAATGCCACTAAATATTGCCACTGAAAAGTAAATCCTTTATTATTAATGTTTTACTTCATAGCTTTGGCAAAAAGGATTCCTTACACTATAGTAATGCCAGTCAAGTATTGCTGTATAAACAAGCCCTGACCATATGCATACTCTTGAAAGAAATTTACTGAATGTTTTTCCTTTTTCTGACTTCCTTTCAGTACAGGACTTTAGTAGAATCATTAAGATTTTTCACATAACTTGTGAATACATAGAGTGGTTCAAGTGAATTTTCAAGTATGTCTCACAATAGAAATACTTATCATTTTAGGGATTTTATGAGGTGGTATCTTCCATTTTAGAAAATTGATAAAAGTTATTAATGTATTACCATTTAAGGTTTTGATACTTACATTCTTCTTCTCTTTGCTTACAGTTGTTATCACATACTGATTCATTACCATATTTCGTATTGTATTTTTCCTCTGGTTTTAAGCAAAGACACGGTTGATGGCTGAGAGTAGATACATATAATTTTGTAATATTCTGATTTATCTTTGGGAAAAGTACTAAAGCAAAAAGCTGACTGCAGAGTTTAATTGCATCATCAGTAATTTCACTGGATAAAATTGCTATAGAATAACCTATACTCTGCTAAAAAATGTTGATTCTTACCGCATTAGCTTATAAATAACATTTATTGCAACTTGGAAATATCTTTATTTGGTTTTCTTTGGAAAATATTCAAAGAACTATGGAGAAACTCCTACAGTTACTTGAAAAAAGTTCAGATGGAATACAATTAAATCTGCTGTTCTACTTGTGTGGCATTTATAAGTTGCTGTATTTAATTTGTTTATATTTATTTAGTCATACTTTTGGAGAGATTTTGGAGATAAATCTGCTCTGTCAGAAACTAACTTTGTATTTGTCTTAAAGAAAAAAATGTGGAGAAATGCCTATGTTTTTTTCTTTGTCTTGAAGATGCAAAGCTTCAAAGATGCTCTGCTAATCTGCTCTTTACGTGTACCCAAATAGTAATAAATCATAACGAGACCTGAGAGGGAGTTAAATTCTGGTTTCATAGGATGCTTCAAATCCATTTTTTTGTGATTGTATTTCAAACCTTAGTATTTTTTTCCATATAGTGCTTAATATGCAGTTTTCTAGTTTTATAATCAAACAACCCAAGAAAAGTATGTCTTATATCATTGTTCTGCATGAGTAATCACCTGTGATACAAAGCTTAATCAACAGCACACTCTAGATCTGTGCCATTTGAGCAAAAAGAGTAATTTGTAGGAGTACAAATGGCATATTATCACTCTGTCTTTAAGCTACTTACTAACATGGGAGAAGTGATCAGACAGGAAAATTTATTATAATCGAGATTTTGGAGGTGGGTGTGCTTTTAGTGGCGTAGTTCTCTGTTTCTGTTTTCCCATGTATTTCAGCCTGATTTTTTTTTTTTTCTCTATCCCCTTCAACTTTTACTTACAGTCGTCTTATTTATTCCTTGGCACAGAATGTGGAATTGTTCAGAGTACTTAAAAGATGCTGAAAGCATTGTTTTTATCACTAGTCTTATAACAGCCTAACAGTTTAGCTCCAAGTTAGATGGTAAAGTTTGGAAAAGTTACAGAAGTAAAGCTGGGACCTTCACATAGAAATATTTAACATACGTAACAATACATATTACTGTTGGTTCAGCTGGATGAGAACTCCTGCAAATCTGACCCTTAACTCCTGTACAGGAGTTTCTCCTCCTACAACATACTTGCTGTGAATATCTGATATAATACCTCTTGAAGTCATTAAAGACTTTACAGTGGGTTGCTTGCCAATTTATTTTTTTAAGCATGCTGCAATAGAAAGACCTATATAAATTAATGTATATCAGAATGCACCCTCTTTGGTATCTAGCTGAATAGTAGTAATGAGAAAGATGTCAAAGAATAAGAATTTGTAAGATAATAAGGAGGTATATTAGAAAATAGTGACTGGGTGGTAGTATCCTGCTTTGAATTTTAATCTTGTATCAAAAATCTTAACTGAATTAAAGTCTTTCTAAAGTTCATCTGTACTGTATCAATTTTAATTGATAGGCACAGTCGTAAAACATAGATTTTTTTTTTTTTTTTTTTTATGCTGTCTCAGTACAGGCAGAAGGTACTCAGTCTATTCTCAAATGAATGTTGTATGATTATTCCACGAGAATCCTTAAAACTCAATATATTGTAATTATATACAGTTATTTCCATGTAGACATATTTACATTTCTGGTGAGAAACTTTGTCTAGCTGTCATATAAATATTTTTTCATGAATGAATTATTTAGACTTGTTTTAATGTAGTATATAGAATTAAACTGTATTTCTGATTTTTTTTTTTTTTCCTTAATCTGAATATCAGTGTCCATTGCTGGTAGAAAAATGGACTTGTTCTTTGTAGTCTAGGAAACAAAAAATATCATAAAATGCATAAAAACATCAAGGACTTCATTAAAATTTGATAGTTAATGAATAGTTTCATCTCTCGCAACCTCCTACTAAAGAACTGAATAAAATTAAAGTTACATAGTTCAGAAAACTGATTTGAAATCCATTGAAATATGAATATAGTACCAATCTAGATTTTTTTTAATATATAAATATGGCATTGCTCACATCAGCAGTTTATTTTTGTGTATGTGTATATATAATATATAATATATATAGTGTGTGTGTGCATGTGTGTGTGTGTATATATATATATAGTATAAGGACCATCAAACATATTTGCATGTGTTTCTGAATACTTCTTGTTCTTAAATAAATTCCCATAAATAAAATGCCTCCCTTTTGGTGTGTAATCTCATTATAGCTTCCTGTACCATTCCTAGAGCTTGTACTGCTCCTCTGGCATGATTTTGACTTGTCCATATTCTGTCTTCTCTAACCAGTTACAGGTTTCTTGTGTGTGATGTTCTCTACTGCAGCTGTAGCATCTATATATTTCTACCCTGAAGAAGAGTACCCTTTATACCCTTGAAGAAGATTAAATGTCTGAGTTCCCTCTCTCAACACGTTTTAGTTAACGTTTTTTTTTTTTGTATAAATACCCGTCATACTTGGTTAACTGAATGAGCTTACATAATTGAATTTTCATACATGCAATTTGTCACCTTTGGTTAAAATTCAATTGGTTAAAATCCTTTTATTTCCCCCCAAATATAAGGTGCTAGTATCCCATCCTTATTTTTTTGATTGTTGATTTAGTTGTCTGTATCATTCTTCTGCTGTCAATGTATCATAGTAAAGAAAATCTAAATTAAACAATTAATGAAAAGTTTTTGATTATGAGATAATTTGTTTCACTGATGCCTTTATGTGGCCCTGGAAAAGTAGGTTTCCTGGTACTCTGCTGTTGTTTTATTATTTAATGTGCAGGTAACTTTTTTTCCGTCTTGATCACACAACTCAGACAAAGCTTGTTATTACAGAGAGTATGTTTTTTTCCATTGAAAGGAGCTTTTCTCTATTTTGAGAAAACAATAATATTTATTTATTCTGTTCTTTTTATCAACAGAGAAAATGAGGTGCTGAAAGTGCAACTTAAGAAGTATGTGGGAGCTGTCCAGATGCTCAGAAGAGAAGGTCAAACAGTGGAAGGTAAGGATACAATGAAGGGGGCAAAAAAATTCTGTGCACAGGGTTTGTTTTGCTGTATGCAACCATTGAGACAGAGTTTATTGGAGGCATAGATATAGTAACAAAGTGATGGAAGTGACTCCTGGAATTGTATAATAAAAAACTGACAATGAAAGAATAACCAGTGAACGAGCATGCCTCTGGTTTATAAGAATCTGCTTTTTTTTTCTTTCCTGACTGATCCTGGAATGGATCTCTGTAGATAACCAGCCACCCGATGCTG
This sequence comes from Athene cunicularia, assembly GCF_003259725.1. Taxonomy (NCBI): domain Eukaryota; kingdom Metazoa; phylum Chordata; class Aves; order Strigiformes; family Strigidae; genus Athene; species Athene cunicularia. The sequence continues at coordinate 5,183,360 of NW_020799118.1, read as the reverse complement.
TGAGAGTTTTGGTCCATAACCAAAAAACTTCAGCCACACAAAACAGTCCTAGTGTGGCTGGGAACATGGTTCACACTTCCACATGCTGCCTAGTATGACATCAGCCCTCCCCCTGTTGGAAAATATCAGCATCTGAAAAGATGACAGTTTTGTTTCTATGAGAACTGTCCCTGACGCATCTCTGACTGGGTATTTGCTGCTGTGTGAACAGTTTTTTAATGCAGACAGATATCAAACAAAAAGAATGTTATGTGATGGCATACCATCAAATTACTGCTTAGTAGAAACCCTCAAGAAGTCTTTGCTTTCCTTTCTGAGTCTTTGCCAAAACAAATGAAATAATTTACATGAAAGTGGGATTAGCAAGAGATAATAATAAGCCCTATTCATCTCTTCAAAGTATGGTAGGGTAGTATCTCCCAATAGTGAAAAATAACATATTTGATATCTTTTCCTTTTGAGAAAAATACCGATGTAGATTTTTGTATTTATTTTTACAGAACGTTTTCTGTTAGATGAAGTGATCTTTCTTTCAACAAGAAAAAGCTATCAGATAAAAATGTGATTTTAAAAAATAACCTATGATTTAGTGTGATACTGGAACATAAGAATAATTTTTTTGAGAAGAGAACATTTAGTATCTTCATATTATACCATTACTGTTGTTTTGGAAATCAGTATTTTCAGACTGTTTGAAATAGTCTAAGACCAGACATTTAACTTTCTTTGCTAAATTGCTCTGATTCTAATGAGCAGATTTTATATCTGAAAGATAACGAGTTAAATTATCATCAGTGTTACCTTTTTTTTTCAGTGGTCAGTGGAGCTAGAACTGTTCATGACAGGGTGAACTGGAGTCTTGATTCTGAATCATCACCTGGTGGGACATGTATTTCCACTGACCACAGGTGTTTTGGGAAACAGAGGTAGCATTTCAGAAATGAGAACCATACATTTTTTTTTTTTCTTAATTGTCAATATTGTGGTCATGTAAGTGGCTGTATGAATGAATACTACATTAATTCTCCTCTTAAATGCTAGTTAAGTAAACTTATCTGGAGTTTAAAAACTTCATTCATCCTGAAAAGCAATTTTGTTGGTGAGAACACATGTTTTTACTTCCGACTTTGCTGGAGTGTAGTGATTCATATTAAGAATTATTCACGAAAACCATCTTTTAAGCTTCTTATAATAGCAGAAATTATCCTTCATTAGGATACTGACAGTTTCCATGATGAGTGCAATTGTAGGAAAAGAAAAAAAAATATTCCTAGGCTAGCTATATTCTGCCATGTTAAAATTATGCAAATTAATGAGTGATAAGAATAGAAACTGAGTAGGACGGTCAGATTTTATAGATGAAAAAGGGGGATGGAACCGTACCAACATCTCTAAAAATGAATACGTGTATGCTTTATGCTCAAAGGATATTTTATCAATCTGCAGTAATTTTTTGTAATATTTATCATTAGTGACCAGAATAAATTTCAGCTATATGCACTATTTGTAGTAATTTTTCTAACTTCACGCATTATAGTTTTATAAAACCAAATTATTTTTTCCTTAGCTGCCATTGGAGATTTTTAAGTTGAATTTTTAGTAGTACTGGGCCTCTGACTCAAAAAAAAGTACTTAAACATGAAAATAATGCCTGAGAACTAATATATTTAGATACACTTGAAAAAAGAAGAGTGAAATGAGAAAAAGTTTTTTCTTTTACCAGATTTATAGAAACTATTGCTCTCATAGTTTATATAAATAACTTGCATTATCTCATCATAGGCATTAATATTTTTCGGGTGTGAGCTTTCATAATTAAGAATATTTGCATTATTTGAAAGAGCTATTTGTACTTCTCAATACATAGTTCTTTGTGTAACTTCAGGCAAATTATTGAATTCCAATTGTGGTATAACTTAAAGTGATTGTAACAACTTGTATTAAGTCATTTTGTTCTTAATTAGCTCACATGCTCAGAAGGATTACAGAGTATATTTAAAAGACCTATTTTATTACTGTGTTCTGAGGTTGTGACAATTATGTGAAGAAAATAAGATGAAGAAACTACTGTTTTCTTGGATGTTGTCATTTTAAGTTAAAATTCTTGTTGCTTTGTATATATATAATAATTTACACATTCATAGGTTAATGTTCTTGACTTTTCAGCTAGCCTTACATGTAGATACAATCATAGAGTTCTTATCTGCTTCAACTTGAAATACTCCCAGCTGTCATCTTTTGCTGTAATGCTAGGAAATTGTCTTCATCAGAGGCATAAACTGTTGCATACAGCTAATTTAACTGCTGCCCTATGTTATCATCATGAGTAATTTCAACAATGATTAATCTTCTTCCAAATGGTATCAAAACAAAAGTCTTAAATGTATTGTAGATTTTAGAGCACTGTGTGTTTAGACTTTCTGTGACACTGTTTTGAAAGAGTCAGAATAAATTGAGCTTCTGCTGTTACTTTTATGACTATAAATAGAGAAGAATCTACATGTTTGCCACAATAATTGGATCAGATGGTATTGAGTATGGCTTTTAAATAGTTTCCTAAAATAATAAATGAAACTCAGCATAATACTTTGCCTTGTGGTGACTTAAAAAAACAAAAAAACACTCAGCAAATGTGATTATAAATAAATTGCCCAGGAATCAGAATGCAGACAAGTTCAGAATATTGTACCAGCTTTCAAAATGAATGATCACTGCCATAGACTGAGCAGCTTGATATTAGTATTTAAATATTTAATAAATGAGCATCCTGATTTCTCAGCCATCGGCAGGAATTGGATGTGTACCATTTTTCAGACCTGCTTAGATACAATAATATTATGTATATGAAAAGGCTGATCTTAGAAGTTTTCGGCTGAGGAACTTCAAGCAAGATTTACAAGAAACTGCTCTTAAAAAACCCATTCAGAATTAACTTAAAATAATAATAATAAACTTTTGAATATATATATTCTTCCTCAGAGCAAAACCAATTCCCACACTCCAGGAGTATTTAGTCAGATGAATTATGGTGTCTTCTATGTACCTCAGGGTGGTTGTGTATATATAGTCTGGATTTTGAAAAACGGTGAAAGCATTTGTTAAACCTTTTTTATTAGGGCTTGTTTACTTACTTTATATGTGCTAACTTGATTTTTTTTTAGAAATTCATGATCTGTGAGAAAAAGTTGTATTTTACTTTTTGTAACTTGGAGAAGACTTAGAATAGGTCTTAAAGTGATCATAAAATACATATAGGGTAGCTAGGAACAGAAATAGAATAAAACTTTTTCATTCACTGGATAAGAAAAAAACCAATGGGCTTAAATGGCAGGTGAAGGAAGTTTGATTAGCTATCAAGAAAACCTTTCTGAGAAGAATACTTAAATTTAAATAGACTGTGCAGGGAAGCATGAAATCTCCATTATTTGAGGTTTCAAGGTATAAATTAGACAATTAACTGTCAGGAATGAAATAATTGCAGCTGATTCTGCTTTACTCAAAAACATGAAATACTAGATGAAGTATGGAATGTCCATTCTCAGCCCTATTTTCTGTAATTTCTATGATATGTAAGTAGTCTGTGCAAGTATTATGAAATTATATTCTAGAAGTGAAGTAGAAAAAACACTTGAAAGAGGAGCATAGGCTTACTTTTCAAAGGCTTTAGGTAGGATTTGCAGTTACTACCTACATATATTAGTTAGCTGTACTCGCAGAAGAGCCAAATGCTTTTAGTTTGCACTTTTGTTTGTGTTGAGAGTACCTGTCTAATATTGCTCACAAGAAAGCTTCCTGTAGCATTTGTATTTTAGTACTTGTAAAATCGTTTAATATTACATCCTATTTTGAAACTTCTAATAACTGTTTCTTTTAGAGCTATTACTTCTAAACAGGTTGTCTTAGATGTTTATGTAATGTAACTTTTTAATTTGAGGTATCTCTTTGTTTTAGTTCTGCCAAACATTTGGACCACTGATGGTGAACTTACTATTCCAGAGCAAAAGCAAGTAGAAAACAATGAGGAACTAGCCAGCTCTTATGAAAGAAAATTGATTGAGGTAAAGTTTGTACTGTACAAAATTTGTGGAATCATAATTGTAACATAACATTTGAAGCTGAAAATAGATTCTTTGTCTGGTTGTTATTTTTTTTCTCCGTTATTGCAAAGAAAAGTCTGATTTTTGCCTTAAGAAGAAAAAAAGGAAAGATATAATTTTCAGGCTTCTGTGGTTAAAGTACAGATTTGTTCATTCAACTTCAAAGCATATTTAAAGCAATTCAGATAATTAAAAACATTTCTTAACAAGGGTACACATTTATACTTTGATGTTAAAATGAGGGTTTTAATAAATAAACAAGGTCCTTAAGGTTATAACTGATGATGGTGAAGTTGAAACCATCACAGACAATAGGTTTCAGGTATTGTCTAAATTACAGTACATAGTTACAGGCATTGCTGTTTTGTCAGTTGAGCTTTAAAATGAGGACATACTGAAATCTGTAGCTTCTTCTGTGCTTTCATACTGTTTTCTGATTGTTAGTGTTTTCTTTTTGTATTGCTTTACCATATAGCTTATTGAATACTGCAGCATGGAAACAGATAGTGGAAGCTACTAGTTCTGTTGATATGACCATGTTAGAAAAAGTTCTTAATGCAAGATTCACTTTTAACACTAATGCAAAATTCATTAAAGGAAAAAAAGAAAGATTAGGGTTTCATCCTAAATTTAAATACAAATGGTTTTTCCAGACAGAAGTAATGAAATTTAGTATCTAATACCCATATCTCCTATTAAATATTAAATGAACATTTTTATAAAAAGTAAAACAATTCTCTGTCTTTCTCTTGCCCAAAATACTCTGAAATTGGATACTCACATTAACTGATTAACATGAAGATGACTAAAAATGCAGGTCATGCATCGAAGAGATTAATACAGTTCTTCTGAAACATTCATACTTGGTTATCGTTTTCTCATAGGACCATGTGAAACTAATTCTCTCCCTAATGCATACCTTTGGTTGGGTTCTTCTGACTCCTTTCCTCTGTTCTATACCTATCAAAAGAATATCTTAATTAAGAACACAGGTAAAATCTCTTTCAGCTTTAAAAGCATCCTCCTTGGTTCTTTCTACTCATTTTGTTCTGCATGTTCAGAAGTTTGTTGCTAACACTTCTGAGTTTGTCAAAGACAGTGTTAGCAGTAACACTGATGGCACAACAGTAGATGTAATCACTGGAAAACCTTGTTGCAAATCACATCCAGAAGAGGAGGTCTGTATCTTGTTCTCACTAGTCTGTAACAATATCTTCACATATTCAAAATAGGATGTAACTCCTGTAACAATCCAGAGGTATTTACCAAAAGTCATTCCTCCTTTTTCTCTCCACAAATGAAATATGTGAAGTCTTACTTTCAAAGGTTAGCCTGCATTGTATTCCACATTGAGGACTAGGATAGAAACCACTCTTGAATGCTGTTCTGGCAGTTCCATTCAGCTAGAACTGGGTCTGAAAAATGTTCAGACCTAAGCAGTTTTAATAACTCTTACCTTGTGCCTAGTAGGTTGTTTCATCTGAAGACAAATATTCCCTTGAATTTTTTGGTGGCTGATCAGGATATTGAAGTCCCCCCACGGGCAAATGACTAGCTGTCAAGAAAATAAAAATAATGGTTCTGCTGAGTAATTAGAAATTTTTTTTCCTTTTTTTTCACTGGAAATGATTTTTTCATAACAATATATTGAAGAAATTTTCAGTTTCTTAACATGTTTTTAAAAATGTTTGTATTTATCAAAGTTCTTTAATTATGATCTGTAGATTGGTTGATTGAACCAAGTGGGTACAGAGAAGTTGCAAATAAAAATTCTGAGGCAGTAAAGAAACTTAAGAAACTTTTTACTGATTGTTATGCTTAAGACAGTGTTAGGAAATTTTTGTAACAATTCTGCATAGTTTTTTTAATGGTGTATTTCCTTAGAAATAGTAGTGCAACATCTAATTAGTTACCACAATTTCTTTTAAACTCCCCATTCAAAGCTTGTTGGGATATTGCTAGGTCTTTGGATACCTCTAGCAATTCCCATATGTTTTCCGATGTCATATGCTTTGGGACTAGGATGCTATTTTGTTTTAGAAGAGAAGGTAGGTCAATTTATACAACTCTCAAGCCATGAATAATAAAGTGTGTTTAAAATAATCATAAGATATGTTTTGGGCCATTGCTATGCATTGTTAGCATAAGTTTGCTGTACGTAAGGTAAAAATATATTTAATTCACTTCTGCTTACGTAAGGCTTGTCAGAGAAATATTACCAGAAGTCTTCCTGTTACACACTGAGGGATAGACAAGCTCTTCATAGTTTGCATTGCAGCTAAACTCAAATCAAACAATTACTAAGGACTTGCTGACATGATAGTACTAAGGTTTTAAAATTAAGCAAAACAGACAAAAAAGCTAAAATAGTTATGGTGTTTGTACATCTTTAAAAGACCTGTGGTCAGAGTGATGTCTGTAAGACACTCTTTCTTTTTGTGGCTGTAGACCAGTAATTAACTAGTAAATGTATCTAATTAGAACATGACTTAAACTTTCTTTGCAGTTTCATAGTTTGATAATTTTGTACTTTATTTTAGAGTAATTTTAGGGGTGGACTTTAATGTGCATTTCATCAAAGTTAAGTTGTAGGTTATGCTTGTAATGTACAAAACTGAGTGCTGTGTTAAAGACTCAGTAAACTACATAGAATTTTCAGTTTCTTGGTATAGACTAGTCCTGTCAGACCAGGGAATGAGGAACTCCTATGCTGGAATAACTCCTATGCTGGAATAACACACTTTTGATGTACTGAAACTTGTATTGCAATATATTAAACCCTTATTGTTCTGCAGAAACACTCATTCTTACAGGAATGTTGGAGACAAACCAAATAGTTAAAAAAAAAAAAATCCTCTCCAACTCTCTAAGGCTTTCTTTGTAGAACCCTGTACAAGAAACATTTCTTGGAGTCAGAATTTTTCTACATAAGTTAACTAGGTATTTCTCAAAGCTTCATAGAAACATGCAGTTTTCCTTTTAATGAAAATACTCTTGTACCTTTTCCTAAAGCTCACAGACTCCGCTTTTTATGTGGTAGCTGTACTATTGTATTTTTATGTCTGACAAATTGATCTCTGAGCATTTGGTATGTGAGGCTGGGAGACTTTCTGACATGGAAGGTGCATATGCCAATCCCATGAACTCAAGATGTGAATCACTTTGTTCAAATAAATACAGTCAGTAGATTAGAGAGTTTATTTCTGAGTATTAGATATTTATGAGATCTGACATCTGTCAAAAAGGTTAAGTTGTATGTTTTTTAAATTCCTGCCAAATTATGCAGCTCTTCTGAAAAGTTGAATTGTTTCAAACATTTGAAATATCTATGAAAGGTAATTTTGGATATTAAGCTAAGTTTTTACCGTTCTGGACAATTTCACTCTGAATTTTCATGCCTTCTGTTCTTTCTTGTTGAACAAGTAATTCGTTGGCCAGTTGCATCCCGAGGCCTCAAAAGCATGCTACTGATTATTTTAACTCAAACTGTCTTCTAGATTTTTAACTTTAATCTCCATTTCATTTCGTAAGTGCTCAAATGGCTTTAAGCAGTTTTGAGGGTATTTTTGAGCCAGCAATTACAGGAAAAGAACAAATTACGGCATGTATCGCTGTAGCTGGATAGGTGGCTTTTTTTAAACACTGTTAAATATTTGACCTTTCAATTATTTGTTTGTTGGTTTTGTTTGGTTAATGGAGTAAGGTAGTATTATAGTATCATGTGAAAAGCAGCTGTGTGATGTTCTTTAAGGTTCTTTGTGCTGCTGCCATCGTTAGTAAATGGAAGTGCAAAAGAGCCTTTCAGTATTAAAAAATCTGGAGTTGCATTATGTAATTTTGGTCAGATTTATCTTCTACTAAGAATTTTTCAGTAGTATGCTGTCAGATAGTTAAAATTTCTAAATATTGGAGGATTTTCAAATGTGAAATATGGCTTTGTTCATGATGCAATACATGAGTTTTGTTTGGGTTTTTTTATTACAAAATCCCTTCTCACATAGTAAGGTACCTTAAATCGCTAAAAGCTTTGCCAGAATGTCTCAGCATCTTTGTAGAATTGTCTCTGTTTAGTGTAACAGGTAACAATATATTGTAATGAATTTCTTCTTCTGAAGTGGGGAATTTTGATGATATAGAAATTTTCGTAATGTCTGCAGAAAATGCTCCTTATTCTTTAACATGAGATGATTATGTGGAAAGGCTGTGACAGGCACAGAACAACTTAGTTACCTGCTTAAAAAAGCCCTATCTCTGGCTATGAAGAATTGTTTGACTGCTTCTCAAATTTTTTTGTCATGCTTTTCTTCTAAAAATAATTTTGATTTGTTCTTGTATTAATTTTGATCCCGAAGTGACTCTACAAACTATTGGTAAACCTACAACCTTTCACTGTATTAAGAGTATGTGCTCTTACATATTAATGACATTCTAAGACAAGAATGAAAAGAAACCTTTCTTTAAGAAATAGACACTGCTATATTAAATAACTTAGTTGAAAACCTCTCTTGAGCACCATTTCATTGAACTACATGACCCATTTTATTGGAAATCGAAGATAAGTTTTGTGTTCTTTGACAGGATTCTGTAAAGACATGGATTTTTTTTTCCTCCTAGATATTAAAATGCCTACAAGTACAATTATTAAATAAGAGCACTTGTTTGCTTAGATTTAACGGTTGTTCAAAGGAGAGGATTGAAAAATACCCTTTGGTGAAATAAACAATCCTTGGCTCTTGTTAGCTTTAAATAAACAGTGCAAGTTTGATCTCTTCTGTTTGTATCTGTTCTGTCAGTCATATTATTTACTGACAACTCCTTTATTAGCATACTTTCATTCAGCATGAGATTTTGTTCAGGAGGCAAATGAGATCAGTGCATTAGTGGACAGTGACACTTTTGGAAATTGTTATTTTAATTTCTAATTTAAAGGTCTTAGCATGGCACGGAGCCTTGTTTTTAAATGTTAGTTGTGTTTGAAGTCAGTATATTAAAAAACACGTCTTAAATTAGTAAATCGATCAGGACTTTCCTGTGGAATCACAAGGCCTTCTGTAGCTTTTGTCAGTTACTGAAATACAGCGAGATGTAATTTCATCTGTCCAGTGTGCTTTGGCACAAGGGTAAATTCTTTTTGTGCTTCTTAAAAGAATTTGTCTTATTTAATAAGAATTGTGAAATATGTTTTTATATATGTGTATATTTATTTTCTCAGTAAGATTTCATGTACAAAAAAAAAAAAAATAATTTGAATAAGCTGTTCACTTCTTAGTGTGTGCAATGCACAGTTTTAAGTTACTACTCTCTCACTGACAGACTAGTCCTGGCTGAGTAAGATGAACAGTTTTCTGAGTCAAGAATGGTGTGCCCATGTATCACCATGCACTTAATCAGTGAGCCATTTAATGCGCACACTGGTCAGATTGTTTTATTTGCTTTACAAACAAATTTATTTCTGAGTCACTGCTCAGAAATATTTACCAGTTAATAGTAAATAACTGTGGTAAGTGCTAAGCTGTTTCTTCTGCAAGTTCTTCAAGGAGAAAACAGTGTGGCATTTTCAGTGAACCACAGCTATTTTTTATCTTACTCACTGTATTTTAACTGTTATAGGTAAGCTATCAAAGCAAGATTTCAGGAAGAGGTAGTATCTTTTGTTATATCAAATCACACACTTGGAGAAAGCATGGACAAAGTTCTTCAGTTTAAACACATGCTATGGTTTATGTTGCATCTTTGGTGGCAGTATCAATTTAAGCAGCCAATCTGCTGTGTGAATCCTGCTTCTGTATCACAGGACCCCTACCCCACAGTTGCAATGGAACAGTGGTTTCTATGTCCTTGGTGCAACCTGGTTTGAGAACCTGGTTTGGCTTAAAAATTATTTTCAAGATTCTGATCACTTTCCTTGTCTGATTGATAGTCCTGCACACAGTGTAGATGGGAATGAATGAACACAAAGAGCAGCAGTATTTTGTGATCATCGCTACAGATTTCCTTATTGTAAAACACTGGACACCACGAACACCAAGGTGCACCTAAAGGATGGCAACAACTGCTGATTGTGTTACCTGACTATGTTAATCTGTCATGATTTAAAGGAAAAGAGAAAGGTTAGTAGTTTAGGAACGGACAGTTACTATCAAGGGCTTAAGTGGCAGCAAATTAATGCCTGTGGAATAGTGAAACCACAGGTTGACATGACTTTAAGCAGCCCTCTCACCAGAGGGACTACTGGGGCCCAGAAGGAGTGGGAAGTCTTATTATTGCAATTCCAACATGGCTTATGGGGGATAACAATGGGAAGACTGTGATAACCAAGAAGCGAAGCATTTCTATTACGCTTTGTGGTTCCACATTCATTAATAAATACTGGATCTGTACACTCTGAGGTCAGCTGACCTCACCAATTTCAGCGTTTGTGTAGCTAAAATATAAAATATAAGTATAATATAAAACTTGTGCTAATCTGTGTTTTTGTTGGATCTGTACAAGTTGTGGGAGGACAGTTAATACCTGGTCTTAGTGTAAAGCCTGCTAGGTAAAAATCAGTCTCAATGGTTTTTTGAAAAAATATAAATCATCGAAGTGATGTACACTAGGTAATGTTTTGTGGCATGTGAATTTACTTTTTTTAAGTCCATGATTTTTAGTATCCAATAATAATATTTAGTTCCAAGTCTTGTTCTCTTGGAGGCAGGCTAGGAATGTTTACGAAAAGTGGTCGCTTGCTAATTATCTCTCCTAATTATAAGGAGACCTCTTTATTTTTAGCAGACCTTGATGCAGGAAAAGTTAGAGGAACCTAAATTAATATTATTATTCAGAAGTACATCTCATCGCTCCTTTTGGTTTGCTGTGATGGTAATACATTCTTCTTTGACAAGAAAAAGTGTTGAAGTAAATTACTAATAAAAGTGATTTTTCACAAGTAACATATGTGACAATTTGTCCTTTTTGATAATATGTACCAAGTGATTTGCTGATTTATTTGCTCTTGAATTTTCTTATTATTATTTAACTTTGCTAGGGACACACATAAATTTTTGTATTACTTCCAGTGTTTTGAGAGAGCTGTTGAATTTACTCATTAATCAAGCCTGCAAGCAGAAAGTTATTTCAAGGACATCCAGATTAGAGGGAGAGAAAACAGTCAGGTATTACATCAGATTGTTTGGATTTTGTTGTTCCAATAGAGACAGGCACTGAAAAATCAAACATGATTTCAGATATGTAACCTACTGAGTTTTGCATCCATTCATAAATTTGTAAATTGCTTTTTATAACTAATCAACCAGCTATCAGTACTACTGTTTTTCTCTGTGCATTTGCAAGTAGTAACATATTGCATCTTTTTATATGTGAAATACAAGGAAGTTCTACCTCCCAACCCAGGCTCTCTGTGATTAACAATGACCTGCTGATACTAACCTGAATCAGAGAGGGGCTTATGATATTCTTAAAATATTACACACTCACTTTGAATTGGAATGAGTGGTTAAGCTAGTATGGAAAATAATTGATCCAGAGCTAATGATGTTACGTTATTACTTTATCTAGTAAAGTTGGCAATTTTGGTTCATAAATGTTTGTAATTTATGAAGCAAAACTGCTTGCTAAGTGGCACATACTACGTTAAACATAATGCAGAAGTTCATATGGATTTAGATATATCTGTTTTTGCAAAATAAGCTTACTAATTACTAACAAGTGTTTGAAGTCAAAGAATCTTTATCAAGGCTGATGTTGAATGAACAATTGAGATATGAATACGTAGTGTCATTAATTGATAACATGGAAATCCTAACATCCTGATTTTTATCAGGAGTAGTCAGAAAAGAGTCTAATTATGAGGCTGGGAAATTTAGTTTTTCTAACAGGATTAAGTGCAACAAAAATGCTTGACAAGAACAGAAACAAAGCCAGTAAATTAAAGCTGCTTTAGTACACCATAAAAATAATTAAAAAGCTTTTGATTGTTGTAACTATATTAATAGTATGTTAAACCTTTGCACTTTGGAAAGTGAGGAGTGGAACTAAATGGTAACTCAGATGTGTTGCAGGCTTTTTGTATTGTGATGTGTAAGACAAAGCATCAATATTAATCTAAAACTGCTTATATAATTAGGCAAACAAAAATGCCTGTTTGTGTTTAAATAATCACTCTGAAATCTTTAGCTTTTGTACATCCTGATAGTCCCACTACAAGGAAAGTTTGTTGTTAGTTCAACTACTGTTACTGTTTTTTAGCTCTTAATTTGCTGAGTATTTCAGAATAGTTTGTAAATTCAGAATTAATGAGAGAGATCAGTCTGGACAAACCATATCTGGGCTTAGTTTATTGCTTTTCGTGTATGTGCCACACGTGAATTACTGGATTTGAAGGACTCCTTATTTAAAAAGAAATTGGAAGAAAATACTTAAAGTTCAACTCAGGTATAATTATTTTTATTTTAAATTTTTAATCAGTGATGTCAGCTCCTGGCTTGCCAAATCGAAGCTGTTTTTTCTGTTTGCTTTGATTATGTGAAGGATTCACGTTGTCTGTAACAAAGCACTAAATTAAAAGCAAACACTAAATTAACCAAATTGAATTAAACTGCTTTATCTTGACGTAATTCCCTGGGAAAGATGGAGAAGGCAGAGTGGTAATTCAAGAAAAGGAAAGCATGAAATTCATAGATAGTAGTGAACTGCCTCCAGAAGGGAAACTATGAACACTTGAGAGACTTGGCAGTAGTCCAAATCCCAGTGCTATTGTTGAAGGTGGTGGATTGGTGTTCATCTTACTCAGCTGTGCTTTCAGAATGTTACCCCGTTGCCTCTACTATTCTCTTAGCTTTGGATGGCTATATGAGAGCTGCTGTAACCTGAAAAACATGATTAACGATATTGTTATGGTAGCCTGCTACGCCCACTAGAGGAGCCAACTGCTCACTGCTTCTGTTTTCATCTAACTACTGTAAAAATTGTAGCTTTTCTTGCTCTACTCTGGGACTGCTCATCTGGTGCTCCACCTCTGATAATGGCCTTTGTCAGTATTCCTTTTCTTAATACAGGAGTCATATAGAGAGGATTTACTAGGAAACTCGTAACAGTGGGGTTTTCTGAAGAGTCTTTCTTTTCGCTTGAAAATAATGCTACAGTCCTTTTTTTGGCTCAAATTTCTTTTCAGTAAGGCTGCAAATAGCATTATCATTTCAAGACAACTCCCTTGCCAGGTATATTATATACTGATGGATCATCCATCGTAATTGAAACTTACATTCAATTTTATAGTATAATGGTTCTGATCGGAGTAAAATCTTGCTGAACAGAGATTTTAAGTTTCTTTTAGCCGTGCTCCCTGTTTCTGCTAGTTTCCCCAACGCATTCTCTTGATGATAACATGTTACTGCTACTATTTGGACCTTTGCTATTTGGGAGCTCTTGTCCTCTTGGGAGTTCTTCCCCTTTAAGCTGTAGGTTTACACTTCTGTGTAAGAGAAATTCAAGAGCTCAGTATAATCTTTAACTTTGATTTGAGTTTTATTGTTACTTGCTTCTCTTGTCAGGGAACTAACAAACATAGTTTGATCTGTAAATTGGTATCTTTTTCATCCTTGTCACTCATCCAGCCCTGTTCACTTTTATAAACATCGTACATCAGTTGGTGCTTTCTTGACACTTTGACTCAAAAATGGAGAGTACAGACATGGCTAGGATTGGTGTCTAAACCAGCCATGATTGAGGCCACCTATTTACCTGTGCACAGCTTGTGTCACAGTAGTATTTATACTCCTTTGGCTCTTCTCAGAATTGCCTGGGATGAGTGGACTTGGAGCTCCAATCCTATTAAAACCACAAATAAAGAGTGCAGAATGTATTTACTCATGCATTGTTGACAAAGTTTAATGCAGTTTGTGCATTTTGCCTTATTCCCAGTTCAAAATAGTGTGAATAGTTAGTAACTGTTTACTGCTGTGTTCATCAAAGAATAAAACTGAGAACATAAGTTAATAGGTGTTTTATTAGAATCAGTTGCCATAGGATCTTCTCTGATAGGAATAGAATTAGACATAGAGTTGTATTTTCTCTTGTTGAATTCAATATCAAAACCTACATTTCAAGGTATGAGTCAAAGTTATTGTAACAGTGTCTGTTCTTAATGGTCAGTTCAAACTAATGCATTAGAAATGAGATGCAGTACTTGGAGACTATGGTAACATAAAAAATATAAATAAAAGTTGATCTGAATGTAAGAAGTTATATAGTGGTTTTTTTTTTCTAGTTTACCACACAGTTACCTCTTGGCTTTGTTTTTTAGGTAGCTGAAATGCATGGGGAGCTGATAGAATTCAATGAGAGGCTGCACCGTGCTCTGATGGCTAAAGAAGCTCTTGTGTCCCAGATGAGACAAGAACTAATTGATTTGAGAGGGCCGGTAAGTGTTTGTTTATTACAGTGTAGAATACCATTCTGGAATAAGCTCAAAACCACTACTTGTGATAAAATCAAATATATATTAGCTCATAAGAAATAACAGCTAATAATACATCTGTCAAGAACACCTTACTTGATATTTTTGATAGTGCTTGAGTCTCTTTAGCAGAATTGAATGTAAAATAGATATATTCAGACAATAAAATTGTTCTCTACCAACTATTGCTTTGCTTTGGCTTTTTGTGTTAAAAGTAAGAATTGGATTGAAATCTGAAAATGAACAGGGAGGAGACAGGAGTCAAGGATGTTCCTAATAGTTGTCCGTCTTCTGAGGGAGGCATATTTTGATAATTTTTGTTCATGATTATGCAGTTTTGCTCCTTACTTTTTTGTTTGCACCAGAAGCATTCATGCCTATTTTATCATAACATTTATGTAAAATTGCAGATGACGGTTCTGTGCGCATTAGTGAAGCGGGTTTTAATCTATAATTTTCAGTCTTTTAGATGGAAACAATCAAATTATTGTGTTAAGAAATAATGAATGATAAATCATGTGTGTATTATGCCTGCACTTACTTGGAGATTTTGGGCTGTATGTCACTGTTCAGAGGTTTTGTTTTTAACCATATATCTCCATATCCTAATTCAGTAGTTACAGGGAGAAAACTAATTTCTCTAATCCTTATGAATATTTTTAAGGGCTAGCTAAATGCTAGTTGTTATTAATTGCTATTGTCCAACATGAAACTGTGAATTAAATACAGTCCTAAAGACTTTTGCATTAATTGCATTAATTCTAAGAAGTGGATACATTTTAATTCTGTATTAGTAAACAAAACTGTGCTGATTGTCTGTCTGTTACTTAGTAGACTTCAACTGGAACTTTCAAAGTGGGTGAAGTGTGTAACTGCCAGAAATTGTGGGATATGAATATTTGATCCCCCTTTAAATTGTTTGAAAATATCAGCCACATTCTTAACATTTCATTATTAAAATAGTATATAATTTGCAGTTTGTAATAAAAAGAGCTTCCATGATTCTTCACTGTCTTCTCTTTTCCTTTTAATGCTGCTAATCAGTTTTAATGGCTGTAATTTGTAAATTATCAAAGAGAGAATGCAGGTTGTAGGCAAGATAGAAGAACATCTTTCTCTGGCATGAGAGCCCTGGAAAACCAGGCTGTGTGCTGCCACTGGAGGTTGGACTGGACTGTGAACAGATGGCAGGTGATGGTGGTATTTGAGAGAGAGGTCATACTGCCCCTTCCCACCTCTTTCCTCCCAAAAAGGGCAGCAGAGTGTTCAGGATTATGTATATATGTCCTGTATATATGCTCTGGAGCTGTCTTGGCTCTGCACAATTCTTTTGCTTTTATCCTCTTCTCTGACAGGAATGACTTTGTTTTTGCTGTACTCTTGGGAAGGCAAAATTTAGTTTTGTCTTGTGCATTAGGAGGTCTTGAGCTAGTCTGTCAAAACATCTGGGAACTGGATTTTATTTAGTCCCCCTTGAAATTTTATATTGCTTTGCAATAAATATATATTCTTTTACAATAAGCAGTAGTATATATTTAAGTTTCTTAGGCAGCAAATATTCTGAAAAACATTAATATGCATGCAACATACATTATGGTTAAATATTGGTTCAACATAGCTCTAACATAGAAGCTGTCTCTGGAAGTTCACAACTTTTCGCTGTTTTTCTTCATCAAAACACACCAACTATTCTGGGTTATGCTTTACATTTTACAGTATTTAAAGGAGACAAGATATCCTTTTATGTTTAACTAGATTTAAAGTAAGGTAAAAAGCTATTGCTGTTTCAGTTGTAAACACTTCCAATCTTGTTTTCTCACAACCGCTACTTCTTTTGATTCTGCAGGTATTAGTTCATCATTGCCATCTTTATGAACTTTTGTAACTATATAATATTTTTAAGAACACGGCTAAAATGAAATGATCATGTGTCTTTCTCTTAATGAAATGTTGGTTGTAAAAGAAAGTGATCACTAGGTTTTATATGCTTCATCTCTTCCCATAAATTGTTTATACACACAATGTACTTTGTTTTAGCATACTTTGCTTATAAAGGCCTAATAGTAATGTCTTTTTGTGGGTTTTCTATGCTCTTCAAAATTACATGCTTTAACAAGCCCCAGTTATACAGTTGTATACAGTTTGTATACAGTTATACAAAAGTATAGCAAATTCTAACATAAAGAACTTGCAAGGGTGATATGTTAATAATACTGTTGCACGATAGTTTATTGTTTCTCAGCAATTTTTCTTAAATGTCATTTACATTCAATGGTGAATTGCAATTTGCTTATATTATGCTTTCTTAATAGAAAGCGTAGTAACCATTGTGTGGGAATTACTTCTTTTGTAAATATAGGTCCCTGGAGATTTGAGTCAAACATCTGAAGATCAGAGTTTGTCAGATTTTGAAATGTAAGTTTCATAAGACACATATTTTTCTCTTCATACTGTCTTTGTGGAAAAGAAGAATAAGCAAATAAGTTCAATAAACTGCTTTTTGTGTATTATTTCCTGTATCTGAATTCTCAGTAGTGGTGTTCCATTGTTAAAAAGTATGGAGAGCTCACAATCCATGCCCTGGTGTGGTTTTTAATATTGAATGCAAGGAGTTTAGATTTATGAAGATTCTCTTGGAGTGCTCTTTCAGTGTACTAGGTCTTGGTTTTCTTACAAAGCACCAAAAAGTCACTGTTTTCTGTTGCTTTGGGTTTCATAGATGCTAGATGCTATTCGTAATGTGATGTACTTTCTCATTTTTAAATACTAAATCCTAATCGATGCCTACAAATAGTACTACAAAAAACTTCACAAAAAACCCAGCTGGTCATCCCAGATCATTCTACAGTGTTGTGATTTGGAGTTTTGCCTTTATTAGTCAGACTAATGAATATAGCTTTTTGTGGATGAGGGCATGAAAATGTAGCTGATGTCTTTGAATCATAGGAATTTGGAGATGCATTACAAAGAGTGGATGAAAGTAATTGTGCAGTACTCTTCTGTTATTTAAAGAACTCAGGTTTTTGCTGAGTTTTGTGGACCAAAATGTTGAGTTTGTTGAAATGAATAGTTTTTGTTTCATATGTATAATCAAATATTGTCAAATGCATGGTGTAAAGAAAAAAATAAACCCCAAAAACCTGCAAGGGGAGTTGTTTCAGTGCCCTTTTCCATTTATGTTAATTTCAGAGAATGCTTTTAGATACAGCAGGTATAAAAGGTTTAGGCAGAACTACAATTTTTATGATACTTCATTTGAGATGTTAAGTTGCTTTGTTGATCACTTTGATCATTATCTAAATCACTGGAGGTGGTTGCTTTGCAACTCTTATACATAAATATGGTAAGTTTTTCTCTCTCCTCCTCAGATCAAATCGTGCTCTTATTAATGTTTGGATTCCCTCAGTCTTTCTGCGTGGAAAAGCTGCTAATGCATTCCATGTTTATCAGGTAAGTGATACATCTTAACACACATTCTGTGTAAAAGTTTCTGACGAAAATGGCACATTTTAATAATTTGAAGATCTCAGTATAATTTAGTTAGAGATCAATTAATGAACAGTAGCAGTAACTTCAAATATATTAATCCATGATTGTGTTGATTATCCAAATAGCATATTTTGAGGGTTGACTTTTAAGAGTTTAATATTTTAAAAACATACTAATAAGATAACTGCATTGTCCAGGAAATAAAACAATTCAGTATTAATCAGTAATGCCTTCTTTAATATACATGTAGATATTCTATTTCAATTTTGGGGTTATCAATGACCAGGAATGTTGCTTGACAGACTGACAGATGTGGTGTTCTGTAGCAGCTCACTCAAAAACATTTTGAATGGTGCAGCAAACCTTGACTGTGTGTCACAGGACATGTTCATAGTGTGTTCTGCTTCAGCTGGGTCTGAATTTAGGGGTTTGTGCTCTAGCCTGCCTTGTAGTTGGAAGCACTGAAATCCCGTACTGTTGCTTGATTCCTGGATTCTTGGTTTCAGAACAATTGTACCCTCCATGGATAGAACGGCATGGAAAACTTTAAACTCTCTTTAATATGCTGTTCCCGGCTGTTTGTATTTCTTTACTTGTGGATTATTAGCAGCTGCAAAATTTTTCCACTTTTGTTTCAGCCACATGTACTTAGCTCTGAGCAAGAATTCTGAAGCTTTTTAACATTCCACTCACTCTGAATGATCTTTGTTGGATTTTGAATCATTTATGAAGTGTTGACAGATAGTTGAAAAATACAGGAGAACACCCGCCTTTCGGCCACTAAAAGACAATGAAAAATAAAACTTTACATAATGGAATGAAAAGCTACCAATACTGAACAGTTAGTAATTTGTTTAAAAGCATTAAATACTAGATTTCAGGTGTACAAGTGTTTTTGGAAACCCAAGTTGTTGACAAGTGTGATTATTTTTGTCTTTCTGGCTCTCACATATTCCTCCGCTCTGCTGTCACTGGCTACACGTTCTAAACCCAGACACCAGTTGGCTAACACAGAAATTCTTAGAAGCATCAATATCCCACCACACGTCTGTTACTTTAATGATGTTGCAGTTGTGTGACCGCTAGAGGAGCTCTGGTTTCTCCTGCTTATTTTCTAGGTTGCTTTGTTTTATACTTTTCATCCTGCTTTGTTATTTCTTAGATTTCTCTTCCTATCACCACAGACCCATTTACTTCCCACCCTATCCATTTCCTCACCAGGTTGGTCAGCCTGTTGGCAAACATGACCCACTGTGTCAGGTGGATTTCATCTCTCCCAGTAGTCCTTGATCCTTAGAGACAGTCCCATGATCATAAAAGTCAAAGCTGTCAGTGGCACCTGCTGTGCAACTGGGTATTGATCTACAGGATCCACCTGCTCCTACGCAAGCCTTTTCCTTCACTGGCAGGATCTAGAAGACCAGTCAGGCCCCCAGGCACTTCATCCTTGTCTACAGTGCTGTTTAGTCACCCTTGGTTTGGTAGTAGTCATCTTTGGAATTAATGTTGCTGCCTCTCTAGATAAATGTTGCAGTGGGAGACACTGCAAAGAAAATCTTCTCTGTGTAAGTTGTGAATAAAAAACTTAATAAGAACTAAAACTATGGCATTCTGAGGTGTGTTTACTAATGGTCTGTTGCTCACACAGGTTTTCCTCCTCATTTGTATGGTTAGTAAGAAGTAGAAACAAAATTGTTTCATTTGCTTGTAGATGAGCAGAGAGTTTAGCTAGAGGCAGCTCTTTAAGAGGAGATGCTGTGATAGATGAAGGAATGGAAGGAAAACTGTCTTTGTATATTATTAAAGGTTCGTAAGTTCAGTGGTAGTATTATTACTGCATAGGGAGGCTGTTTTGTTTAAAAAACCCCAAAAATATGCTGCCGGTTTGGAGGTCCTGAGTGGTTAAATAGCCAGAAAAAAATAAGAGGAAGTGAAAGAAAAGCACATAAGCATATATTTGTTTGAAAAAGGTTCATGGAGAATTTACATGTACTGCAAATAGTTCAGTTTTTTTCAATACTTTTATTACTTGATTTTTCAGTTGCATTCTCTTTGGTTGAATGGGAAGAAAGAATCCTTTTTTATTATTAAAATTGCTTTTGCATTTTGAGTTTAATTAGTGTTGTTACTACTAAGACATGAACCAAAACCAATTTATTTATAAGGTTGCAATCTAATATGCCAAATCTATCTTTTTTTTAAAGTAATAAAGTGCTTTTCATTAAGGTATTTTAGAACTGGGTTAAAAATCATTATTTCTTTGAAGAACTTAATTTTGTTTTGTTTTACTTGTAACTTGATATCAAGCTTAGTTACTAAAGAGTATGATACTTTTTATGCAGTTTAACTGTACATGACTATATAACTGGCATCATGAAAGCCTGGAAAATATGAGAATTCATACATGCTATAGATGTTCTGCAAATCTTTTTTTAATAGGAAAAATACTTAGATAAACTAAGCTTCCCAATTTATAAGAGATTCTGGGCTTTATCCAAAATATGGTGAGGTGAGTAGAGGGTTAGATGTTGCGCTCGGTTTGCTATGGTTAAGGGTCTAACTACAGTGACTTGAACATTATTTAGGTTTTTTTTATTGTGCTTTTGCACCTTATTTCTATTTATTATTGGCATGACATTTTAGAAAATAGGTTGTGCTGGTATGGAGTGGGTTTTAATAGATTTCATCCATTACTCATCATCAATGAAAAAACAAAGAACTTGTGATTGAAATCTAAGCTTCTTGAGAAAGGAAAAAAGAAAGCAAAATATCACTGCAAAATTCTAAAAGACTGAAAATTCTAGATTTACAAAAAGACAACTTTCAGAATTTTAAGTTCTTTGTCTACAATATATACCCATAATGTTGGGTATCCATAGTCTAAAAAATTCTGTTTAGTGATATATGTGTTTGAAAAATGTACAAATTCTTCTGAATATGCTCTATTCATTATGTGTTCACACTAGTGATTTATGGGACATATGTAATGTGGATCGTTAAAAACATCCATCTAGAATAGATACAGACTGTCTGTAGTCAGACTAGTTTGGTTTTTGTTACAGAACAACACAGAATATCAAAGTATTCTTCTGGTGAACAGTGGAGTATTTGCTCAACTTTGTCTTTTTATATTTAGAAAAAAAGCAAGCAAGACTTACCTGTAGAAGTGATCTAAAACTTCTAGAATTCTTACTAAACTTTGATCTTGGTACCTGCTGAGATCTTTCTTTATGGAAGAATACATTAATAGCATTCCTTCCAGTTTTTGATTTCAGTAACAGGAGTGTGACTGGGAAGAGTATCTTTCTAGAAAATAACTTTTTCTGTCACTTTGCATGCGAAGAAATTTTCTTAAATAGATATACCCTGTGATGAAACACTTGAAACGATTGCCACATCTCTGAGCCAATATGTAGTCATGTGCTTGCTGAATATATGTTCTGCACTTTATAGCTACCAGGAAAGCATTAATTTATAAAACTTCAAAATAGCCTCAATAACAGCACTGTGCATTTATCTTATTAAATCTCTGCCAAAACATGTGCCCCTGATTACAGGGAATTTGATTCAATATTGAAATTGTGGAAGAGGATATTTACCAGGCGACCAGTATGCAATGAACAGACAAGGATTGGGAGTGACAATTGGGATAAATGATTGAGCTAATTTCTGAGAGTCCTCTTATTCATAATAAACATTATTTTTGCTGTTTTATTATTTTTTTTCCTCCAATGGCAGAAAATTAAAACTCTTTGTATCAATTGATTGTAGTATATCAATGTAACGGAAAGTAGGAATAGTGCAAAATGTTGATATTGAGATCATTACCCACATCTTTTGGAGTTCAGTTTTCTCTGAAAGTACTTGAGTAACTGTAACTTGAGATGTAAAATCTGGCTCTTGGTTGTGCCGGTTAATTCTGAGAAAAAGATGTCAAGCAAACTTTGAGAAAGCTAGTGTGCCAATTGGAAAAGGCAGAGTTTGAAACTTTGGGTTTGGGTAAGCACTGTTTTTAGATATGCTAAATACTTACAACTGTACCTAACACTAATTGGAAACTAGCCTTAAGATGCTTAGCCTGCCCAAAGATTAGATTCTATGCATAATGCTATTAAGGTAAGATGTTGCTGCAAAATTAAGGTGTTACAGAAGGGCATGGACCTTGACTGCTGCTTTTCCAAATGCAGTTCATGTAAATGTATTTCTAACATGGTTAGATTTCTCCTGCATTTTCTATTACTAGAAAGCTAAAGAGATTGTCCTCTCCTCCCCTCCTGTTATGAGCCACCTCATTAACCTTTGCTGATTTGAAATTGTATATCTCAGGATCACTTCACTTGATGGAGTAAGACAGTGTGCCAGTGGAGATTTGCTATGTCACATTTACTGTTGATGCACTTTAGAATTGCTGTGCCTCTTCTGTCCCTTTTTGCTCATAAATGCATATTTTCTAGCAGAAAATAAACTACTGTGTATGTATCAAGTGCCTTGGAAATGACCAAAAGAGGGTGGAAAGAATTGCAGAGCACCTCAAATAAGTTTGAAAGACTATGAACCTATCAGTTCAAGGGTGAAATAGCTGAAAACTGACTGATAAATAGCTTCTGGCTTGGGTACCAGAAGATTTTAAAGTAGCTAATCTGACACAATTTTTAAAACGGTTTAGGGAGGTCTAAAAACCAAGCTGTTAAAAATCATTAGGAAAGGGATAGAAAAACCGAAAACTCTGTTATGCTGTATATAATGTCTGGCTTATCTGTGTGCAGTTCTAGTCCTCTCCAAAGAAATATATCAGAATTGGAATGAATACAGGTGAAAAATGAAGCTTTTTCACTTGAGGAGCTTATTAGAAATTCTCAGCCTGCAAAAAAAGACAACTGGAGGGGAATATGATAGCAATCTTTCAAATCATGGAAAGACATGGAGAGATTTTTAACTCTTTCAGAATGCAAATTGGAGCATCCATTGAAACTACTAGCTTGCAGTTTCAGAACAAGTATGTGACAGTGGTTTTCTCCATAACATATAATTGGAGTGCAAGACATCTTGCCACAGAGCTTGTGAATACTGAAAGTTTACGACTTCAGAAAATAATTGAGCTAATTAAATTGAAGAAAAATCAATCCAAACACAAAGATAGCAATATTTTGGAAAATAGGCAGCTTTTCTGCATAAATATCACTATACTTTTTTGGTCATATTTAAGTGTGACAAAAGAAATAATTTCATAATTCACCAAGGAATTTTCTGAACTGTTGAACTCAATATGCCTTACAGTAACAGTACAGTGGAAGAAACTTGGAGATGATGGTGTAGGATTAACTAAACATGAGTTGCCCTTCTAATGCTATGCTAGGAATGACTAATTTGGTCCTAAAATGGATATAAAAGGTATGATTATGAAATGTCTTTCCTTCCACAAGTATTTATCTTCTATGCATGGCAAACCCATTCTGATGTTTTCAGAAGCACATCACTTGTCTTTATACTTTCTCAGCTTTGTTTTGCTTAAGGTTTAGCTCTTAACTACTGTCTTGCCATTCATTAGTGCTAACAGATTACTAATATAATAAATTTTGCACCTGAGTAGAAAGATTAAATTAGATGACCAGTTAATGTCCTTATTATGAATCAACAAATCACAAGGATTATTTAGACTTTACTGGATGAAATTATCTGGGCTCTGCAGGAGCTCAGTCTGTTGTTGTAACAATATCTTCTAGTGAGAACATCAGAACAATTACAGTTATCCACTTTGAGTTAAAAAGAAGCTTCAAGGTTTTATTCTCTTACAAGGTTTGTGATGGCTGTTAGTAAGTGATAAACTGATTAGTTGTAGACATTAAAGGACCTAGCCACATATGAAGAAGCTAACATATTTTGTACAAAGTAGTAGTTAAGAAACAAACAAATTAAATATTAGGCAGCTCTGTAAAATCAGGGTCATGCTGACAAATGTCTCCTCATATAAACATCCTGTCTTCTCTAATTAACTAGTTGCTTTCTGATCACTCCTGTTTGGGATCTGTGCAGTGTGATGTCCATGTTTTTTGTGAGGCAGATGTTGCTCAGTCAGCCTATCATTAGAAAATAACATCTTGTCTAGTGTATTCACATGGATCAAGACAGAATCCAGATCAGAATTAAAAAAAAATTTTGCATTTACATTTTACCTCTAGATGGTGATAGTTGCAGTTTCTTTAGTGTCTGTGAAGCAAGATAATTATTGCAATAATATTACTTTATCGTAATTCTCAACTGTAGAGTATCTTGTTATTCTCTACATACATAAGGATTCCACTTTCCTGTGAAGTGTACAGCAAATGCTATTAGTCATGCCTTTTGTTGCTATAATTACCAATGGCTGACACTTAAGATAATGAAACCGAGACTTTGTGATTCTTAAAGTGATATCAATATTTAAATGTCTACTTGCAGATCTGCCTTGTTTGCAGAGCAGTAAGCATTTTAGCGTATACCAAATAAGATTTAAGATAAACATGCTAATCAGACACAGCTAATGCTATTTGCATATGAATAGAACTCTCCTAAGATTATCATCAATAAGAATGCTTTCCTTACAACTTTTTTATTCCTTTGGCTCTCCTCAGTCTTACTGTTTAATATTAACTGATATATTTTCTCACAGTATTTTTATATATTACTTCAAAGAATGTTCTATTTTACCTCTCCACTTTCTCTCTGAAGGAAGAGCAGTATAGTTTTGAATAAAAGGGCTATTCACAGGACCTCAATGCTCCTGCTTAAACTGAGGGAAGAATTTTCACAGAAACAACATAAAAGAGATGGAGGAGAACCGTATCTAATACTCCACCGAGTTTTTGAGGGGGAGAGTGCCCACTGAATTCTTTGGGTGAGAGATGAAACAGTGAAAGCACAGTCTGGAATCTGCCAGATATGACTGCTGCCCTTTTAATTTATACATGAGCCAGCATAGCCTTAGTATTTCATCAAAGATGGAAGTCAATGGATTGACAGTTAAAATAGTTGAAAAGTAGGCAAAAAATTGCAAAAGTAAGTTGAATTTCACTTCCCTGATATATGAGGAATTGGATTACTTTAGTAGCTGCAGGACTAAGCAGGCAAAAAGGAGAAAGAAATAGACTTATATTCCATCTCAGAGCAGCTCAGGACAACTAGAGAAGAAAAGGGTCTAGAATGATGGGGAGAATTTGAGAGAAGTATATGGCTCATGGCATTCTGAGATGGTTTGAGGGTGCATAAGCCAAAAACGTTGTGCTAGAGGTTGACCTAAAAGGTCAAAAAGAAATTGATGACAAAGTGACATGACTTGGTTTCAGTGAAAACTTTGCTGTTGATGACCAAGGTTATGGGGCAGGATCTTATACCAGAAAACTGAAAGAGGAATTTCAGGGTGAGGTGAAATGCATAGGCCCTACATCAGCCACAGAATTTGATATCAAATGGTTCGTAATATACAAGATTATTTATGTCACCTTGACAGACAATTCTATTTATGCAATAATTTTTTTTAGCGTAAGAAAGACATGGACCTGCTCCTGTGGGTTCAGAGGAGGCCACAGAGATGGTCGTGGAGCTGGAACACCTTCCCTGTGAGGACAGGCTGAGAGAGTTGGGGCTGTTGAGCCTGGAGAAGAGAATGCTCCAGGGAGACCTTAGAGCAGCCTCCCAGGAGGGACTCCTGATCAGGGAATATAGGGATAGGACCAGGGGTAGCAGTTTTAAACTGAATGAGGGTAGATTTAGTTTAGATATGAGGAAGAAATTCTTTCCTGTGAGGGGGGTGAGGCACTGGCACAGGTTGCCCAGAGAAGCTGTGGCTGCCCCCTCCCTGGAAGGGTTCAAGGCCAGGTTGGACGGGGCTTTGAGCAGCCTGGGCTAGTGGAAGGTGTCCCTGCCCATGGCAGGGGAGTGGAACTGGATGGTCTTTAAGGTCCTTTCCAACCCAAACCAGTCTATGATTCTATTATTCTATGATCCCACTTTCTCCATAATGGGACCTGAGGATGTGTCAGAGGAACATAAGAGTAGGTAAAGTAGAAATGTTTTTAAGTAGCTGGGATGGAGGGACTATACAAAGACGAGATCAGTCCTTGGAGACTTCTGTAATTATCTATCTATTTGTCTAAAGAAAACCGTAATAAAACTTAATACATTGGTTTGCTTATAGAAATGCTAATCTGGACGCAAAAAGTACAAGGAAAATAAAAACAGAATTTCAATTTTCAAATCTTTTTTTGTCTACTACAGAAAGAAGAAAAGAATTTACATCCAATAAATATCCAAGATAAAAAGTAGTTATCTTAAAACTGAGTGGTGAGATATTCTCCTTTCTCTGGCCAGAGCACCCAACATATTCTAAGTTGGAGAAAAAGCCAACATTATGTCATTTTACCTATATTCTCTTCTGCAGAAACTTCCTGCAGCGGTTGTCTTGCATTGCAATGACTGTATGAGTTCAAAGTGCATGTTTGTGAAATGGTGTTAATTATTTTTGGATTTTCTAAGTAATATTTCACTGTCAAAAGGACCTAATTATGTTATTGAGTGAAATCTTCTGTGCTGATTCGATTTGTGTTAAAAATGAAAAAGATATTGATTGTATCCAGCAAAAGTGTAGGCATACTGGTTTTATTCTTTAGTGTCCAGTCACTTTAGTGCTGTTTTGGTGAATAGAAACAGAACTGTGACTACAGAAACACAGTGAACCGTGCATGTATGTAATCAAATGGATAGGCCTAAAATACATGACATTTTCTGTTTAGTAAAACAATATTGGCTGGTTTTAAGCTTCATGCGTTGATGCGCATTCTCTTGTATATTTGACACTGCATTGTTCATTTTTATGAAACAAATATCAAAAGGGAGAAGATTTAATATAACAAAAAATAGTATTTGTAGTCTTTGTGCAAGTAGATATAATGGTCTTATTGAGATAAAAGCTTGATCACTTTAATTCCTGTTATGTCTCTGTATGTAGAAAGGCACACAAAAAGCTGCTCATATCACAGCTGAGAAGTTTTATTGTTCCGTTTGTTTTTTATTATGCAGAACTTCTTAAATTGGATCATTTTCAAAGAGAGAACTTAACCATAAATGCTGTCCTGCAGCTGTGTCAAAATATAACTTGCATTTGTATTCATTTCTCACACTTCAAAGGTACCTTTGGAGAATTTAGGTTGAATTTATATTCTAAACAGAATCCCATTGTCCTGAAGTTAAGAAATGTAACTGTTTCTTCCTTTTTTGCTCTATACTTTCTCTTTGGATTCATACCTATTACTTCTTCTGTATGTTTTGAGTGCAGAGATAATTTTGACAAAAGCAGTGATTTCTAAAATTGTATATTTTGATCAAAATATTTTGAATTTACTGTTCCTGAATAATTAAGGTGTACACTAAAGTTGAGTTATTTTTCAGAATTTAAAAAACTTTATTATCATCATAAACCACTATTTGAGAAACAGAACAAGTAGTAGTTACAGAAGCTCATCTGAGAACATGTCTGCTCCTCTGGTTAAAATGAATGCATTTTCTTCTTTCCACAGAAGGACTACTCAGTCATTTTTCTTAGATTACATTAGCAATACTCTACAAAATTACTGGCAGTTTTGTTTTATGGAAATATGGTGGGTTATAAGATTCATTTAAGCAAATGGTAAGTTAATAACTATTTGGGAGTTGTTGCACTGAATGTTCCAGGCTTCTGTAATATCTGTAACACCAAACTCAATAAGCATGGAGAATCACTAGATAAATTTTATTGATGTTAACAAGTTTTAGTTTATAGTTCAGAGCACTGAAATTGTTTCTTTTTAGTTTCTTCTCCCTTTTTATCATAAAGAAAATTAAGATACATTTTTAAACATTTTTTTTGTTTTGTTTTTGGGGTTTTTTTTAATGGGAAATTTATAATGAAGGCAGTGACAGTGATAAACTGGATTAGGTCATTGAGGAGAACATTTAATGCAGATGAAATCTTGTCTTCTCTTAGTACTTCCAGCTCTCCACCAGTAATTCTGAACTGGTGTTTTAGAAGTCCCTGTTTTGTGCTTGCTGTTCCCTCTCTGTAGTTGTAGCAGAAGAGGATGTCTTTTTATGCTGTTTAATAGATTACTTTTTGTAGGGATAAAATAAAAAATATCCTTGCTGTTAACACTGATAAAAGATAACGTGGATCACAGTGGGATTAAAGTATTTTAGAAGATAATGTTAGTAGTTTAGAAGATGATCTGGGGATATTACAAGTGTTGCGTTTTGAACCTGGCATGAAATTATGATTGTTTTATGATTATATAGTACAATATATAATTATTTATATTGACCATTTCAAAAGCAAGGGGTGAAAGAGATGTAAGATTTTGGTGGTAGATTCTGCCTATAAGAACGAGAAAAGCTGAAATGCTTGCAGTTTGAATTTAGCCATATAATCTCCTTGCATGTTTTTTGTTGGCTTTTCTAACCCCATGAAGCGTTAGAACAGGTGTATCAATTTAGGTGTATGGAGTGAGCAGTCTGTTCTATCTAATTTTTCATTTGTTCCAAGCTTACTTTGTCCTGTCTGGGGGGAAAAAAGAGAAGCAAAGTCAAGCACATAATGTCTCCCTCCCTGTACAGTCTCTTCTCCCTTTCCCCCTCAATGTTCAAATTGCCCATCTTGGAAGACACATAAAATCCATTTAAGAACTGTCATTCATTCATTGGCTTATCCTGCTGAGTGCCAGCAATACGCTTCTTAAGATATATCTGTTCTGTTAGCATGAGCAGGTTTGATTATTAATCTTCTCATGCTTTTTTATCTTAATCTGTTCTATCTAAGCAGATATTCCTGTATCAGAAGCAAGTGTTCTCATCTTAGAGAAGCATTTTATAGCTTCTTTACCAAGAACAAAAATCTACCAAAATAAAAGTATTTCTACTAGTTAATGTCTACTTTCCTTTTTCTTGCTCTACTGACTACTGAAGTGCAAAGGTAAAAATGTGGACCAGTGGTACTCCAAAATGATTTAAAGTGTTAATTAAAAGCAAATGTAAAGAAAACTTTTACCAGTCAATTTGCATGTTATGTTTTTGTACTCATGCTGTTTGGGTTGTCTCTGCCAAGCCAGTTGCTAATTTTTATTTTTGTTGTCATATGCTTGAGCATTGTTTTGAAAGGCGTATGTAACAAAGAATAGGATCTCCAGAAAACCCTTTTTTATTAGTGAGGGAAAGGAAGTTAGAAATACAGTAATACAGTAAGAGATACAGTAATGCTGAAATAATAGTTTCTTTATCACCCTTCTTTTTTTCTCCCCACCTCCCACACCCCAAATGCTTAGTTAGGTGGCAAATGTCACAGTAGCTCCCTTGGTATACATCAGTCTCTTTTGCATTCCCTATACTGCCCATATGTTTTTTTTTTTTCATGCTTGTAAGAAAAACTATGACCTTGCCCATCATAGGACAGATTCTTTACAAACTTTTTCAGTATTCATTATCTCCTCTGAAGTATTCTGCTGCTGAAATGTTCTGAGTTCTCTTACACCTTGTGCCATTGAATTTTATATGTGGTTTAGTAGATTTTCACTGCTTACCTTCCATTAGCATTATTCTCTCCCCTTCTGACATTTTTCTTTCATCTGGAATGGGACATGGACTCACAGGGACTTTAACTACAGCACATTTGTATTTGTATGGCTCCCATCCACAGAGTTCTCTGGCTAGAATTCATTTTTCATTATGTATTCAGATCATCCTACCAGGAAATGTGAGCCATATTTGTAGGGAAGGTTCAGGAGTAACTTGGGATAGGAAGTTCCTTCCTGATGCTTAATCTGGTATTTCTGTAACCATGAATGTCGTTGCCACAGAAGATTCTCTGATATCCCATTTGTTGTCTTTTTCTGCCTGTGGTGCTTGAGAGAGAACCAAAAAGTGAATCCTGGATATACCAATCCATGTTTTGCATCCAAAGAGAAAAGCACCTACTTTAGACTTCTGCAGACCTGAAGAATGAGTGTTGATTATAGGCATTTGATCTGTGAAAATACACTGGAACTGGAGCAAATTAGATTTTTGGCCTTTGTCCTTTCTTCTCCTCGGGCTTTTATACTTAAGTAGTGATGAACTGTGTCAATAGTTACTAGTCTGTCACCAGGATTTGTTAACAGCATTATTGATTCAGAACTGCTTGAAGATTCCTTAACCTATTAAAGAAACTTTTGGCTGAAAAACCAAGTACCATGGGAGTAGGATTTATTCATTTCAGCATACATTCATTAAACTGGTTCTTTCAAATTGATTCGCAGAAGTTTTTCAGCATTTCAGTAACATTAAGTTATTGGGTAGTTGGCTGAAAAACAAGATACTAAGTTATTACTGGTTTTGCTATTTCTCTTCAAATCTTAGGCTTCAAACATCTTTGTGATGAGAAAATAACAGGCTAATTCATGATATATACTTATTAACTGAAATTTTCCTTTCAGCTGCTGTAAATCACAGCTACAAAATGGTTACCAATCAATCTTTACACAGGAGACACGACTGGAAAGTGCTCCTAAATTATGGGAAAAAGCTACTTAATTAACTATTTATATGCAAGAGAATATTAAAGTAAATATTTTATCTACAGTCAAATAAGCGTTCTAGTGGTGATTCTGATTTGGTTTGTTCTTTTTCCTTACCCTGAAAATTACTTAATTAGGTTAGGAAGTGGATGATTTCAGGAAAACATGGGCATTTGAAAGGAAATGTGGTGATTTGGAATTGATTTTTAAACTGATCAGAGAATAAGCCTAAGAGTAGTCCTTTCAGCTTTCTATAACATGGTCTTAAAATACTGTTCTGTAATTATATGTCTTATATTACAGTATTCTCAGTAGTAGAAAGTAGTGTCGCTCTAGGGTGCAGCATGATCATTTGGGACAAACGTACACAAAAGTGTATTTGTCAGCTATAGATTTCATTGATTTTCTGTTAAAAGATCACAAATGAAATTATGGACTCATTGAAGATGATGGGAATAGTCCTCATTACTTTTAAGACATTTAAAAGCATGTATCTCAAGTTGCTTGATTCGGTATTATTTAAAAATTTCGTCTACAAAGATAATAGTTCTTTGTTGTTCCTGTGCTTAAATTGTATGATCTATACTTGATTTAAATGAGGATAACTATATGCCTTATATGACCAGACTAGAATATGTTTATCCAAGCAGTTTTATATTTAGGATTTAGTTTCTTTGATTTCCCAACTGTATTTGCATTAAGTGTCTTGAAATACCTTGGCTTGTGAATAGTAGTCCTTGCTGAGATAATAAAGCTTTAAATGTGTACTACATAATGAACTTTAATATGCCTTTCATACACTATTATATGATTGTCAATAAATTCAACATGGCAAAGGGCTCCAAATGCTGCATTTTCATTTCTTACTGTCTAAAAGAAATCAATATCTATGTACACAGAAGAACAGGAAGAAATTCTTTAATAGTTTTACCTAAGAAATTAACCTATGCTTTTGCAGTCTGTAAAAATTTCAGTTACAATGTACTGGATTCCTTAATTATTTTAACTTTGGGTTATAGCTTAACAGGTAATATTCAAATGCATGATGCACAAAATCACAAGTGCAAAGATAACTGATTAATTAAATGAGTATTTCTGTATTAAATAACTTGGTTAAAAATATTTTTTGTCATCCCTGCCCCCGGTAGGGAAGCTAAAACATGAATCTTGGGAATGTATACAAAATTTCAAACAATATGCTGGTTGAAGCAGGTATAGGCAGGGAGAGAGGTTAGAGCTGGGTGAATAAAGACTATTTAATATAGTTTTTACTATGTTAAGTGAATTTTACTGAAATGATGGGAAATACTCGCATCAGGAAAACCTACAATTCAGTGTTGGTATCGGCCACATCAAAATCCAAATTTAATTTTTTCCTAGTATTTGCAAAAATACAGTTGTTACTGCCCACTCTCTTTGTGATGATTGTTGGTGTTGATTTTTTTGCATAAGCATTCTCCTGATACTTGCCTTACAGCTTAGTAAATTACTGGGATTTGTTAGAGAACCAAGGCAGTGCAGTGTCATCGCTAGTGTTCCAGCTTAATTTGTGGTGCAAAATGCTGATACTAACACACATGAGAATGAATGAGCTACAGATTCTACAGAAGCAGCTAAGGAAAAGATCACTCTGGATCTTGAGATCTGAAGCTTGGTTTATAGTTTCTGTCTTGTGCTATTTCAGCATTCTTTTAAACTATGGGTTCATTTCTGTAGGGGAAAGACTATTCCCTAGCAATGAATGAAATCTCAGGCTTTCTGTAAGCGTATTTTACTTCAGCATGAAATCTTCCTAGAGAATGTGAATATTTAGCATGTAATTGGTAATATGCTCATGAAATAATTGAGTGACAAACAAACAGAATTACAAAAACTACAGCTGTGTTAAATTATACTTAATGTCCTATACAAGCAGAAAGAATGAGCTGTGTTTATTTTCCAAACAATAAAATTTCTAGTTTAGTTTTCAATGTAACTTTTTTTAGAAAGTAAATTGGGTTTCATACTTTGGATAAAATTATGTTTTGCAATTCTGATGCTACAAAACTAATTTACAAAGTTGAAAAACTGTGTTGAGTACATAGAAATCAATTTTATAGTGGTATTAAATTACTTTTTCCTTTGGTCACTGGCTAGTAGAATATACTGGAAACCATGGTAACAAAAAACCGCTACTACGGTTGCCCCAGAATCATGTTAAAATGAGCAAACTATGTTTGTTTTGATTAATATAATAAAAAGAGAAGGAGAGGGAAGAAGGGAGAGAATAAGATTAATGACCTGTACAACAGAAATCACAAATGTACAGTCAGAGATATATCTGTGGATAAGGGATCCTGGAACTTCTGGTTCCATTGCATCGTGAATGTGAAGGTGTTAAGCTGTGAAGCTTTAAAGAGTAAAGGGGTTATATTTGTTCAGTGGTTTATCTTTAAATTATTTTCTTCTGTGTCTATATTTTGCAGGTTTATATTAGGATAAAGGATGATGAATGGAATGTTTATCGAAGATACGCGGAGTTCAGAAGCTTGCATCATAAATTACAGAATAAATACCAGCAAGTGAGGACTTTTAACTTTCCACCCAAAAAGGCCATTGGAAACAAGGTACTTAAAAGTATTCATAGTATCAGTAAGAGTTGGGGAAAAAACCTTTCCCATCCATACAAACAAAAAATAGGTGACTATTATAAATATTTTTTACACCTGCTAGACAGTACCTGCTATTTTTATACAAACTTTGCTCTGATCAGCTGCAGATTCATTGATAATGTAGTTAATGCATTGATTTTTTCCACTCACTGTTTTTATTAAATAAAATACTGATGACATACACAATAGAAAAATGCAAAAAATCTCAAAAAATGTACTGAACAGCTTTGTGTAAACTGTAATCTCTACTCCATGCTTCTTGATAAATGCCAGCAGTTAACACTAGTCAGTAATTCATTATAGTTCTGTATCGTCTAAATTCCTTAAATTTCCTGTGCTGTTCACCAACTGTTGTATATTCTTTGAACCAGCTTTTTAATGGGATTTTGGTGCTTATTTTCCATAGTCTGTGTCTTTGTCTCTTAGTTCTGCCATTTTAAAATGGGAATTTCTGTGTTTTCCTATTATATAGGGATTTTGCAACAAATAACAGTAAATATTATAGTATGTAAGTAGTAAATATGTAGTATCATGTAGTTTAATCCTTAATTACCAAAACTTTAAAATGTTTAAGAGTTTAAATACACATTGGAATATACATCACAAATCCAGTAAGGATTGAGAGGTAATCTGTTATTTTTCCTTACAGTGTAGGAATGATCTGAAAAATTTATTTAACTATCATAAGTAAAATATTTGAGATTTAAATCATTCTTATGACTAAAAATGTCTATCCTAAACCAGTGTTAATCAAATTTATTAGCTTTTGTGTGGGATTTTCTCTCTTTTTTTTTTTTTTCCCCTTAGTATCACTGAGCTCTTGTGGCAAATGTCTAAGAAGAACCAACTGTAGTGATTGGTGTATGAAATGAGTAGTAATGCACATAATCTGGAATAAGTGGTGGTAATATAAATACACATGGAGTTTATCAATAAAATCTGTAGGTCTGTTTGCTTGGCATAAAGTCCAAACTTAATGTAGTTGTTCATTGCCTGATAACCAAGTAAATGAAAGTACTTGTGAGAGCTTTTCTGCTTTTTTTTCATAGATTAGAAGTTCGTGCATTTTAAATTTCATTTTTACTGGATAGTTTTGGAATAGAAAAAATGCAGTTTCTTCTTTGTTACGTAACCAATTCTCCTTTTTTGAAGTGATGTATCAGCCACTTTGATAAATTACGAAAGCCTTCTTTTTAAGCTTTTTTTTTTATAGTCTTTCATCCTTTATTGCTTTAAATACTAATTGAATTACAATTTCAGTTGCACAATTGATGCATACAAAATTATCAGTGGAGCAACTCATTAGAAAATTTGCCTCACTTATTCTTTCAGTCCTTTAGCTCTGGGCCAGAATTCTACCGTAATCATGCATAAACACACCATCACTTTTTGTCATATCAGATCTCAGAGAAGTATCTTTTCTTTACAGTGAGAAATGGGTGCCATCCACTGCACTCCTGAAAGACTCCTATGATGAGACATAAACTAGTTGTATAATGGGGTTGATGGGTGATTATAATTCTGGCTACCTGCTGTAAATATCTTGCAAGTTGCAAAGTGGTGCTTTCACATCAGCTTTGCAAAAGGTTACCTCTGTTATCACACAGGAGCTTATTTCTACAGCAGAGAGTGTAGGGCAATTTTTGTTCCTTCTAGTGGTGCTATTTTCTGTACCATGTCATAGTGTTTATTGCATTTAGGGATAGTGCATGGTTTTGTGCAGCATGGTGGATCATGCTTCAGGAAAAATTATCCTATAGACCCAGCAGAAATAGTAGCCTCTTGGGACACATTGCACTGTGAGACTGACTGAGATGGGTTAATGGCCTTGAGATGGCTGTCCTTTCCATGACAGAGCAAGTTGAAGTAATTAAAGGTTTTAAAATTCAGTGTAAAATTAATTAATTCATGTGGGAATGTCTGTCTTGGAATTCAGTAGAACTCCAGTTTAGGATGAGGGATTTGTGCAGGATGTTACACATGTAAATGTGTGGTAATAATCATTAGAAGAGATATTATCAATACTGCTTTTTTCAGTACTGCTTTTTTAACTTTAATGGCTATCAAAGCACGTTCCCTTTTAGATATGCTGTTAGATTTTAACAGATTTTTTTTTCTCTCTGATACTAGTTATACTGTTTTTAATACAATTACCACTGTCTTCCCATTTCTAGATTAATCAATACAATCATAAATTAGCACTAAAGAGCATTTTCAACAGTTTATGCAGTTTATGTCAATCTATGGTTTTTATATCCTTAACAGATCCTCAGTGTTATCAGATGCTCAAATAACAAGTTGGTAAAACGTAGTCCTCCATGTTCAAATGGCTAAAAATTGTATTTTACAGCCATTGGAAAATGATGTTATGTGTTTTTATATCCTTCAGGACTGTACCTGAATGATGTTTATTCATTGCATATCTTCAATACTGTGAGGCTAGTGAAGGTGATACGCTTATTCCAAATGTTAGTGGCATTGAAAGAGGGTTTTACTGTAATTGATACCTCCCTTGATATCAGCACTAAATTTGGTGTTCAGTTATATCTCTCAGATTGAGGGAACCTCCAAGACCACGAGAGGACACCATGTTCTACAGAATGACCTAGAACTACTACAGCAGATTCACAAAATACCATCCACTGCTTTGCTATGCAAAATATTGGAGCTCTGAGGAGGAAGGATGACTAGAGGAGAGTAATGTAGAAAAAAACCACAAATGAGAACTATCAAATTTTGTGCATAATTTTCCTGCTTACTGCAGTAGAAATCAGGGAGATCAGGTTCAAATCAAAGTTGTAGAATTTGACACAGGGGAAAATGCAAAATGAAAGCAGAATTTCAGCTGAATGAGGATTTTAAAAAGTGAGGAAATCAAGTATTTATTATTGCATATATATTGTCATCAAGTAGCAGTGAATCTGAAAATAATTAACAATTGTAAAATAATAGATTAAGACTCTAA
Source organism: Athene cunicularia (assembly GCF_003259725.1). Taxonomy (NCBI): domain Eukaryota; kingdom Metazoa; phylum Chordata; class Aves; order Strigiformes; family Strigidae; genus Athene; species Athene cunicularia. Next base: position 5,147,151 of record NW_020799118.1, on the reverse strand, counting down.
TATCTATATTAATTCTAATTATTATATTTTTAATGTATTTTTGCCTTTCACTTATTTTCCTTCAGTTGAGACAATTTATCTTAACAGTTCATGTTCATGATCTTTCAACAAATTATGTATATAGGACTAGAAACTAGTTTTAATGCTTGATAAATTTAATACACAGAAAGCCAATTAGTATAAAATGAACAAAAAAGAGGAAAGAATACTGCTTTGGCCAAGTAAGCTTTTTTCAATTACAAAGAAGGGTCTGTATTTGCCTTTCAGGTTGGAAACCTTATTTTCAGTGTGTCAGTTTAAACATTTGAGTATAGTAAGTTAGAACTAATAAAGCAATGAAAAGGATAATTTGCTTTGTAAATGTTGCTTTGAATCAAGTCAGAAGAGATAATTTAATTACTGAAGGAAAATACTACAACAATGCTTGCAAGACTCCATGTATTAAGTTTCATATGTACAATCCCCATGATGTATATTTTCTACTAATGATCTTTCAGTGCTCATAGCTAATGGTTGTCAAAGTCTATAAGTAGTCCTTGCAAGTATAAGTGTTCTTCCTTCAGTTTATCCATGTTTTGTTTGAGTGAAGACAAGAAATGTATTCATTCTCTTTTGTTGCATGTATAAATGTCATATACTCATCATATATTTTGTACTTCTTTTTTAAACTGCAGATAATTTTATTTAAAACTTCAGAATTTGAACTGTATTTTTAACATTTGAGCTGTTTGATTTTGTAATTTTAAAGCATGCTTCCCATGTATCAGCCTAGTTTGTGGTTTGCTAAGTATTTTATATGTAGTTGTAAATCCTTAGACTTGTAATTTCAAACTATGGTTTTCTTGCATGAAATAGATTTTTGTCTGAGCTACCCTTCAGGTACTTTGGATCTTTTGAATTCATACTTTCACTATCACAGTTTAAGTCTTTGTAACTACTGCCTTCCTGTCAGGTTCCTAATGTCAAAAGGACTGGTTTGGTTCTGTGAGCCAGCTCACTCTAGGTTCATACGATCATAATACTTGATTTCAAAGGGATCTCTGTATGCTTTTGCATAGAAACATAGCTTAATCTTTTTCATTTAAGATGAGCTCTTACATTTAGCTTTTGTTGGTGCTGTCTTCATCACTTCTTGAAATGTTGCTCTCAGACTAATGGTTAAGTAGTAATATGTGAGTATTTACTGGACCTATTATTCTAATTTTTTGAGTATTGTAGTGTCTTTAAAATGTCAGTTGCTACTTCTGCATTGGGCAGATTATAACACTTGAAGAGTAGGTTTTAATAACTGAGTTACAGAGAACATCTAATTAAATATGCTCTTGCAAGGACATTGTCCCAATAAAGGACATATCAAAATAGAAATGGTTCTTCGCTTCCACCGAAGACTTGAACTCAGTGATTGTCTAAGTGTGTAGAGATTGAATATAAGGTAGCTTTCCGCTGAGTGCTGACTTGACTCCATGATACCCTTTGCTTTCCTTTAAAACATCGGATACCCCGTATGGAAAGAATATACAGCACTTTTCTGAGATTAGAAGAGAGTGACTTTGCCATGACTCCTCAACTGCATAGGAGGAACAATACAGAGATCTAAAATAAGTTTTCTGTCTAGAAGAAAATGTTGAGAGCAACATCATTCATCATTTTTATCCCATGCAACTGAAATCTGTGAGTTGCTTCTCCTGTCATAGCTTGTTTCATGCCCAAATGTTAGTTCAAGAAAGTAAATGTTCCTCTCACCTATCAGTGACTAAGCTAAATTGTAGATTATTTTGTGTATGTAAATATTTTAAAAGTTTATAAATGTTACATATATGTATCTTAAAAGATATTTATCTGTATATACATGTATACACATGTGTATGCATATGACAACACCAAAGACAGCATTTAGCTTGTACATGAAATTGCCTTCTGGAATATATCTTGTAATTCTACAACTTCTATTCACTAGGGACTTTACCTTTTTCACACTTATGTCAGTGGAAATCCTGCCTTTGCACTAGCAGCGCAGATGGCTTTTTTTTTTTTTTTCCTGCTAGCATAGCTGCTTTTTTATCCATGTCTGGTTTGTTTGCCTGTTGCTGAAGATAGTGAAGAGTTTAAGACAGTCTGCAGTATAACTATTTTAGGATTAAAATAGATAGAAGGAAAAGATTTTATTGCAAATAAAAAACCAGAATATAGCTTGTGTATTATGATTATAATATTTATTGTTTTTTAAGAGTTTATAAAGTAAAGCATTGTATGGTGGGGGGGTGTGTGTATGTATATATGTGAAGTAATTTGAAGCCATGCAAATTAGAGTTTGTATTTTAATATTTTTGCTCTTAAGGGTTTCACATTATGCAATTGATGTGTAAACCCTCTTAGGTATTTCCTTACTGTAAAAGTTGATCTGCCATTTTGGGCCAGCAGGACCTGTATATGTTCAGACACAAGTACCCTTTTAAAGCTGCTTTTTAGACCAAATGATGGAGGTGCTGAACTTCTCATGGAAAGGGCTAAGAGGAGTAAGAGGAGGAGGAGCATGAGAGGAATAAGGTTTTTTCAAGGAAGTCCCCCTCAAGTTTGGCAGAAAGAAGCAAGGGAAAGGGCTGCAAGGCTTCTCATATGCATAGGTCAAGAAAGCAGTGCTGTCCTATATTATATTTCAGAGTTCATGGTTGAGTGGTAAGCTGGCCTTGGAAGTTTCCCTGAGGGGAACGTTCCCGTGTTAAGGACAGAGGTTGCCAGACCAATGCATTTCCATGAAGATTCCAGTACTGGATCCTCTGTTTCCTCTTCTTCACTTATTTTCTACTGTCTCTGTGGCATGAAGTATGTGTGCAAGTATCTAAGATACTGTCCTGGTGTTCGAGATTTCTTGTTAACTTGTGGATGTATTTTTCTATGGGAAAGAGGGAAGGTAGCTGCTACTGGTTTAGGGAGGAGAGAGATGAATGATTTGAGGAGACAGCTGTTTGTGGAAAAAAAACCCACTTATTTTGCTGGTGTTTTTCAGAGGGCCTGATGCTACATAATTTTCTTTCAAGGTTATTGACATATTCAATAGAGCTATTTCTGCTTCCTGAAGAAAAGACCTGTGTGTTTACCATAATCTGTCACATTTACAACACAGACTATGAGTTCAAAATTCAGTACTTATTGTCCTATGCTCACTACAATACACAATGCATGACATAATTTGCATATATACATTAATGTATGTATTTTGCTGTTGTGATCTAGTGAAACTGTGAGATACTCTTGACTCACAGATGAGCATTCAGGACTGAGAGAAACAAGGAATGAAGCTTCCTGCGTCTTTCAGATCTGGAAAAGGGCCTGTGTTCATACTTCTTCCAAATTCACTACTATTCCAATAAATACCCTGTACCATCAGATTACTAAAAGCACTACCAGTAATTCTAGGCACACATGGAAAATCATATTAATGGTTTAAAGGAATTAATTCACAAGTTGCATGTATATGTTCAATGTACATTTTATTGCCATGATAGCAAATGTGATTATAGTAGTTAATGTACTGGCTGTGTTTGAAATACGTATTTTAAAATACATAACTGTAACAATTCCTGTTTAACTTGTATATAGACAGTAACAGAAGAAATATGGAATGCTTGGAAGAGGATGATTCCAAAAGAATCGTAGGGAAGGAAGTAATTTCATTTTAGGGTTGGATGTTTTTGTGTCCTGATTCAAAGCACTTCAAGACATGCTAAAATTTAAGTACGTGTTTGCCTTGCATTGAAATCAGAAGTGCAGATATATGTGCTTTTGTACTTTATGGGGTTTAGTAGCTCATAGAAACTGTCCTTCATCAGATTAGTTTGTCAAAGTCATGCTGTCATAGGGAGCTGTGACTTAGAAAGCAGAGAAGAAAGCAAAACTTCTAGCTAATGCCTTTGGGGCAGTGGGCTAAGTCATATTTCTTAGTACTAAGCTTTGATATCCAATGTCTTTAAGTAGAATTAGTAGAAAATTATGACTCTCAGATGTTTCAGAATTGGAACACATTTATTAAAGTAGAAAAGCTTTGCAAATATAAATCTTGAACTTATATATTAAAAAATTGAAGTTAAAGATTGCTTTCATTAATGCTCGATTAATTTGATTTTTGGGTGATGTAATATAGCTGCTTAAAAATAGCTGCTATATTATGCTTGATTTTCAAAGTGAGTAGTTTTTAATTTTCAACCCTCTTAGTGGACTTGACTTGTTTATTGAGTTATTTTCATATACTATTTCACCTTGTGAGTTTTAGGAAAAACTGTAGCTAATATCATTTTGGCAGACATGCTTGTGCTGTATTATGGTTAAAAATAAAAGAAAAGGATCTGTTTGTATTGTGTTCAAATCAGGAAGGGGGCTCAAAAATCTTATATGTATAGCCATATGTCTTCATTCTATAACACTGTTTTTAAGGCATTCTAAAGACATAAAAGAAACTGTGTCCTCTAAGGTCATGATGTTACATCATAACTGGAAAGTTCAATACTCAAAGAAGTGTGATCTTTAAATAGCCATTGAGATAAAATTAGTACAATCTAGCTTTCAAATAGGTAACTTAATTGAAGTGCAAGAAATAAAAATAATTTCACACTTGGCATAATTATTAAAACTTCTAGTCACATCACGCCTCTTTACTGACACTGTTACCTGCACACTAAGGGTGACTACAGAGTACTTCAGATTATGAATCCAAATCCTCTGTTTTTTCTACCGGAAAAGACTGCAGTTGATGTTTTATGTATACAGCACTTAGAAAAGAGCATTCAGTTCTTCTTCATTTTCCATTTTTTTGTCATATCACTATCTAAGAGAAGAGAAATAAGTCAGTAGGAAATGGTTGGCTTTTATATGACAAATATTTTATAGCAAACACTTCATCTTCAAGTTCTGTGCTATGAAATGTCTGGGTTACCTGAAACTCAGCATGAAGGTTAAAGCTAGCACAGTGCAGAGTAGTGTATTTCATTTTCAGTGATTTAATTTAAAAGGTAAACAGTTTGCCAACTCATACTTCTCCATCTCTTTCAGAATGTCTCACTGAATTAATGTGTTCATTTGGTGCTCAAGTGTAACATTTCATGAAAAGAGTGAATTGAGTATTTTTCTTTTCAAGTCACAAAAAATTGCTGTTAATTGCTGTTGAAGTTTAGGAAGAAGGAACACAGACTATTTGGGGTCTACAAAACAAAATTTTGCCTGTCAAGTTGTTTTTATTTTTGCTGTCTTGTAATCCTGTGGTTAAGAGAAGCAATTTATTCTAACAAATTATTGAAGATAGAGCCCATAGAAACAGTTCAGATGGTGTTGCTTTACATCATGCTATTACGGGGGAAAAAAAAGAAAGTAATGTAATTTACATGCTGCTTGGACAACTGCTAGATAAAAATATTTCAGTTTTATAACAACTCATGCGTCATTTAGGTATTCTAGTAGCCTCCTGGTATAAAATGAAAATATAAAAATAATTTCCTAAATTTATTTCTTACTGTGATAGTGATGCTGAATTGCCAAGTTACTTGGATTAATACGTTCCCCTTCAGAGACATCTTAGCAGGGACACCTGATTACAGAAATAAAACTAAACCCTCCTTTCTCCAAATTTGAAATTTTACCCACATTTTTCTGTCTTTCTGTACCTATCAATATCCTTGATTTTACACCCTCCCCCATTCCATCAATATGCTTGATTTTACACCCTCCCCCACCCCCCACCAATATATTGTTTTATAAATATTGGCAAATTCTAATCTTACTTGCTGTACACCTTTTTGGGTGATTGATAGTACTAAGCATATTCAGTGTTAATTTTTTTAAAAGTGGAGAAAACTAAATATTGAATACCTCAGATCCTGTGAAATGCTGGAGGCACTTCCTGCATGGAAAATCTGTTCTTCCTCCATTGTACCATGTAAAATATCTTTACATGAAGGCACTATAAATAACGGGCACTTGATACCAATATTACTCATTCATTCCATTTGAATTTTAAAACCAGAACCATCCTATCAAAGTGTATTGAAATAAAATTTCTATTAAAGAAGCATCTAGACTTTTGAGTGGGAGTGAAGTTCAAGGACCACCTTGTATCCTGCTACTGTTTAGCAGTTGGAATGTAAACTGCTGTATTAATGAATTTTTCTGATTTTGGTGGGTTTGGGTTGTTTTTTTCATGGTTTGTGTTTTTTTTTTCCAAATCACGCTTTCACTTCTAAAGTTAAAACATTTCAAATAAAAATGTTTGGATGCTGTTAGCCCAGAGGTGTAGACAGTAGCAAGGAGCTAGCAGCCTTCTTGCAGATTTCCTTTAGATGCCTTAGATGTTGCTGGTTATCAGCAGACTAAGCAAGACTGCTGTAATCCTGGCCAGATCTGTGAGGGGAGAGGTTAGCCAAGGGAGTGGTATCTGGGCTGTTGAGTGGCTCCCTGTAGCCATCGTCTTTCAGCAGCTCTATGGCAGTCTGCACCCATCCTTATTCTCCTAGTGTCCCCACTCATGACTTCTTGGAACCATCCAACAAGAGAGATGTGGCATAAGTTCTGCTTGAAGGTTTTTACTGGGAAGGGAAAATATTTACTGAAACGTGGTAGAGAAATGATTGTTACTGAACTTTGCATAATTTTGAAAACAATTTTTTTCATTTGCTGAGAGAGTAGAAGAGAAATTATAGTTTTTCATTAACCTATTTGTGTGTTTGGCTCTTTGCTGTGATTTTTGTTTTATTTATTTATTATTATTTTATTTTTAAGGGAAGGTATCACTGTAAGATCATATGTACCATGTTTCTAAAGGGTTTTGGGGTTGTTTTTTGTTGTTTTAAATTTATAATCTGTCTTGTTCTTCAGGGCATTTTCAAACCTGCTAGAAAAAAAAAAAAGAAAGAAAACTTCAGTATGGGGGGAGGCACTGAAATGAGATATATTGTAACTCATATTGTTGATAGTTATTACCATAATATAGACTAGTGAAAAAATGGATCTTAATTTCATGAACTGTTGTTAATTTCCAGAATCTCCTGAATAAAAATATAGAGTGCACTGATAATACTTGGTGTGAAGAGAAAAAAAAAAAAGAATTTCTGTGTTCAATAGCTGAGCAAAAGATAAGCTCCAGGGGTCTTGCTATAGGCTGCAGTTTTCTACTGATCCTTTTTAATGAACAGTTGATTCCTCACCAGTTGACAAATTAATGCATGGCTGGCATTTACCTCTTTAAAATAACAAAGTATTTAGATGACACGGGATTTTGTTAGCATAACGTTACCAATTGAGTTCTTTTTTAACAGTGACATGCAACATGAAAAAGAGATCAGTTTTGGTTATATTATCAATTTCTTTTTTTTCTGATGATAAATTTACTAGTTTTTAACACTTTCTTCAAAGAGAGTTTTGAGGAAGTTTAGCCTTTTGGATGGACAATATTGATATCTTGAAAATGTCTTAAGAAACATACTTGGTTCCAGGATTCTGTAAATGCCTGAGCCAATTTAGAGAGGTGTAAGAGTTTGACTGAGATTTATTACACAGGGGAAGAATTTATCAAAATGGAATTGTCTGTTGTTTTGACAGAGACTGGGGACCACACACTTTTATGTATCTTAACAAGCTTGTGCTCTGGACTTGCTTAGAGGATGCTATACAGCAGCATTGTGTTCTAAGAAAGCATGGACAAAACCTTAGTATGACTATAAACTTTAGTAGCTATAATGCTGTGATATATGAACTACACTCTTACTCAAAATAGAAGTAGGACTTCTTTTCAAAAATTAACATTTGAATAAAAACCATATTTGCAAGGCATAGACTGAGCTTGCAGCTCCTCTGATGACCTGAGAAGGCTGGCACAGCTGCTGAGCAACCCTTTCCTTGCTGAACAGTCAGGGTGTGCTAAGCAGCTCTGCATAGTACTGCAGGAGATGCTTCAAGTCTCAAAAAAATCAGAAAAGCGATTGAAAATGTTGCAATTGTCAACATAATTTTGTGCTAGACTGAGGGCATTGACAGGACTGCAGCTCACCCTTAGCATGACTGCTGCGGGATGGTTTTGCAACAGTGTCTTTTTCAGATGACTTTATCTGAAAGCATTATTTACTTTCTGGTATCATTGAAATGGATCTATAGTTGGAGATGGAAATGCATCAACTATTTTAGTAGAGAAACACAGAGTAATAATTACAATTATGTAATACATTTCTGTTTAAAGAAAGATACATTTCTTCTCAATATTGACAGTTCCTTGACTACTTCTTCATATCTGAGCCTTTTAAATTCCTGTTTGTTCCACTGAACAGTAAATGTACAAAAAAATCAGTGGTATCAGAATAATAGTAATTTAATGATTGTATACCCTTGTTTTGTTGTATAACACTAGCTTGATTCTGCCATACAGAAATTTGGAATACAAGTAGGATGGAAATTTTAAATTTATCTAGTTTCAGTAATTATGAGTATATATATATATATATATATATATATATATGAGCTGTACCATTAATAATGAAGAATATCAGTGTTTTGCCATCTGCTACGTACTAACAGTGTATATGAAAGACCAGCAATTGTGTGAAACAATTTAAACTGCAAGTTGGAATTAACTTGGCTTGTAATGAAAAACTGCAAAACAGAGTAATGTAAAATACGGTATATCAGACTCTGCTTTTTAGTATTACAGCTTAACATCATCTAATATCTGTTGAGAGTCTGTAAGATTTCCTTTATGTATTCTCATTTTTAGAGATTTGTAATTTGATATTAGCATTTTGCTGTGGGAAGAAACTTGGCAATTTCTCAGCCAAAAGGAAATGCATAAAATATTTTGGGAGACATTAATTTCAGAATAAAAAATATTTTCCCAGATGTGTTTTGATGCTTCTGCAATCTGAAGCAGTTTTTCTTGTTAACTGAAATTTTGTGGACTCTTTATGCTCGTGAAATGTGGGCTAGGAAATAACTTTGACAGTAGTATGTGCAGAAATATTAGTAGCTTATTTTTTTCCAGAAAATACGCCTACAAATTGAAAGGGAATGCTAGTATGTTAGGTCTCAATTAACAATTTGTGTACAGTATAAGTTTACTCTGCATAAATTGGTAGTAAATGTGGCCAAGTTGCCCTACAGATGTATATAGGAACCTGTCTGTGTTTTTTATGTAACTGTGTCCCTCTATATGTAGTATTCTTCCTTGTAACAGGGAAAAAGAGATTCTTAATAATTTAAGAAGAGCAGTGGATTATGTTTATAGGCAAAGTATCCCTGCAAGTACTAATTCCTTTTCTATGCACAGAATACTTTCACGGATTGTTAATCAGGTGGTGCTGAATATGTGAGGCTTTCTCTTTGGTCAGACCAGAGCCACTTTTCAAGTACAGTAAGGTAATTTCAGCATCATTACAAAAAGCAATAGTAGCTGTCCATAAATAATCTCTCACACTGAGGATGTATGGCTCCAAAGAGTTTATCTTTTGAATTGCAAATAAATCTCAAATCTTGAAAGTAGAGCTCCTGCCTTCTCTGAATACTCTTTTGCCCCCTGTAGTGCTATGGGATCAGGGATTAGGCTTGTTGTGAATACAGTAGGAGATGTTTTACAAGTAATAAAGTTTGTTGGGATCATTCAATCTACCACTGGACCCAGTTAGAAGAATTGAAAGGGCCAGTTAGTCTTGCCTTTTGGTTTTAAACTTAGCAGGATTGTAGCCAATTGTTCAAATAATTTAATGGAAAGATTTGTAGAAACAGAATTTAGGGCCCGACTCAGGAAAATGCTTAAAAACATGTTCTCCCAAATTGGTTTTGGAAGGATCTGGTATGTTATATATAAAAATAGAGGAAACCTTAATATAGTCTGTTTTTTCTGTAATAATCTCAAATTACATATTATTTCTGTCCTATAAACAGTTACAGCTCTTGAAGGTCTAGGAACCAAATATATATAAACCTGGTTTTAGTGCCATTTTTGGTATATGCTTCTGGAAAAAAAAAATCAGTGCCACAATTACTCAAAATTTATTTCTATAGCCAGATTTGAGATAACTTACTGGGTTTTGTTCAGAGCTCCTGCTAATGCTGTTTTTTTAAGAAAGCAACATATGTAATAAAGGCAGGTAAAATTCATAAAGCATTATTGCAAATGAGGAGAGGCATTAATGAGGCAAAGAAAAGATCTTTATTGTGATTTGGACTCCAACTGGTCAAATGACTGGCTTGATGATTCAAGACACAAGCTCTTTTTCCTTCTTAGAGACAAGACTTACTATTTATTCATCTTACCCATTCCATTTCTTCTATACTTTTTTCTTACCTGAATCTCAGAAAACACCTTTGATCTTTATTATAATACTTATCTGTGTTTTTGAGAGCACGTCTCCTTTTCCAGCTATGTTAGCAGCATTTCTCTTCAGTGAGATCTTGAAAGTGTGCGTTTACTTAGTACTGTACTTAGTACTGTTACATTATCTTTCCATGCATGTATTTCTTTTCCTAAAAATGAAGCTATATTATCTAACCTTTAATATGATGAAAATGCAAGTTCTTTTGCAAAAGTATGTGTAGTTGTAACTTTAACAAAACTACTTTGTCTCCAAAGTACATTCATATCAAGCATACATAGGTGCTCTTTGCTGTTCCCTGTGTGAGTAGATATGCAAGTGTAAGTTTGTATTGACAACTGCAATCTCTTACAATTACCAAAGATATGTACTAAAAGTATGTTTTCTTTCACTAATACCAAATCCAAATTGTTGCCTTTATTTTTTGCTTGTAAATAAAAATATTGTTTAGGAGTTAGAATATAAAATACTAGCTAGATTTCAGTTGTAGATAATTGGGTCCAATGAAGAGAGGGTAACAGTTACCTTTTTATAATCTGAGCTGAAAAAAATTGACTAGGCTTTGAACCAATTGTGTTTTTCTTTTACCAATTATTTTATTTACTGTTTTGTGACAAAAAGTCTTTATTACTGCAACAACTTGGCAGTAACAACTGTGTGCTAAAATAATTCCTCTGAGTAGCCAACCTGCTGTTGCAAAATACACATTTGATGATAAAGTTTAGACCTATAGCTGAATCATTTTGACCTTGGTTTATGTTACTTCTGTTAATGACAGCGGGCCTTAGTACATGGTACAGAATTTCATGGTAGATCGCTCGGTGTTTGTTTTAGAGATCAAATCAGGCTAGAAGAACATTTTTAGCTATTTTCAGGCTGAGTGTAATTTCTGAGAATTTCTATATTGTGTTTAGATACATGGCAGAAAAATAGCTGTATTATAAGCACTAATTCAATCAGCTGTAAACAGCAAAGATACATTCCTTAAGCGTGTTCTTGCAGTCTTAATTAGAAAACTTTTGTGCTGTTATTGTCTGTAGTTAATGTGATTCTTTACAATAACAGCAGGGATAGAAAGTACCTACATTCAGCATTTTGCTCTTGTGTTTATAACAAAGTGGTCCTGCCTGTGAAAGATGTATTTATTTAAATACATGTGCTGTACAGAAGGTATACTGAAAGAATGCAGCTTCTGCTCAAGACAAAATTTGAATATAGTTGAAATGATTTCACTGAAAATACTGTTGTTGAGGAATTGCGACCAAAAAAAACTCAAGAGCTGAAAAAGCACTGATGGATGTGATAGTTTAAAAATGGATATTTTCTTGGAGGCTTGTAAACATAATTGAAGTGATGAAAGTAGGATCAAGGAAGCGTAGTCAGGGTGAGGCCAGTTCTCTGGAATGGCTCTTAGCTGAGGCCGTACCTGTGCTGAGAACAGGCTTGTAGAGCAAAGCACTGCTCCTCCTTTCTCTGTTACATGCAGTCAAGTACAACTGGGCAGAGGATTAGTCCATAGTTGGTTTCACATGCCAAACTTCACCACCACTCATGTAGTTAAAGCTTTCAGAACTAAAGCTCTTCCACAGTCTTTTTCTTCTTCCCTGATCTATGTGCTACTTTCTGCCTCACGTAGCTGGTGATAGCAAATTAGTATCCCTACTAGTGTAATTTTAATCCTTTGAGTGAAAAGATGGGAAGAGAAGGCTGTTCCTTGAGCTAGGCAAAGAATCCAGTAGGAACAAAAATGTTAGTGAAACGAGGAAAAATAAAATTTGTTAATTAGTGTTGCACTACACTTTTATATATTATTAGCATTCCATTCAATTATAATATTATGTGTCGCCACGTATTAAAATTTGTGCTTTAACGTTTCCCAACAGCTTGTGTAGACTTCTGTTCCACACATTTGTCCAGACTTCATCAGTGCAGCGGGGCATGGAGCAAGCTGTTGCTCTGTTCTGTTTGAGTAGTAACTGTACTCAGTTGTGGAGTACTGGGTGAGTGACTGCAGAGTGGATTGCATGGTCAACAATGCAGCTTTGGTCTTTAGTAAAGTATTAGTTTCCAAGAGTTTCAAGACTTCATTTCTTCATTTATCAGTAAATCAATTAGCACTACAATCACTTGCTATACAGTTTGTGTGTGGTGTGTGTATGTTGCTGAAAAAGAATGTGACTGATAAAAAAGAAATAGCAAACCATATAGTACATAGGGGTTTTTTATTTTCACCCTGATCTTAACTATTACATTTATTAATATAAAACTGGAATGTGAAACAGGGCTGGACATCTGTGTAAGTTCATACCTAGAAAACAAAAAAGATTAATCTGTATATATTTTGGAATTTTGTGAACTTAACACAAGCCCTGCCTAAGTTTTTGAAGCCTGTAAGTATGAATGTCTTCAGCAGTTATAAACGTTACAGTAATCACAATTACATGTTAAGTAATTACAGGCAATTAAAAGACAAGAGCAGAAAATAACTTCCTTAAATTATAAAAAACGAGGCTGTTTTTAGTATATCAGGTTAGTTGCCAATATTTGCAAATGTACCTTACTTTACATAGGTTGTGGGGTGTTTTTTTAAAAAATTCCATAAATTTAAGTTACTTCTTTCAGAAATGTCATTCTGAATCTTTTCTCATTTTCTTATGTCTCTTAAGAGTATTGCTGTTCCTGGTAACTTCTCCTAATGAGAAATAAGAACAGAATAAAATGTCAGTAAATGTTCTAGGAACTCTGTAGCAGTCCTCCTGAATTCAAAGGAGCATCCCTGCTTTGGTGATGAGTTAGTCTGTTTTACCTAAGGAAGGAATAATCTTCACATTTGCATCCCATGCATGGTAGCATGGCTTGAACCTTTTTAATACAATGAATTTATTCAGTGTTGTCAAATGTATTTAGGGTGTTTTGTTGGTGCGTTGTCATTTTTTTTTTTGGTGAGAAACAAGAATTTGTTTCAATGACTTTTCTTACACAGATAAATAATAGAGGTTGGATAGACACATCTTATAGATAATAGTCTTCCCTTGAGAGCTGTAATTGTCTAATAATAGTTTTGGCTTCATGCCTGGAGAACATGCTCTGAGATTTAAACCAGGTCATCAGAATGCCTGCATTTCTGAGATATAGCATACTGGTTTAGCACAAACCAGCCAGCACCTGATTTCATTGTAAACGTATTATAGTCTTACGTTAGTGTGAAATGTGTAGATTTTATATTATAGTTAACTGTAATTGCAATCCCTCACAGGAAGAAGTTTATGCTGGATGTAAATTACAGGACACGTGGCATTATGCTGGTTGTTAGACTTCTAATTTATAAGTGTCTCAGCAGAATGTGGAGTTTTTAGAATTATTTTATTTATTGGGGCCAATGTAGTAAAAAATCCTGAGATCTAAAATACTATATGAACTTAAGTAAAATATTTTTATGAGAGTTGTGATATAACCTTTTAAAAAGCAATCTACTATATGAAAACTCCATCACAAAATAATAATTTATTAACGTAATGAAAAAGCTGGAGAAATATTAATCCATTCTGGAGTTTGTATACCCAACATCTGAAAACTATGAATTATGAAGAAGTTGTGGGAGTAAGTTGGTATTTCCTCCTGCGAAGACTGGTAATTCTAGATCTCACAAAGAATCACATAAATTGTTATGCCACTGCCTCTGTGCTGCTGTTATGCATTACCTTTCTAAGATTGTAGCATTTTATGGAGACCTAGTATTAGGAAAAGAATTCTGTTCCATGGAAGAGACATTCTCCCAGGGAGAGAATTCAGCAGTGGATGTTTTTGTGAAACGGGTTTTTATTAGGTTGCGTTATTTTCTTTTATCTCTAAGAAGGACAGAGCCAAGGGTTTTTTATATATTGCCAACATATTTCTATAGACATAATGAACATAGATCATTAGAAGATCAAATTTTATGCTCCTTAGGACTGCTTAGTTACATTATAGAATTGAAAAACATATTCTTTGTGTCATTTATATTTTTTCCTTTGTATTTTTAGGATGCAAAGTTTGTAGAAGAGCGACGCAAGCAGCTACAAAATTACCTAAGGAACGTTATGAACAAAATTATTCAAACTGTGCCAGAATTCACAGCCAGTCCCAAAAAAGAGACACTTATTCAGCTGATGCCCTTTTTTGTGTAAGTATCTGTCAAGTAGTCAAGAAACTATTAAGCTTTTTTCATTACGATTTAATTTAAAATATAATGACAGAATCTCCAAATTCTTTAAAACAGTAGGTTTTTTTTAAAATTGAAAGTTCCTGTTCAAATTATAAGTTCTTTTGTTATATTTAAAGGAATATATGATGTATATAGCATTTTTTTGTTGTTATTTGGTGATATTGAACAAAAAATCACTGTGTAAAGCTTTCAAAAATATCAAAGTGACCTCAAGATCTGCATCCATGTGCTCTTCAAACATTAGGTATTTTGAATGTTTAAAATTTGGTCTTAGTTTTGTTTTACTTTTGTTTGCATGTATTTTTGTTTCTAAATTTATTTTGGGGGTTGAAGGTGGAGCATTATTAGGGTCCTTACTAACCAAATTTAAAAAGTCAAGCTATTGAACTCTTTCTAGCTGTATTTTGCAATCTGCTGATGCATGTTCTGATTTAATTAATGTTAACATTGAATATATCCAGAAATAGTTTAAGACAGTCATCTGTTGAGAATCTCAAACCCTTTGATATCCAATGATACAAGGAATATATTCTGTTAAAATTTTTCCATTTTGCTGTAAATATTGTTCTTTATAGTATTTGTAAATGATATTTAGAACTATTTAAGAAATAATATTAATGAAAATTTGTTTTTGAAAGTGGTGTTAAACTTATTTCTTTCACTAATAATTTTTCCATATACTGTTTTTTCAGTACTGCACCTGTACAAATTATGTATAGAGTGAACACACATTTATAGTAAGCCATCATATTAAATTTGCTGCCCAGAAGCCTCTGCACAGGGATTGTGCATCCACGCCTGTGAATCAATCAAAATAAATTTAAAATTAATAGAAGCATAAATACTTAGCTGTACTATTTTTGTGGTCTTGTGCAGAGTTTCAAATTTTGAAGTTGAAACTTTATTTAAAGAAAGCTATATTTATTAGAAAATGTAATAGATACATGGAAGAATGCCAAGATCTATTTTGTTGCATTCATATTTTTTCAATTTTTCCTGGATTGAAGAAGCAAAAATCAATTTAATGAGGCATCTCGGTGATGATGTTATAAATGGTAAAATGATGTTTGTAGGGACAAACATCTCAAGAGACTTCTCCCTAAGAACCTATTATGCAGAATTTGACTAAGGGCCATAAAGATTGAAATGGTTTCAGGTACTTCAGTTGAGAGGCCCGTACATGCCTCTTTAAGTGATTTTAAAGAAGTTGTCCTTCATGTTGTATTTAATTTTGTTTTTTTTTTTTAAAGGAGAAAGGGGCAAGTAAAAAATACATTTGCAATTGAATTTTCAACTCAAATAATTTTTGCTCTTTCTGTCCAATTATATTTTATTTTAAGATGGTTAAGTATAGCTGTGTGTAGTAGTGAACTGATAATTTCTTGTCAACTTAATTTTATAACTTTCTGCTTTAAATGTAGATCAGGAAAATAAATTCCAAACAGAGTGCTATTTAAGGTCCCATCTTTTAATTGGTTTGTTACAATTGATTATCCTGAGTTCCACACAGACAGGCAGTAATGCAGAATAAGATCTGTAAGTTGAGGCTAGCTAGTGTTTTTCCTCAACCAAAGTTTGCTTCTGAAAGAAATTCAGTTTCAAGTTTTGTGGGGTATAAAATATTTTAATAAATGATGATTATTGTTTCAGGTGTACATTGAGATGCTGTAGTAATTATCATTACTTCAACAGTACAAGTGGTCATAAGGATAGCAACACAGCTAATATTAAAATATGACAAAAGTGGACAACAGTTTCAAACAGAAGTTATTAGATTAGGAAATACTGTGGATACTCTAGTTAGAAATATTAATTTGAGGCTTTGGCCTTAATCAATGGAAAACATTCATAGTAGCAGTTCATTACTTAAGCTGTGATGCATTATTTACATGCTTTAACCAAAATTGGTTTGTTTTAGGATTTTTATCTAATTTCAATTATTAAAATTTCACATATTTAAAAAAAACCTCTGTCGTTAATTCAACAGTGACCATGCTGTGAGATTATAACAATGAGATAATATAGTACTGATGTAAAAGCAATGATACTACTTTTCAGGTGTTTTAATCTTAAAGCACTGTTGTTACAGAAATAGTTTATTACAATGTCTTTATTCGACTTTAAGAAACGACATTTCAAGAATAGTTTATTTATAATCTCTTAGGCATTTATGTTAAAAACAGTGAGGGAAAGCAAATTTCCTCTTAATCCTCAGCACTAAACAATTAACTTGCTTTCTGATAGTTAATCTCTTTTATAAGTGTGTTACAGGATTTAGATCTCATGTTTTTATTTATTAAAAATCGTGCCAGGTATTGGGACCTCACAGGAAAAGATTCAAAATCACAACCCCACATAATTGGTCCTACCAACAATGTCCAAGTCAGAATAAACACTGTTACCTTATTCTGCTGTAAGAAAATCCAAACCAAAACAAGCAAAAAACAACCCTATTTCTTCTAAGAAATGTAATGAACTGAATGAGGTCAATACAATTAATTTCACAGAACGAGCAAAGTTTTATGGAGAAGGCAGCATATTTAAGTAATCTGTTTTCTCAGTATGGGTACGATTTAGTATATGAAAGATAGTGATACAAAATAATGCAATTATCTCTAAGGAAAGAAATTTGTTCAAGGAGTTTTGCTCAATGAAATTTGCCAGCACTATTTGTCAACAATTTGTAAACACCAATATGCTGCATTTCATTGATGCTAACCTTTTTTGAGTATAGCTATATAATAGGTTAAAAAAGACTATGCTTCTATTTCAGAGGGTTTATTTTTTTGCATTTGGCATTTTCATAATTTTCAGCATATTGCATGGAAGCAATGGACTATAGCAGATTCAAAAATATTCTTTGATATCTGGACATTATGTCAAAAAGGTTCTGTTCATATACGTATCCATGAATTGTTTCCTTGGAGCTTTTTCTTAATTAATAAGTGTATCAGCATTCTCTCTTAGCTAGAGTAGATAGTTCTCCATGGGAATATTAGTGGGATTCTGGAAAAGCTTAGCTGTTGAGCAAAATAACTGTAGACCTCATCTACGGCAGAGAAAGTGGGATTTTAATGCCTTTTTGTACTGAGATACCAGACTCTTCCTCTGCAGCTAGGGCAGCAATATTAAATTAATATAAAGATTTTTCAGACAATGACAGAAAGAGCATATTTTAGAAAGTGTCATCAATGTTAGGCTGTCATTTGAATTCTCAATGTCCTTTATTTTCTGGGAGTCATGACCTGGCACTGTTGGTAAGAAAAGGCATCTGAAAGAAAATTCATTTCAGTTCCATTTCGCATTGCCAAATTCTCCAGTATTGTCCTTCCTTAATGGATTTTGAGCTTCATCAGCCAAAGGTCTTGAACAGGCTGGATTCTGTGAAGCTTTTATTACGTTATTCAGTTGTAACCTTTTTACCATACATGCAGTTCTTCTGTTCTGTTAGGTTTAGTAATGTTTTGGTTTAGTAATATTTTAATAGAATATTTTAATATAAAACTCTGTAAATACATATAATAATTCTGATATACTTAATTTGCTTCATAGCACAAATGTATGTGTAGTTGCTGATTACATCTTTATTAATGAAAGAGCAGTTAGAAAACATTGAGATATTAGTCATAGGACTGCGCTGTAGAGAGTAGTGATACCTCAGTCTAGGAGAAAAAATTATAGTCTTAATATGCATAAAAAGTCTGTAGGGCATTAGATCTGTATTGGGAAGCAATGAAATATATAAAAAAATAACAACCAAAAAAAACCCACCCCAAACAAACCAATTACCTGTTCTGAAAGGGTTTCTTCTCGCTGCAAAATTAAATGACCACGCTTCAGTGTGAAAATGAAAAGGTTATGTCTGACTAGGCATCCTATAGGTAGAAATTACAGGGTCAGTTTTAATTAGTCACTTTTAAGATCTTATTTAGGTCCTTAGAATATGATTATTTTGAACAGAAAATAATGTCTTTAAGGCTGAATACACTGATTATTAAATGCTGAAAGGAATATTGCCTAAAATGTTTATAGTGAGGTTGTTCCTCTGGGGATTTCTCCCTTCCAAGTGCAGTGATTTCATCCAATCAGGCATAGATCTGATGAGGCAAAACATTTTAATTGATCTGTATGAAGTAGCCTGCCACTGTTGTAAAGAAAAAAATTAATTGTATTTCGAAACTCAGATACAATTAACAGTTTGCAGTAAAATAATGTGAATCAGTTTGCTAGCATTTCTCTTCATTATCGTATCAAATGCTAGTGGTTAATCATGGAAGTGTAATTTGTTTTCATCCCTTACGCTGTGAACTGTCACTAATGTATTCTTTCTGTTGTCAGTCTCTATCATTTGTAATCTCAGTTTATGTATTTCTCAGTTTTAATGCTGCATTAGGTCAGTCACAGGTTTGGTCAAATAATTTCCTGTATAGTTCACTTTCATGTCTTAATGTAAAAAAGAGATTCTAGGTCTTCTAATTTGTCTGTTTAGATGCTGAATAACAAAATCTTTGTAATAGTAAAACTGACATCACAAGTTAGATTTTCCAGTCCATGCAGAGCAAAACCTAAATCAAGAATTAGCACTGCTGAATTAGATTGCTACATCTACTAGCTCATGAAGGCCTGTCTGTTAATACTTACTTCAATTAACATGTATTTACACTCATGATTGGTACATTACAGATAAATAAAACTTGATTTAATAGGTACACTTGTGTTTTAATCACATTTTTATCAATCCAAAAAATATCACACACATTAGCTCTTTGTAAATACGTATATAAGAACAAGAGGAATATTTGGCAACAAGCATCACAGTTCTTCAGACCATATAATTGAGGCTTTCAACATAAATTATTATAATAGGTTATGTGATTTCAAGTATGTAAAAAGCTAAAAGCTGTAAAAAGTTGTGAAAAGAAACACTAAAATATTGTGATGTTCCATTTTTATATCTCTATTATATCTATCTATCTATCTATCTATCTGTCTATCTATCTATTTTCTGTATCAAATGTCCTAAATTTTTTTAGAAGATACTGCTTTTTTTTTTTTTTTTTTTTTTTTTTTTTTTTTTTTTTTACTGTAAGGGTGATAGAACACTCTCACAGATTGCCCAGAGGTTGTTGACACTCTGTCCTTGGAGATACTAGACTTGACAGGACACAGTCCTGGGCAGCCTTGTGCAGCGGGATTGGATAGGCAGTCTGCAGAGGTGCCTTCCAACCTCAAATAGTCTAAAAATGCATGATTCCCTAAAATCTCAACCTGCAGTTTTAACCTGAGTTGTGTTTTACATAAACCCCGCACAAAAAAATTGTTAGCTAAATATGCAGCTGGTCAAGCAGATGTTATATGTGAACAAAAAAGAGCCTAAACAGTGTGAAACTACTACAACATGTGCTCCACTTGGTAGTTGTGCAATGCTATTCAAATAAGAATACTGCCACTTTATTGACTCTTCTGCTTTGGCAATGCAGATGTTTGGATTAAAATATATGCAAAAATGGTATAAACAAAATTTTGTGAATGTTTTCACAGATTACTGTGCTGAGTATTTTTAAAATCTTGTTTTCTAGGCCACAGCTACATCTCTCAACAGTTTCTAGATAACAATTATATATTCTGCTGAGCTGCAGAGCTGGACATTTATTCTCTTGTGGTAGCTACTCAAACATATGCTTTAAAGAAAGCAGAGAATCTGTTCGGTAAATCTTCAGAAAAGAGGCTAGAACAGATTCTGAGAAACTGTTGTCTGCAGGATGTGTTTGAACACCAGAGGAGTCATTGGTTCTCTGTGATGATTAGAGGATTGTAACTTCAAAAGATATGTTGTCTTCATTTCACTGGATAACATTACTGGCAACATACTTGATAGCGAAACTTGTGTTCTTAGACATTTTGTGTCACTTGTCTTTGAGTCATCAAGCTAAATTGTAGCAAAAATTTCGCTGTGTCTATCTTTCTTTCTCATTTTATAAATGCTTCCTCCCTCCTGGAAGGTAAAGTTATGAGAAGCATGGTAGAGAGATACAGGAACCAACTGGCAGGCAAATTTCAGTACCAACCAATCAGCCACTCAGAAATGTCACCTTGGAAATACGGCTCTAAGATTTATTTAGCACTAAACAGTATGTAAAGCCAAGTATCTGCTTTTGGTCTGGCAGATCAGAAAGTTCAAATCATGTGGAAGAATAGATGTTTGTTAGTGGATTGAAGAATTTTGGTTTGGATTTTGGCGTTTTTCTTATCTCTACTTCATTTGCAACTCTCAGTATGTCATTGAGAACATTTAAATGTGTATGTTAAAGGTATGAGAGGTAAAAAGAACATTAACTTCTACACCATTGCGAGTATTAAAATGTGGTTTTCAAGCATGAATGAAATAAATCTTCTAAGAAAATTACTATGAGGTTCCTGTTGATGTTGTATCTCTGAGTTCATTTTACAGAAATTGAAAACAGACCCTTTCAAAGTTACTTTCAAAATATTTTAGAGGAATAAAAACATTTGCTCAGACTTGATCTTAACTGCAAACTAGTCTATCAGTTGTATTTCATTTAAGAGTGTCATCTTTTTAACAAGTGGTAGTTTACAGCAGATAGTGGGCACTGTTTTAGTATAAAGAATTAACTAAACCCTCTGCATAGAAACTTTTCTGCAGTATTATTTAAAGTAAGATCTTTGAATACTGAGACACTAATATATTTATGTATAAAGATAGAGGAGAAAAACTTTTTTAAAACAGTGCTTTTACTATGTTCTTGGCCAGTGACGGTATTGAGATGAGGCTTTCATGAACTAATACAAATTTAAAGGAATTTTAATTTGTTAATTTCTCTGCAGGATTTAAAATATCAAATACGGTAAAAAATGTTTTTGTAATATTACTCTTCTCATGTTCTAATGTTTTTTTTTGCCTCATTTTATAAGAAATCAGTTTTATAGCTACAGAGAGGTTTCTAAAATATTCTAATTATTTCCTCCCTTTAGGATTTGCTTAGCTGGACTGATAATACTATATTTATAGTAGTAGTATTTCACTAGTCTTTCCAGATGAGAAGATACAAAAGATGATTCTATGAAAAAGCAAAATAATGCTAAAGTATGCTTCTCTAACATGTAAACAAAATATCAGAAATTATAGTTATATAGAATATTTAGAATATATAGAACATATAGAATTTATGCAATGAATGAATGGGAATCCTTCCTCTTATTTGAATTCCGTAGTATCTATCTGTAACATAAATAAACAGAAGCCTACACACATACATACCTCAACTCAGCAGTGAATGTTTTTGCTTTGTAATTTTATTCTGCAGAAAAAGTTAGCTTGGAATATTTTCAGGTATTGATATGACTATTTGTATGTGAGTGCTAACTACTCATTGAGATGATGACTTTGACATCCATGTAGTTAGGGTGTGGTTATATATTTAGTTAGTTAGACATTGTATCAGTTACATATGTAGGATATGTAGCCTTTAGTTACATATGTGCTTTGGGAAATTGTCCTGTCCATTCACTTCGCAGTGTATGTGGGGCCGGAGTTCTGCTGTTGGTGTGTTACCAGATAAACAATAAGATTAAAAGCAGACAAACAAGCAATCCCTGAAACACTGCAAAACGATATTGATGTGAAGAAAGGAAGTTTTAAATGCAGTTTTGAATAGGTTAATAGTTTGTGATGGCATGACACTCCTTAAAGCTATTAGTGTATGTATCTGTGCCTTCTAATAGAATAAATGACACTGTTCAGCTAATGCATCCTAAAGTATTGTGGCCAGTGGCCAGATTTTTACCTGATTGCATCCTTTGACATGGCAGCTTGTGTTATTAACTTGTCATTGTACCTCTTTAACAGATCTTGGTTATATTCTGTAACAGTAAGCAAGCAGTCTGATAAAGAGGAATATAATTTACATGAACAAACTGGGAAAAACATTTGCTTAAATATGTGACTTTTAATTAGTAAAGCACCTCCTAATGCCTGAAACATGCTAATGAAACTAATTTATTGCTATGTTAATTGATTGATCTACTTATAAAACTATGTGGAGATGTTACACAATATTTATCTTTCAATAGAAGTTTGTTGCCAAGCACTGATGATCGTTGAAGTAAAAATATCTATCTAAAATTTGATTAGCATGTTCACATAATGCAGGAAATTCCATTGCAGAAATGTACTATTCTTCTGTGGAATGATACAATTAAAATATTTGGAGTGGATTGTTCTTAACAAACATGTAGTTGTCTCACTGTTATTCTTGGTTTCTACATTCCTCACTTTGTAACTGACAGTTTTGTTTTTAGTCTCTCATAACCTGCGAGGCTTGACATCAAACTTAAAAAAAGCATCATGCCTGTTTTGATCTAACTGAAATGTGAAGAAGTAGGGCAAAAATCGTTTCGTCAAAGTAGATGAGAAGTCATACTTACATCTCCTTTCCTTCTGCAAGAATTGTATTATGATGTTACATTGTCTTTTATTTTGTGTTTTGGCACATATCAACATTGGAGACGTATTACATTACATGGCATTCTACAAATGTGTTACTTTTTTTTTTTTCCTGCTCTGAGTAATTGAGAGGCTTTATGAATGTTAGAGGAAAATGAGGAAGGATGATGATAAAGAGGGCAAGAATAAGCAGGAAGGATGCTTAATGTTAAAAGGAAGATGGGTTGAATACAGTAAGAAAATATGGAGAAATACTGGTACTTGAGGCTTACTAGAAGCATTTGGCTTTATAAAGCCAGTTATATCCAAACAAAGATGATGTTACTGTTTTAGTTTTTGATTTTACAAGTGGTCTGTCTGGGATTTGACAGGGTATTTGTGAAATAATTAAAACTTTGATCCTGGCTTTGAAATATAAGACACCAAAATGTTGAATAGTCATTGGAAAAGTGTGTCCTGCCTGTCAGATAGCATTTGTTGCAACTCTGCTACTTCTTTCCATGTGGTAAAAAACTGTCCTATTTTCTTCAGACCTAAGGTTTGCAAAACGATTTCTTAAGTTTATTACCAGTGGGGATAGTAATCTTAAATGGTCTGAATAAATGCTAAAATCTATAAATTGAGCTAGGAAAAGACAATTACCTGTGAAAGATGGTTGCCTCCATAATGCAAACTGTAGCATAGTTTTATTCTATTATGTGTGAAAGACATTGCAGTAGATTTAAGGAAGCTCTGTTTTAACTTGAGTACATAATTGACCAAATCTTAGTTTATCTTTGAGGATATTTCCAGCACAGTTATGTCAGTTAAAAGTGTGTGTATGGAAAAACACTCCCTTGAAACAATTCTGGAAGATGCCACCTATGCTAGGAAGACTAATGTATCTGTACTAGCAAGAAACTTTATTTGCTCTTCTCTCCTTTGATCCCAAGGAGCAGTTCGCAGTGAAGTGATGACATTAAAAGTATTGTAGAGAGAAAAGCTCCTTAGTCTGATTTGTGATCAGAGCAATGATATATCCAAATCTGTGTTAATGTTCCTGTGTTTGCCCCCCTCCTCTGCCCTGCCTACCGTGTGGCATTCTGTAATTCTTTCATGTTTAACAGAATTGACATCTTCCCCATCAATGTTTTTCTGATGTGTGATTTTCTTTTGATAACCATTCTGAGTTAATATATACATTTCAGCTGAAGTGTTTTCCATCTGTGATGTCCTAATTTCAGGATAGTTACTAATAATACTATTAGCAGCACTCACAGTCTTCAGATAGTTGCTGTAGATAGAGATATATTCCAAAAACCCATCAGCACTTGAGATACCTGCTCACTTTAACTTGGTTCAGCTGTTAGTAGCTTTACAGAAGTTAGTAGTCAAGTAACTACCTGCTAGAGCTTAAATGACAGCTTTTAATCAGGAAGAATATTATGCATAGCTTCTAACAATTTACAGGAGACATAAAAAAATCTACAAGATTTTCTTTGCATACAAATGTTGTAATCCTTTACATTTCAGTTCCAAATTTAAGCAAAGTGAAAATTTGGATGTAGAATATACATTTTGATATTTTTAAAACTATTTTTGTAGTTAATCTTTTCTTAAAAAGGACTAGAAACTCCATTCAGTTTTCTTAGTTCCTTATTCCCCTCAGATGCATTTCTATAGCTTGTATTTCTTTTTCCAGCAGTTGGTCTTATTAAGAGAAATTTACCAGCAGTGCTTAATGTAAATAGGTTTTATTCAGGTGGAAGAATCTGTTTGTCATGTGTGGGACTCCTGCCCACCTGTTTTCTTGTTCTTGCTTGCACTTTCTTGATCTCACTTGGATTTTCTCAGTCTTTCACTTTTAAGGCAGTACTGAGCCAGAAGTGTTTGAATGTTCAGTATAAGTACAATTGAAAACACTTTCTCCTGTAGACTCTGGGTAATAATGAAAGTATTACAGAACCACATCCTTCTAAACTCACCGTAATGAAACACCTCAGTGTGGTATTGTTCCAGAACTAAAACATCTCAGATAAAAGGTGTTTGTCATTTGTTTGCCTTGGTGTGATGCTAAATAAAACTGGTATGTCATACAGCAACTCCATAACACTACAGGGTTTTATGTATTGTATTTATTGCCTCGTTATTGAGTCTTGCCCTTAAAAAAAGTCAACTTCGCTTTTAAATAACGTGAATCTTACACTGATTACCATCTCAATAGAGACAGTGAGACTTGCTCTGCAATGTTAATTGCTATGAATTGTCGAACAAGCCTCACAAATATGTATTTATGAGCATATTTCCATCAAGTAGATTTTTGTCATGCTTCTTTTTATTCAAAGTGACCTTTACAGTGCTTATGAGAAGAATAATTTAGTGTATACTCTGCTAGAATTGAATACTCTCCAGTCACCATTGGAAGCATTTGAGGACTTGTGATCTTTTACAGTTGTCTCAGAATAAACTCTTGTTTAATGCTGCCTGAGAAAAGAAGAATGTTAAAACAGGCAGTACTGATATCTTGTGTCTGAAATTGTTGAAGCAAATGAGGGAGAGGGCACGGTATGGTATTTCACATGTGTAGAAATGTACAATAAATGTTCTCCATTGCATGGTTTAAAAGAATGGGACAAAAATTTAAAGCAAGTAGATTGATATGAACAGTCAACAATGTTGAACAAAGCCATGTTCAATGTTACGGCAAACTTCAGTGCTGTACAAAATGAGCTTTTAACTATGCTGTGCATTTTCTGATGGGTTTATTCCGTCTGTCTTTTGCAAGTAATAAAAATGGTTCTAAGAGAGAGTGAAAATGCCAAGTTGCCTACCATGAAAATATGATGGCATCAATTTACCTAATATTTTTTTCATTTAACACCTTTTCTAACATGCAGAATTAGTTTAAACGTGACATTGAGTCCCTTTTATTACTCTTGATTATACCTGGTTCTCAGTT
The DNA here is from genome assembly GCF_003259725.1 of Athene cunicularia. NCBI lineage: Eukaryota > Metazoa > Chordata > Aves > Strigiformes > Strigidae > Athene > Athene cunicularia. The sequence goes on along the minus strand of NW_020799118.1, from coordinate 5,121,202 downwards.
TGTGCATGGCAATTATTTTGCATAACCGTTTTTCCTAGTCTAGGCAATTTGAGATGTGGGTCAGTTTAACTAAGTAATTGGTTGGATCAAGATGCTTTTGAATATTTATTTGATTGCGCCCCAGGAGTTATATTGATCACTTTCGTCATTTTCCCTCCCAGTTAACAACAGGCTTAGTAATGAAGGATCATTCTGAGAGAAGAGTTGTCATTCTCATTGCATTTACTTCTTCCTTTTTGTCTTGCTCTTTTACTGCTTGCCAATAAACTCAGCAAGTCTTTAGAAAGAGTCATGTTTTCTAAACTGTGCAGTTTATGTCCTTAACATGCTTGCAGCAGTGCAAGAAGAGATTAAGATTTTTCTCATAAAAGAACGCACAGCCAGTTAAAGTTCTGTGTCATTACAGCAGTGATCCTGTTTCCTTGGTAACAAGCAAGTCACATGCACTCCCTTGTTAAGAAGCGAACTCTTTATGTATTCAGGCATTTCTATACTGAAATTGGTAGCAAAGAATAGGCTCTAGAGCCAGTGAAGAAAGTTTCAATTTTGAGGCTGGGCAAAGTAGGGAGAATACACTTGTAATCGCTTCTTTACTTTGCAAACAACGTAAAATTAAATCAGAAAAGAAACTTGCAATAATATAATTTTAATCTCTGCCATCCCTGTTTTTCTCTCTTACAGTTCTCAGCTCTTATTTTAAATTCACATTAAATTCCATTTTAAATTGAGTTAGTAATCTAACAATAAATTGTAATGCTGTGTACTCAAAAGTACAGGTTAATTTACACCAATAAAGTCAAGTCTTTTAATATGTTTCAGTATTAAATCAAACCAGCTGAGATTGTAAATTATCTTGAATAAAAATAAGGTAATTGGAAGGACTGATGCATTTGAGCACCGGTTCTTGATATCCAGCAATGAGTAGTCACAGATAGGAAAAATGTGGAATAGGAAAGGAGGTGTTTGTGTCTCACTTCTGCAAGTGACTGTGACTCATAAGACTCTCTACCACCTTCACTGTTTTTGAAAATTCTTCCTTCTGTGGCTTGTATTTTTTTTTTTTCGGAAATAGGTTTCTTTCTGCTTCCTGTGGTTGGAAAGATTAGTCCTTCCTTGAAGGTCAGGTTGTTTTTTTCTTCTCTGTTCTAGTGACAGCAGTGACAAAGGAGCTCCACTCCTTTGAAGTCCAGATGTAAAAAACTCAATTAGCTGTCCATTTTCTCTGCTGAGATTTTTTACAGCAAATATTACCCTGGTAACTGAGAATAATGTTAAGACTATAAATTGTAAAATATAAGATATAACTACCATCCATTTCCAAATATATCCTATACAGATATGAAGGCAATTTATAGAGCAAGACATATTTAAAATAAATGTGGAGATCGCTTGTTATTTTAGTAGAAAGAGGTAACTAGTAAGTTTTTAGACATCCAGCCATTGCACTGAGAGACTGTCTCAAATCCTTTCCAGAGTTCTATAGCTTAGGGTCTAAATGTGAATCAACTCATTTTCTGTTGCCCATCACCAAAACCACATCATTCCTGCCAGCATACTTACTGCATATTCTCCTCTAACTAACAAGTATTTCACAAGGTGGATTTCCTTAGCCAAATCATAAACACACACAAAAAAATTCTGTCTTGTCCATACCTAATTCATAAACAAGAGATCCAATATTCTTTAAAGCTCCTTACACCAGTTATGAATCTGGAACAAATTTTTTGCATCCTAGCAATGAAATGCTAATATTATTAAGTGTGTGGTACTTCAAAGTACTGTCCTCATTCTTGATAGCATGAAAGCATTTTACTGTGGAATAAGGTATCAAACAATTGGTTTACCTTTTCTTTGCTTTCAGCAATGTTGACAGCTGTCTTGAAACCTTTTCTTCTGTAAAGTGGCATGATTTTCCTAAGTGAATAAAAGAATAAAGTTGTTCTTGTCAGGCTAGCCATATGATAGCTTTACCTGCCATTCAAATACAGAATTAATATATGTTTCTTGTAAGCATTGTGGTTTTGTACCAATGTGTTCACTTTACCCTCTTTTTACAGTGCTGTCTATCAGCACTGGTCAATATATTTAATCAATGACATATAGGAACAGAATTTAGCCCAAGAAGGTGTCATTATCACAATATGTTAGGGTGCACAGCATCTAGGTTCTCATTCAGATTAATTTAACATGAGTGCATAAAACCAGTCCAGATTGCAACAGTAGGCAATTATTCACCAGAGTCATTCTTTAAACTGAAGTGACTTATCCAGTAAGAGGTTCCAAGTGAGGTTTTCAGCCTGGGGAGTGCACAAAAAATGCCTTAAAAATGGTGGTTTTCAAAAAATGTATTTTGGAAGGTAGAACAGTAGAATAAAAATGTGTCAAGGTCTCAGTAGGATTTCCTCCCAAACGCGGGCAGTCCAGCATTGCACTTTGAGGACTGGGTTGCTGAAAATCTGAGAGAGTTGACAGGGAGTTGTGGTCTGTCTTGTAATAAAGAAAATGTGAAATGAAGGCAAAGTGAACTGTGAAGTAGGTGAATTGATTTGAAAGAGGTAACTTGATGCATAGGTTGTTAAGGCAGGAGAGAATTGGTTTAGATGGGGAGCTGCGAGAATGACTTGGCTTCTGGGCAACAGAGATTTGACTCAGCTGCATAGAATCAGCTCAGCACAGGAGTTTGTTGAGAGAACAATTAGGCATAAAGAGAAGAGAAGCAAACAATAGCTGGGAAAGTACTGGGTAATAAATGGCTGTTGATGTGATTTAGTAAAGAAAAAACTGGAGAAGGTGAGGAGTAAGGAATAAATGATGAAGCGTAGAGGAGTGCTGTAAACAGAAGAGACTGAATAAGACAGTTTGGACTGAAGGAAAGAGAATGTATGTGAAAATGAGGTGAAAAAGGAAAGGTGGTGGGAAAGAATGAAAAGAGGGAAACATGGAAACCCTCACGGACTTTATTTTCCTTTACTGGATTTTGTGCACACAGAAAGGAAGCCATTTCATTGGAAGCAATTGGGATTTGCTTTCATTTATTGAAATGGCAATGGTAGCTGAAATAGCAACAAAAGAGGAGGTTCACCATAAGCATAGAATTTTTACTTAAACACTGCGTAAAAGGTATTTTGTCTTTCCTTTGAAAATAAGCCTTGAAAAAAAAACATACATAGGTGATTCTGGTAATTTAAAAGATTCTTATTGGGTATAAAGGATTCAGCTCCATGTAGGATCTTGGTATGAGAAGGTCTGGAGCAATTAATATTCTGCATTCACTTGTTACCCCATGTATAGAGCAAAGTAAATGAGTGCCAAGAAGAGATTACCTTGTAAATCTGACCATCTTGGTGGTCGTTCAGTATACCTGTTCTCTGGGTACTGGGATAAAACTTTGTCTTTCCTCCCTTTAATCCTCAGATCTATAAGCTCCCATTCTCTCTTCATATCCTGAATATGTTTTCACAAAGTTCCTTTTTGCTTCACGTAGCAAATAATTTAACTTCCTTTTAACTAAGGAATGACAGGTTTTTAAGTTGATAAATTTACAAGGATGATCCTTGTTTTTTCAGAATATCGGCCTTGTTAAACCCAGGCCAAAAAGATGTTCGGCCATTGCAGCTAACATGGCTCAACTCACATTTAACTTTCATACCTCTAGCTTTAACTCTTCCAGTGGTGTTAAATGTATCCTGAATATACAACCTGAGCTGGGAGTTAATGAGATTTTAGTATCATCAGTAACAGGCAACTAAAAGCTAAGCTGTTGAACTGAATTTCATTCAGATTATTTGAAGTTCTTTTTATTTAATATTTATCGGCCTCCAGTGAAGACGATACTTTGTATTTATCTAAAAATGAAGGTTTGGAAAATGCTTCCATGTGTATTTTTAGGCTTCTGAGGAATCTTTCAGCATAATTCAGGATGTCTAGATGTAAAATTCCACTTTTTTTTGGTTTTATTTAATATTAGAAACTTGGAAAACGCATAAGCAAATGTCTTTTGTCCTCTGTAACTTCATCATCTGCATGCTTTTAAATCAATTTTTGCTCATGTAAGCGTTCAATAGTTTCTAAGGTAATTTATACATTGATTTTTTTTTTTTCCCCCCCATGCAGCAGTATATATCCACTACTCATCCTGAAACCTTAGAATCCGTATCCATTTTTCCTCAGTAAGAAACATTTTCCTTGTACAGTTCTAAAACTCTGCTGTCTCTGTTTATTGGTATCAATATACAGTAAGTGGATGTATGAAATTACGAAATATGCGTGTGTGGGGCATATGTGCAGCCTCACAAAATTAAATCTAGATGGCAATTTTAATACTATTTAAAATAGACATTTGTGATATCATCTGTATGAGGCTACTGTGCTCATTCTCTAAGCCTAAGGTATGAAAAAATATAGGAAACTGAAACACTTGCCTAGGTAAGGTAACCAGCAACTCTTCTACATGCCGTATTACGGTTGATTGTCACTGTATTTGTATCTCTGATTCATTGTGGCATTCTGTTAGTCTTTTAGTTGTGTGTGCTGCTCAGTTTATGCACGTTGCATATCTCAGCCAGGCTTGCCCAGAGCCTCAAAGTCTGCCTGTCAACTCAGTTTACCAGTCTCTCTTTGTTAAATTCAGCCTCACTGAGAGCTTGACATAGGTGTATTCTCAGTTCAGCAGGCTCTGCTGTGGGTTAATACGCTATTTGTGTTGTGTTTGTCTCTAGATGGAATGCCATACTGTTACACTTAAATCTTGGATAAAACGAATACATGTTTTAGTTCTCATACAAAATTATAATCAAAAGTTGCAAAGTATAACCATGAAAATAATAAAATAGAAAACAATGTACATAAGACTGCTTTCCATTAAGCTCCTAGTGTGCATCTGATTACTAATAGTTGTACAATAATGACATTTGACATTTTTACATTTGAAAGAGATTGACATCTCTAGAGCATTGATAAAAGCTGTTCTTGCCAGCATGTAGAACGTACTTCTACTTGAATAGCTAAGAAATATTACAGGGCATTTCCTTTCTTCCTTCCTTTCAGATAACATTAATTATCAAAGTTTTGGGTTTTTTTGGTGTTCATTAACAAGTGTACGTGGTCTGTAAAAGAAGCTAAGTCCAATACTCTTGTTTGCAATTGTCTGGTTTATATTTTTACAATGTAAAACAGTTTCTGGCATGATTAATTGAGTAGGATTCTTTGAAAAAAAATACTCCAATAATATACTTAATTTAATGAAAAAGCATCTTATTTTCTATGTATTTTCTAGTTAATGAGACTATATATGTCTGGACACTACTCCCTAGTTATCTCCTTTGTCCATAACAATTTGCTCCATTATTCTGCTGGAGCTGACTTTTCCAGAGGAGAAGAGCACAGAGGAGTTCACAACTCAGTCAGTAGTTCAGAATGTGCTAAAACATTGGGACTGTAAGCAAGTGCAGATGCTGAAGTATTTTTGCTGTCCCTACTGTATGATGGTGTCTGCCTTCCAACACATGGCAGCTCTCTTTCTGTATCTTTCTGTCCCTTTTCAATCAAAGTTCTAAATAGTAATAGAATGTTTTAAAAGGGCATGGAATTTTCTATATAAAAGGTCCACAAACATATAGAATAGTATATCACAACCTCATATGTATTTTTATGTAGCATCTAAGTCATCAAAGGGCACCAAACTGGCCAAAAAAAAAAAAAAAAAAAATTTAGAAGATAATTTTTTTTTCAGTATATTTTTTTCAACTGTTCAGCAGGTGGGAAGACACTAAATTGTCTCTATAGTGACAGTTACCAAACGAATAAATACATAATCGTGAATGTGGATGATAAGAACAATTCATTGCATGATTGTTCAGGATTGTTTCGGGTATCTTGCTGCTTCACTTGTACACCCCACAGGTACCTCTGATATATCTGAATAATATTCTTTTCACAAAATTTACCCTTCTTGAGCCAGTTTCCTGGCCACTGTTACATTATCTCCTGGTTAGTAGAATCTGCTATCAGACTTGATGACAACTACAAACCTAAAGCATTGATGCCCACTTAATTACCCTTCTTTGCCATGGCTTTTTGTCATGCCATGGCATATTGTCAAAGAATACAAGTTAAACAAGACCACTCTGGCCCAAATCTACATGAATTCCCTCTAATGAATTTGTGGCTTTCAAAGCTTACTTTTTGGCCTGCTAAATCCTGCAAAACACTGTAATATTTATTCTACAGCTGCACTTAAACTAGATGATCTATATTTGCTTGTTAAGTTTCTCTTTATGGAGATTATTTTAAGAAAATTGCCAGATTTAGATATTCACAGTCAAATACCAGCATATGTAGCTGAAGATTGCATAACAGCTAGTTCAGGAGATATATTTTGGAGAACTTATAGGTAGGGGAAGGGAACCATCTGCAGGTCTCGTACAGAAAATAAGTGTAACACCAGAAAGTGTTTTGGAAACTATTCATATGAACATGTTGTTTTGTAAGAAGCCATCTGGTCAGTCAGAGCAATCTGTGTGCAAGTGCAGATGGATATGAGAGCTCTGGGATCCATAACCCTTAGTTACCATTCATGATCTTCAAAACCGTGCCTTAGAGGAGACCCCTTTTGATGATGTATTATTCCACCGTGTACAGTGAGAGCTCAAATGCTCCAAAATCTGATCTCTTTTCTGGAATGGTAGATTACAGGAAAAGCCCGTGACATTGCCAGGAAGAGAAATTTTCAGTTACGTTCTCCGTACAGCTGAAAGCAGATTTCAGGTAGGTAGCGTAGCATGAGGGCTTTGAGTAGATGGGATTGTGTATTTTCTTTATTGACAAGTTCTCATAGCCCAAATCAATTTGTGATTTTTTTTTTTTTTTTAATAATTAGAATTTGAAATGTGCAACCAAAAAGGGAAGTATTTATTTGAATATATGTTCACAGAATGAATGGAAACAGGTTAGTGGAACTGCAAAAACCCAAACCAAATAATCTCTTATTTACAGTATATTTGTATTGTATTTATAATATATTTGGAAGTTTTACACCATGCAATTGTGGCACATTAAGAGGTTTTTGAAGCCATACTATTCTAACAAAGGGTGAGGTTATTTCTATTCCTCACTTTCTTTGATGTGTTGAAAGGAATTTAAGGGCTTCTGACTTAATTTAACCAGTCTGCATGGCCAAATATGTCACTTGTCACCCAGGCCAGACTAGTGTGGTTTTATGATCTGGAAAAAACTCAGTCTGGAGATCTGTGAGAAGTTCAAATCTCTACTTAGAAAAATATTATATAGAGTCTTGAAACTGACAGATAACTCCAGGTACAAACATTAGTGGCTTAAATTCAAAGTGTGTGTTCAAGAGAGGCTTGGACTTGTCCTTTTCAGCTTGAATTCTATTAAAAGGGAGGCTTGATTAAAGTATTTGTCAACAACTCAGGGCATCTAAAAAATCACTTTTACTCCAAAACTTTCTAAAATGTGGAAGAATGGAAGAAATCACAGACCAGTATGTGTGTATTTGTTACACAAAGGCATCACTCCAGTGAGAGCATGATTTAGTGGGTTTACTGTTTGGGAACCAGAGACTAAGTAACATGACCTAACAGGTTAGCTGTATCTCCTTTAGTCAGGGCAGCAGACCTGTGTTCTCTCTAGTTCCCAAACACCCGTTGTCTTATCACCAAATTGTCCTTTTGATACTCTGTGAAATTGAAAATGGTGTTTTTTCAAGATATCTGATGCGGAAAACCAACAAATGATTCCTGTAAGTCGCTGCATACTTTCATTCCTACTGATGAGAGTCACAGTGGGGCACAGCAAGCATCAGTCAAGCACTCTGTGTTCTGTAGCCCATAGGTCAGGCCTTTGTGCAGAAGTAATCGCTACAGATTAAGGAAAGGGCCCTTTTCATATCGGGTGGTTCTCTGTGACATTTCCAAACATTTTTGGCATAGGATGGCATTTGCAAACAGTTTTGGCGTAGTGTATTTATGTAATCCATTGTCAGAAATATCGCAAGCTAAGCTCTCAAACACGAGTTTATGATGTTTGCTGCAGATCTCCTGAAATGTCAGTGTCTCAGTACAATTACCCTTGAGGAATCTCTTAAGGAGGGAAAAAGAAGGGGAGTAAGTGTTGAAAATACACTGTTCTTTAAATCAGAACATGTGTGTGTAAATATACTCCCATATGTAAATTTTACATAATTACTAGTATGGCAGGTTTTTAAAAAAATAAATTTGCTAATGAAACAATATGACTTTAAAATTTTTCTTTTCATGTAATTGTTAGATTTGGAGTATTGCAAGAAAAACTATTCTGTAATGCTTCTTTCACTGGGAATAAAACCAAAGATTAAGTTTAATTACTTTTCCACAGTGGAAAAGATTTTGAGGAGGGAAAGAGGCTTTGCTGAGAGATGGATATAGAAGCTTTATTCCTTTCTCTTAGCATATGAAATGGTAAGAAATACTCATGAAAATGTGGTTTAGAAAAATCTGTTTATAGATCTTATATTGCAGCCTTCCAGTGCTTATTCGTACTCCTTTCTGTGCAGCACTGACAGTAATGGATAAATGGATGCATCCATTCAAATACACGAAGCAAATAATCTTCATAAGGGAGGTATCTGTCTACTTGTGCATGTACTTGGCTTTAATCCAGACCATAACAAGTTTGTTTATGCCTAACTGCACAGTTTTCCAAAAGGAGGTGGGTTATTTCGTTTCCTCATTTCAACTTGTATTGAAAAATATTTCAGCAGCCATCAGTTTCTCGTGTGAAAACATCATGAATTAGCTACAGGCCATCACTGAAATTCAAAACATCCCACAGAAGCTTTGTTCCTTGGTTTTGCTAATCTGCCAGCTATAAACATAGTCCATTCAATTCTGTTGTATTTCAGATGCTATTTTTGTGGTGTATTTTTAATATGTTTGGCACTTCTGTGGTGATAGCAGAATCCATGAACAGTTAGCTGAAGGATTCTTGAATAACTTGGTATAATTATAGACACTCATCTATTAATAACAAAAATTAATGGTACACATGCATGCTTCCTTGCCATATCGCTTCACATCATTAGAAAATGAGTAAAGAAAGTGATTGATGCAGGGTTTTTAGGAATATGCTTTAGACTGATCCAGAGGTCTCCAAATACATTCTCTGTAGATACAAATGTCAGTTCAGAAGTGCAGAATGACCTGAACTGTCGAGGTCTATGTAGAAATAATAGAGGTAGCTTCATCACAGGGTTCTGGTTCACCTGCAGCATGCAGAGATTGCACAGATATCCTCTTCACGCTTGTTCCACTTACTCTTTCAGTATGGCCCTAACGCAGGGACAGCATGACTGGAGTACTTTGCATATTTACAACACTGCTCTAAGTATAACACTAGGCCGTTCTTGCCTATGATGATGCCGTCAGAAGAGCTGCAGATTTCGTCATGCAGATCTGCTTTATAGTGAAACAGGCTTCTTCAGTTTACTCTTGTTAAAATAACCCAATTTTAGACAGAAATTACGGGAAGGATTTGTACCCGTCAGGGGTGGCTGATGTCATCATCTCCAAGAGCAGATCAGAGTCATTTTCCTTCAGATCTTCACATATTGATTGCACAGTCTCCCAGAGTTTGATTATGCCAACAGCAGTATGAAGGTTTATTTTTAGATTATGATTTTTTAAAGTGTAACACAATTGCACTTAATATTAAGAGTTTAGTAAAACTCGAGATATGTAGTAAGGAGAACCACTAATACCCCACTGCAGAGGGTCTGCAGGGATTACTGTTCACTGTAGAAAGTGTTAGAAATCTGTGCCTTGTAAACAGCTTGCATAAAATTGCTTAATTTTGCAACTGCCAAATGAGCCAAAGAGCTCATTTTTTATTATTCCATGTCTATTTTTGCCTGAAATCTTGTTTCTGCAATTTTATTCTAACCTTTAAGAACTCATAAAATAATTCTTTGTAAGAGATTTAATTTATTAGTCTTATTACAGTTTCTGGGTAAATCATAAATATACCAAACAACTCTGAATGTCTGACTCCTTTAAAAAAATCTTTCAGTAGAAGACTCCTACATATTAAAAGATATAAATCCTAAAGCACTGACCATTGGGAATAGCTAGGGGTGACCAAAAGGAAATAAAATGGGGCTGGTTTGCATTGTCAGGCAGGCGGATTGTTTTATCACATTTTGACTGTTAGTGCTACAGCTGAGTCAAATGCATCTAAATTCTGAAGACTCCAACAAAAACCAGTGCCCAGCTTTTTCTAAGCATAGGGCAGCTATGATTGCACATGATTAAAAATACATATATGATTAAAAATGGCTTTGTGTCTAACTGTAGAGCTGCTGTTACTGCAGTCAAGTTGATGTATATCACCTGTGCACTATGTAGGGCATAAATAGTCTTCACACTGCATCAGCATAGTCCTTTACAGGCCTGTACAGTAATACTGCAAGGAAGAACTGTAGGCACATGCTGTATATGGTGTCTTCTAAGACTTTGCTGCTGCTGCTTGCAAAGTAGAACTACCCTAACGGAGATAAAATTCTGCATTACCTTATTGCCTTCTGGTACTATATACATTCATGTGTAATATCGACCTCTGCATACAAATACTTCATTGATTTATTTCTAAACCAGGGGACGTGATACCTCAGCAGCTTTTTCAGTTACCATGTAGTTCAGAATCTATTCAGAGCCACAGAATGTCCTATATCAAGGTTGACTAGTCTTCCTAACACCAAAATCTTCATGTGGCCAAAAGCCACAAACCTTAAAGAGCCAAGCAGAGGAGGAACTTCCTGAGAAATTCATAGGTAAGAGATGAAACTAGCTTTTCTGTGGTCCTGTAACTTCCTTATGGGATAAAACTTATCTGGGCTATAGAAGCAGATACCTTGGGTCGCAGCAGCCGTTCACAAGCTTCTCTATGTAGCTGAGAACTAAGAACATTCAGCAGCTCCCAAGCTGCTACTGCCCAGTTGCCAGGCGTACGGCTCCAGTGCTGGAGTTACACATATAGCTGCCAGGAATACGAGAGTCACAGCTGATCACCATTGTCCTAAATTGATTTTTCTTTAATATTCTGGCAAGGAGCAAGTTTATTGTAAATTTTATTTATTTTTATTTTTAACGCATTGGTAAACTGAATGAGAGAGAACCAGTTATGATACACTTTTTAAAGATTCTGAATCTGATGATACCTGGAGAACTGACCCCAAATTTCAGGAGCTTGTACTTCTGCATTTAACTTCCACTGCAGTTGCTGGCAAATTTTGCTTCCTGTTATGCTAATTTGGAGTCGTAATTAAAAAAAGCATGAGCCTACATTTATCATTGTCTTTTTCTTTCTTACAGAGAAAGTAATTGAAATCTAACTAAACAGAAGATATGATTTTGGTTGCTGATTACTGTGGTCATCTTTTTGATGGCCAGTCTGATGCTTGTTTAGTTTCTGTCTAATCCATCAAGAATGTTGCATCCCAAGCTGGCTCCCTTAGTCATTTATCGGGTAACATCATACCTTCTTTGATTAGCTTCCCTTTCTGTGTTGGATTAAATGTAAACATCAGTTCTTGTCTTCATTACCAAGAACAAAGTCAGCATTTCCCTTGTTATTTTGTTGACAGTACACAATTCAGTACTTTATTTACATATTTTCCCATCTTGATTACTTTTGTTTATTTAGAGAGTACAAGGTTTAATTCCACTGTGTCAAGTCTAAACTCTCTCTCTGTGATTATGTTTCCAGGTGCAGGTGCACTGTTTTTATATGTGCTATCCAACTCAGTGTGAATATTTTTTTTTCTTCTCAGGAAAGCAAAAAAAATAAAAGCTAAAATTAAGAAAAATCTAAAAGGTCCCAGAGGTTGAGATTAAGACCTATACTTTTGAGCTTTTAGGTCATGGATCACTATTAGTATCAAATTTATGATTGGAGTGCAGTAACGTGTGCTTAGTATTTAAAAAATAAAACCTGGAAACAGTGATTGCTACAAAGCACTGTTCTTTAGTTTTATTATTGCTAACATTTCCAGAAAAGTCTTATGATTCTATAGGATTCTAGGAGCAGTTTTAAAGTTTGTTCATTTTTCACATTTGTAGCTATTACTGTTAACATGACATTCATTCAGATCTGAATCTGTCCCTGAGAATGGTCATGTCAGCTCTCTTCTGCCTTATTGCATATGTTAATATCGTGCTGTAATCTTCATGAGAAATGAAAATACTTGAGAGAAGCAGCTGATACCTCTTAACTTGATGGAGCAATTAAAACTCAAGCACTTGCTTGGAAGATCAAAACAACGTGTTTTGATCACAACTTTTCTTTATCATTTCATTTGCCTTTATGGTTATTTTAAAAGAAGGGGTTTGTTCTTAAGAAAGTAATAATAGTAATTGTTTGTGCAGGTTGTTTTTTACGATGGGGAGTTCACTTGCAAACCTCAAAGCATAATCCTCAAGGAGACTATTGAAACTATGTTGAAAAGTGTAAGTGCTAGTGTTTGTGGACATACATTTTTGCCTGGCTGAATTTGGAGCAAAGAGTAGTCAAGGGGCGTGGAGGGGACAAAGCCTTTCAATAGGGAAACGGCAGCTGACTTGTTACCCCAGAGCCATTACCCCCATCTCAGAACTAAAACACCAACATCTATTTACAAACTGAGCAAATGCAAATGTGGGTGGCAGATGTCCAGAACAGGAGACTGCTAACTGTGCCGTGTTACCCGTTATGCAGTGTTGAAGGTTAAAAGTCAGACGTGGTGAAGGCAGGAATATGCACCAAGTTTTTAATTTAAATTAGTCTGATTAAGTACATTAGTTTGACTTTTTGTATTGTTTTTCTTCTATGTAAACTAGAGGTGGGTAGCTCACAAGCCTTTTACTGGCTTCTCATACACTCATGTAATTAAAGTTGTCTCCGTTTCATGTCGTTTTTGCATGTGAACAACTTGTGAATGTAGGGAAGGAGGTGCCTGGCTAGTCACTGGTAATGCATTGCTGTCTCAGCACACTGAAATTGCTACTTGTCAAAGAAGAGTTTTACTCCTTTTATTTTTACATATATGATGTATTGTGAATCCCAATGCACATCATCTGGTGTTAGTTACCTCAGTATTTTCAATAAAAACATATCCTAGATCTGTCTCTGCTTTCCTTAAAGATGATAATTACAGTATTAGCAGGACAAAATAAATCCAGGTATTCACTGAACAGTGTTCTTCTGAAAGCAAATCCTACATTTTGTTATTATATAAATAACCTTGGAACATGTTCTGCTTCTGAACCATTTGTTCATTAAATTACCTATCACTGAGAATTGGTAGACTGTACTGTTTTCACAAATTCCGCTAACCCCCCAACTAAATTTCTAAATACAAGTGGATGGAATAGCCAAGCTTACTGCCTTTCTGCTAGTCATTGAAATACACAGGAAATTATATCAATTATAAATAAAGAATGTATTATGCTGAACTCTTTTCTTATGTGTGTGTTCAGTGGTTTCTGGCTTTCTGGTTAGTTACTGAATTTATGCATTGTGTTATTTTAGCTGAGACACCACAAAAAATTGAAAGAACTGCTCCCAAACGTGGATGTCATTATGCATTAGAAAGCCAAGGAACAAAATTCTAGGCATAAGTATTGCTCAGATGTAAACTAATGAAAGGTCATTTTTACAGGATTCTGAGCATTTCCTGAATGAAAGACAGTGTATTTAATCCAAAATTAATCATCGATATTATGCATTTTTTAGGATATAACTAATAGATACTAAACCTTTACTGTACAGTAACCATCTTGAAATGGCAACTTCAAAGTAAATTTAGTGGAAGAAAATAAAAGATCTGATCAGATTTACATAGTGTCATGGTTTACAGAAAAATTCAAATATCAATGCAGATGATGTTTATGAATAAAATCTTCCTGCTGGTATGGAAACTGATCTGTAGCATGAGAACTTTCAAGTTAGCATCATTCAAATTAGAACAAATGGAAGTGCGACTATGTGTTTGTAATTATTTCACAGCCAGAAGAGATTGGATAGATCAATATGAATAGTGTACTGCTGTAGAAATATGTATGTGGAAGTAGAAGGAGCTGTATATTAATCAAACAGTTGGATAGACTATCAGAATTAATGCTTTTCATTTCTTAGTCAATTCAGATTCAGTCTTGATAGGAAATGATTATTCAGTTTTTAGCCTGATAACTTCGCTCCAATAGTGTCTTCAGGATTTTCAGTGTTGAAGTGTAGTGTAGAAGGATGTTTTTACCTGTATCTTTCTATCTCTTCTGTTAATAGCAGACTGTTTAAACATCCCAACTCAGTCATTTGTATTAATAGATGGAGATCACTGTTTCTCTTTAATAATTATATTTCATTTCTACAAAATTTGGAGTGAGGGCAGGAATGTGGCTGCAATTATGTTTACATTTCAGCAACTGTAAACAAGGATTTCACCCAGATCACTGCAAAGCAAGAGTTAAGAGTATATAAAATTATTTGATGAAGTCAGAGTCTTAGTTAATAATGCCACTAAACAGGCATTTTAGCTGATTTTAATTGGCAGAAGAAGATGCTGAGATATGTTGTGGTGGCAAGTCACAATTAGTTCTCATTTGTCTAATAAGGATCTCTTAACATAGTATAGGCATTGTTTAATACACCTTTTCAAGGTGGCTGCCTGCATGAACCCAGTTTACCACATTAAATGTTGGGGTTATAACCAAAAATCAGATTATTGTCATGACAAACAAAAATATTAATAACACAAGAAACTGGTGAAAAAGAGTCTTTCTTCATGAGGTATTTTTAATACAATTCAAGCAAAGCTAGAATCATTAATGTCTCCAGAGATGCATTTATATGTGAGAAGTATCTATGAAATACCTGATCCTGAGCTTTGCTACACTTCCAAGATGTACTTATTACTTCTTTTCTCTGATCTCTGGCTGGTACAAAAGTATTTCCAATTGCAGACATGTTATACTATTTTTATAAGAAACTTTTCTCTCTAATTTATCCTGAAGAGTAGACAATGAGATAGGAAATTAATTTCATGTAAATGTTCACAACATGATCTAAGAGAATACTTCAGTTCCATAGGCTAAGTATGGGGAAAAAAAACCAAAAACAAAACAAAACCACATGGATTACATTTTGTTACACAGAGAGCGATAAATGAAAGGTATGAATAAACTAGAAGCTGATTAAAAAGCTGGTTATTTTAAGCTATTTTCTATAGATGCACCTCAGGCAGAACTTGACACGAAGACAAAATCAATGAAACTGAATTGGTATCCAAACAAACGCTGGGCAGATCAATCAGGAATGCTTAAAAGCTAAACAATGACCTGGTGGAAAGAAGGAATTGATTGCCTCAGCAGGTTGCTGTTTTCTTCAGATTGAGACAAGGTGAGAATGTAGACAAGAACTTGAGCCTTTAGTACTTGGGCATTCCACTGCTGAATAGGGTAATGCCTGGCAAGCATCTGCCTGCCTGCCAGAGTCAGACTGAAAAATTAAACCCCATCAAGACTGCAGTGGCTAAGAGGTAATAGAATGGAGAATGTTCTATTAACACGTAAGAGGTATAACTCAGACAGATGTAGACTGAAAGAGTGAGTGCTTACCACAGGGAGTTGGGGTAACTGTTCTGACAGAGTTAGTCTAGAATAGCTACTACCTGGCTTAGATTTACATATTTTAAATTTGTATTTTAATCTAAGTAAATCTATCAACTATAAGTGAACCTTAACTCAACCTCAAAAAAATAGCCTGGAGCCTGTTTTTGCTGAATGAGACAAATGAGAGGATTTGCAAACATTGTATGTAGGTATGCTTATTCCTTCCTCCTCAATCCCAAACACAGATTGGCAAAAATAGATTCAGAACAAGTGTCTCAATTTCATCTACATGTGCATTTGCCAGAAATACTGACGGGATCATTTTAAGGTCTTCATACCTCTGCTCAGGAGTTCATGGAATATCTGACATGTTGAACTGTCAATAGGTTTAAAAAGGTGTCTTGGTTAGTGTCAGAGACCCTATTAGTATCATTTGACCTCAAGGCCAGAACTAAGGTATTAAATCTAGTAACAGGAGACAGAAGAGATGGGAGATTAATCTTTTCCTCCTGCTTGATTACCAGGCATTTTGGGGGTGGTTGGTCTTTTTTCCCCAGATTTAGTGGTTAAACTTTCTGAGTGTTATTTGAAAGTCAGCATATTAATTGTAGAGTAAAAACCTAGAAACAGACAAGTGAGAAGGCAATTTTTCTAATCAGGTTTTGGAGGATGGAAAGAGGCTTAAGATAGATACTTTTAAATGTATGACTTTTTTTTTTTTTAATATTCTAAACTTTTTTACCCGTACAACATCTGTTTCCATGGAAGCTGATCAATTCAATTTCAGCTCCAGTTTCCTTTTTGATGCTAGATGCATGGAGATTGAATCCCTCAGATATAAATTGGTTTCTGTAAACCTACATAACATAATGATTTGTCTTAGAATTTGTTATTATAAATATTAGCTAAGACATTTAAGACAAATTATCTTTAATTTGGTTATTGGATATATCTTGTTCTGGAGTAGCATCATTTAAATTATCTGAATTGCTTGCAATCTTTGTCCTTCATTCACAGACATCGGTGTTCGTGTAATTATCCTAAGATGATCTTATTATTTCAGCCATACCTATCAGGACGGACTGATATTAATTCATATTTCTTCATTTTAGGGGAATTCGTTTTGCACCTTTTACACTTTTTTCTTCCAATGTAATTTTTCCTCCAGAAGGGAGAACTGATTTCCCATTGGGCTGATGCTAATGTCATTTTGCGGACATGCCAGCAGGAGGAGCTTGTGTATTAAAATGTACTTTCAATAAAGCAGTCGTCAAATTACAGTAATTGCACATAACACTGTGCTTTCATCTGCAATGTAAACTACTGTGTATCTGTAAAGTAGCTGCCTGTCTGCCTGATAAGGCTAAAGTGCTATCAGCAGTGGCCATCATGCTGGTAAATTTAGCTTACTTTAGATTGAGAAAGGCCCAATGAGGTGAAAATTTAATTTTATTCCATTGTATATTTGATATTTAAATGCTTTTCTGCTTGCATGTTCTGAAAAATACATATTTTAGCACGAAATCACAACCCTCTGAAGCCAGTATCCCATAATCTATTTTACAAGCATTAGAGTATTAACACTGCATTGCTGCAATTTCATAAATAGTATAAAAATAATGAGTAATAATATTCATGTTACTAAAAGAAATCCATGCTAATGGGCACAGCTCAAATTAGATTCACATGATCAGAACTCTCTACAGCAACTTCAATAATATTGCTGAGTTTCAAAATAAGAAATCATAGGACCAGGGTTGGAAGTCCAATTCTACTTGGCTACCAAGAATTAATAACATATGCTAAATTCATTTTTAGGGGTTTTATTTTAGTGACAAGAAAAATAATGAACATCCAACTCATTAATTGTGTTATTAAAGAAGAGGAGGATGTATACCACAGGTATTTAATGCATTTTTTTCTTGTGAAGGACTTTCTAGTTACCTAGGAAGACTAAATACTATAATAGGAGTGCAATGAATCTTAATTTAGAAAAATATTGTTGTTACTAAGGTTATTTTAGACTGTTCTGCTCAGGAGTAGATAAGTAAAATACACGGCCTTTAAAAAACACAATTTTATGTGAATGTTTAGCATCTGAATTGGACAGATTTTGCCTATACTGTTTTTCTATTATTCTTTTAGTGAGTAACAGACAATGTGTGTATTGTAGTTATAAAGCTAATGGCTACCAGTGATACAGCTGCCTCATCTTGCAGAAGCGCTCTGCTTCCTGCAAGTGAATTTTCCACTCAGTCCCAGGACTTGTTAAAGGCTTTTGCTTTGCTAAGATCTCTCCCGTGTGGGTGCTCAAAATGCTCAAGTGGAGCCTGAGTATACCTGTGGCTTTTGCAGGGTTGTCTGACCTGTGAGGAAGGTCGCTCCGCAGGACAAAGGGAACGACATAAATTCAATTCAGTCATTGTTTTAAAATATATCTGTATTTGTTTAATCTGGCAAGAACTGCAGATGAGCAATTCCTCCCTTATGGACTTGTTAACGTACTCTGAACATAGGGATTATAAGGTTGTTTTTTTTGAATTTATAAAAATAAACTTGGCTTTGTACACTGTGTAATTTTATTGCCTAGCTGAGTTGCAAAATTTAGTTCTATTTATTGAACTGTATGTAAGCAGTATAATAAAAACCATGTGGAGTCCTCTAAAAGAATGGCGAAAGTACAATGCTATCCCTTTATACTGTAGTTTTCCGAGGAGTCTATAGCCTCTGAATATCACCTAGGTAAGCTGGAATTTTCTGTTACTGCTTGTTTTTGAACTTAATGTACTTCTTCTCAGAGTCTTTTCCAAAAGGCTCATTCATGTAAGACTGTAGTCTGTTGTGGGTCCGAAGAGACTGAAGAATTCCCAACAGGGATGTATTACTAATGTACTTCATCATGTAATGATACATCCATCCATAATTAGAGGATTGTTAAGTAGAGCATCATCCAAGCTCTTGTCTATTTTGCTTGTACTTTTATCGCTTCAAAATGCTTTTCCCACCATTTCTGAACTGCAACCTCATAGAGATAAGCTTTTATCCTGTAATTTGCAATCTTCCATAAAGTATTGAAAGTTCTACTAATTCTCATTTTTGAAAGAACCCATTTTTGTAATTCACACTTGAGATACCAGTAGAAAGAATGCAGTTCTGTGTAGTTGAAGATGTGTGCTGTATTTTGCAGTCATGTGCCAGGCTCTCATAACATCTGCTTTTTTCATGTTTGGAATAATGACAGAGTAATTTACATATAACAAACTAGCTACTTCTGTCTTTATTTTTTGTCTTCCTAGTGATATTCCACCTTCTGGAGAACCAGTAAGCAAAAGCAATCGCTCAAGAGTGACTACACGCTTCCCCAAACTATCTCGCAGCCATCAGAGAGAGCCACGAAGCCTGGAACCTCAGAGTGGTGATCTCTGACCCTTTTTCATAATTGTGAATACTGGCACCACGTACTTTAAGTTGTTCCGTGATTCCTTCCTAGCCTGTATTTATGATTTAAGCTCCTGAAGAGACTACAGCTGCATCAACTTAAATCCTGAAAAGAGACATTCATTACTAAGGGTCATATCCTGATTAACTACTTTGGAAGGCAGTAATCACTTTCTCAGAAGAATACGAGGGCTCTTCATGAGGGCTCAGCAAACTGATCGGCATTTTCTTTGTTTTGTAAGCTGCATTGCACATACTCTCCTTTGTTCTTCTGAAGTTTTTCTGTTACTATGAATTCCTTGTTTGTATTGTGTTGTCTCCCTTTCTACATGTACATTTTTCTCTTCCAGAGACACATGGGTATTGTGTCAACACAATTTTTTTTTCCTTAGACCGAACACTTATGATTATCACTACTTAATATGTCGGAAGGATGTGCTTAAAAGAACCTCACTAATTTATTACCTTTTGTAAATAGAAAGACTTTTTTTTTTTTTTTTTATTGTAAGCCTCTGACACACAAAGGTTTTTAAAAAACTTGACAAAGTAGATGACAAGAGAAAAAAATACAGGTGGAAAAATAGCTTTTGTACATTTCTAGTTAGATATCTCGATAGCTTTCATTTGTGGGAAGTAGTTCTTTGAAATCAGAGACTGTAATGACTTTTTTTTAGTGAAATTTCAGTCTTGCTGTAAGACTGGGTGCAATATTATTGATTTCTATAAACCACCACTAGGATACACAAAATTAGCATGGTACAAAATAGCGTTTTCAAGTCTTGGGTTATATTTTGTTATTCATTTGTTGTTGATGTTACAGAATGGTCCATCATTAATAGGGCAGCGTGGAATTCTTATTCTGATTTTGTAAAACCCTTCACAAGGTGAGACTTTAAAATTGCCTGTAACGAAAGTGCCTGTTACCTATCACCTCTTATAGAAAAGTAATTTGTAATGGTACTACTGTAAGAGTGACTAAAAAAAATTGACAAGAATTATTACAAGTGATGGAAGTCCTGACATGGATTAACTGGAATCCAGTTCAGTATCCATTAGTTGCACTGCCGTAGGCAGTTAATTATATGTTAGCTATCTTCTCTTCATTAAGTTTAAGCAGTGTACATTCAAATTTTCTATCAATTGTATTCTGATTTTTCTTTGTGTAAGAACATCTTTTTTCTCAGAAGTTTTCTTGGATAATATTACTTAAATTGGTGTATCCTGTCATTTTATTATGCATTAATTATCTTAAATTCTCACATCAGTAGATATTGAAATCTAGTATTACTCTGTGGAAAAAACAAGCTGATGATTAATAACAGATCTTTTACCTCAGTGTTTTACTAAAGTTTTAGTAAACTGGAACTTCTGTTCTGCAAACCTGTGACCATCGTGTATTGCTTAGTCAGGTAAGTGGTCCAGTCATCTTCAGTGGCACTTCTCGAGTGAGTAGGGGTTCCTTACATGCAGTGAGTAGCATCAGTGGGCTGGTGCGTGAGCGTAAGTCCCAAGTGCTGGATTTCTACCACTGAAATATGCAGTTTATAGATTGCACTGAATTGCAAAGTGTGGCAAAGAGGAGTGAAATTCACTCTTCAGGTCAGAAATTTCAGTAGATGAAATACCACAAAATAAAATCATGTCACAGAAAGGAAACACTATTTTTCAGTCAGTATGAGATCTCATTTACAAAATAAATAGATAAATAGAAAATCCAAAAGGCCAGCCTGGGAGCTAGCTTGATTTGTTTTTATTAAAAGATGAAATACTGTTGGTGTTTTGTGTAAACTGCAGCAGGACATTTATTTAAGAAGAAAGGAAAGTGAGTATCTTGTCAGTTAATGCTTCTCCAAACTCTTCAGTCTGATACACTCTGTGGAAACCTTTTTGATGTGTCTGTCACCTGAAGCTGTATTATTTTTCAGGAAATAATTCACAAATTAAAGTACTCCTTATTCAGAAAGTTGCAAATGGTAAGAAATCTCATTTAGCGCAGACTAAATTTAAATTACTGGTTTTAATTGTTTAGAAGGAATTTTTTCATATCTACATTTGACTCTTAAAATTATTTAATTCCTGAATATCTTGATTCTTGTCATTTTTAATGTAGGTATGTAGATCATAAAAATACAAAATTTGTTTACTGTGTACAAATTGTTCTTTGCTAACTTTAGCTGAATTGTGATCAGATCCTAAAATTACAGTCTGCAAATGATGTTCGCTTTGTGATACAAGATACCATCATGGGTGCATTACTAATCCATTTAAAATCTTACCTGTGGTTTCTCTAAAATCTCAGAAAATATTTAAATGAAAGCCCTTCTTCACAAGATAGCTTTCCCTCTTTATACACCTGGTTATTTTGAAGATCAGTGAGGTACTTGCATGACTGCAATCAGATACCTAGTGATATGAATACCCAAATTTTTAGCACCTCAAGACATTCTAAAATGCCCTGTCTTTGAATTGAATTGCACATATCTGTCACAAATCTAATTTATTTATTTACCAGAATCAGCAAAGACTACTGAAGAAGGTTGACCAGCTGGTATTAAGAATCCCAAATAGTTATATTATTCTTTTAAAATAACCTGTAAGTGTAACAGTGATTCTGTCAATTGAATGGAGTTATCAGTTTATCCTGTGTCACCTAATTCCATGCATGTAGTCACACGTTTTGTACAAATCTGTTTTCCTTTGGTACTGACTGATAGCTATTAAACCCTTATATGTGGTTAGTGGCCAGAGCACAACGAGTTGGTGGGTTCAGCCAGTTCTCCTCGGCTCCTTTGAACAGCACTGTAATCACAGAATAGAGGGCTCGGGAGTCATACCAGTTGTCCCTGGTACAAGTCAGCATAGAGGAATTTGTAACATCATTTCCATTTCGTTCCTGTTTTATCTTTAGCCATATTAGGTCTCTAGGGCTGCCCATCTGAAACCTTTAGTGACTATTCAAAATAAATTGCAAAAATAAGTGGTACTACTTTTATTTTAATGCTCTTCACCAATCACATGCAAAACGAACAATTTCCTAAGAAACACAGGGCAGGCAAGACTCTTACATCTTTTGCAGATGTGATTGTCAATCAGTATTATTTATATAATGACTGTGTTTTTCAGAATCTCATTTATTTAGAGATTCTGTCATTCATTATAGAGAATGCATTGTATTGACCTGGCTTTTGCATTAAATCAAGTTTCTCAACAATAATAATGATAAATTTCCAAGGTTTATGAGAGGCAGGATATTGACACAGTTGCAAAGGCTTAAAATTGATATGTCCGTTAATTCACATACTGTTAGGAAGATTAATAATTTCAAAGCCAGTCATTTTTTATGGAATATATCGTTGATGTGATAGTTGTAATCAAATTATACAGTCTTACAGAATCTACTGCAAGTCATAAACCATCATGATTGGATTAATACAAGTATTTAGAGAAAGGGCATAATGGTATTAGAGATCACTGACTCAAAATTGTGACGTATTGCTACCGTGCATTTTTTTGTTCCAGAGTAATGTTTTATTGTATAGAACAGTATCTGCATGGTAGCTGTCAAATTAATAAGAACCTACTAACAAATGAGGTTGACTGACTCAGAGCAGCAAGCTAATAACAAATGAGGCTCAGTGAACCCCAAGTGAACTAATGATACTGTCTGTCAGGACATACTAATGATTTAAGAATGTTATATTTTGTTAACAGAATCAGTTATTAGTACTTTCAGATACGGATGTCATTCTTTTTGCTTCAAAGCACACAGGGATCTCAGTTCTGCTATAAGTTTCATGCCATTTCAAAGGTTCAAACCCCTCACCCCAAACATTTTTCACCTAATATCTTGTAATTCTGAGGACCTATAATACATACATGTGGATAGAAATACAGCTACCTGCTTGAAATTACTATGAGAAACCTGTGGAACAGCTGTTTAAAAGAATGAAAAAGACTTTTTCACCAAATACTGCTCTTAGATGTCCTTGCAAATCTTGATAACAGCACTGTTCTCTTGTAGTTGGAACTCTAGTATATAGGAAAATAAACACATTTAACATGAGAACAGAATTTTCTCCTTGGAAGCGATAGTAATACTTCTGTGTTGGAGCTTGAGTTACTTCTGGAAAGGTGGTTAAACAAAACTCAAGAAAGTAAGGAATTTCTCTCCCTCAATTTCTGTAGGTTAGGATATTTCTGTCAGCATACTGCATCACATGGAATATTAATTTGATGATTATTTAGTCATTTCAGTAGTTTCTTAGTATTATGTATTGAAAGAATCACTTTAATATATGAAATTATATATATGAAATATGTTTAAAAATATTAGTTAACCTGCTTTGTATTTCATACATTGAATGGAAGATAAAACACTTGTTCTACACAGTGGTCTGACACTGTACATTTCATTTACTTCTTAATCTGCACTGACTGTGCTTTTATAGCCCAGTTATAGCTAATTTAGATTATTTATAAAATTTCTTATAAAAAATAATCAAAGCATACTTCTAATTAATAATAATGACTTAGTTTTCAGTTAATAACAGCATGAATTTATACTAGCAAACAGCACTGAAATATTTAGAGAGGAATGAATTTTCCAGATTTACAAATTGCTGCAAATACCTGGATTTAAAAAAAAAGATTTTTTTTTTTTTTGCATTGAAACAAATGTATTGCACTTCCATGTAGGGGGAATCATATTTCAGAAATTATGTCCATGCCATGCCATAAGTTAAACTGTGATAATTAAGTGGAGTATTAATCATTTAAGATGCTAAAAATCATGGAAATGTAAATGTGGTTGAAAATCTAATTCTGAAAGGCTGTGCTTGCTTTCTTACTTGGCACTGAGATAAATAAGTATCTTGTATGTGGGACCAAACCTGTTGGCAACTGAAGTAGCTGGATTTCCCTTTTGATTGGGATGAGGGGGGGGGAATTTTTGGTGGTTGTTCCTGTTAAACTGTAGAAAGATAGTATTAATTCTGAAGCGTATATATGTACAGTATTCACATAAGTATTAATAATCTGTTTGTAATATTATTTTAACTTGTTATGCTAATGTTTACATTATAGAATTTTTAAGCAAATGTGTACATATATATAATTTTCTAAATACTTTCTTGTATTTTTTTTTAAATATCCTGTGGTAATTTTGTTGTAATCTGGTTGAAATATGCTACTTTACCAAGAAGAAAATAAAAAAAAAAAAACATCTTTTCTTGTTTGAAATAGAGCATGCTTACACCTTATCTGTTCTTTTCAGCTGTTTTGTAACTGCTTCTGTGATTTGTGTCGTTTTTTTAGTGTGTTTCTAGAATGATTAATGTAGGTATCAGACTTTCATTTGCTAAAGTCTTATTATTTAATTGTATTTATTGAAAGAAATCTTGAACATTTCTGTTTATAATCATATATTAGATAAATCATGCACACAAAAAAGGGAAAACAATGCTATGCAAGCTTTTGTCTTAAAGACAAATCCATTAAAGAAAAATCCATACTGAAGTTACATGGGATCTGCTGGGAATTCAGTAGCATGTGTATAACTTCAGTGTAACCGGTGTTTCCCTACAGATCAGGAGGAGAAGTCTGCACTGTTTTCATGTCTGTGATGCTGATTCGCTCTGATTTTATTGCCTTTTTTAGAAAGTGAGAATTCCAAAGCTGTTTTAAAGTCTGTCTGAAGGTCTGCAATATACATACAAGCTGATAACCCCTAGAAGAGTGATTACTTTTATGACCCCTTTGTTCACTAGCAAAAAGTTATGAGGATAGCGTTTTCCTCACTTTCTCTTCATTGTTGGAGCAGGGCAAGGGTGCCTCTTCTCCGTTGTTTCTGCCTATGGACAGTGAGCCACATTCCGTGCTGCAAGCTTCCATACTGCAAGAATCTTACAGGAAAAGACACTAAAAAAAAAAAAAAAAATCCTTGAATAGTAAGTGAGTTTTTTTGCAAGGATTGATTTAACGTGCTTATATTATTTGATGGTGTTTGGCTTCCTTACTTTCATGGTGTTTGGCTTTCTTACTTTCGGAGTCCACAGGTGTATGTTTGATTTCTTTTTGTTGAGATATGACACATTTAGATATTCAGACTGACACTTTCATATCCAGTTCATAACTGGGTGCTTCCGTGTCATGGGAAAACAAGCTGACAGATTTGGAGGCTTCACTGAGAAGGAAAGTTTGAAATTGGAAGTGTGGTATACATTTAATCAATTTCCACCAAAGAGACAAAGCTGTAACTTAGCAAAAAAATAGCGTTAGTAGATTGCTTGTACTCACAGAATAGGCTGCTGATTAATTCAATTAAAATTTTTCAAGCCACTACCACTATACAGAGATCTAATTAGTTGAATGGCTCATGTTAAAAAAAAAAAAAGAAAAAAAGAAAGATTTGTACAGAAAGCCACTTACTGTAAAATTCACAGTGATATTTAGATATCCACAGCTTATAAACCCGTGGTAGGTTACGTATCTATAGGAGTTAGATGATAGAACTTTTAATTTGTCTTGGCAATCCATAGGGTTTTGTTGTTTCTAAGCAAATGTGGATGAGACTTTTTTGAACAATTTCAGTACTGATACTAATAGTTACAGAGTATAAGCTTTTCATATCTGAATTAAGATCTTAAGCAAAATTATGCTTACAAAGTTTTAATTAGTAGTTTCAAGACAGTTTTTTTCTATTTCTGTCTGCTTGAGGTACTAGACCACAAACAGCCCCAGATTATTGATGGGTGCTTGTCTTCAGACTTTATGAAATCAGAGATCTCACTGTACCAGATGTACAGTTTCAACAGTGCAGAACAAGCATTTGTATGGAATGGGTGCTTGTTGGCCACTTGAGGTTTATTTCCTGGTCTACCAGCATCTCTGAGCCTTTGAACTGCTGTGGGAAGAGTAAATGATCGTTAAGGGAAAGAAAACTACATTCAAAATCCTGGGCCAGAGAAGGCTGGAAAGAAGAGGGTTTATGCAATAACCTTTGCATGTGTCAAAACCAGCAGCTGGCTGAATTTAACCATGTCCCACTGCCTTGTCCAGATGCTGAGATTATGCTGCCTAATTACCACTTCCAGAATCCCAGGAAGAACAAGATCATTTAAAGGAACGACTGTTTTTTCTATGAATCTGTTTCCCACAGCATTCTCCTGGCGAAACTGGCTGCTCGTGGCTTGGATGGGCTCACGCTTTGCTGGGTAAAACACTGGCTGGATGGCCGGGCCAGAGAGTTGTGGTGAAGGGAGTTAAATCCAGTTGGCTGCTGGTCCAGTGGTGTCCCCCAGGGCTGGGTGTTGGGGCCACTCCTGTTTAACATCTTTATTGATGATCTGGACGAGGGGATCGAGGGCCCCCTCAGTCAGTTTGCAGATGACACCCAGTTGGGTGGGAGTGTTGATCTGCTCAGGGTGGGGAGGCACTGCAGAGAGACCTGGCCAGGCTGGAGCCATGGGCTGAGCCCAACTGGGGGAGTTTCACTGAGGGCAAATGCCGGGGGCTGCCCTTGGGCCACAAAAACCCCCAGTGGCATCCTGGCTTGTGTCAGCACTGGCGTGGCCAGCAGGGACAGGGAAGGGATCTGAACCCTGTGCTTGGCACTGGTGAGGCTGCACCTTGATGACTGGGTTCAGTTTTGGGCCCCTCCAAAAAGGCCATTGAATGACTCGAGCGTGTCCAGAGAAGGGCAACGGAGCTGGGGCAGGGTCTGGAGCACAGGTCTGCTGGGGAGCGGCTGAGGGAACTGGGGGGGTTTAGTCTGGAGAAGAGGAGGCTGAGGGGAGACCTGACAGGAGGGTGCAGAGAGGGGGGATGAGTCTCTTTAACCAAGGAACAAGCGATAGGACAAGAGGGAATGGCCTCAGGCTGCGCCAGGGAAGGTTTAGACTGGATATTAGGAAGCATTTCTTTCCAGAACGGGTTGTCAGGCGTTGGGCTGGGCTGCCCAGGGCAGGGGGGGAGTCCCCATCCCTGGAGGGGTTGAACAGTTGGGCTGACCCAGCGCTGAGGGATCTGGTGGAGTTGGGAACTGTCAGTGTTGGGTTAATGGTTGGACTGGATGATCTTCAGGGTCTTTTCTGTGATTCTGTGAAGATTCAGGTTCTATTTGGGTAGTTGTATTGACTTGTCATTTCTATATGGGCCTACAGAGTTTAGAGCTTTTTTCAGGAAAAGACCTGCGCAGGATTTTACTGTTTTTTTTTCCCCCAACATTTCAGGAAATGAGGAGAAAGTTTTCTACAAATGATGTGTCAGAAGAAAGAGCAAAGATATTTTTAAGATGTTTAAAAAGAGATTTTTGCTACTGCACTTCAGTCTTTCTGAATGACCTTTTAAGTATTGTAAATGATCTTACTGTATTCCCCAAATTAAAATAATAGATAACTGATATTTTGATATATTGTCAGTCATGCTTGATTCTGGTTTAGAAAATTATTGCACAAGCTATGCTGTGTGTGTATTTGTCATCCTTTTTTTCTGGATTTTTCTTGCCATTTTTTTTTAATCTGAATTGTAACAGCAGGCTTTTGTTATGTGTTTATAAGTACCATGATGATAACTTTTTTACTTCCAATTCAACATTATCCATAATATTTTCAACATTTTACAATTTCCCAATATTTTAAAGTTGCTCAGCAAATGCATATCTCATCCAATGTTGCTACATAACTCTGGTTATATTTTTAAAGCGATCTTATATCCCTAACCATATGCAGTTTATAATTGTTTCATTCATTTAGGCCATTCATTAATTGTACCATTAGATGTCCTTCTTATAGAGCTTTCTTCTGAGAAACGGCCCTGGCTGTGTCTACGCGGTGCTTCTTAGAGAATAGGGTGAGCCTCTGCACTTTCTGTGTTTTGTTCCAAATGCCAGGCATGCAGTGGTTTGTCCTTGTTCATTGTATGTGAAGCTTTATATACTTTTTTTTTTTTTCCACTTGGACTTTTGCTCTTTTACACCTTCTTGTGTTGAGCTTGTGGTATTTTTGGAGTCTCTGTTGGATCGCAAAGACCTGCTCTCTCCCAGTTTTTTAGAATTTCTCTGTCTGACAAATTCATCCTTACACAGTGCTTCAGCTCTGACTTTAACTAGTTCATTTTCGTATGAAGAATATTTTCATAATTAATTTTATTCCCAGTGCTGTTACATGTTGTTCACAAACTGCTGAGGTACATCAAAGGTTTGTTTTACTCAGTGTCTGAGTTCTAAGTCATCAACTTTGCATGACATAAGCCTCTGTAACAATTCCAACTGGCATCTGCCAGAGCTGTCAAATACAAGGCCTTTCTTTGGGAATTATTGTTACTGTAAAATAGATTTCACATTCATATTATATAGCTTCACTCTGTGAAAAATATTTACAGGTCAAGCTAATACAGCAAAAAAAGAGTTAATCAGGTTAATACTAATTTTTAAATACCTATTTTTTTTTTAAATTTTTCCTCACTTGGTTCCCTATTTTTTTCAAGTGCTCTAATTCATCCATGAAGTAAGTCATCTGCACGTGTGTCAGGTTCAGTGACAGTTTCTACATCTCAGTTTCTGGAAGGAAACTAAATTATTATTATTAATGTTCCAAATTTTATGTTATAAGACAATCAATTTTCAGCAGTGGAGATCCCCAAGTGCCTTTTAAAGTGGGAATGTAGGCTTGTTGAGAAATAGGAAATGAAGTGTCCTTTAATATAGTTAAGTAATTTTCCAGCTACAAGTCAAAACAGATAACACCTCAGACATTTGTAATCAGAATTATGTATGTTGTCTCCATTGATGCACACAAGCAAGCCTATTTCTTAACTGTAAGACTAAATAAAAATCAGTGCGTCCTTTATGCTGTGCTATTTAAGCTGCTGAACAGTTTCAAGGATCTGCTTTTCAGATCAGAGCTTTAGATACACATTAATACTTTGCAGCATACAATTTAGCTCTTCACTCAGATTTATCTTGAAGCAGCTTAAATTCTCAGTAGGCTTTTGTTTAACACAGTGACGGAACACACAGTTCTTTGTGCATCCAAAGTGATACGTATACCTTCAAGCAGTTAATAACATGAGGCATTTTGCAGTGATGCTTTGATTTCAAACAATATATTAGATATAATTGGCATTTTTGGAAACCATCTGGTTGATATTTTTTAAGGGTGAAAAAAAATGTGTGAATTGGCAAACAAGATACATCAGTACCTCTGAGTAGTTCTGCTGTATCAGAAAATAGAGGGTAATCGGATACTGGAAAAAAAGGAAAACAAAAGAAAGCACACATTCTGACACATCAAGAAGCAACAGGAGTGAGGAATTCAGTGTAGGAATACATCAAAAAAAACCACCCTTAAAAATTGTACTACATCAAACTGCCACCATATGTTCCATGATGAGATACAGCAAAGTAGATAATGTATCTGTAACAGATTCTGTCAGGCCATAGGACCCTTTGGATGTGTCAATAATTAACAAATAACATCTGTTGTCAACTGCTGTATTTAATCAGCATGGGCAAGGTTCTCCTCCCTGCGTGACAGAGGTAGACTATGATATCCTGCTTTCCCTTAGCGACTGAAAATTTCTTTGACCACTTTGCTTTATGCACAGCTCCTGCTGAGATGTAATTAATGGGAAATCTGGACGTGCAGAAACAGCAGAACACAGCTAGATTGGCAGTACAGTGCTGACTGAGAGTTTTGACTTCCCCTTGATTATTTTTTAGTAAGATATGCTTTTCCTGACTGCCTTAGTGCCCTACTGTGTATACAGATTACACTTTCAGAGTAGATGAGCAGCTTTTTCAGATATGCAGAGACTAATGATAGTCCACTACCTCATTTAAGGATGCAGAACAGATGTGTTCTTGTTTTGTAGACAGTGGGAATGCAAAACCATGTTAAGTCAGAACTTGTTAATTGACTCCTTGGATACAGAGAAACTGTCAACTACAATGCACCTTGAGAACCACCACCAATATAAGGTAAATTGAAAAAGGGCAATTTAAGATCCTGAAAAAGTTCTTAAGAGTTGAGTCTCAAAGCTTCTGTCAGTTGCAGTATTAATGGAACTCTGCAGGCACTGATCCATTTATTGTCCCCATTTCTGAATCCATCCTGTCCTGAGAACATCACAAGCTTCCTCCAGACTAGAAGAATATTGGATGCATTGAAGTAGCTCTGTGCCCTTTAAGTGCAGCTGGTACAGAGAAACGGGGATTTCTAAGTCAAAGATCTGACCTTTCATTCATATCCACATGTTCAAGAAAGAGTTTAAATAGAAATCTTAGAAATCTTGTTCCAGAACAACAATTTGAAGTAATAAGATTTTCCTTTAATCTTCATTAGGATTCATTACACAGATAATACATGATTAATTACACAGATAATACATGATTCATTACATAGATAATGGATAATCTAGTTAGTTAAGATAATGCTTGAAGTTCTCTAGTAGGAGGTGCTTAAGTTGGTAAACAGTTTTCATAAATTTAAATAAATTTGTTTAATCCCAATTGGTCGCTGCTGCAGGTGTCACTGTGCTGATGTAATGTGACTTTTAAACATCCCTTCTGCTCCTACCGGACTGGTCTTGGTTGCACAGAATAATTCAGTCTCAAAGTTTATCACTTTTCTCTCTCCCACTAAGTGTGATAACAAAAGACCAACTTGAAACAGTGACTTTAACTAAGACACTATAGTATCAAGTATGATATCAAGGAGCTAGACAGTGTGCACAGTCCCATTTTGAGGAGCAGTGTTACCTTTGATTATTTTGCTTCACCAACACAGGGAATTATCTTGCTTCTCTGTCCCATTCAATTGGATTAGGAAACGTGTAGTCAACCACCTCTCACTGTTCTTGACCCGCGATTGAGAGTAAGTTAGGGCTGAGAATCCTCACTTCAAGTTTTTCTGCACATAGACTGTTCTGATATCATTTAAAGAACAGAGACCCTTTCCTGAGTTTCATATAAATACACTGTAAACATTCTCTCTTGTTGCTTGTTAGCTCATGAGAAAGTCACATCTAGACTTCTGCTGCCTTGGCTGTAAGAAGGGTGCTGAAGAGCTGAAATTGTCACTGAAGCCCACAGAGATGCATTTTTGGTGGCTCAAATAGGAGGCGCATAAAATATGGAAAACATTGTCTGACCTGACAATGTAATTCTATTTAAGAAACAGAAAATGTGCTGGATAATATATGCAGACACCTCTGTCATGAAGCCTCATGTGGTTTCACACCCAATTATGTGTGACCACCTTTGGTTACCATAGCAATTCTCTCTTAATTAGAAACTCACCCTCTGCTCATGGCCTGTTTGTGCTAAAGCATGAAATTCTGCTGCACACTTAGGCACTTTATTTGTTTATATATTGACTGTAACTTACTGTGTCAAATGACTTCTTTATGTAGTAGTACTCTGTTTATTTGGCTCAAACATTGATTGGACTTGTGAAATTCCTCAGTGTGTCCTTGACCCGCTTTCAGTCTGTGTATAATGGGCAGGCAGCACCAAGAGGGCAGGTTGTGGTGTTGGCAGTGTTGATACATGTAATGGTCTGATCAGTAGGTTGGAGATAGATCTCTTACTGCTGAGGTGCTCACAGAAGAAGGACTTGTAAAATCTTCAGCCTGCATTCAGGCTCAAGTTGTTTTTATGACAGTTTCGAAAGAAAGGAGCCACTACACATATAAAAGTATTTGATAATGTATGAAGTTGGCTGTATTTGTGTCTACCATAGGGTGGACAAAAAACCACCACAGGGTGTTTTGATGACAGATATAAGGGATTTATTCCCGATCATATAAGATGAGGGGGATGAGAACAATTTATCTGCAATGTTGAAGTAAATTCTAAAAGTTGCGCATCAGATCAGTGCTTGGGGCACAAGCTTGAAAGCAAAGGTTATGATCCTAAACTTTCCCTCCTGTAATTCTGGGGGGAACAGAGACTCAGAATTCTTGGAGTCCAGTCCAAGACTGTGGAATCACAAATCTGTATGGTTTCTGATCTAAGTGTAGAACCTCAGAGTACAAACACTTCTTTCTAAGATAAAACAAATCCCCAAACAAGATGCTACAGCACAGATAATTTCTTTTGAGGGAACAGGACAAGTGTAGAACACAATTCAGAAATGTACTGAGATAGTACATTGATAAGGCCAATATAAGAACTTGCTTAGCAGAACAGAATAGAAAAGTATAGGACAAAACAGAACTAATTCATGCAACAAGGTCCAGAGAGATTGTTTTTGAACTTTGGATATACTTCTAGCAGTTGCTTATAACATTCGAGGAGACCAGTCCTTTAATCTTTAATCTGAAGTTCTTGGGCTATAAGAGGTTCAGGGCTGCACTTTGAAAATGTATTTGACATATGAGAGGGCTGAGAGTGAGAACATGAAATATTCAGCTTAAAACAAAAGCTTACCCCATCTGCTGTCTTTCGCAAAGATTTTTTTGTATGTCATGACGAACAATGAGAGAGGCTAGCTTTAGCATTGCTGTAAACTGGTCAGCCAGGTTTGAGGCCAATGCAATGTGGAGGAATTTTCATTTACTGTATGCTGTGAAGCTCATAGAAATGCTTATATTATATCTTACTGATGTATATCATGCTGTACAGCAGAAGGAAGAGTAATCTTGCCTTTTACCATACAGTATATTGCACGGTGTCTCTGGATTCGTGTTTAATATGCATCTTTGGTTACTGCTCACAAATGCTGCTGTTACCTATGAGCAGAACCAGACAAACAACAGCAAAACAAATCCAAACCAATTTCAGCCACATGGTCTCTTTATGGAGGTTAGGAGATGTCAGTCAGGTGATAGCTGAGTTCTCTCTCTTTTTTTTTTTTTTTTTTTTTTTTTTTTAATGCTTTCTCCCAGTTTAGGCTTAAATCCGATACTAAAACTCAAAATGCTAGATTCAGAACTGAAATGCAATATTTAATTTCTTTAACATTCCCAGCATAGCAGAAATGGTGTTTTTAATTTAATTATCTGAAAACATCTCTTAAACAAGTGATAAATAGTTCATAAGAAGCACAAATAAATTGGGCCATAGGCATGTATCTCTAATTACAATTACAGCCCTAACAACTGTTCTTGAATCAACTGCACAGCATTATTACCGTAAGAAAACCAGCCTATTTTAAAATCTAATGTCACAGTGCAGTTGATTAAGGTAAAAAGAGATTATCCAGCAGCCAAAACCTTAACTGAGTATTAAGGAGAGCAGTCAGCATGTATACATGTAAGTTTGCCAACATTCCCAGTATAAAACAAATGACTCGTTATATGGTACCTCTGTTGTGCCTGGATTCTGATTTTCTGTGAGTCATCTCTTGATTTACTGAAATAGAATATGATGAGTAAGAGAGTCAAATTATAGGGAAAAGAGTCTGCAAGCTGCGTAATGTCCAGCAGTTATAAAGAAGAATGATTATTCAACTTCTCTGTCTTCTTTATTGGCTCCGAATTTCACATCAGATTCCTCCTGCCACTGGATTTCTCCTACAGGGAGGAGTTTTATAAAAACCTCATGAATAACCAAGGTGCCTTCAGTATCACATAGACTGTAATAGTCTTTCTCCTTTCTGATTACTCTACTGAATTTATATTAATCTATAACTGCAAAATTGCATCACATGTAACACTGTAAAGGTATATAGCATGTCCATATAATGAAGGGAATAAAAGCAGTTTTCTATTACCACCACATTAAATTGGGATTGGATTTTGCATTATGAATTACCATTTTATTGCACATATTGCTGAACAGGAATGTAATGTTCCATTTAGATGTAACTGCACTGGAATGTGAGAGAATTTTACGTATTTGAATAAGGGAAGAGGAGGGTGAAAGAGGAGGAGGAGGGAGCATGTCTAACATTTTTAGTTTTGTAGGTTGTCTTCAATGTATGGGATCCTACAATCATCATACAGAAGTTTTTCACTCAGAGAGGTAAAAAACTATGCAGTACCTTTGACAATAGCTATCATCACGGACAGTTTGAAAAATCCTTAACTGCAAAATTCAGAAAAAGAAATCGCAAGTGTCCCACAGAGAAGTGTGAAACACGAGAATTGTCTGGCTGTGCAAGGGTTGACCACGTACAGATACAGTACTAAAGCGGTATAAAGCCATACTACAGAGATATATTCTTAAGACTGAAGCTTTTCCTTGAGACTCATTGTTTTAAAATCATTTAGAGTATAAGGACAATCAATAAAATATCAAATAAGTTATCCCCTCAAGAACTAATGCCTAAATGGTAATGATAATGTTGTAGTTTTATAGTATTTAGTTCGAGATAAGCTAGTGTGAAAAGTAAGTTTTAAAAATAGCAGTTAATAATTTACCTTTGATTTGTAAAATCTTTGTCTATTTGTGTTTCAACTGTTCATTGTTACATAACTGTTCCCTATGGTCTATGAAAATCAAGTTCAGTCTGAGGTTAAGTTGTACCTTGTCAAAGCAGGGATGTGACCTGGTATGAACGACTCGTATGACTCCATTTGTTTTCCTGCTTTGTAAATCTTTTGACTCTGTGTACATGCATGCGTAGGAAGAGGAGAGCAGATGTGAGGGAAAGGTCAGGGATGCTGTGAAGTCTGTGAGGCTTTCCTTTTACTTCCATGAGATTTAGATGCCTCCTTAGTGCAGATACATAGAATCATTCCTCAATGAGCATTTGTGTTATTTTAAGCAAAGTATAAACTAGAAAAGAATGGAAAAGAACAAATGCACATACAAAATTATAACTAAATCCAGTATTGACCCATTGTCATTATAATAGTCAACAGACAAGAAGAAGATTCCCTCACATATAGATGTATCTTCTATCTCTGTATCAAATAACTGAGTATCTGAAACAACATTGAAAATGGGAAACTGAAACAATTTGTGTGACAAAAGATCCCATCCTTACCACTAATACAAAATCATACATGTAAAAATAGTTTAAAAATCACATGTTCTAGATGAAATAAAATAAATGTTATTGCTTCTTTTTGTGTTTGGGGAGTTAGGTTCTGAATTGTGCCAGGTCACAGGGGGTCAAGTGTCCCTACATGGTCCAGTGCCATACCAGGCAAGAGATCTGAATTTGGTCCCTAAACCAGTATAGCTCAGGGACATCCTTTCACAGCAATTTTGCTTCCAGCATTTTCCCTCTGAATCAAATCTGCCATCAGTTCCTGTTCCAGTTCATGTGGAAATAGAAGGCATGGATTCTCTAGACTCCTTCATTCTTCTGTTCCTCCTGAAGAAGTGAGCTAGGAGTTCCTTGAGGCTGTGTGTATGTGTGTATAATATCTCTCATGTGCCTTACCTGCCTTTGCCAAAATATTTTAGGGTGATAGAACTGTTTCCTTTAAATATCTTTGATGGAAATGGGTGGTGGGAGGCAAGTCTTTCTTTTTAAAGAAATTTTTCATACCTACTTGTGTTTTTAAAAAAGAAAGTCTCTCTCCTGTGTTTATCAGATTACAGTACAGTTTGTTTTAAAAATTTAGGGCTCTTTAACTTCTAGTGATTGTTGGAATAACTCTCTCTCCTTTGCCTTTCTCATTACATATTACTCACAGAGCATCATCTGTATGAGAAACATGTGCTTAAATACAA
The DNA here is from genome assembly GCF_003259725.1 of Athene cunicularia. Lineage (NCBI taxonomy): Eukaryota > Metazoa > Chordata > Aves > Strigiformes > Strigidae > Athene > Athene cunicularia. The sequence continues at coordinate 5,085,505 of NW_020799118.1, read as the reverse complement.
AGATCTTCCTTGACCAAAGGATTTCACATTGTAGAAGAGCATCTCTTCCAACGTCATTAATATGACCATTAAGTTCTTAACTGGTAATAACATTATTTACTGAGAAATTCTGGCTTCTGTTATTCAGAATTGCACCTTTTGATTTACATTGATGACGATGATGATGATGATGATAATAATAATAATAATAATAATAATAATAATAATGGTTTAGCATTTCTGGAGTTCCTTACATTGCACTGGAGGATGCAGTTTTAGTAAATTACAAAGTTTTGCCAATGCACTAGAGAACAGAGGAAAAAAAATGCTTCTTTGTGGCTGTACATCTTTTGTTAGATTTTAGTAAAGTAAATCATGTTGAGTTTGACATTATAAAAAATGGTAATCGTTTGAACAGTTCAAGTTATTATGTTCTATTAGCTATAAACAAGGGATGAACTGTGATAATTTTCCCATTAAAGGTGGGTTAGCTGAGGCTGTAATGGAGTACACAGTATTTTAAGGTCAATGCCATCATAGATTAACTGTACTATATATTGAGAGACATTGAAAAGGATTCCCAGCACGTGGTTTCTCTATATGTGCCACATTCTGATGGCAGGTACACAGGAAACTGTCCATGGACTGAGCCTACAGCAGCTCCCCATAGGCTGCCTCACAAAAAAAAAAAAGCCAGAGTAGCTTTGTCTAAGACATAGCCCAAGGTGACTGGCGGCTGTGACTTGTTCTCTGAGTTCTTTGTCTCGTATTTGTTATCTTCCTTTTGCCTGTAGGTTAGAGCTTTGCATGGACTTTCAATTAAAGAAACACACACACACACAAAAAAAAAAGCCATGCAATTGATTACCTTTATTCCAGTGTCAAAAAGTTTCCCAGAGTCAAAATTTATTTTCCTATTTCCATGTCTGTTTTAGACTTGTTTCTCTGCATCTGGCAAACATAGGTGCCAATGGATCATTTTGGAACTGGATATTGTCTGATGCTTTTCTCTCTCCGGTGTCTGGGTTGTGCTTACCTTGTTCATATTTTCCTTTGTTTCAGACTTGCGTTTCACAGCTTGGGAAGCAATTTGTCTGGCCTGCTCACTGGCCGAGAGGCAGTGCACATTTGGTGTCTAGCAGCTGGCTAGAATCTCAAGAATGCCTGTTCTGAAAGGAAACAGAAAAGGTTGTTATTGTTGTATTGTTGTCTGGTATCAGACAAGTGTTTGCATGGCTCTATCGTTTTGTGCTAGTGTGAGAAAGCAAAAATGTGCTTACACATGGACAGTGAGTAGGAGAGATTCTGCCAGACTACAACTGGTCGTAGGCAGCTGGGGAGACATTGTTCTGGAGGGAAGAGGGAAAGGACATTGGATGCGTAAGTCATGGAAGAGATGACATATAGCCCAAAGGAAATAAAAGAAGGTCATTCAAACCCCGTTTCTTAAAGAGTATCTTCATTATGAACATACATGCCAGTTTCCTTCTCCTCAAGGAAACAGCAGATTTTTATGAATGGAGAGAAAAGCCTAGTTTTGACCTAATGAAAATTGAAAGACAGTTGAGAGTAAGCTTGACCATTCCAGGAACATTTAATTGAAAATGGCAAGTGGGGAGTCTATGGAGAGCCACAGGTGTTGCTCGGGTGATGTTTCCTCATCTGCAGATCAGAAATCTCCTAATAGTTGATTAGCAGAAGGATGGAAATAAAAGCAAACATCTTTCACTATTCTGTACTAAAGTTGTGCCTGAAAAAAAAAAAAAAAGGCACTGAGACTTTCACTGGTGAAATCTGTGACCATATTTCTCCTCCAGTGTGCAGTTGGCACAAAGTATTTCCAAGGAGATTTAGGAACCTATTCAAGTTCCGAGGTTAAGCACACCTCACTGGGAGCATACACCCTGTACTGCATGGCAGTGGACATGAATGGCATGAAAAGAGTAATTCAGGGAGAAAAGCTGATTAATCAGCAGTCATGCAATTTGAGAGTAGAGGCCACTGGCATAAATAAATGAAAGCAATTTACATATAAACCTAGCATGAGATTCCCATTTGTGGTGTAAACTGCTACAGAGGCTTTTTAGTGTGAAAGAAAGGCATCAGAAGCAATTCTGAAACATATAGAGCTGACAGATTCTGTATAATGCCCCTTCAAAAAAAGCCAGGTGAGAAAACAAAGCATCAGGAAAGGATATTGTAAAAAATATTAAAGCAGAAAACCTGTTGTGTATTTAGTTCAATATTTAAAGAAAGGCTTATGCTCCAGAATTACATTCAAGCAGTAAAACTGTGGGACGTCATTGTCTCCCACTATTCTTAATCTTTGTAATTTAAGATATATTAAACCCCTCCAAAACACCCTTATTCAGGTGGTGAATTCAGATATTATTCAAGATAGTGAGTTATATTTGAAAGCCTTCATAAACTGCACGAAGCAAAATGGTCTTTACTTCAGCATAAGAAATGGATGCTTTTCCCCATGAAGAACTATATAAAAATAAAATCAGAACCTTTCATCCATTTTTTCTATTCCACAGGTCACCTCATAAATAAAGCTAAAACAGTACTAGTGGTTGATGGAGACTGGTAAAAATGAGCTCCATTATTTCTTTCTTATGGTGATGGTGAGAAGCACATATAATGGTTTCTGCTTGAGATTCTTGCATTTTCCTCTTCATGAAACGGTATTTTTTGATTTTCACATTAAGCAAAATGGCCTACTGTGGCAGGTGCACCCACGCAGTGAAAACAGGGCTTCTTGGCTGCTGAAGTGTAGCAGCTATGGATTGCCCCTGTTCTCAGGGCTTCACGGTAGTTGGGACCTTTGGCCAATGGGAGCTGCTGTTGACCACAGGTCAGACGGGGCTGGTCCTCCCTCTGGAGCAGTAGGATGTGGTCTAGGACTCTCCTGAGTTGGGACATGATCCAAGGAAACATCTTGAGGTTACTTGGGTCAGGATGCTGCCCTGAGAAGTTCCTCGAGCTTGAGAGTCCTCATTGTTATGTGAGTGATAAAGCGTTCTGGGTTGTCATCACACCCTAGGAAGTTGTGCTTTGTTCTGCATTTGGGGTTGTCATTAAACACTAGGACATTGTTCCGTTCTCCTCTCATGGGCATTTGAACCTGTAGTTGAATGATTGTGGAGGGCTAGTTAATTGTGTGGATAATAAATCTTTACATTTCGGTGGGTGGTTGTTTATTTTGAGAGCCTCTGTAACACCTACTTAATTTTGAGACAAGTTTTCAGAATGTGAAATAGATGCATTCAACAGCTGTATAAATTCTGTAAGATTCAAACATTTCACAAAAATCACAGTCCATATTGTAAAAATACAAAATAGATATATATTAGAAAAAATATTGCTTAAAGCCTTTAGTTTTTAATGCATTATGAAATACAAATCAGATACATATTATCCAATATGCAAGATTCGGTAATCACATTAAGAATTCTAGCTTCACGCCAATAAAGACTCAATCTATAATTAATTTTTTGTAAAACAGCATAATGTGTGTATTAATATTTTAATATAGTAAGTGCTCAGAGAGACAAAGGAATGTAATTTTGGTAGGCAAAGATATGGAGATACTACACTTGCTGGCCAGATCTTATGTCCCCTCGGGGTCCTGATTTTGTAGCCCATTAAGCACATTCTTAAGTTTTTTTCCTATGAGAGAAGGCACTTAAACTCAACCTGAACATTAAGATAACATTTTTGTGTTTTTTCCAGGCACGGCTCCTCTTTCAAATTTTTGAGTTATTTCCGTATGGGATTATCTGGCTGGGGAAGTAATGGATTTGTTTCCAGGCAGTAAGAGAGGAGCTAATGAGCCAGGTTCACCTCGACTCAAATGTTAGTGCAGTTTTACCCCTGCTTCCCTCACCCCCAATTTGATTGTATGCTGAGTAGAGTGAAATTCGGCCACAGCTGAAATTTAATCTTTTACCCTAAGAGCCAGGCAAGGCAAGACAGGATGGTAGATTTGGTAGATTTGATGGCCTTTGTACTGTCAGGAAACACTTCTGCAAGGAACTGGAGGTAGCAGTAGCAGCCACAGTGGGGGAGCCACATCCCTGCCATTTATATTTGAATTACAACTTGAGTTACAAACTTAGAAAATGCCATAGTTGAGTGACTCAAAAGAGAGCTCTAGGAGTGCTCAGAACAAGAGGAGCATGTTACAATTATGGCTGGTCTGCATAAAAATTGAGAAAAACTGAACTGTAGAATTCAATCAGTCTGTTGCGTAAACCAAAAATTGCCTTGAGCAAAAAAAACTAGAATAACTTCCACATTAGGGAGCTTAAGCTATAATTTAGCAAAGTTAAAATTCGTGTAATCCTATCATCCTTTATAAAATACTGAAATTAATATTGTTTGAGAAAATAAAAAGTTAATCAATATCGCACCTATGAAAATTAGTACTATTCCCACAAATAAGATCAGCCAAAGGCAGCACGTAGATCTTAATCAGGGAACACAAAAGCAAGAGCTCTGGTGGAACCTGGAGTGGTTGTCTAGGAAACAACAACAGCAAAACCAGCCTATGAATACTGCTGTTAACAAGCAGTCAAGGTTCACGCAGACAGTGCAACTTTGCAAGAGGCAAATTCTGAGAATTCGAATCTCTTCTGAGAATTCCCAAATAACACAAAGTTTTTGAAATGTTCCCTAATTTAGACAGACAGGTATGATTCAACGAGCAAAAAACCCTGAAGCGTTGTAGATACCCTGAGTTAATCACCACACCTTGCATCCAAATTTTGCATTTTAATGAGTGGCTGATTTTTCTCAAACCATCTTCACGTCCGCAGATAAATAAACACCAGTGAGAGTCTGACACTGACATATTTATTGTAGGTGTTAAATCTGTGCATGGCACTTGTAAGGCAATATTGAGAGCCAGCACATGGTATTGTACTTTCCCAGTTGAAACAGGTCGGTGGGATCAGGTACCAGCAAAACATGATTAAAATGTATATATTTGCTTGGTTTTTAATTTCATGCACCTCTTAGCTTTCTGCAGATCAATCTGGACTGTCAGACAACTGTCACACGTCATATCCTTTTATATCAGATGCCCTTGCGTTTTGTTCCAGTCGATTATTGGTTTCACTTGTGAAAGGCAAATTGAAAGTTCATGAACAAAGATTCAATCTGCAAATTATTTTACCATCCTGAATATCTGCAATAACCAGGAGTCAGCATTAAAGGATGAACTTTGTAAATTGCTTGGTCAAACAAGACAGAAGTGTTTGCTTACTTGTTTTTCCCTTCCAAATTTGCAGCAGGACGGTATCATAGAAAGTTAAATTGAAATTGTTATTGATTGCAATATTTTTCCTGCAATGTTCTTTGACAGGTATTTTGGATCAGGGATATCAGTACCTGAGAAGTCTTTTGACTGTAGTCAAGAAGCAGTTCCTATGTGATATTGCACAGTGAGGGTTTTCTGTCTGAACAGCAGACGTGTGTGTTATCTCCACGGCGCAGGAGGAAAGGCCGTTATGATAAGGGGTGATCAGTAATGCCAGTTTCCCTGACGCATTTTCTGTCATCTTCCTGAATTTCATCTCCCCTTGGATACCTGTCGACCATCCCAGCCTCATGGGAACAGGCACTAAGCAGGGCTGAAATCGGAATACAACAGCAGTGTAGATCCATCAGTCGTGTGGCTGGTTAGAAAACACAGGGATGGTATTTTCAGAGCCTCTGTTATAAGTCATTTCGGATGAGCTCTGAGGCATTTCTGCCCAGACACAGGTGGCATTTGGCTTGTGTGATGTCGGGAGCAGGCAGATGGGTGAGCGCCTTCCAGCCCTGATCCCTGCAGGCAGCTGAGCCCTCCCTCGGGTGTCTGAAGGAGGCTCATGTGCCCTTCACCCACTCTCTTTTCCAGCTGAAATAAAAGTTTCAGTCTTTGTCGACAAGGTTTTCTCTCTGCACAAAGCATCTGCCACCTTCTTCGCAGCAGAGAGATTTTCTCCTCTGAAAGGTCACCTCAGCTCCCAGCCACCGCCGCTGGCTGCCGATCAGGGTTTCTGTGGAAACTTTTCCTTGTTCATCAATCTGAAGTCTTCCCATCCTTTCTTCCCGCAGGGTGCCTTTCTCTGGCAACTTCCTCTAAATTAAAACTTGAGTGACTTTTTTTCCCCCCCTGGTTGAATACCTGCTCCACCCTGCAGCAGATAGCAGTGACAGCATTTCCCACACCCGGCTGTCCCCCTGCCCAGCCCCACGCCGGCACGGCCACTTGAACCGCAAACGGTGTCAGGGCCGGAGGTGCCGCTGCAAACGGAGCTGTGGGGAGAGGCAGCCTGGGGGGTCTTCTGTGTAAGTACCTCCAGAAAAGAGCCTTAAAGCAGATCCCAAGTCTGCCTCCTCACAGCACCTCACAGATGTGGGGGGGGACACCTGCATTTCCTTCCAACCGACCTGGTGTCATCTCAGTGGTGCTCAGTTTTCTCTCACAAGTGGTCCCGTGTTGTGCCGGGGGTGCCCGGGTTTCTCTCACGAACAGGTGTTTCCAACACCCAGTGTTGGCCGGCTGTGCTGGGCAGTTTCTAGAACCATCCGTGGGCAGCACTGAGGGCTCAGCCCTGCTCTGGGTGCCTCAGTGGCGCCTTTGCCCGTGGCTGCTTCTGGTGCTGCCCTTCCCCTGACCATTTCTGCCCTGGAGAACATTAGTATGATTTTTTTAATTTTTTTTTTTCTTTAAAGAGCTTGTAGCCCTAACTCTTGAGTTGCCCTAGGGTCACCCCACCATGGGATATAGAGCTGTACATGCAAAAACACATTTTGGGAAGCAGTGAAGTGATGCTGAGCAGTGCATGACATGCCCTGTCCCCAGCACGCTGCTGCTGGCCAGGGCGGACAGCTGTTTGGCTTTGGAATGCACCAGATGTTTAATGCCTGTCTGTTCAATGGGAAATGCCACGGGGCTCTTCACTGCTCAACTCTTTATGGTATCTCCCTTATGGTTGCCTTGCTTCTTTTGTTCTCTGCAAATTAAATGAGGAAGGAACTCGTGAATTAATAGAGGCGGAGGTGTCAAAGTGTAATTTTTTTTTTCTTTTGCTAGTGTTTACTCAATTTGTAACACTTGTCACTGAGGGAAGTGGTATAGTTACTCATAAAAGAAAAATCCTATGATTTTTAATGCAAGAATTAGTGAGGCAGAAGGTTCTGGAGGAAGCCTGCAGTTTTCACCACCTCAGGGAGATCAATCAACAAAGTTACCCTTTGTACCTACCTTGTAGTGAGTCCTGGGCTCTCACTGTTAATGTCATTAGCTCATTTGGAAAGGCTTCACTTCCTTTTACAAAAGTCCATAGCAAAACAGTTGAATTAGCTTCGTTTGAAACTTAGAGTCACTTCTCATTTCTAAATATGTATTTGTGCTATTGATGGAAACCCTCAAAAAGCTTGGAAACCATCTAAACCTCTTAGCTCTTCAAAATTAACCTAGAATCCTTTGTCCTTTTTCTTTCTATACAGCCCATGTTAGAGACTGGATGATCTTTTGTCTTTGAGTGTATTTGTTTGTCCCTTGGTACTTTACTTCAGCAGCACTCACCTGCCAAATTAATCTAAAATGAAGTTTGCAACCATATATCTGAAGTTTCCAGGCCTCAGAAAGTACTTGATTTGTGGTGTGGGACAGGATTCAATTCAGTTATAATTTTTAATACAAGTTTAGGTAACAGCCCTTCATAATTCTTAAGCCAATTACATCTATCTACTTGCAGACTACCTATCATATGTGGTTTCAGTTAATTGTATAGCACCTCGTCAAGCTGGTAAATATAATTGTCCTCAACTTTTGATAGAATAGAGAAAGACAGACGTGAATGACATTCCTGGAATGACAGATAGGACTGCAGTAAGAGTATGGCCTTTATATGGATAAAGAGAAAGTCATTGGCAGGGCAAGGAAAAGAATTTATGAATATCATTTCCTAATCCTTCACTCTAACCACTAAACCCTGTTGTCATTAAGATCTCAAAACCAGAGCATATTGTTATTCCTAAACTGTGATAAGCGTATTTTTATTCAAGGTGTGCATCACATATTGTAATGTATTGTGGAAGATGTTGACAAAGCAGAATTTCTGAAAGGAATGACAACCTGTCATGTGAAGGCTGCTTTATTTACAGTGCCTGTGACTCGGTGGACTGATGACACCGTCACTTGTTGGAAGTTATAAGTGGAAACGGCCACAAGTGTCTGGCTTCCCAGTCACACGCAAGGGAAGCGCTCTCTGGTAATAGGAAATTATGTAACTACGTAAGCACATAGTTTTTTACACAGCCCTGGAAGCAATTTTTCCCTGTTGTGAATTTTGTACACCTGTTTCTTTACTGGGGCAAGTGAAACATGCATCAGAAACAGGTAAATGTATACTTGGTCTGTAAATTTCTGTAGGAGAAATACTGGGAGAAGACTGGCCCTGACCTTTGTTCATTGTGAAGGGTTTTGGAGAGCTTCTGCCTTTGAAAAAGGAATACAGAGTTCCGCTGAATGTGAAGTGAATGAACAACTATCTCTGTTTGGACTATGAGGAGTTATGTAATTAGTTCTCAAAACATGTCAGAGAACAGAACTCTTCAGTGTCTGCAGGAAAATGGCCTAGAACATCTTTCATAGCTTGTCATTTTCTGGTGATATGCAGCATAATAGCTGTGGAACAAGAGGATCTCATGTGGTTCAGGTTCCTGGTGTGATTTTTTAAAAAAAAACAACCTCACCAAAGCAAAGAAACAAACAAGAATCCCCCGTTCCTGGGCTAATCAGTGAGTGGCGTACTGCAAATCAGCAAGATAGCTATGGCTGCTTTAGTTAAGAAAAAAGCGTGGTGAGCGTGCCGAAAAGTCAGATAGGGAGGTAACCCTCACGCAGAACTAAATACTGCATTGAAAAAAGATACAGTGAGTACAATATTAATCTCTTTTGCTTTTAGATGTGGGAGGATAATTCACCCGTTATGATTCAGGGAGCAGAGACAGTCACAGGCCGTATTTTCTCATTGAGTATTGATGGGATGTATTTGTACACATTGGTTGCGAGTGTTTTGGATCATTATAGCTGCGCCTCTTGTGAAGTGTAGGTGTTTGCATTCCTGACTTTCACAGAGCTGCGAGGGCTTGGGAAAAACAGTCTCTGAGCTAGCTTGTTGCGCGTACACGTGTACAGCTTTCTTTAGCAGAACCAGGAATCTTTGCCAAACTCTCGGGTAATGAATGAGCTTGATGACAGTAGAGGATATAAAGGTAGATGAGTGCATTTCTTGAAGGTTAGCTATAGGGAAGTTCAGGGATTCAAGCACTGATGGTTGGGTTCTGTGCGTATTTATCACGGGCAATTACTGGGCATATCTCTGCTACCTTTGAAGTGCTGGGTCCTGATCCGCAGTAACTCAGGACTGTATGGTTGTTTTCTTCCTCATTCTCCTGTGTGAAGATAAAGGTTGTGCCCTTCCTATAACGATCATGAAAAGGGTAATTTTCCCCTCTGGTTTTCCTTCTGTACTGCTAAATTAGAGACACTGGGATGATTCCTCTGTAGAAGACACAGCTCTACCTCTTATTTCCATGCTTTCTATACATAGAAAATCCGCTTTTCAGTCTCTGGGAGCTCGGGGAGGTTTCTTTAGTGTTTGAAAACTAAACGCCATTTTCTTTTCCTCATGAGAGGACCCAACTTGAGCTTTTGGCTGTGGTGGGAAGGAAGGAGAGCAGTGCTGTAAAACATTCAGGGCAGTCATCACAGCCTCCGGATGGATGTTTCCCAAGTTGTTTAGTCAACAGCACTATTCAGGATCATTGCCCAGACCCCACGTTTGCATGATTTCATACCTTCAGAGTCACTTTTCAATTTGGTTTAAGCACAGAGGGCGACTGAGCACCACACAACCATTCACTTACTCCTTCCCCCTCAGGGATGGGAAGAAGAAAATAAAACAAAAGGCTTGGTGATTGGGGAAGGACAGGGAGAGATGACTCACCGGTTATGGTCACAGGCAAAAGACAGACCTTACTGGTGAAGACAGACATCAATTTAATTTGACCACCACCAACACTAATTCACCAATCAAACAGAGTAAGACAGTGAAAAACTACAACCACATCTTAAAAACACCTTCCCCCCAACCCCTCCCTTCTTCCCAGGCTCAACTTTGTCCCTGATTTCTCTACTTCCTCTCCAGCCCAGCAGTGCAGGGGGCAGGGGATGAGGATTGAGGTCAGTTCATCACATGTTGTTCCTGCTGCTCCTTCTGCCTCAGGGGGAGGACTCCTCACACTCTTCCCCCGCTCCAGCATGGGGCGTCTCCCATGGGAGACAGTCCTCCATGAACTTCTCCCACATGATTCTTGCCCATGGGCTGCAGCTCTTCACGAACTGCTCCATCGTGTGTCCCTGCCACGGGCTGCAATCCCAGCAACAGTCTGCTCCAGCGTGGGCTTCCCTCAGAGTTCCGGCCTTCTGCAGACACAGGCACCTGCTCCAGCGTGGCATCCCCCGCGGGCTGCAGGTGGGCACCTGCTCCACCAGTGCCCTCCGTGGGCTGCAGGGGGTCTCTGCTCAGGAACACCTTCCTCTCCTCCTTCTTCGCTGACCTGGATGTCTGCAGAGGCGTTTCTCTCATCTCCTCGCTGCTCCCCCTCAGGTTCTTTCCCTCTTTAATACGTTATTGCAGAGGAGCAGCCACCGTGACTGATGGGCTCAGCCTTGGCCAGAGGTGAGTCTGACTTGGAGCCAGGGAAGCTTCTAGAAGCTTCTCACAGGAGCCACCCCTGCAGCCCTCTCCCCTGCTATCAAACCCCCGCCACACACAAACTCAGCAGTTACCTCACATGAATTTTAAACAGAAGGGCATGAACAGGAGCAGACCTGCTGTCCCTTGTCTGTTACTATCAGAAAAAAGGTGTAAGTAGACCATGGAGACCAGGAATTGTAATTAAATTTGGTGTTTTTTCTAGATTCTTTAGCATTTACAGTTACTGAGGTGATTCTTATGGAAGAAGTCTCTAGACTTTCATCTTCTTGTAGGGTTTATCTTCCATGTGTTTGGCGTCAGTGTGAGTGGGATTTCACAGATGTCTGCTGTTAGCCTTTGGACACCACGTTTCTCAGAATTTTCATTCTTCCTGCAGTTAGCTGTACTGGAGATTTCATTCTCCTTCCTCATCGCTGTCTCTGCTGTAGCGCTTTGATGTACTGTTTCTGCAGTGCTTTGTGACTTTGGTCTTTTCTTACGCTAGGAATGTTTTCCAAGCAGTTCTGCAATAGCTAATACTGATTTAATTTTGACCCTGTTGGTAATGAACATCTTGCTTAGATAGATTATTTGATCATAAAGCTGCAGAACAGAAAAACTCACGTATTATTTCTTATGAAAGAAGTTCAGGTGTTTGGTGCTTTTTTTTTTTTTTTTTTTTTTTTTTTTTTCACACTTCCAAATATTAGGTTTTCTAAACTGTGAACTGTACGGGGTAGCAAGCTTGCCATTAGCTCTGTTTGCTTGTTTTTCAACAGTAAATAGCAAGCTAAATATTAAACTGGAAGTGGCAAACAAGAATTGTAAAGTGAGAATATGTGATGCAAACTCTGGCTTCTGGGGAAGTGGAAGGAAAAAGGGAAGAAAATCAAATATCCAGATTTCCCAAATGTACATTTAATCCCCTTGTCTGTTTGACTGTATCGTAGAATATAAATCTCTATTACCTCATACTCTTTTGCCTTTCTAACTGCCTTGCTTTTTATGACACATGCTGGATTCAAATTAAGAGTAAGCTTTGTGACTCCTCTAGTCTTTTTCATATTTGCATATAAACAGTAAGTAGACATCCCCCAAAAGAATGCAAATACTGCATCTATGTCATAATCAGTATTAAGACATTTTAAGAAAAAGAGAAAATGGATTTATGGTTTGCTATAAAACATTTTATTGAAACAGCTATTTATCATTTTAGATATTAATTCAGTGTCGTAGTCAGCTGAGTGGTGTTTTTGGAGACTGCATACTAGGGATGAAAAGAAATAAGCCTTCCTTTTGTCATAAGGGAAGCTTATGACAAAAATGGACTGTCTTGCTTTGTGCTGTATCTACTAAGTTAGCAAATCTGATTTGCTTATTCATCTGTGTAGCAGTTATACTGTAAAATGTTTTCATCCGTTTCACAACATGTTGATATGTTTAATACTACAAGGTCTTGCAGTTCCTGTTCTCAGAACAGTGTAGACTCTTGATGTCTCCTTAACGTTATTTCCATATTCTTTAAATGCTTCACAAGTTTATATATCTTGGGTTTTCCTGGTTTTAAAAACAGAATCTCATCCTTGAGAAACTTCATGTTCTCTTTCAAATTTCTTTTAAGATGAAGTAACAAAAATTAGGAGTCTCCCTCAAGGAATTTCCCTTTAGTTAAAAAAAATTCTTAGAAGAATTATTTTATGATAGGCTTTTCCCCAGGGCTTGTTAGCTGTACAGAAATCTGAGTAGGTCTGGTTATCCTATAGGATTTCTTTTTGTGTCTTAGACTTTCCAAGCTGCTTACTGCCTGTGCTAGACCTTCTAGACTTCGCATCTTGTAACACTTTTGTGGTGAAGTGTACTGGGAAAATATTTCTGCAAGATACATTTCTTTTATGCAACTTCAGTATATGCTTACTGGTGAGTATGCTAAATTAATTTTGTTGTGTAGATCCACCACCTGGGGAATAATGAAACCCTGCAGTGCGGAAGAGAGACAATAACACTTCACTGTTCGTCATTTCTCTGTCCATTCCTTGGGAGTTCTGATGTTGGTCATAACACCAATAGCAGTAACAATGCACAGGGGATCTTGGTGGGTAACTACGCAGTAGCATCCCTGTAGTCTTTGTTTTCCATTTGTGCGCAGTTGTATTAGGAGTCAGATGGGAGAATCTTGAGCTGCACTGCACAGTCCTTGTGCTTTTCTTAAGCATCTGAATGCAGCCCCCCTCTGCTACATGAATTCTTATGTAGAAAATGACTTCACTGTTCATTGAATCTACAACTGTTGCATTTTTCTGGAAAGCATCTTTGACATGTAGCGGGATATGCCTGTAACCGCTGAGCTCTGCCTCAGTGTGAGGCTGGGGAGAGAACCATTCCATTCTGATCTTTGCATTACCTGCAGACTTCACATTGACATTTTTCTTCTTTGAGGTGGAAAGGGACCATCTGACTCTGTTAATCGGATGCTGCAGATGGGGTGAACAGGATTTGACTGACCTAGGAGCATATGTGTGATACAGTCTAGTGCCTATTCTCTGGGCAAACTGCTTTACGGTGTGACGAACATTGAGCCAGTGACTCTTGGTAAGTTGCTGCAAGTGACCTAGAACTTTGTTTTTTTGGTGTCTGTTCCTTTTATAATCAGGCAGGCAGAAACATTTCCTTTGATCAGTCATCTTTCTATTTTCTTCTTCCTTTACCCCCAGGTACCAGCTTTTATCATTTCCCACAGCTCTGCACATACAAACACTATAAACAAGTAGTAAAGTGTCTGAGTCATCAGATATAGTTCCTGGGGGAGTCCAGCAAAAGAGAAGTAGATCCTGATTTTTACTGCTGTTGCTGTGCTTATGTTAAGAATCCCATGACACTGATCTGGTACTCATTTATGAGAAACAAGTTCATAACCAGAAGAAGTAGTTCAGGAAAATCAGAATATTTGTAATCTTCTGGTGGGTCTTATGTGCCTGATAAACAACAGATACATATACAGCAGTGACTCTTTCCCACTGGGTTTTGAAGCAAAAGTGGGAAATAACTGTTGTCATTAACAACTACTAAATTTGCATATTTATTATATTATGCCAATGAAGAGCAGGACTGTGAATAAACTAATGTTATAACTGACAAGGGATGTTTTCTGGCTGCTGCCTTATGTCGAATCTTATTGCTGTGACAATTGCTGGTTTGATGCCTTCCCAAATGCTGCATTTTCAAATGGCTTCTTCCAGGGAAGCATCCTCAAAGAATGCCATCCAGATTTGATAGTTCCTGCCATGACACAAATTATGGTTTTTTGCCTCCATTTCTACTACTAACAGTATCCAAAGTATACATGGATGAAATACAGGAATATTCAATGAATTGTCCATAAAATGTGTACAGACTATCCTTCTTCCAATCTATTATTTGCTAAGATGACCTTGCAAACCTGTGAAGCATATGTATTCCAGGTGTTGTTAATTATTTCTATTGTTGAAAGATAATTATCCAGGAGTGTAAAATAAAGTCAGCATCAACTCAATATATTATTTAAAAACAGTATTTTTGATGTCCAGAGAGCATGAAGACAGATAATGCACACTGATTGCACACTAGTGCAGCTGAAATCGGATTTAACATCAGTATCAAATGGTCATCAGAATCTGGGGTACAGTAAATTAATAAACCTAATCCTGACAGTTGTCCCCTGCAGCTTATGGTTTTAAGAAATGGAATAGGGACTTTAAACAGGCAGAAGTCCATGGCTTGTAATAATTTTCTAATGGCACTGGACTTCCATTGCCCATGGCAAGGGCATTCACTTCAAAAGAAATCTAGTGAAATCCAGGACAGAGAGAAGAGGAAAAAGTAATAAATATGTCATAACTGAGATGTTTCAGATGTGAGTTGGAATTTACATGTGGCAAATGGAGTAAGAACTGCAATGATAGATTTGCTGCAGTTTTCAAGAACTCCCAGTATTGATATTTATGTTGCTGGGAGAGCCCTACCGAAGGACGTGGATGCTTTGCTCACCCATTTGTAGTGAAGTAATTTTCAAAAGCCAGCACTAATAGGACATCTCCCTGCCCACACTGCTACACACCAGATTTTCACGTTACCCATGTGGTGTGGAAAAAGTAAAGTCAACCCTTTTCTAGCCTCCTGTTTTGAGAGAAACACTACTGTATTATTATTATTATTATTATTATTATTATTATTATTATTATTATTATTATTATTATTATTATTTAATTATATTAATATCACAGTCCAATAGACATCTTTTTCAGAGCTTGCTTAACCACCATTGTCTTGTAAGAAGGGACTAGTTAAGTCATTGCCTAATGCTGTAGCTGATAGTTATCGGTATTTAATAGCACTAGTAGCTCCAAAACATAAATAAATACCTTACATGATCTTCATATTCCTCTCAGGATCATCATTGTAGTCTGAGGCTCTTGAAAACAATGCTATTATTTACAAGAGCCTTCATGTGTCTGCACTTGCCAGATAACTAGGTGGTTGGTTAGTACTGAATATCACCACCGTAATTCACCAAAATAAGTTCTTGCTTATAACTGGAAAAAAAACCCTAAATGATGAAATTGTGACATATGTGATGTTCTAATAAAATTCAGGACATTTTCCTGTTGATTACCAGATTTTTTTTTAACTTGGCGAAAGGTATTTATTCTACATAAAATATAAAATGCTTTTATTATGTGAAATATGCAGCATTCACTATGACTAATAAATGCTGGGAAACAAACATAGATCTTATCAGGTAGAGATGTGCCTTTGCCAACAGAGTGGAATCCGTGGAGTACTCTGCAGAGCCTGGCCTGACGTTGCAAGTGTGTGCAAACAGGTGGTAGGAAGCGTTGCTGAGCTGCACCCATGGATATATGGACCGCAGCTCTTTGTTTATCACCTGAGGCAAGAATTTAGCTGGCAGAGCATTAAAAATATATATTACCTTATTATGATTATAAGTAGTTTATTGATTGCTACAAGGGTTTAATGGGGATAGTGAAAGGAAGACGAGAAGGATATATATTGAGATTGCTCTTAAGCCTTCTAGTTTGCTCTGTTTGAATTCCTGGTAGTAAAAAGACAGCCTTGACTTTAGGATCATTGCTAATGAAACGGAGTAATGTGGAAGCATTGATTTAGGCTCATTGTTAATGAAACAGAGTAATGTGGAAAAGATAGGAAAGAGTGAAATTCAGATCTAAAAGTAACACTCTCAAATATTATATCAGGTCACATAATTTTATCTTTAATGGTATGATAAAAAATTAAGGCTTTTGAAATGTAGTGCTATGAAATCATGTATTTGTGTTACAGCTCAGTAAAAATAAATTTTTATATTGTCGGTGCTTGTACATCAAATTGGTACTGCTGTCAGTGCTATCGCTTTTGTATTTTTTAACTCTGTACATTTACATAGCAACTAATTTTTGTTGAGGTAGTACTCCTATATTAATTATACTTCATTTGAATAAATACCTTAAGCTCCTTGACTTCTGAGTGCACAGCTTCTGAGAACAGACATAGCACTTGTACAATACTAGAAACAGGCTGGGCTTGATATGGCAAGAGAAACTTTTTACATGTATAGATAGCACTGCATTATTACCTAGCAATTATTCCTCTCAGTAAATATCTCAGGATACTAAATTTGATTAGGCAGGAGAAATCTTAACCAACATTCAGTTGATGCTTATCTTCCAAGGGCAACCTGTTGGTACTATAAGAGCATCTTGGCAGCATCTCTGGAGTTAAGACTTGAGTAAAACAGCTATGGAGTGTTTATCCATCATGCCGGATTTCAGAACTAAGTGGGAGGAAGTCCAAAAATACAATTAGTGCTATCTAAAGAGAGTAAGTGTATGATATGCCTTGACAGCAAGTCTAGCAGGTGAGAAACGTTGATTTAACGAGAAAATTATTAAGCACGAGAATATCCTTCCTGCTTCTATTAAATTCGACATGGTGTGCCTGAGTGTTTGCAAGCAAATTACTTGACACTGCCAAACCTAAACATCTAAAAAGGGGTCAGGTCCCCAAAATTGTGATCAACTCAACATTTTAAGAATGTTTTTGGTGGTTTTTCTCTTTATTTTGTGGGGATATGAGCTAATGTGCTGCAGACAGGCGATCTTTGTAGGTAATTTTAGGTTATTTTCAGCCAATATAGGGATCAGAAACTTTAAAAAATAAAAGCTGAGATTCTGACTGAATTAT
The DNA here is from genome assembly GCF_003259725.1 of Athene cunicularia. Taxonomy (NCBI): domain Eukaryota; kingdom Metazoa; phylum Chordata; class Aves; order Strigiformes; family Strigidae; genus Athene; species Athene cunicularia. The sequence goes on along the minus strand of NW_020799118.1, from coordinate 5,068,526 downwards.
TACAAAAAAACATGTTAAGGATGCCCCCCCCCCCAAAAAAAAAGAACAGGTCTTGATGTGTGTACATTGGTTGGCAAAGGCTCGCACTCAACAAACTGGGTTATTTTTTTCCTTTTATAACCTACATGTTGGTAATTTACCCGTGCTAACATTGCTTCATCTAGATTATAGTATTCAATCATTTTCCAGAAAATCTTGTTTGTTTTGTTTTGCACCCCCAGGAATGAAAATTACCTCGGGAAGAGTGTGTCAAGGAGCAAGGTCTTGGAATCTCAGCTGTAAATTTGGGTTGATATTAGGGAGTTTTAGTAGTACCCTACTTGTGGGCAGACACACTGTAGAATAAATCCATTTTTCTGTGGCTTACAGCTCCGTGACTTCGTATTTTATGTGAAACAAGCAAACAAGAAAAACACCCAGAGCTTTTTAATTTTCTTTTTGCACATGTATGTTTTGTTTCTGACAAATTTATTAGAGAAGAAAGCAAATCACAATTTCTTAAGGTTTGCTTAAGATATACACTCAGTGGAATCTGGTTCTAGCTGTAGTTACTTAATAGATATAAATGGCTTTTTCAAAACACTTCATCTTGACAAAAAGGTTTGGCAGACAAAATATTGTATGTCTACAATATTAGGCTTCTAGGAGATGAAATACAAAAACATCCCTTTTTTTTTAATGCATGGATTCATGCATTCTGAAGGTTGAAAAGCATGCATATACAAAAGCTATGATCAGTAGATGAGGCTGACATTCTCTTTGAACAAATAAGGAAGACAGGTTTTAATGATATGAATAAAAATAACTTGCTTAACAAGTAGTTTCTAACAAAATAACCTTGTCCCCATTTGTTACAAAGGCCTTGAAGCTCTGCTTTCAAGTGGAATGGAATTTTCAGAGTAAAACTTAACGTTGCTGTAGATGTTGGGACTTCTGCTGTTTGTGTGACATTTTGCTCCAGTTTGCCAACTTGAAGACCAGTAAGCAAACGGCTGCAAAACAACACGGCTACCCAGAGTGTGAAACCAGCTCGGTGAGCCTTTTAATATCATTGTATTTCCTTTAATAAAAACGGAAGAGTAGGTGGAACTGTGATCAGAGGGGGCCAAAATAAGATTTCATTTTTCATAAATATGCAAGGTGTCAAGAGAAGAAGAGGTTATGGGCTTATTTCAGCTTAAGTACATGCTTTGAGCAGGGTTTGGACAGGTGACCTCCAGCGGTCATTTTCAAAGTAAATTTTTCTGAGTTTTGGTACTTGATGTATCAACAAAGTATGTCTGCATGTATGAAACAAAATGAAATCCTGTTTCTGATACCTTTGCAGACAACAATATGCACAAGTAGGAATATTGTAGGAAAATTAGGGAATGTTCCAGAATACTTTTGTACTTGCACATTAATGTATCAGAACGTATGAAAGTACCGGAACAGTTCATGGAGGTCCAAAGAGCACACACATAGGTCATGCTCCTTGCTCTCATTCTCAGTAATTGTCATAGGTTGTTCTGGCTTTCATTCATTTGTTAATTCAGTCTTTTCAGGGTCTTCCCAGTCCAGTATCTGTTTAACAAAGCATTTTAGTGACATTCATCTGCTTCCTTATCCCTTACTCCTAGAACGTGGAAAGACACAGTCCTGGGCACTTCTGCTCAACCTGCCGATGGGCTTTGATAAAGTTCCCTTGGTAGTTATGTCCCTTACAACCCCTTGCTTACTGAAGGATTTGTCAAGAGAATGAGAGTCTGGAATCAAAGTTTTATCATCATTTATCTTGGACAGGAGTGTGCATCTTGGAGCCTGAAAGTCTTAGGATTTTTTTTGTTGTTTATTTTCAATGAAATTCAGGAAAAAGGACGTGACTGGCAAACTCTTTACTTACTTGAGACTTGTATGCATATGAATATTTTAATGAACAGCAATGTGAAGGGTAGTTTAACCATGTGACATAGTTCTCTAGTTGGTATATGAATATCAAATTATGTCAATGAGCTAAGGCTACTTCTTCTTCAACATGTCAATAAATAGAAGTATTACATGTGCTTAGAGCTCTAATGTGATTATGTCTCCACAGGATACCAGGATTTAATGTGTTGCATAGAAAGTTTAACATATAGCATAATGCTCTTGCTTACTGCATTTGCAACCATTGTTGGTGTGAAAACTTGAGCTGACTCTAAAAATAACGTGCATTTTGCTTCTATTTACAAAAGAAAAATGTGTTCATTGATTGCCGTGAAAGAGGTTTCACAGTCAGTGAGGAACATTGTAGAAACATAATTAGTCAGATGATGATCTTGCATATGCAGGTAGAATCTAACAAATTTAACAAATCTAACAAGTTAATTTGTCTGCCTTAATCTATGTTTCACATAATCATTATAACACAGTTTGATTTTAGTGTCCAAGAAGCCAAGAGAAATGGTCATTATTTACAATTAAGAATAGTTCAAATCAGTGAGATAATATCAAATCAGGGCCTTGCAATATTATTCTAGCCTAATTTTTCCAGAATCCAAAATTGTAAAAATTCCCAGGAATTTTGTAATTTGGTTGTCCCATTGCATCTTTTAGGCTTCTTCCTTTCTCATACTCAGTTCTGGTGGCACTATATCCTGACAGCTCTGGTATATGCGAAGGAGAAAGCTATTTGGAGGGCAGTGATTAGGTTCATCCTAATGGATGGTTGCCAAAATTACTTTTTCCTGAGTTCTTGCCCTGTAATTCTCAGTGAACTCAGTGATACTGCAGGTCAGTCTCTGTTCAAATGAAAACCACAATGTTTGAAGACGGGCATCTGAAAGCAGAAATGTGTAAATGTTTTTTAAATATTTAAGTCTCTATGCCAGCATGTGCTTTCAGAAGCGCCACCTTTCATACGCAAATCCGTTTTCTTCTCTCTCCTTGCAATGTAAAAATAAACAATCTTAAAGAATTGTAGATACTATATTGCAGGACTGTAATCAGCAGACAAAATATCCTGCAGTTAATCACTTTCATTCCTGTTCCTTTGCTCTGTAGCACGATGTGGTTATTGTAGTTACTGACCAGCTCAAAAGGCATTATTCTGACACTGGGCAGCAATCCTGGTGTTTACAGTGGAGCACGGAGCCTGCAGGAGCTTTTCCAGCATGGCTGAGGCTGGCAGCTCTGTTAGGATATGAAGTTCAGTTTTTCATGTTGCATAAAATTGTCATTGTTTGCTGAGACTTTTTCCCAAAGGGTCCTGCTTTGACTGCAGCACTTGAATGCAACGGCATCACAGAGACTGGTAGGGATAGTTGGTCCTCAGCTGATTTTGAAAACCTGGTCAGTTATTTACTGGAACAGAATGAAATAAAATCAAGTGTTTGTCATGGGAATTAAAAAAAATGGTTGTAAAAATACTTGGCAAATTTCATTTTTCCTAAGATAGAAAACCATCTCCTACCTCTGGTCCTCCCAAAATCTGTCACTAGGTAGCTGATAGAGAGGACTAAACGTGAGGGTGCAATGTTTGCAAGTTTGATAAATACTCCAACAGACACAGAACTTGAAAAGTTTTGTGCAAATGTTCTGGACCAGCCAAATTGTTCTGTTGTCCTTTCTGAAAACATATATACACGCTCTCCTCCAGAGCTGTTGCCTTATTTTCTCTCTTCAGCCTTCAGCTAGATGGACTTGCGAGGAGACTGGGCGTGCATTGGTTATTGGCAGAAAAATAAATGTGGCAGGGTACAAACTCTTACATCCGCAATTGTTATGAAAAATAAGATTTCTTATATAGGAACAAAGCTTGTACAATTCCCCTGTATGGTTGGGATGTACGCTGCAACAGAGAAATGTTAATGTTTCCTGTTGCTTTTACAATCTGTGCCTTTTGCTTAAGATCTGTGAGTTTCAGTCTTTTGAACAAATGCTTTTGTTCCGCAACGCACTCAATCATCCAGATTTCTTTAGTTGTATTATACCACCTGGAATGGAAAGAAAAGGAAATGTTTATGGAAAATTACTGTCTGCTGGAGGTGAGTTATCAGATCTGCTTATCTTGAGACAAATGTTGAAAAGCGCTTCATAAAGATTTTTACAATTTGTAGCTCATTGACAGGTTTCATCAATACCACTGTGGAGGCTTTCAGCTGGGCCCTTCTGCAGATCCTTCTGGTGTTCGTTGTGCTAGATGGCAATGCTGAAGAAAGCTCTCTTTGTCTTAAAAGCAGGCACTGGTATGTTTAAAAAAGAGCATGTGTTGAATGTAAGTATGTAAGGGCATGCTTTCTTCCTTCATGTGCATACATTTTCAAAAGAATGTGTTTTCTTTTGAAATACATCTTTGGTATTTCAAAATACCTGAGGACTGTGGTGCTCTGTGCAGCACTTAAAGAGTTCTCTGTGCTGTGTGGCAGTGATAAAGCGGAACAGTGATCAGCCTCACAATCCAACCAGATGATGAACATGCTTATATCAACCAACTTCAGCTGCGGAGCACTCTTGAAGGGGAGGGACTTCTTTGTTTTTCAGAAGGATTGTAAGCCTGTGAACCAAACTGGTCTATCTTAAGCAGAAGAAGGTATGGTGATCTGTAGTGTAGTTGGTATCTCAAAGCAGTATTTTTCTTTCTTGGTCTCAGTTTCCCTTAAACAGTATCAACCAGCAGAAAGAGGCAAACTGCTGTTTTATCACTGTTCTGTAGCTCACATAATATGGCTTTGCTGTCTTACTCCTTGGTTTTGAGGTGGCCATTCCTTATTTCTCCAACTGTCACTAAGTAATACTGCAGGGGGAAACTTCAGAAGGATACAAAGGCTGAGGAAACAATTTCCCAGCCTTGGACAAACTACTTTCAGCTTAGAACTACAACATTTTTTCTGCTTGAATGGCTCCTGCTGTTAAGAATAGCAAGCACCTTGTCAGCCAAAGTATCTTGGAAAATTTTGGCTAACAGTGATACCTAGTGACATAACCATGGGGTAAAGGAAGCAGTCATGGGTTTTGACCAATTCTAGGTGAATAATGCTTGAATGAATTAATTGACACTGCAAAATTCACAATATGATTATTTAAAGAATGTATTACCCTCGTTCTGAAGCAGTATTACTCTGTATGCAAGACCCTGCAAATAACTTACTCAGCAATTTGTTCAAAGCATATTACGAAATGTATTCAATAAAATGTTCACACAGCATTTGATTTGCCTTAGTTGAGAGTAGTAATGTCCTAATTTACAAGTAGAGTAAGGAAATAAAATCACTTCCACATGTTTTGGTTGGTGCTAAATATTAGGTATTACATTTTCCCAGTACCTTTGCTACTTTTACACCGTGTTTAGTAAAATTTAATGTCCAGGAGCAGAGATGATGAGAGGCTGACATTTCTGAATACAACCCTTCCGAACAGTTTCATACCAGGTCAAGTAATCAAATTAGGATATTTCAGAGGATTACTAAGATTTTAATTTCCTCCTCCTTTGATGTCGCTTAGAAAGTGGCTAACACATCCAGCACATCAAAATGTTTCTGAATAATGTTTCTGAAGGCTTTTAGAGTCTTAATTTGAGTGAAAGTTGGTTCTACTTTGCAAGGGCTGTAAGACTATTCAAACTCATGAGGCTTTTTTACTAAAAAGCTTTCTTTGATAAATGGTTATTTTTATCAAGACTTCTAAGTGCATTAAAATGCATTAGTCACATGTCTTCTTCAGTACTCATCACTGAAATATTAGCTACTCAGGGCTGAGGTAATAAAAAAGGTGCAATGCACTTGACGACTCAGAATTACAATATTTGTTGTCACGGTACCAGTTTACAGGGAGGGTTCAGTCAAGGGAAGCTCAGTCTTGTGGAAAAAATCTACCAGTCTATCCTTGCTTCTTCTTTCCTCTTTATTGAGCTTCTGAACGTGGAGAGCTGGCTGGACAATTCTGACTATTTCTGTTAATTTAAAATAATTTTATTGAATCTAAGCCGACACCATCAGTACCTGAATTCATGGGAGCTTTCTGGAAACTCAGTTTATCCCGTTCCTCCTGTAACGCTTCAGTGTCTCATATTGTAAGAAATCCTACGCACTGTTGGAGGTCCTGTTAAGTTTCTGCAGTGAAAATGCTGGACATAATTTAGTTTTCTAGTAGCATTGAAGTAATGAGTCAATGATGAGCATAAATGTTGAAGAAAAGCTTGCCTTGAGTTTCCCAGCTGAGAAAATAACGGGACTGATGGATGCACTCTGGTTTTATTGTGTTAGAGAATACAGATTTCAAATGTTTTTGTTTTTTTTTTCTTTTAGCTTGACTGTTCTTGGTAACTGAGGGACTTTTGAAGGCTTTTTTTCCTCCTCACCTGGCAAACACTGATGTGCGTTTTTTTAAGAAAATGAGTGGTTATGATTTGTTTAGGCGAACTCTTTCCTATGGCCTTCTATCAGGCTACCCCAGTATTTTCCTACAGAGAAGACAGCACATGTCCAAAGCCACAGATGAGCTGCCTGGCCAGTCCAGAACAATAAACATGTAATTGTCATTCATTCATTCATGCAGTCCAAATAATAATTTTAAAAAGCCTCAAGTTATGGATTTTTTTTGTTGTTGTTGTTAATAGCATTTAGAAATATTTTGCTTAAATGTTTAGAGTAATTTCTGCAAATGCATTCCTTGTTGTACTAATGTAGAAACTTGCAGTGGAATATTTCTGCAGCTTGCCATTAGCATTCATACAAAGAGGAAAAAGAGACAAACAGCTGAGAAGAAAGCTATAAAACAGTGTATTGAGACACCCCAGACACAGGGACATGAGATCAAAGTAAATTGCAGCAATTCATCTGCTTGTTAAAAGTATATAAAGAACTTTAAAAGAAAATTACAAACTTTTCTCTCGGCCCAAAAAGCTGTAATTTCAGAAGGTAAGAAATAAACCTTATAATTAATTAAATATTAATTATGAAGGATTTATGTACTCAGTGACACTTCCAGAACTGTTTTTCCTCAGTGTGATATTCTCCTAGATATCTTCTGTAGGTTTCAGGGTTAAGAAGAGATTTATTTCTCTTAAAATGCAATAAATGAAAGTTTCATTAAAATTCAATATGGATCATATTTGCCAAATCATTCCCCTTAAATATGTTTATTATTTTCTAATAAGCAGTAATATTCACTAGTTAGTCTGCAGCGTGTTAGAGGTACATCATGAATATGTACTAACACTACTACTGCGAGTGAACTATGACATGTCATTTTTAATAGTACGCTGAAAAATTTTGAGTGCTGCCATCAAGCATCATTTTGATCTCTGTCTCATTAACAGACTTTACTTAAGATATCATTCATTCAGAGTTAATGGGAGGAATAATTAAATATCCTTTGGGTAGTGGTAGTTGAAATGGTAAGAAGCCACCTGTGAGCTGTGTGGGAAGATCAGTTAGAATTTACACTGTACCGGGTAGATGAAGGTTTGCACTGAATGTGTGCTTGAAGCTCTATTTTTGTTAATCTTTGAGGTAGAAAGTGAAGAGAGCCAGTGGAGAATGAGCGAAGTCATCAATAGTAATGGGAAGGATTATCTCCCCAGGAGAAATGGGGATCTTACCATTGTAAATAGACAATTTTATAGCAAAGAAATACTTGGATTGAACAATCAATTGCTCCAGCTAAAGGAGCCAACTGATTCTAAAATTGGCTAGTAACTTTACTGTCCACCACCCCGCAGCCATGGTTAACTGAGGTTTGGTTGTAGAGCTGGAGTCTGAACCTCTGTCAGATCTCCGAGTCTGTCTTGACTACGTTGTCTGGTTTACAGCCAACTCCAGTTTTTCTGCTAAGGCTCTGTAAGGCTACGTCCTAGTTTCAGAACAATATCTTCACTATGTTTCAGTCCCCGCGGGCAGTATCGACACCAGATTTAATTAAAACTGGGAATGCTAATCAGCGTGTCTTCCTGTAACCATGAGATTTCTAAGACCTTGACTGCAGGCGCCGTCCCAAAGTTAAGTGGCTTTTGCCTTCTAACATTGTGGGAAAAATGGAAATAATGCTCCTGGATTACAGATCCCGGAGTCTGCAGCGGCAATGTTCCTTACAGCTGAAACTTCTGAATAACGGGAAGTTCATTTGGGGATACTATCTTCGAATATCTCAGTAGAAGGGTTACATAATTCTGTTCTATAACAAATACCCTTCCTACATTTGCAAAACATAAAATAACAGCAAGACTTTTTACTACTGATGAATATGTGTAAGAAAGCTAAAAATGACCTTGAATAATTCAATGCCCTTTTTTTTTTTTTTTTTGCAATGAATTAGATCACATCTACGGTAGCTAGCAGATACCTGTTTCAAGGTCCCGAGACCTTGACTGGGCAGATTGCCCTCAGCAGGGCATCTCTCTTGCCCTTATGGCCTGTGCAACCGGATTTTCTTCCCAGAGAGTATTGTATTGTAGGACAGAAGGAAGTAGAAGCATGCTCAAAAGCTAGGCAGTAGGTAAATGTCCTCAAGTGTAGCAGTTGCAACTAATAGTTGAAGTCAACAGGGGGAATTATTTACTTTGATGCTTTAAAACAGGGAGAGGAGTGAGGAAGAGGGAATCGAGTGGAAATAGTAGGCAATAAATGTAAATGCTTACATTTGCATTGCTGTAATGTTGTCTAAGAGTACAGAAATTTCATGGGTTATATTTTACTTCCACAGGAAGTTTTGTGTTTATATTTAATTTCTAGGAACCCAAGGGCAAAGCAAAGCAATTAAAATGTTGAAGACTTAAAAATAAAGTTCAGAAGCTTCAAGTAAAATACCTTTAGCTGATTAGTGGTATAATGCATCTTTAATGAGAAATAAATTAGGATTGCATTATTTCTTAGGAGGATAAGTAGAGGCATTAGATACCTGCATTGATAACAGAAGGCTTAGAAATAATCTAACACTATGAGCTGCTTAGCTGCTTTTCCAGACAAAATTAGGAAACTTCTATATGGCCTAATGCACAGATAAGAAAAGCAGTGAAACAAATACATTTGTGAAAGTCCTTTCACTAAGAAACTTATTGTGAGGTGATTTTTAACATAGTCCCATCACTCTTTTGATCTGTTTAGACTCATCCTTTTGATATGTATACACGTTTCTCTGTTTTTGTCAAATCATTAGTTGGTCTTGAAGTCTGATTTTAATGAAAAATAATTTATATAAAAAGTGCAGGCTGTAAAATTTAGAAATAATTTTGAATGACCCACATCTAAAACACTACCTGCTGTATTCGCCCGCAGCAGACAAAATTTGTTTAAAAACAAGGCTCGGAAATATACTTTACAAAATATTTTTTCTCAGTTATCCTATTGTGGCAGTGTACCAAATGAAGGGAATAAGAAAAGTCCTTTGATTGGGAAGACTGGCAGCATTTACGTTTGAGATCAATTGAATTTTAAATATGCATTTAAAACGGTTACACAGGGTTAAACAGCTACGCAGTGAAAAGGAATGCTGTTCTCTGAACAATAATTGGTCTATTTCAGATCTCAAATTGGGTCACAGTAACAGTGTTCTCTGTTCTTTCTCTTTTTTCTTGTTTTCTTGAAAAAGTGATTGAAACTCTACTCATTTCTGTGTTGAGGCAGTGTACGCATAAAAATAATGTTTTTCATGAAGGATAGATCCTCTCCCTTACGAATATGTGCAAACGTGAGAGTGTGCACTACTCCTGTTGCACACTAGTTGCAAATAGAGCTGCTGCTGCAAATTCTCTACCCAGCTGATGAGCTGGGAAAAGGCACATTTGTGTATGGGAGGGAGGGAGGAAGTGCTTTCATCCCAGAGACATCCCAAATGAAGAAGTGCTGACATTGTTTAGACTCCAAAGATATAAAAGATACCAGGCTCAGTAATAAGTGTCTGAATGCTTATTTGATTATCATCTTGTGTAGCACCAGCTCTGTGACTGCTTTTCAGCTTTAATTGTCCTTTTCTGTCATTACAGTGCAGTGCTGAATGGCTTTGTGTTGCTGTATATTTAGGTTTTGTTTCAAAATGAGAAATGAAAATATTAAATGTGAAAAAATATGGGTCAGATTGTTAACTAATATTTTTAAAGTAGGCGACATCTGAACTTGTTTTTATTAGTCAACTTCTGAGGTGAATGTCTGTAAACAGTGGAAGTTCTGCTTCCGATGGACACTTCAGCCTCTTTGGCGTGAGCATAGCTGATCTAGCAGCTCAAGTTTGGAGCATTCGTTTGCCTTTGATAGTCGCAGGATAGCCCAGGGATGTTGGCTGCAAATACACACGACCCTTACTTTGAACAGTTTAAGAGTCTCATAATTTTATTCCTTCCTACCACAAATCATCTAAACAACTTTAACAGTCACACTCTAGAAAAAGATTTTAACTTGTAGTAGGCCTAAGTTTTGTCTTTTTATTATTTTATTTTACCTTTTCTGGTATATTGATGATTCTTTTAGGATGAGTTTATTTTGTTGCCTTAGCAAAAATTGGTGATTCCTGAAAAGTGGCAGGTCCTGGGAATGCTAGTACAAGCTATGGTTAGTATTGGGAGCAATGATCATAGACAACATTAGAGTCACATAAAATGTCTAAGGTTGAACTCGTGTAGAAGTTTATAGTTGCATAATCATAAATTACAGGTACAAAAAAACCTGTCCCACAAACCACAAATCTTAAGCAGCTGTAACGTCAACATGCAACTGTTTTGTTTTCTTTATTAAATGGTTGTCCTGGACACCCAGAGCATGGATAGTCCCTATATTTGTATTAATTTGTAACCTAGCAAAAAAAAGATTTTGGTGATTCAGAAGAGTCAGGTGCAAGCTCTTCCAGTGCCCAGTGGTTTGAGGCCACACCTTGGCCTTCCACCTTTGCAGAGTAGGAGCCAGGCACAGATGGGAGCAGACATTACCTCCTCCAGGGTTAGCCTAGGTTAGCCTAACCTGAAGTAAAGGTTAGGAATCTTTCTAAGTGAATCACCTAGATTAGCACAGTAGGCAGTAGAGGCATCTTCAGGGGCACTTCAGTCCACCCATCAGTTGCAGGACAGGATGAATTACCTGCGGGAGTTACCTATCTCCACACATAGCAAAGACTCTAGCTGACCAGACTGGAACGTCAGTACACAGGTGAAGTAAAGCGAGGTGGTTCCATCTCCTCCTCATTGGTTATGACAGCCCAAGACTTGGAATTAATAGAAGGGTAAGACTAAGTTCAGCTCAGGCTTTGTAAAAAAAAGGACAGAAGAGTCATTGTCTGTGCACTCTGCCCCATTAGCATCCTCTCGTCTTCAGTGCTTGTGGTGTGCTGGAAGAACCATGTATTTCTGTGGCAATATTGTTGTCTCACATGTATCCAAATACAAGTTGTTTATTTCCTAACTGGTGTGCTGTTGACACACTATTTGGAAAATTTCTGGACAGGCAGTTTGCCATATGTAGGACTGCTGATCTCAGGGCATTAGAACAGTGTGAGATACCTCCTTACATTTCTGTGCCTTTTTTATATGGAAATGGGTGAGAAAAATTTGATTATGCATTGCTAATGCCATTACCAATGCACTTAAAAGGCCACATTGTGTTTTTTCAACAGTACCTTTCTAAACAATGTTCAAGACAGACAGATATATATTCAGAAGATGGATGTTTCAATTGCTGGCTACCCAAAAGTGACATAACAGCACTATAATTTTAAATAGGATGAGGCTTTAATGGGTCTCTTAGAGGGGAAAAAAAGCTGTTTATTAGTAGAAATGTACTAAACTACCTGCATTTGACAAAGTGCTAACGGAGGAAATTACTTCTAGAGAAACAAATGAAAATGTCAATTAAAAAAAAAGTAATGGCTCTCTGAGTTGTGGGTTGTTATTTTGTCTGGTTTTTTCTTAAGAGAAGTGCTGGGTATGTTTGTCGTATAGCTTGAAAAGCTTTTGGTTTGTCTCTGTTGCCTTAGTTCTGTGTTTTGGGATATTTCCCCCTACCCCCTTTGTATCTGCTGCATCGGAGCTGGATTTCATTTAGGCTGGAGGCTAATTTAATATTCTGGTCTAAAGCGTTTCTCTATTGTATGTTTTATTTTTCCAATTTTTTACAGAGCATCTTCCAATGAAAATGTGTCCAAGAGCACAGTGCCTGCATTTATCAGCTCTGAATTGCTAATCTCCAGATGATTGTGTAACAAGCAATTAATAAAACCCCTTTCTGTTGGGGAGAATGGGATTAGAATCGGTGCAAACTACTCATGAGACCTTGCTCCATAATAAGAGGAAATAATTTTGATTGCTAAAACAGATAGTCTAAAAAACTTTTCTAAAAAAAGCCCTACAAATCTGTCATTATTTAAGCCCTCCTTTTTGTAAGTCTGCTGTCAGTGGTGTGGTGCTGGCAGCATCCTTTGGCCTTCCAAGCTGCCATTGGAATAAACTTCAAGGTGGTGGATGTGGAAGCCACCACATGGCTGCTTGAGGTCCAGGTGAAAGGAGCTGGAGCAACAGATTCACATCTTGGCCTTACATGCTGGCCACAGAAAGGTTTCTTGTGTTAGCTCTCTTTTTTTAGTATGTCTCGTATCTGCCTGAGCCTGGGAAATCTGCCCTTCTGCTGGATGTTATTTTCATAGTGGTTCATGGCACCTGAGACTGACATGCTGGCAGCCCAAATCACCTGGCTTTGCCTTTCCATACCTGCCAGTGACGTGACGTTTCATATGTCGGCGCAGTCAAAAGAGAAAGAAGATCCTAGCAGCTGTAGAGTATTAGTGAAGCAGAAATTCCCTCTTTAGAGTTTTTCTAATGCAAACTGGCATTTCTACATGGTGACTGTTTATCACGAAGTAATAGGGAGTGTTAGGGTGTGCTTGGCAGGCAAGGGTTCTGATAACTAATGTATGCATAAATGTTTCCCTTGCTTTAAAGTGTAGTGCTGCGTTCAAATAGTAGTTGCAAAGAAGGCTTAATGAGAGCATTAAGAAAAGCAGCTTATTCACAGCATTCACATTAGCTGAGACAATGACGTGTTAGCCTGGAATGGCTTGTACAATGACATACAGAGAGAGGAACTGCACGCTTTTAAGCAGTGAAATGTTTAGTTTTTAATGCTTCGTATATTTGCTTATGTTAGATGTGTCTCTAATTATTTAAGCTACTTGAGGATAATGTGTGGAAAAACCAGACATTAGAAAGCAAGTTGCTGCACTGAGGTAAGCAGTCAGTGAAGCAGGGTGAGCGCAGGGTGTCTGCTCTGCGAATAAGGATGGTGGAAGAGACGTTACTTCCGCCACTGCCCATTCCCAACATAAAAATCTGATTAAGTTTTAACAAACCATCAAGTGTTTATTTTCTGTCTGTGATCTCCAGAGGTTGAATAGTGTAGGCCCATCAAAATATTGCCTCTATTAAGCCTTCAAAGGTTAGATGCTGGACCCAAGCGAACTAAAGGCAGGCAGTACACCCACTGCATTCAGGGCTTAATGACCGTTTTGTAGAGATTTGGAAGAAGTGTGGTCTTAAAATTTGTTGCTTGGACTGAAACTGGTGAACTAAGATTGAGCTCAAAGACATTTTTTTCAGTAATTTGCCTCCTGCTCATAGGTCTCCACCTCAGTTTACACTTAATGATGTAGTATGTGGTTACTTTCACAGGTTGCTCTGGTGTTCTAATATGAATTTTCCACATTTAGTAACAGTCATCAGGGGTTATCTCAGCCTTTTAGCTGCCCACAGGAAACCAAAATGAATTGTGGTCACTTTTTTTTTCTCTCTCTGCCCAACCCCTTGAGTCCACAGAAATGCGTGAGGGCTCACTTGCTCTCTTATTTAATCAACAGTTTGAACTTTTATTGACATCTTGCTTTAAAGTCAGCCATATGCTGACAGAGAGTTACATTTAGCCCTGCTTGGAGATACAAAAATAACATCCTCAACATGAAAAGATATTTTTTTTTACATAATAATTAGTGTATCCATAGGTGGATTGTTTCATTATTTAACATAATATGAATTATTTTCTTTACATAAACAAGATGAGGACCACAAGGACGTCTGTCATTTCAAATGAGTTAAGGCAGCAGTATTAATTCTAAATAAGCTAATTATGCTAAGAAAAGTGATCAACTGAAATTTGTCATTTATGCTGGTAAACAAGCACACTCCTATTTTATTTTTTTTAACTCTTTGCTTCATACACTAATGTCCAGCAACACACTATGATTAAAAATCCTTCCCATGATTGTATTATATAAATGACGACGTGTTTTCATCTGAGTTACACGTGATTGCATCCACTTCAAATGAATGAGAAATTGGGTGGAAGTTTTGAGTTTGTCAGTCAAAATAAGAAATGTTTTGAAACACTTTGGATTTCAATTTCTTGAATAATAATTATTATATATTATATATTATTAAATATTATTATATAATAATGTGGATTTATTTATTTTCCCATTATCTTAGATTTTAGGATGCCAAAAAGTTTGTGCGCTGAGTATGCTTGTCAAACTAAGGCAATGGCAAAAAGAATGAGTGATGAAATGCTGGATACCTCTTCCTCTTTCAGGCTAGTGCAGGGAATTCTTACTTCACTGAATTGGGGCATGGGCTCAACAAGGTCAAAGGGCTACAGCGGCCATTCCCTCATTTCAGCCAATGTTCTGTTCATCAGAATATCATCCAGGCTACAAAGCTATAGTTATGTACACAACCTGATCAGCTTTGGCATTTTAATTTTCTTCCTTTTGAAAACTTGCAAGGTGAGAACCAAAACAAATGTTTTCCATGTTTCAAGTATAAAAGATAATATTTTTCTTCATCCTGTGAAGTTAATCACATTTGTCATCAAGTCTTTCAGAATATATCTGGGGTTTTCTACTTTACCATCTAGTTCAGTAGACAATATGAGTAAGTACACCACTTAATGATTACCTGTCCTCAGAACAGGTGGGACAGAAATACAGGCAAAATCCTACATAACATGTAGCTACACAACGCCACTGTTAGCTCCCAAAATTGTATACAGGACAAGAAGGCATTCAATAAAAATCTGCAGCCCAACTTTACTACCTTATAAAACTCAAAACTGAAGACAAACCTGGTAATATTTTTACACATGAACATAATAAGATATTCTTAGAAATCACTAAATAAAGGAATAATTTGGGATATAAAGAAATGTTTATTTTTTAAAATTGAACTTCAGCTTTGTACTTAAGTGATATTTTCATGACAAAATGCCATAGAATTTTTTACAGTGAAATGACACTTTAAAAAAGTGAAAGAATTTAAAAATAAGAATTAACATTATGCTTATATAAACATTTATTTTGCATATTAGTACACTGTAACCCTGAAAATAAAATTTCAGAACACTATATATTACTATTAGCATTTTCATATTTGTGGGAAGACTTTCTCCTGGAGTTATGCTTTGATCTCCCAACCTTCATATATTTAGTTAAAATGATATCCTTTAATAAACAGGCATATTGAAAAACTGTTTAAACTTTTCCTCCATTCAGTTTTACAAAACTGCACTGGAGCAGAGAGAATACTCCATGCTCAGATTATGTCAGGTCCCTCCACTAAACTTCTTCAGCCTTATGATGTAAACTGACTTAAAAGATTTAAGTCATAGAGAGACTATTCTTCCCTCTGCAAAACAAACTGGCATCTCATTCTTGAAAGTGTTAATTAGCTGCAATTACTAAATAGCTCCCAGCTAGACAAGAACAAATTTTAAAAGTAATCAGTGACTTAAAAGATATCTAAGTCCACAGAGTTTTAAAACCAGAGTCTGAACTAATGAGTGCTTAACTTCCAGTGAAACTACCATTTGGGTATTAGGTACCTACCTGTTTTGAAGTACTCTAGCCTTAGATTTTAGTTCTCATTTCTCAGATGTTCCCTTGAAAATGAGACTGTGAAAACTTTCAACTAAGAGAAACCAGGCAGGGTATAAAGGCAAAATAATTCCCTCCTGAATCAAACATTATCTACGCTTAGGTTACTGTCATGGGACAGTAGTCCAGATGTTGTCCTGTCCATCTGCAGGTACAGCTGTTTCACTGGTGCAAGGAAATGCTACACAGGTAATTTTAGAATCTCACAAGTCCCACAAATCAAGCTTGCAGGAGCCTCCTAGATAAACTGTTGTGACTAAAACGTAATGAAACTGACTCTTCAGCACAGCATCATTTCATCTCTCTCACCATATTTAAATATCTGTAATATCCTCTAGGGAACAGTGATCTATGTGAGCATACATACAAATTGGTGGAATGAATTGCTTTTTCAGCCAGTATTGTGTTCTTCCCTCTTCAGGTGCTAAAGCTGCGCTATCTCTATTTCTAGATAACCTGTGGCATGGATTATAATGTGTTAAACAAAATATTTAAAAAATAAAAACAGGTATGTGTTAAGAACATGAAGACTTTTCTTCTATTTAACAGTAAACAAATCAGATATACTTGCTAAAAAAAAAAAAAAAGTTGGATTGCAGCACAAACTCCGTTTTATATAATTTAATTTTAAAGATTTATTGCAGTGAAGAAAACACACTTTTTAGTGTTTTCAATATTCAATATTGTGTAATATTACAGTAAGGCACTCCTAAATTGCATTTGAAATCAAAGCTCTCCCCTTGTCTAGGAACCAACGAACTGACTTCTGGTAACAGTATTCTGGTACAGAATATTTGCCTCATGCAATTATTCCAAATTCTGAAGCTATAGAAAGAATATATGCTAATTGAATGGTAGTTAACTTTCAAAAGGAAAATAGTTGTTCCATGCCTAGTTTCTGTCACTGGCATTTATATTAGCTTCATTTATAGACTTTTCATTAAATAGAACTAGGATATAACAGAAACTTGAACTGTGACTGCAAAAAAAGAATGTGTTTTCTCTCCCACTGCTGCTGGCTCTGAAGAGCTAAGAAAATAAAAGTGTAGGAAATGGGAGAAAATATGACCTGTAGGTAACAAGATCTGATCCAATGGTTACTAAATGTCAGTGGGAGTCTGTTGACTTCAGAGGTTTTGACATTTGTTTTTACGAAGTAAAAAATTGTTTTGTGTATTTATATTGTCTGGAATGTAACAGAAATTACTAAATTTATTCATTTCAAAATACCCTCTCAAATATAAAATTAAAATACTCTTAAAGGATTATCTAGAAGCTTCAATTCTCTTTGGTACACCTTCTCTCTAAAAAGAAAGTCTTATCTAGGAGTAAAGTAAAAATTGTCAGAACAGTTCTTTTCAATGATACATTATCATATTGGTTCTGCTATTCTTCCATATTCCTCACAGGTCTCATTTTCAAAAGGAGAAACACGTCAACACCTTTCCTGTTATTTAGGATGATAACAAATTGAGAGATGTTCTGGGGCATGGTACACAGTCAGAAATCTCTTCACCTTGGGGAAACTTTCTGAAACTCTATTTGTCTAATATGGAAAAAAAAGTTACATAATTTGACAGAGCCTAATTTTGCTTAGCAAGCATATCTAGCAGCTCTTTCTCTATGCCTTGGCTGCTCAGTTCATTTAAACTGTAGTATCTATGAACAATCTTTTCATCTGTAACTACAACCACTCGAAGCCCATGTGTATCTTCTCCCAGCTGACATCCTATTGCTGATGAAACCACCATTTCCAGTCCTTTGTAGGATCCCCCAGCATTCCTATGGTAATGTCCAGAAAATACAGCTTTAATACCTGTTTAAAAAAAGAACAGAAAAAGAGAGTATGTATTTAGTTAGCAGGTGATGTTTATGCATAAAATGTAGTTACAACAGAAGATACTGTTGAGGTTATTTACTGAGGCTTACACAGCTGCTGGAGTTGTAGAGAAAGTTCTATAGCAAGTACTACTGAAGGTGTCGTGTTTACCTTCATCCTTTAGTGGTTCATAAAGCATAAAATTAAAAGGAAACCATTTACCTGAACTTGCAGTTTAAACAAATGATTAGTAAACAGCAATAAATAATTCTAATAGTAATAAATAATTAGTAAAAACTTTATTCTGCTTCACTAGCTCTGTTTAGGGTTGCTGGACTCTGACATCTTTATGGTTACTGCTTGTCATCTTGCTACTCCTTTGGCTATAAAGAAGGAATGCTCTAGAGGAAGCATTTCTACAGGAAATTAGAAAAAAATTCTCAGGAATAGATAACTGCCTAAAGAATGACACTACTGAAACATGAGTTGAAAGCCATGGATTGTGGAGCTGTATTTGTCAATTAACATGCAGAAAAATCCCTAAGGAGAGCTTAAACCTGTTTATTAAGGCCAGTGGCCTTAAAAGAAAAAAAGGCAATAAAAAAACATAAATGAGAAGATAATTTGTAATCTCTTCTCAAAGACATCGGAGGGTTATCACAGATAGAATAGAGCCAGGTACATCAAAGAAACCTAATTCGCAGAAGAGGTTGGAGCTGTAATAAGAGGGGAAGAAAGACAAGAGCAGCCATAAACGGAAAGGTTGACAACCTGCAAGAGGAGTCAGGCTTGGTAATGACATGAACTAACATTTACCTAGTATGGAGTACAAACAAGGCAGGTTTATTGTGATTTCCTCTGTAGTTTTAATAACTTAAGGCTCTTCTGTTTATTTTAAAAAATATAGTAATTTTTTAATAAATAGTCATATTTTGGACTGTATTGGGGTAAAAAAATCACTTCATTATAAACTGGAAAAAAAAAATTGATCTGTTGAAGGAGACAACAATCTACTATATTGAAAATTTCTGTGTAGGTCGTATGAAAGTATCATCCAAGCTTGGTTAGAAGAAAAGCTAAATGACAAGCAGCAGCAGCAGGTAAAGAGGACAACCATACTTCATATTTAAGGCTTTATAATGTGCTTTGGAATCCCTGACTGAGTCATTGTCCAACTGATTAGCCAAATGAATGTTTAAAGAAGTTCAACCATTCTTGTCCTTCTCTAAGAATACGATAATTTAAAAAAAAAAAAATTAAGTTGCAAATGCTCTCTGACTTTGAACAACTCAGATGACCTATATGCCAGGTCTACTTTCCTGCTATGCTCCTCAGTAACTATGGGATTTTTGCAGAAATTTTGAAACAATTTCAAATTAAATGAAATTGTGTCATCCTCACCTCCAAACCAGTAATTTCCACTTTTTGTTTCTTCTGCCTTGCAAACATAGACAAATGAATTGGTAGAAGCTGTATTCACTACTCCGACTGGCCTTTCTTTACAGGTCATATTCACGCTAACAAATAGATTATTTTCCCCTCCCATTTGATGTTTTATAAATTTTAATCATATGTTTTTATTACTACAGAATAATGAAACTTTGTTTAGTCTCATGTGCCAAAAAAAGTAAAGAAAAACTCATTTTCCTGTCAAAGTTTGTAAACTTAGCATCTTTCTAGGAGAGAACAGCTATCATAGACAAGCATTTCATTTCCAGGTTATGTCAGCATCCTTCACCACTTAGCCATTCTATGCACTGTTGATAGATACAGCTGAGCATCATTCATAGTTTGACAAAAGATTATTCATCAGCTTTCTTGCTAATTTAAGATGGTGCATATTTTATTTGTATGAAAATGTAGAGTTACTATAAATAGCTAATTTTACAAACAGGTGTTGGGATTAATTTTTGGCATGCTCAGTCTAAGATCCTTAGATTTCAGACTATTACAGCTTCCCGAAGCTGCATCTAACACTATTTTATGCTGTTGTGAAACAGAAAAATTACTGAACCAGATGGCTGAAAATACTGGGAATTTTGTTGTTTATCACCAAGTGCAAAACACTTGGTGTGTATGTAAATTAAAATGTAAATGAATTTTATCTTTTGTTACAGAAAGTGTTTAGATCTGGTGTTGCTTTACAGTACTATTAATGACAATTCAAAATTTTTCAAACACACCTAAAGGATTTAGGTGAAATTTCTCTGTTGAAATACAATAGATTGTGTGTGTGCTCCTTAAATTATAATGATACTTTGATGGTTCTATATAAAGCATCTGAAAAAATATTAAGTTTATACTGAGTGACTCAAAAACCACACTAAATATTCACTCCAACTATGACTAGATAGCCAGAAGGTTATAAAAATAACTGGTTGCTTTATGAAGCTGAATCTTTCTTATTAGTTTGCTATGTTGGCCAAAAACCTTCTGTACTATAATAGAAAAATACTTTGCTGTCACTATTCTATAGATGCTGTACCTTGCTGAACATAATTTGTGTTTATACTGAAAAATAAATGAACAGGCCCAGTTCTAAACAGGTGCCTATGCCCGAGGAGGACAGCAGAGAAGAGTGAAGCTTCACACATGTGGGGACAAGAGGTGGCTACTGTGGGCTGTGTCAGGCTCCCTGATGGCACTCCCTTCCTCTGCTCACAGCCAGCGTCTTGCTCCCCACTTCAGGCTAAAAGCTGTCCTTAAATATGCAGAACTGATCGTTAACTTTCCAACCATTATTTTTATCATTACAGAATAATGAGCAAGCCTGTAAAGATACACAGGGATAGACACTGTGATGAAAACGCCAAACTTCATTTGATATTTTTCATATATTCCAGCAATCTGCCATTCCATGCTTAACACAAAATGTAACACATACTTAGTCCTGTTCTAGTGGTAGGCCAGAAAATGGGTAATTTGTGAGATACTATAACCTTAAATGACTGTTATTTTTTTTAAAAAAATTCCAAACTATTAACAACTGATTTTGCCTTCAGACAGCAGAAATTCCGAAAGAGCAATTTAAAGGCAGAGAGCTGTGATTAAGAACACACTATAACTTCACAAGAAAATCCTTATTTCTCTGGTCAGAAAAACTTTCTGCCCTTTCTCCTGCAGTAGATTTAGACCACTTTCACAATGATTAAATGAAAAGGGAAGTAGGTGAACCTGTCTTAAGACAGTTGGCTACATCAATCCTTTGCTTTTGTGACAGTGAGTGATTTGAAGGCTGATATAAAATACATAAACTATGCTCAAAGTATAGTTAAAAATTAAGCAGCTTGGAAAGCAAAATATAAATTATTCTGCTATGTGCCTGGTAAAAGCTACATGGGCTTTCATGTTTCAAAATCCAAACCCTTCTCAAATAGCAAATGACTCATGAGAATGAAGTTACCTTAACACTGAATAGTGGTATATAGACATTGTCAGCTAGAACTTGTCTGCTATCCTATTTTATATCAGTACTAATTCTCTTTGCTCAGTGTAACCTGCTCATCCATCTTATGAGTTACACTTGTAAGTAAGTCAGCATAACAACTCTGAGAGCTTGCTCTGACTCAGCTGCAGGAGCTAGCAAAACAGTTTGAGTTGTTTGTTTGTTTGTTTTAAATCTTTGGAGAAACTCGGTCAGAATACCTCAAAAGGCAATGGTGGAATATAAAAGCCCTGTGACATAACGGGCTCTTTGGTGAGATTTGGTAATTTCTAGATTTTATTTGGGTCCTTAAAATCATAATACAAAGATGTTTTACAAGTGATGCTACGGTCAGTTTGAGAGCGAGCAGTCACTTCTCAGCTCTTACCATGTTGCAGCTTACTACAGTGGCTGTCTAACATAAGCAATTCAAGCAGCAGAACTAAGTGTTTCTTTCTTTCTCATACGCACACCTATCCAAACCATGAGGCTTCACTTGCCTCCTCTACCCCCAACCTTTCTGCAGTAACAGGCAGAACATGCCCATCCAGAGCTGTTTATGGTGTGGCTGGGCATTCTTTTCTTGCTTCCTAATACAGATAGCAAAACAGAACATTGTGAGACCTTTACATATGACGTCCTACTTGTTAAAGTGGGACCCATCTTGCCTTGTGTGGCACTGTTCTTAAAAAAGCAAGCCCTGATGGGCTAGGAGAGGATTATTGAGTAGATGAGGCTGCTTACTGCAGCCTCTGAATTAAGGCATTTGTGGGGAGCATGGAAGATATACTGAGCTTAAGTTTACCAATTTGCTTTTGGCTTAAAGCTGCATGTAATGGATCCACATACGTAGCACTTTCCTGTCCTTCAAGCACTTAAAAATAACCAGTGGTCTCCAGCACCATTCTAGATTCCACTCTTAGGCATCTAGCATGGACCTGACTGTATCTCGGTCTTTCCCTGCAGACTTAAGCAGCAGCTAAATGAAGGATCAAGGATTGAACATTCAGGAACCTAACGTTTGGCCTGATTGATTACCACCAGATAGATGTGTAAAATATCCTTACCAGCTTCCACTAAGTGACAGTGCTACAACAGTAACAAGTTCTTTTCAATATTTTCCTCTTTTTGTGAAGGTAAGCAAAACTACCCTAGTCTATGAAAAACTTTGGAAAAAGTAACAATCATAAAACCATCGTGAGGTGTAAAGCCATGTGACACTTTTAGTAAGGGAAGGGAAATAAAGTGCTGCCTTTTTGCTGGAAGCATCTGTGTTCCTAAGGTAGCATCTTCCTACCATCCAAAGAATTTAACCTTTGGAATTAAAAGAGGTACAGAAACCAAGCCTTTGTGTCACCATACATGTAAACAAACAGTTTCGGTGTAAAGAGAATGACAGAGGATACAACAGTAATAAAGCAACTTTGGTTATGATCAAAACAATAATCTCCCCTTGTCTGAGAATTCAATGGAAGATTTTGAGAAACCCATCCTAGACAGCAGATAGACACCAGGTAAAATGTTCTGCCCACAGATCATGCAGATTTTTTTTTTTTTTTGGGGGTGGGGTGGGGTGTCAAATACTGCAACTTCATCACAATTATGTTTAGCATCTGCTAACTGCCTACATGCAAGAAGGTATTTTGGTATGGAACTGAAGTAAGCAGCACAAATATGACACCTGAGTCCAGAGGGGATGTAATTTAAAATCTCTTTTATCTCCTGTTGGCTATGGGAGGCAGATTCTGCCTAAACAAGCTGGTGTTTATGGGATCTGTTCATCCAAATTCCCTCTTTTAGCATATGTATGTCATTCAGATCCTAATGGCAGTAGACGGATGTTCAGTGCTGAAATGCCCTTGTGGATGAGGCTGCTCAGCATCAGCCTCTGCTAGAACTTAGTATCTGCTTTAGGTACTTCCCAGGGACAATTCTGCCCAGTCTTCAGTTTTGAGGAACTCTCTATTTCCAGTGCCAGTATTAATTCTTGTTATTGTTGTGTCACAGTATGTTACATCTTGAACAAAGAAACAAGCTGGTCACTGCTGCTTATAAATAGAAGTCTAACTGATGTTTTTTCTTCAATAGCACTTTTTTTTGTTCACTCAACTGTATTCCACTCAGTTTTCTTAACATAAGAAGGAAATCTGAACCAGTCAATGCAATAATACTAAGATGACAAGCAAGCAATTTACTTTGCTCTTGCTTTTGATCTTAAACATAAAAAGAATCTTAGAGATGTATGCACTCAAATTTAATTTATTCATTTCAGATGTTTTTCTGAAGTAATACTGTCAAGTTGCTAGCAAGCCCTCCCCACCCCTTTTTCTTTTTTTCCTAAACTCTGTGAGGAAAAGAACAGTGTCCTGGCAGGCCACACTTTTACAGCTAGCTTCAAGATATCCTCAGGTCAGTTAAATGCATCCAGCTATATACAAAAAGGTACAGTCCCTCCCCACTATGGGGAAAAAAAAAGGTAGAGCAGTGATTTGTTTTTAATTTGTGGTTTCTGAAATAGCAGTTGGGAAAAGCTTTGATATAAAAGGTGTATGAAATACTAAAAAACTACTCTGTAAATAAACATCCAAGGGATCATACCTTCTCAAGCATTCATTATTTCATTTTTTATGAAATACATAGTGATTTGAATTTAAATGTGACTGGAGGTTTCACAGTATCCATTAACCAAAAAAAGCAGGATCCATTACTGCAAGCCACTATTCATATCTAATGGATTATTCATTAAAAGAAAAAAGGGCTTAAAATCAAAATAAAGTAAAAAACTGTGCAGATAGTTACTATAACAAAAAAAAAAAAAAAAAAAAAAAGCAAAACAACCCACAGGCACTGTCACTGTGATCATCATCATCTGATGACAGACTGCATAGCAGTACAACAGTTACGGAGTATCTGCTATGGAAAAAAGGCCTGAATAGACAAAGTAATTTTTGATCTGACCAGGACTGGAAGCAAGGCACTCAGGTTGGGTGCCATCCTGTGTTGGACACCAGGTCTTGTTCTGTCTGTTCTAAAACTGTACTTGGATCATGAAAACACCTAAAACCAACAAGCTTCATGCCTTCACACCACACATGAGTTGTCAGATTGAATCAATTTGAAAAAAAAAAACCCAGTGTCTTTATAAAAAAAGGTTTAAATACAGGAATTGATTCTGATTCTGGTAAACTGACATCCTTTATAATTTTCTGATCAAGCATAAAAAGTGCTGACAAAGCTGAATCTGAAAGACAAAAAGATTTACTGTTTCCAAACATCTGATCATAAGGCCTTTTCCTTGTAGAATAACACATTCCTGCTGAAGATTGAAATACCTATTTTGGTACAAATTCTATGAACCCAAAGCAGCCTAATTAGGGTAAATGATTAATGACATAACCAACCAAAACATGGATTGTTCAAGAGTCAGCTGAAGAGGTGTAATACATATGTTGATAAGCTTTAGACTTTTCATTAGCGTGACCATGAAATGAGTCGAAAAATACTTTGGTTTTATGCTAATTCACACATTGCAGTATGTCACTTCAGACTGTATGGCTACACTGTGGCTTTGACAAGGCAAGAGGTTAAGTGCTGAGGAGATTAATTAGTAGCTCATACAATCCAGCATACTACTACTGATGCTATCTGTATGTTCATTCATAAGCAGACTCTTTAACATACAACTCACTTTAAAAAAAAAAAGTAAAGCAAAATTAATATTTTCATTTGGATACCTTTTTCCAAGTCAAAAACATGATACGAACATTTTGCTCATGGTTTCCATTGCAGAGATTTCTCAACAGAAAATTCAAAACCACCTCTGAAGACTTAGTCCCCCCTCCCTTATTTCCAGTATCTGCTTTCTAAAGCCAGCTCAACAAATAAGTAGTCATTGCAAGAGCTTCAGCAAACTCTTGTTGATTTGCATCTTTTGCAGTTTAACAGCTCTGGTAAGATGGACAATTTTTACCAGCATTTCCCTTTTTCTCTTGGTTTGCTCTTCAAACGTTTTGAACCAAAACAGCACACTGTATTAAAAAGGGTTTTTCTTACACAGACGGTGTAATGGGTACCGTCTCACTGGCCTAATAGGGAAAGAAATCTAAACAAGTATCCAAGATTTGCCTTGGATGCTTCATGGAAAAGACTGGTACAGAAAGGACAGCCAGGCTCAGGAGCAACTGCACATATACAAGCATCACATCCTCAAAGACTGCATTAGCTCTGATTTAAAATTATTCTTTGTAATGATGACCATCTTATAGCACTTCTGATTTCCCAAACAACCCAAAGCAAAATAATGTTGTGAAAGAAACTGAGTCCTATATGAAATATTCACCACCTCTTTTGGGCCTGCTGACGCTGAAAAAAATCCGAAAGCAACCTTTAGCTACCCATGTTGTTAGCATCCTGTTGATTTTATTTCTGACAAGAATCAGATGAGAAAATAGTTCATTACATGAAAAGAGACTACATACTGAATATCACGCAGAAGGCAGTTTGTCTGTGAGCAGGAGAAGCTAAGGTTATTTTACAGAATTTAAAAAGCACAGCATCTTCTTCCCACAAGTTATAGTTTATCACTCAGAGAAACCCTTCTAAACAACAGTTCTGTGGCACGAGGGAAAAGGGTCAGCATGATTCTGACATAATTACACTGTAAAAGAACAAAGGCATTTAGCTGTGTCTCATGGGTAATTCCCCCGAGAGTGATTACATCCCAGTCTTAGCTTACTGTGCAGTTGCACTCCCATAATTCCCAGATTCTTCTTCCTTACTTGGTACTCTACTGCTGTTGTATTCTGTCGCGTAGAAAAATGCATGAACATGGAAGACTGGGCATGTTTTCAACTCCATCTGGGGCAGGAAGAAAGGGGAATATGGCCTGCCTTCTCTGTGTGGACCAACAGACAACCACATCTTTTTTAATCAGTTTTTTGACCCGTCTTCTTGTTTAAGGAGTAGTTAAGTCATTATAAAATGTCTCCATTTTAAATGTGAAATACTAGCCAAGTTGTCTTTTTGCTTTATTAAGCAGAACAGGTCCATAACAATGCAACAGTAAGATTTTGTGAAATACATGCATTTTCCTAACTTTTTGAAAAATTTGATGTTTCCTAGTTTAATCCTCAAAGGAAATCTAGTTGCAATGATTACAGAAATCCAAATAGGTTAAAACAGGATAGAAAATAATGCACCCACATTTATCCTGAAATATTAAAAATAAAGAAACATACACCTAGAAAACAGGTTTTTTTCTCACACAATCACATGATACTGGGCTGGAATTCAGACTTAAACTAGTTTAAATTCCAGGTGCATCTGACTCCAGTTTCTATAATTACACTCACTTCCATGGCTTTCTTCCAAAGCACCCTGAATTCAGAAGAAGCTGTCTTCCAACTCTAGTTACTAATGTACAAAAATCATTTTGTGGTAGGTTTGCTGTGTCCAAAATGTAACTGGCCTAGCCGCAGTTGGAAATCAAACTGCTCAACCAAGCACTATGGACAGTGTAAAAAACATAGGAAGAAAATTACCAGTATAAAAATAAACCAAAGAAAAGCAAGCAGATTTTCCAAATTAGGAAGAGAATGCCTGGAATAATCAGCATAAGCAATCAGTAGCATGCTTTATTTAGACTGAGCCTTCAATTAAATAAATGCTTTTCTCAGCAAAAGCAAATGAGACTATAAGAACTAGAAGGCTAAATTAGTGCAATATGAATGACATAATAAATATGTAATGGGTACAGCACAGACCTTCTCCTCCCATGCACTCTGTAGAGAATTTTGGGAAAAAAGTGGTTCTGACTGAGCAATGAAATTTATCACACGGTCCAGATTATAACCCTTTAAATGCTGATTAAGGAACTATTTTTTACAGTAACTGCAGACATGAATCAATGTTCACTGCATTTCATTTACAGATTTATGGCTCTCAATACAGACTACAGATGAAGTTCAAAGCAAACAAAAGGAGGCATTTCACATAGATGTGAAACATGAAACTCCCTCCCACAGACCACTGTGAAAGCTAAGGTTTCAAAAATCAACTGAACAAATCTACAAAAGAATCACTAAATTGCACTAAATTGATGACATTAATATGATACGGTAAGCCCTGAAAGAAAAATTGTTAGATAGGGCTGTTCAAGTTCAACAATAAAATGAGGTTTAAAACAGAATTATGCTTATCTAAACGTCACTGCTTCACTGGCCAAACCTCTTGCTCAATCACGGACTGAAGAAAGAGGATATACTAGCAAAAACTGATCCTACATGTATTTGCCCCTAAAACTGCAGGAGCTAGAGAGGAGCAGCAGTAGAGCCAGAATGGAAGCAAACAGGTGGAGAAGCAGTTCTGTAAAGAAAGGAAATTGTACTGAGTGAAAAACCTGAATGTTATCAATACTCTAGTTCCCTCTCAGCATTTTCATAGGCAGGAAAACAAGTACTATCCAGGCACAGGAAGATGCTACTATCAGAGACGTGTGTGTCTGTGTACGCCCACACACATGTATGTGTAGATACATATTTTTTAAAAGGCAATGCTTCTGGCAAATACAACCATTTAAGTCACGTAGATAAATTGATCTTGAGTACTTCCCTTGGAGTATCAGGCACAAACTGGCTTTTCTTTCTTCCTTTTACTTGCAGCACACAGCTGCTTTCTGAAGTGCTGAACAACGTGGTCAGTTCAACAGTACTACCTGTTTCTCAGAACAGATTTGTACTCCAAAATGAAGTTCTTTCAGCTTCCCTATAAGAGCACACATTAACCGCAGATATTTTTTTGCCATACTTTTTTTTCCTCCCTAGGCAGGTGGTGTGAATCATTTTTTCAAGACTCCAGTGTTACAAAGCAAATGATAATATTTAGTAGTCTTTGTAAACAAAATCTCTCATGTGGAATAGAATTGATTTTAGCTCATTGCAATTTGAGAGTGCTCACATCACCCCATCTGCCAAGCAGGTGTTACAGCAGCAAAGATGTGAAAGCATCAGTCACAGCACTTAACGGAACCGTTCAGTGCTCAGGCAGTTCTCAGACCTTGTTCTCCAAGAAACCCCCAATGATTTCCCACCAACAGAGCTCCAGCAGAAGGAAGCAGTCCCACTGGTAAGTGTTGGGGATCAAACACCCTCCATTTCATAACCTCTTCAGTCAACCTTATATAACAACTTTGTAGAATTATTTTGTGTAGACCTTTAGAAGCTCTGTGTTATCCTACGTGCTTCATGAGAGGAGCTGTGTGAATAAACCACAACTGAGTAATTAGAATTTACAGCACACAGCACTATAAGCATCATAAAAACATCCCATGTACTGTTGTTTGCAAACATAATCCTGCAAACTTGCAGGAAAACTTTCTTAAATTTACTTTGTAGACTAAAGAATCCAGAATTTGATGCAGCTGGCGGTCAGTGGGTCTGTGTAAGTGGGAGACAAGATACTGCTTTGCCAAGTATAGCTACATCAGAAGTATTTTTATATAGGACGACATGGAATAGAGCTATATAGACAAAGGTCTTTGTCTCACTTGTTTTTCCTGTATAATCAGAGGAGAAACAACAGGCACAGCCAAAGGGTGATTCCAGATCACCTCATTAGAGTGCTGGTCCAAATAAGCTTTTAGAGGTGCTGTCTATAGAAGGTTACTCTCTGCTTCAGGTTAATTTTTGTGAATGCCTCTTGTGACCTTTCAGTGGAATTTATCTCCTGGCTTTGCTACTTTTTTTCATTTGAGAGTGAAGCTTTCTCAGAGACCTGACAAAACCCTAAACAATCCCGGTATGCTGTGTGCTCTAAGGATCAAAAAGAAGTTTTTATCAACCAAAACTATAGCCCAGTGGATAAAACAGATTTCAAAAATTTATCTATTTTCTACTTGCTGCTGATTTCTTGAACAAAATGTCTGTGTGTATCTATATGCTGGATTACATTTTCATACCTGGGCAATGGTATTAAAAACCACTGTTCTTACACAATGGTGTAGAAGATATCAAACTGGGTCACTCTACCTGTATCATGAGTGCATCATTTCAAGGTTGAACGAGGCTGATCTAAATCACTGAAGTTGAGAGTATTTAAATCTAAATTATCTTAAATACTGACAAAGTGACACATAAGCAAGCACTGAGATTACTCACACAGTGTATGGGCTTTGCCAAAATCAAGGTCTCAATGGCAGGAAGAAGAAAATATTACTCCCTTGTCAACTTTGATTACACAACAAAGAAAATAATGAAACACAGCATATGTTGTCTGGTAAATTTTAGAAACAACAGCTTTCAGCACTCTGTGCTTTAATTTTGAGTTCAAATATATCTCAGCTGTGGATGTTCAGAAAGCTGCTTCTTCCTTTAATACTACTTCCCTGTCATAACATTTCTAATAGGAGTATTGCAATGTAGGTATCACCCACTTTTAATGAGTAAAGGTGTTAGAAGTATAGCACCTACAATCGGAAATACAATGAAAAAATATGCCATTTAATAAAGTTAGGTTATTTATCCTCATATGTACAAACTAATTATTTTTAACCACATCTGAAAAACTGCTTTGAAGACATTTAGATGAACTTAAAACTTTTTAATTAAAAAAGATGGAGACTGCAGGGAATTTCCTTTTATATTTTATATATATTATCTAGTGACTCTCTCTTGGATGCAAAATCTCTCACCTAGATAGACCACCTATACTCTTCAACTCACTTCTGAACCAAAGTGTCTTTTCTCAACTTTGTTCGTGAAAATCCAACTATTAATGTAGGTTTTATTCAACAGAGCCCTTAAACAAGTTCAGTCATTTGCTGGAATGTTTTAGTTCATTCACACCATCAAGAAACATTTATTACTATTTTGTGTTAAGTAACGTAAGTAATTTTAGTGCGTCAGTGATGGTTCTCAGGACAAAAAGTCTTTAAAAGATTATAGCTCAACAAAAATACCCATGCTTTTCAGGTCATAGAAAAAAAATTCTAACATCCTAAGAATATTATACTGGAATGAGATATGTAAGAAAAAAGTATGTCCTCTATTACATAAACTGCTTAATTTAAAAACTAATTTATTACTTATGTTTATCAAAGACACATAACATGCAGACCAGATTTTTGGCTAGGCCACTATGACAATTTTTTATTTTCCCTAGAAAGCTATAAGCAAACCTATTTATATAAGCACTATAAAATTCTTAAAAGCTGAATATGCATTTCACACAGCAGAGTAGAGTGACTCCAGTAGATCTCTCAGATGAGAACGTCAGGTCAGCTCAGTCACAGTTCCTGCACACAGGTTTTTTTCTGTACTTAACTTTGGCATGTAGAGGAGACAGAGCTTTGACAGCTGAGGCTAAACTTTCAGCAGTTATACAGATCTGCTTTCAGAAATGTATTTTCACTTAAATGATAAACTGTGTTCTCAACTGAGTTGATTTTCACTGTCACTGAAATCACTTTTCAAGGACAATACTTGTTATAATGCATTTAAAGAAAAAATGGGCTAGGAGGATTTCTTAGACATGCAGCTTACAAGTATGGTTTAACTTTGCATAGTAGTAATACATATTTACAAATGCCAGATTTTCAATTTATAAATATTTATCATAAGGACATGATTTTATCTTTAATTAGCCCAACTGTTAAGGACACTTCTAATGTGAGAAATGTAATTCAGTATTTTGTACCAGATGTACAAGACAGCTAGTCTTTTATCTCTGCTTGTAATGAGTGGATACTTAAACCAAAAGCATTATGTAATACGTAAGTGATGAGAAGAGAATAACTACAGAAGTCTGGGTTCTGAATTTAAAATAATAATTTTCTAAAGTTGCATACCTCACTTTGAAGCACCTATGCTGTATCACCATACTTTAAGTATCCGATTATTTTCTACACAAACCCACATGAATTTCTTTGCTCATAGCACAACCTGAATTACTAGATTGTCCTTCCTTTCCTGTCTCTAACCAGGTGAGTTACGGCTGAGTTATGTTTGACGCTTCTAGAAAATATATAAACATGAAACCTGGGATAATTCCAGGTCTCATCCTGGGTTATTAACAACTGAAATATGATGCCCATCTGATAACAACACATTGACAAACATAGCAACCCCTAAAACATGCACATTATACTGAAATTTTTCATAATTACACAACAAACCTTTGGACTGGTTGGAGATTACTGAATCAGCAAGAGAGCAGGAGGAAGGAAGCACTGGTGACAGGTCAGAGGAAGAAGAATAGCAGCAGCCTTACGGACTCATTAAAAAGGCAGACTTTTTCCCAAGTAAATATTTATATCAAATTTCTAAATTAAGTGCTATAAGGGGTTAGCCTTCTTAAACTGCAAGTCATAGTTTAAAAAAGAAAAGCAGCAAAATGGATTGGGATTTCATTAACAATATTCTGTGTCTTAATCCTCCAAGAATGTATGAAGTGAACTGGGGGAAAAACAATTTCATGTCTAATGACATGCTGAAATCGATTATTCTTTGGCAAAGAAGAGAGCTGGAAAATAAGTGGTGTCATTGCTTATCTGTTCATCTATCCTACCACGATAACTGCCTGTTTACAATCCACTGATAACATTTTGTGGTCTTATAAAGACTGTTCTTCAATTGAATAATAAAATGGAAACAGAATGCACCTGTTACTAAGGAAACTCTGAGCCAACTTTTGATTCAGCTCATTTTTCTCAGCAGTCTTCAGTTACACTGAGCTGCTTGCTCTGTGTTCATTTAATTAGCAAAATGTTTGATTATTTGATTGCGAATATTACCTATTGACTCATTTACTTACTGTATAAAACAGCAAGGAAAAGATCAATGTTTTAACATATTCACGAAGGAACCAAACAACACATAATTTTGGGAGGATTTTTAGGGGTGGGAACAAGGGGGACAAACGGAAATGATGGAGGGAAGGTACAAATGGGATGTTGGCACAGAAAGGAGTTTGGGAATTTCTTCCCTAGAGTTGTCTTGTCTTGCTGTCTTCCCATTCCCTCTTCTCCCATCATTTGAAGACTACTCAACTTTTGGTTAAGCCTCTGGATACACATTAGGAGAATCTGTCTGAAATACCACTCTAAGACATGATAACTTAACAGTGATAAATGGTACAATGATAACATTCTGCATTTCTTTTATCTTGTGATTAATTACATTCCCAGTACTGAGTGCTGCCAAATTCTGGATGACAGAAAACTCTAGAACAGAACTGCTTTGGTTTCCATACTGATGCTCATTTACTGGGATACACCTGTATGGTAATGGCCTTCTGCTAACAAGCTCTCCGAT
Organism: Athene cunicularia; assembly: GCF_003259725.1. Taxonomy (NCBI): domain Eukaryota; kingdom Metazoa; phylum Chordata; class Aves; order Strigiformes; family Strigidae; genus Athene; species Athene cunicularia. Next base: position 5,036,125 of record NW_020799118.1, on the reverse strand, counting down.
GAACCAGGATGTATTTTGAGTCAATAGTACGTAAGCAGTCATTTAGCTGCCCAACTTTCTGGAAGTGATACTTCCCACTATATTAACACTAGCACAAAAATTAAAAAAGATATTATGAGGTATTCTCAGTGTGGCTTCTTATGGGAAAAAACCCCACTTGTAAAACTTGAATCTGCGAATGTGTCAGTCCCCTGGAGAGCCCTCAGACAGCTCTGAATTTTAGCCCCACTGATTGGAAACAGTAGGAGATTCAGAGCTTGGAAATGAGACTGGTTTTGGATGAGTCCAGGCTTAACAATTATATGGAAAATTGGGAACAATATCATAAACAATTTGCATTGTTCAGTAATCTGAATAACGTGTTCTCTTATAGATATAGAGAAAATGACGCTCCAATGCAGCAATGGCAGGCTGGCAGGAAATTCTGAGGGACTGGCACACTCCAGGAACATGAAGGCAATTAACTGGAAACAATGGGAACAGCATAGAGGAGTAGCTCCATACTGTCTGTCTCTGTGGAATTCAAGTGTTATCAGATGAAGCTAATGGATTTGGTACAATATATTTGTTTAGCGCATGTGGCACCTGCCCTTCATCCCAGAAATGGCCCCTATTAGTAATGGATATGCAAAGGATTGATCTTAGCAGAGCAAGACTCTTTTTAACACTGAATAAATCTGGAGTGCATTACACTCTTGGTTTAAAATTGGCTCAGTGTGGGAGAAAACAACCTCCAAGGTAATTCTGAATTCTGTTTCCATGTTTTATGTAAAACATAAATCCTGTATTTTTCTCCTATGGCAATACCTGATCTCCCACTCCTTAGGCAGGAAAAATTCAGGTTGTCTTACACCGATCAGTACTTGAAAAATTGAATCCTTGCTATTTATTTTAAAGGGTTTTTCACTTACACTTTTTTACTTTTCACTCAAAGTTAAATTTTGCTTGGTACAATTAGATTCAGTTGATAATTTTGACCTACAGGTAACAACGAGGCTTACAAGCAGTACCTAAAATTCCTTGAAAACAGTACCATTTAAGTTAAATGTATTTTGTCTGACAGCATATCCATTAACAATCTGAAACAAAAATTCAAAAATAGGAAAATTTTAAAAAATACCTGCTTTATGAAACTTTTCCATTATCTCTTGACGAACTGATTTTTCCAAGTTGAAATAGTCATGGGCTTCATCAGGTTTTTTCAGAAACAGGGGGATGTGCTGAAATACTATTATATGCTTGCATTTATGTTTTTGAGCAACAGCCAGTTGCTCATTGAGCCACACATCCTGGGCTTGCTTTAACTCAGGGCATCTGGAAGAATCGAAGTATAACTGAGAATTCAGCACAAGAAAGAAAACTCCTCCAACCCAAAAGCTGAAGTAGTCATCTCCCCAGTTCTTGCAATAATTATCTATTGTTTCTTTTGTTGGTGTATTGCCAATATCATGATTTCCACTGACAAATACCAATGGTATGTCCTGGTTGGTGTTCTTCAGAACATTCTTTAAATCCTGCTCTTGGTCCTTCCTCCACTGACTTCCTATAGAAAAAAACAAACACATCTTAGTGTTTATGCTGTTTTCCTACCCTCATTGTTAGCTTTTGTTTATTGAACTATACATAGTAAGAAAATATTCTATATCAGAATATTCTATATGTGATCATCACATGCAAGGATCTAGAACACATCTTCACTTTTAATATTGTATGTCCACTCAACCCTTTCCCCTCCTTATCATGTACTCAGCCATTTTCAATGGCTTACCTTAAGCAAGGCTCTGGACAGGAACAATCAGCATAGTAGTAGGTGATATAATAGTTAGTCTTTTGCACCAAAAGCTTTAGTAGTCTAACTCTTTTTATCTACAGGCTGATGATGTAGCAAAAAAAAAATAAAATGCAGCAACCTTAGATGGTGTAAGAGCTTTACACAAGGGTACAAACAGGGTCAACTTTTGATTTATATTTTATGGCTGTGCAAAGGAACTAAGGTTGGTGCTTTTTTCATTACAAGAACTACTTTAACAGCAAAAAAATAATTAGTGTCTTGTGGTGACTTGTTTATATAAGTCTGTTTTAATAAGGAGCATGGCATTAATTTCAAAGAAAGGCAATTGTGTACTTTGCTAGTTTTTCCCTCATCTCTGTTTCTATATTAATATGCATTCCCAGACAGTTACTTTTTTGGTTGTCAGAAATTTGTCCTTGTCTAGGAAGATTTACCTAATTGCTAGATTAATTTACACTGAAAAAAATTTAGAAAGGGTTTTTTTAAAAAAAGTTATTTTATTCCAATGATGACAGAGGTTTTAAGTTCACTGAAAAGTAATCTTTAATCAGAAACCACTGATATGTTTATTATTCATGAATTAAACTGAACATTTATGAATTGTATTTTCTCCTGCAATACATATCTAACACAGGCCCATTTCACAAATAACTGCGTTTTTTAACCAAGAAGTTGTAACAGGATTTTTACCACAACTCTGAAATTGGATTTATAACATATATTTGCATACATGTCTAGGCAAATCAATCATCATGTATTTTTAAATTCTGTTCTATTTTTGTAACTACATATCTATATTATACATATAAATATACTAGAGGGGCTCCTGTAATGTAACTATGAGAGAAAAGATTTTTTCCTCCATGTTTCTTCAAAATACTTACGATCAATATGTTGACAAACACTGACCCTTAGTGTCATTATTAGTGAAGATTTCAATTCATTTTCCATACCCTATAGATACAGGCTTAAGTTCCGACTTACTGCTGTTACTAGAATTCTACAACTTTAGAAAAATACTGGGAAAAACCATATTATGTCTAAATTATGTCTAAATGTAAAGACATATGTGGGGTTTGATATGTGGTGTCTAAAGTCAAAATCCACAACTCTCTTGTGTTTAACTGCTGTACAGCGTAGAAAATGATTGTAGCAAAGTCTTTGAGTAACTTGAAAAATATTGGGCATATGACAGCCAGTGTAGTCTAGAAAGTAGTGGACAGCAGATCAGTTTGTGCAGTATATTAATGTACCAGGACCACGGTCAGTTTAGGCTGTCCTTCCAGGTATGGAAAATATCCTCATTAATTCTAAAAAAAAAACCCCAAAAACCAGGGCAAATGACATCTCATGTTATTTGGAGGAGCTGGATTTTAAAAAAATAAAACAAAAAATTTAAATAAATCTGGGACACTTTGTTGTTCATGGGCTAGGGAACCTGGCTGAGAAAGCTGCTTTTTCTGCCGCTCCCCACCTTCCTATGCAAAGAGTTGGAAATTTCAAGCTATAAATATTAAAATGTACAGGGGAGGGGAGTGGGGAAAAGACTCTGTTAAAATATATGTAAACACATTACACCATGTTAATCTCCATGCTATCACTTTAGGAAATTTAGCTAACAATTTCAGAGTATAAAGACATTTATGCATAAGTTACAGAAATAATTTGTAGAATTATGTATACCTCTTCCCCGTGGTGAAATTCAAGCTCTAGAGACTAACACTTAGATTAGATTTGTCGACAGCAGGGCACTGGTTCCCCAATTTAATGCAATATTATTTCTATAGCAACAGAGAGACATATTCAGTGTTTTATTGCAGAAAACAGATTGCTCAAAATGGAAAACAAGGTCTCTGCCCAAAGAGTCTTGGAAAACATACTAAGTAAAGATTATTTTAGGACAGTTGTCTCTTGGCTTGACCTTTTCTTGGTAGAAGGTCAAAAAACTTCAAAACCAGAGAAACCTATGGAGATAAAGGTGGGAAAAGGCAGAGTAATGTCTCTGTACTCTGGGTGTAGTGCTTGAGATGAAGGGCTAGGACACACACATAACAGTGAGTTGTAGTACAGGAGCATGCACTGTTTGTGCTGAAGGGAGCCATGCCACTATTCAGTGCCCCCCTGAAGGCCCTCCTCCTAAATTACAACTGAGGTAATTAATAGATATAGAAGATAAAGAAGAGATAAAGTGATAACGAAGGAAGCCACTAGAAAACTACAGTGGTCACTGCCATAGCATAAAAAATATCCCCTTTAATCTCTATCAGGCAGAGAGCTAACTACAATATTTAATTATCCCAATTATTTTTATTTGATGGCATGTATTTCTTTAGCTTAGATAGAGGTTTGTTTCAGGTGAGTAGGAAACAAAGGTAATGCCAAGAGGCAATATATAAAAAAAAAACAAACAAGGGAAGTGTCAGGGTACATGTAACTGAAGTTAATTTCTGTTTATCCTGGCATCATGTGCAGTGACATTTTTAAATCCCAGGTTATGATATTCTATCTGTATGTTCGGTTCTGTAAATACAGCCTTGCCCTGAGATACATTACTTCACAAATTAATAGCCCATAAAGGGCAGTTTGGCTTTCATGAAAAAAAAAAAAAAAGAAGTGAGAACTGTTGCTAGTGTAGTTCCCTACAGTTTTCTGCAGCTTCCCAATCTACCAGTTTTGAAAGCTGAGAGATCTGAACAGGAGCATAAAGGTGCAGTGTCAACATCTCTATTGCAGTACATCTTTCTCTTGTATATTATATCACTATTTGCCTAAACACTTGCAATATTCTTTCCTGCATTACTTAAGAGTCAAGATAACCTGCCTTCACTCACCGAAAGAGCATATTTCACAAAATAATGTACTTTTAAAGCATTTTGCTGAAGCTCGCTTCTGTCAGCAGAAGTAAAAGTCAACAGATTATTCTGCCAAAAAAAAAAAAATTCCTTTAGCTACTAATCCACAGTTAGAGTTTAGTTTGATATTCCACAGAATAGAGCCCCTCTTTACAAAGCTGGGTTTGGGTTTTTTAATGCACTAGCTATAAAAACAACCGGAAGCACTGTTTACCCCCAAACCACATCTCTGCAATCAATGCATGTTGATCGCAATTTTGCATCAGAGGCATCTCTTCACTTACAGTAACCTCTACCAACATTGCAACTTTTTCCGCAGAAGTATTCCAAATGAAAAATTAGCAATCAGTTAACAATAGCACCCATTTTTTCTAATGATATGGATTAGGAGAGGGAAGGGGGGGGGTTATAATGGTATTATTATTAGGTGGTACCTCCAGGCGTTTTTGTGCCAGTGTTAGAACAACTCCAAGTACACCCCCAAGGCAGGAGAAGCTTGCCAGCCCCTATGAGGGGACATAGGTGTGGTGGGAATGGTGGGGGTATTGGCCTGAATCTCCAGTTCATGTAATTTTCCAAGAGATGGAAGCCCCAGTGAGGTAAACCATCTTCTTTCAACAATCAAAGCTATAGGTCATAAATTCAGAGAGATCTTCTGGCACAAGATGACCCAGGTACAGGACAGAACTGCAGCAGCTCAACCCATGATAGTGATGTAGCTGCTGTTTCTAAGCCTCCTTCTGGGGGTGAGTTTTCTCAGGAGCCAGGACAGTACCTCTTGTTTACCCCCTTTAAATCTTGACACAGTACTGTGTCATGGTTTGCTACAGGAAAGGCTATAGATGTTAAAAAAGAAAAAAAAAGGTGGAACTAACATCTGGCTTTTAAAGTTTGGCAAGGGGGACTCTATCCAAGCCATAGTACATATTTACATCCCCACTGATGCTTTGCACTAAGTTACAGCAGTCTCTGTCCCTGTAACACCTTCACTCGGTTTAGACTGAGGACCAGCACTGGCATTCTTAGGATGAAGCTAAGCAAAATGTCTTCAGCCAATTTAACAACATGTAAAAATGTAAAAAATAATTTTCTGAATTACTTGGTCTCAATATTTCAATGTATCTTAAAAGTGTCCCAAACTTAGAGGAGTTTCAAACATGTAATTTTTAAAGGAAAGCACAAATTTTCAGCATGAAAAAGACAATTAAAAAGAAAATTGTTTAACTATGAGCTTCTGTGAGAGCAACACTTGAAAAGACCTGATATGACAACTGCAATCTGCCTAACATTTAATCAAAGAGACTGATGATCAAAGAACAGGTAAGATCTAAACTGTAGATTAAAATTCTATACAAAATATCAAATAGTAACTAAATTTGATAAAAGCAAAACACCAGCAATGAAAATGGAATTTATAAAAACACTGGGCCCATTCCTTCTGTAATTATTATGATATCAGAAGAATTACTCTGGCATCAAAAGACAAGTAATTCTTGTTGGAAGCAATCACATGATTGTTTATACAAACAAAAGACAGATTTGTCTGTTTTCTGGGGCCTTACAGTGCATCACAATTGCTTTCATCAAAGACTCTAATTATTTTGGCCATTTTCATGTTCTTGAGATGTTTGTCCCTTCTTTTTGTTTTGTTTTCATGGCTGTCTGCAGTTGCTCTACTCCTTTTGCATGCTATTTAGAGGACCATCCCTAGTAGTATTCCCTAACTTTCCAGAGAAGAGAAGAGGAGACTCCAAGGCTATATTCACAGCATGCTCCTTTTCTAAGTACCTCCACTGAAACAAATTTAACTGCTACCTCTCTCCCTCTGTGGGAAAGCAGTCTCATCCTGTTCAAAATGGGCTTGCCTCTCATCTCTGCTGTCGTTTTGGATACCTGGCTGTTGGCTCCGGCTTAACGGGGCTACAACTAAGCTCCTACATCATCCCTCTCAGCATCTCTCAGCTGACCCCCTACCCAGTGACAGCCCCATTGATGCGCCTGTCACTTGGAAGACAGCACAGGCCCAAATGCAATGGTATCATCAAGACCAGACAGTATCTTACAGGCTCCTTCTGCAATTAGATCTTACCGCATCTAATTTTTATGCGCTGCCATAAATAAAAGTTTAACTGAGCTTTAATCTTGTCACATCTCAAATACTGATACACGGTTTCCTCTGATCTTTGCAAATGCAACCCAGCATCCCTTCAGAGCACTGATGCAGACAGAGCTTTCCCACCCCAAAGCTCTGACACCATTTGTTGCTGTGCTGCCTTCTTTCCTAACCTCCCCCGTATCATCAATACAGCCAACTCCTCTTTACAGTCATGGCTGAACTCTTCCCCTCTCCTCATTTGTTTCCACGTTACCATCCCATAAAAGAAATGATCCTCTCATTGTTCATGAACAGTGAGAAAAAGACACCTTGCTCTCCACTTCACATTCAGTTTTCCCAGGATGCTACAAAAATGTGGTAACAGACAGGGCACTGGTATAGAAAGGAAAGATCTATCAGGCCACCCAGTTCAGTCTCACTGGTTCTCTTGTTAGTCTGTACTCTTCATTGTTTCTTGTTTTAAAATTCCCCTCTGGCATGTGCCATAATGAAGTTGTGCAATACACTGTGTCATTCCAAATTATTATATGCAAGAATAAGCTGATCAATTTTAATAAACCCTGTATGTCTGAAATAATTTTTTCTGGCTTAGTCTGTGCCGTAATAACTAAAATGTCTCCTCTAACTTATTTAGATATATATATTTCTAATATGCAAATAGTCTGAAAAAAATCTATGGTGCGAAAAAATATTATTACACAGTTAATGTAAATATGACTAGATTCACTACTGGACAAACTGATTACTCAGTCTAACTTATAAAGAACCTCATCTCATTAGTTCCACTGAAAAGCAAACATTGAAATAATATTTGTCTACAGCTAATGATTTTTTCAGTACATTAGAAACAAGTAATGATCTGTTCTGAGACACAAAAAGTGATCACAATAAAGAATTTCCTTGCATGAAAACAAAAATTAAATTTATTTTATAGATTTTATCATTGAAACAAGAAGGATACTTAAATCCTAAAAATTAGCTAATAATTAACAATTATAATAGCAAAGCAATGACAAAACCGCAAAAGTGAACGAGGAAGCCTATTAGGGGATCAACTGCTCCTAGAGTTCCAGTGCACGGCATTAAATATAATGACTGCAAATGCTGACATTTCTCTGAGTGCCAGCCACACAGGTGCCCACTTAACAACCTAATTCGTGGCATTTACTGTTCGACCTTCTGCTGTGAAAATAAGTATTATGCTTCACTCAAGCACAACTCTGCTCTTCTTATCCTTACTCATCTCCTAGCTATGCAGAGCTGTCACAACAAGCACGGGCCTTCACTGCCTTTGGGTCTGTTCTTCTGATGAAATCATCACAAGCAGAAAAAAATACCACAGTGTTACAGGAGTTACAACAATAAAGTCAATAAAAACAGGCCAAAGGTATGAAAGTATTGTTTCCAATAACTGTTCATTTTTAGGAGACAGAGCAAGATTTTTATTCTTTCACACTTTCTTCAAATGATTACCTGTTAGTTTTACAGCTGAGGCCTTTATCCTATTTATTTGTTCATATGAAGTAGTTACAGCACAACTAATAACTCTGAAACACTCGGCCCTTAAGTCTGACGAAACTGGCCTGTTCAACTGAGAAACACTTTCAATAAGTGGGTACAATTACTTAAAGACATGTACTTTTCCTGATGTCTAAGGCATTGTCTATCCTTAGAAAGACATCTTTGCTATCAGAACAAGTGCAGAATGAAAAGGCAGTATCAGTCAGAGTCAATGGTTCAGACAAATCACTTCCCCTTTAGAATATGCCTTCTTAACCCAAATAAACTTTTGCCAGGTTGTCTTTGTTCCATACTCATGTTGGCTATGAGGTGCTCAGAGAAGAGCTTACAATACAAACAGGTGAGGTGCCATGGTCAGAGCGGTAATGCAGCTTGCTCAGAGCCACAGATGCTCTAGCCCAATTCCTACCCATTAACCATGTTACCCTCCACCAACTACCTAACAGTTGGCAGTCGGTAAGACTTGGTTCAGCTTGATTAACTGAGTCAAAGTTACGTGGGCTAGATCTTCTGCCACTGACTTCCAAGTAAGAAGAAAATCCTTTACAAGTCAGAGGGATGGAAACGCCTGGACATGCGCCTTCTAAAAAGCAAATACTTTTAATCTAGACAGTTCTAATCCCCTCGTCCGGCCATACTTGCATAATGCAAAGTACTGACTTTCTGCATGTTACTCTTTAGAAATAGCAAATCCAATTCCAAGAAAACAAAGGAGGCAACAAAGATTCTAACACAGAGACACACTTACTGTACAACGGGCCAAATACATAACTACCTGTGGATGTCCACTCCTTGTATACATTTTCAAATGTTCATAGGTGGGAGCTGAACTGCTAAAGCTGAGAATACGATAAGCTGAACTAAAACTTTCTGGGCTGAGAAAGAAGCAAGAAAAGAAATAACTGGACTTTGAGAGATTTAAGTTTTTACTAAAACATGGAAAAAAAAATCTATGCTTCCATATATATTTATATTTATTTTCATACATATATAAAATCTAGGATTTGTACTAGATTTTCAGTACTAGTATTTGTCCTGATACTGGTATCATAAAAGTATATGATTTGAAAAAATTGTATAATTACATCTCAAAGATTTTCATATATATAGAGTTACTGTCAACAGGACTCCTTAGTTCAGGTGTAAACTGGTTTAGAGTGTATGGTCTAAAATATATACGTATGGAGCTCTATGGTCTAAAAATGTAAGTATATACCTGATGAAGATTAAATATTTGCTTCTGATGGCCCAATGGTTTCTCTGCAATACAAGACTGCAACGTACTGTGGAACATGCGTGGAGCATCTCTCATGCCTCCCTACTCTTGGGCTGACTAGAGCAAATTAAATTTCACACTAAGCAGTTTGGAGGCTTTGAATGCTCCATTAGATTTTACTAGAATCAGACAATTCCTATAAAATGTTTATTTATGCAACCATAGTGACATTTCTTGAAACAGGTATTATTAGATGTTTGACAAATAATATGCTACTTATCCAAATTCTTAGACATTATTAACATTAGTGTGTTTGGAGAAGAAAATATCCAAGAATGCTTTTAGTTTGGGCTCCATCCTACTTAAGCATATCAAAGTTTTTGACAGGTTGCACCAGCAAAAGAAATGGATGCCATGAGTATATTTAGATTAAGCTACCTTATTGTCAGGAAATTAGGTCATACTTAAATACTGCTCACGTTATTTCAGGTGATAGTTCAAAAAAAGCCCCATTGATCTGAGTGACATTTATTTTAAAAAATTTCCTTGTATTCAACAAATAAAATTTTTACTTATAGACTGAAACAGTAGTTCAACATTTCAAAGCCACTGCTTCTACCTCACACTAAGAATTCAATCTGTGCCTTTTCTACTTCCTGCTCTATTATAAATCTCCACTGACAAAGATTCAGGAACTGGGATTTAGCTGACAATTTTGCTGAAACTGCATGTGACAGCAGAATACAGTTGCCTCCTCCCCAGCTGTGCCAAGCTGACAGGAGTTAAACTACACACACTTGCTTTTGTTAATAAACCAAGCAGCCAGTTCAAATGGCAAAAGAAGAGCAAATATAGTAAAGGTGACATGCTTACAGTAATTTTAAAATCTGGAACCATATTGTAAGACACCATTTTTTAACCTGCTTATATGCTTGTTATACAGACAAATCAACCATCAGCATTCATGCTCTTGCCTTCTAGATGAGAAACAATTTTAAAAAGAACTATTATGTTTTTAGTTTAAACTTTACAAAATATTTCCTTACATACATGCTTCCCTTAAGAACTAGCAGAGTAGCTTAATTTCATCTGGCAAGGTTTTTTTAAATTATTGTTCCTTTGTTTTAGCAAAATGGGTTATTTAACAGTAGTTTAAAAGCAATAATAAAAGCAGTTTACAGCCAGATTTACTGTGGTAAAATCACTTTTGGAGAAAGACATTAAGCATTATCAGGCATTTTTTTTCCTTTGCAGAATGTCTTACTAATTCACTGTATATAACATTAAGAACTTGAACGGGACCTGACATTTCTCTGTAATTTATTCAGTTCACAAATGTATAAATGGCAGCTTGTGCATTTGCATGCAGATTTCAGCATTACATTCATATCATATCTTGCGTGCAAAACCCACCAGCAGCAAATCTCCAGATCTCCCAACAACTCAGTTATGAAGCTATGAGCAAGCTAGTTCATATATGATGTAATAAAGTACAAGTAGAGCAGACTGCCTCCTAGAAAGGACATCAGGCTGAATTGACTGCAAAACAATTGCAAGTTTACAAGTTTGTACATTAAACATCTGTGAAAAATATTTCCAAAGAAAGAACATACACATGCAAATGACTGGACTTTAACAAATATATTAAGAGTTGTGAAACTCAGTATTATCTCAATGATCCATTTTAGTGGATCCAAAACCAAAAGACATGTAGAACTTCCTGGGGGGTACTAACTTCAGCTCTTACTGAAACCAAGTATTCACTGATCTTTCCTGGTCAAGCCCAAGACTGGTTTTTAAATAAGAGAATTTAGAACATTCCCAATAGGTTTTAAACAGTAACCCTTTGTCTAGGAACATCTGCTATGGTACATGCTTTCCCCTTGATTTAGAAAGCTGAACAAGTTAAAAGAGTTTTCTTAGAGTTACATTGTAAAGCAGGTGTTGTAATTATATGCTGCAACCTATGCTTTAAGATTTAGTATCTATAAAAACTGCTTTTGGAGGGAGTCATATTAATGCACTCAGTATTTAACAGAAACAAGAGACAGAAATATTCTGGACTGTGGCAGTTGCACATCAAACTTGGGCACAGGAAAGAGGCTCAAGATAATCCAGTTAGTAATTCTCTCGGGAGAGGATGCCTTCAAATGTTACAGTAGATTATAAACAGAAATGAAGCCATACCGCTGTCTGGACACCAGAACCATCAGCTCTGATGTTCCTCAGCTATGAAGCTGTCTATTCTGAATGTAAATAACTTCACTCTCTACAGCGTACGTGTCAGAGCTTATAAGAGCTACTGATTGTATAAAAGCCAGCATGCCCAGCTTGTCTTGTATCCTGATCATCAAATTGTCAAGCAGAAGTCAAACGGAGAAGTGCTGATTTGAAAATCATGTCCCTTAATTGCTGCCTAAATATGAACTCAGAATCCCAAAATTTGGCACCTGCTTTTAAAAATCTTGGCACACATCACTGCCTGTATTATTACATGAAAAAACACTGTTTGCATGGAAGACAGGACAGGGTACATAATTTTGAGAAGACACATAGCCAGCAGTTTTGCTTTTCACATAAAGCACATAGTGTTGCCCAAAATTGTAATTAGTAGAATTGAGTTGATATGCTTTATTGAGGCTTTATGGAGGAGTTAGCAAAATGTGCAGAATCTGTGGGGAAAAAAAACAAGCACCAGAGATGCATTCACACAGAGAAAGCACTGTATGCAGTCATGGGGAGTTGGCTGGCAGGTGAGAAGGTCCCAGAGAACCCAGCTGGGGAGGCAGGGGCCCAGGATGCTTGAAGCAGAGAGGCACAGCAGGCAAAGGGAGGGAGAAATAGGGAGGGATGCTGAAGCAGGCAGTGTACTTGCCTCTTCAGCAATCTCACAGTGAATCGGTGACAGTGACAATTCCCTCTCAAATTCATGATCTTGTCTTTTTACAGAACACCAGACTTTCCAGGTAGACCATACCTTTTCACCACTACACACAACATGGTGCTTCAGGGCACTGCTTTCCCCAGCTGCAGCAAGTGCCTTGCCATGCTGCTTGGCCACTTTTTTCCCCTGTTATGCTTAAAGCAGTCTTTTTCCAGCTCTCAAAGCTGCACTGCCTCAGTGACCAGTAACAGACCATCAATGTGCTGCTTATAGTTGGAGGCCCTCTGTTTTCAGCTCTTCTCTCCCTTATCAAGGCCTTTCCTGTCACCCCATGTTTAAACTGTTCACAGCAACAACACACGCCCAGCATCAAGCTCCAGTTCACACGGCAAGTTCCTGTAATGAGGTGACAATAAGCCCAATAGGCCAGGGCTGTGGCACTTCAGTCAGCCCAAAGCATGCTAGCATGCAGCAGGTGGCCTGTAGGTAGCAATGGCAACACTCTTCTGACTGTGCTCCCGGGCAACAATGACATTTACACCTATATGTGACCATTCTATAATTTACCAGGATAATTAACATCCTCTTTATAGATTTGGAAGGTCTTGAGCAACAGGAAAGTATGAAACGGCATTCCCAAAGGATTAGGGGTTTGCTGTGGGTTTAAACTAATACTGGCCAATTTACACCTGTAACTGGCTGTAATGCACCTATGGAACAGGCTATAGAAACCTGTACATACAGGTACCCTCTCTGCAGAAGATTGGTGCACATCACAATTTGCTTTCTCCATCAAGCTCAGCAGACAGTTGTTCCCTCCTGTTGAGTCCCTGAAGTTATATTACAAATATCAGACTATGTATGTTGAAATGTATTTCTGCATATATGTAAATGGAAGAACACATGTAAATATATATATACTGGCACATGAATACAAGGACAATGCTCATTCTACCACAGCCAAGTATTAAACACATATGGCAAACCTGTCTCCTGTTAAGGAGACATTTTTAATAGTAGAATACACAAAGTCAATGAAACCTTGTCTTTAGTCTGGATTACAAAATTCATATTGTGATCGTATACATTCTACAAAGCTATTGTCCCTCCTCACAGACCCCTCTACTGTAGCAGTGCAACCACTTGAAATAATACTGAGTATCTTGAAGAGGCTGCAAGTATTCCCAATATTCTGGGACAGGAAAAAAAAGCCACTGTAAGAACAGCGTATATCAGTTAGATATAATGCATGAAATAAAGTTTGGGGTTTTTTGTGCAACAACCCCCTGGAACCAGGTGTACCAATTTCAGGGGCACTGCTGAGGTCCAAAATGGCACAAACCAGCTCTAACTCCAGCAAACAGGAAAATGGCTCCTTGTAGCTTCTCTCTTTCCCTCCCCCCCTCCCCACAGCCTGTGTCTTAGAAGAGGAAGAATGCAGCACAAGAAATTCAAGAGAGCTAAGAAAGGTAAGGTTTTGTTTTGGTTTTTTTTTAAATCACTACAAGTGTCTGAAATGAGTAAGACCACTTAAATAATTTTATCAGCTATTAAATGAATAAAAATCTATGCAAAAAAAGCCCCACAACACCAGACTTGGGCAATGAGTAAGAAAGCATGAATATGCATAACTGCTTATTTTGTGATCAAACTAGAAAGATGGACAATTGCTTCTGAAACTAATGAGAAAAATGAAAGTATACACAGATTAATTACAAAGTAAGAAGTACCATCATAATTAATTCACTAGGCATGTCAGAAGAGCAGACAACAGAATTCTTGTATTAGAATTCAGTTGATTTCAGATACAATGGCTTAGTCTCCTGCTAACACACAGCTTTCTAGAAGGGTTTGCTCTTTACAAACGGATATAATGGGAAAGAAAAAAAAAATGGATCCTATAAAGAAAAGACCTTTGAATGAGGAGATGCAAGTGATGTGGGCATCTTCCTCCTCCTCACCTTTCACCAAAACAAAGGAATTCTGAAGTAGAGCACACCATTCACAGCTCTGACCTGTCAGGTGCTGTTACCACTCACCTTAGCAGAGCTAAAGGTTCCTTCACCAGAATTAAATGTTTCAGAAATGTCTTATAAATAACAGTTTGAAAGCCATTAATTAAACAGTTTAATAATATAAAACAAAGGTAGAAGGGAAAAAAAAAGAATATAACTACTTGGATTTAATTGACTGAAAAGGCTGATGTCAGATTATAGAACACTGAATGACCTGGGCAGTAAATTAGAGATTATTCCTTCACCTAACTAAAGGAATTAGTACAAGTATTCACAGTGTACTTCAAGTGCCATAATACTCAATTCTAGTGATTTTGATTTCTTCTAATTAACATATACACACAAATGAATCTAAAACTGCAGGCATAAACATTACTTGCTCACTGATCCATTATCACACTGCTAACAGATCAAGCTTAATCAAGTTCTATCAGTTTTTTTGATTATACACATTATTAGACAAGTCTCGTTTCATTTAGTCTCTAAACAGCTACGTTTTATTATAGTCAGAGCTAAGTAAAGTTTGCAGGAAACTTGCTGTCTTGCTCTTTCACCCATGTAAGCAGAGCAATTAATGAAAATTAATTAAACACCTGGTCTAAAGCTACATCACACACAGGACTTTGCTGGCTAGAACTGATGTCTATCAAGTTACTGACAGCAGTAGTATCATTACAAAAACTGCAGTTTAAACAATTTCCTCCAAAGGAATTCAGCCACATAAAAATAGCTGCTAGATTTTCAGCTTTACAAGTCAGTGTTTCTCCATGGCTTTAGCAGGGTGACCTTGGCTGCAAACAGCTGAATTCTCTGCTGTTGTAACGAAAGGTGTTGAAATACAGAACCTGTTTTCTGGACACCAAGCTCCACTCAAAGTATGGGGTGAAAGAGGCAGAATACTTCATGTTAAACTGAAACTGGAAAGACAGGCAAGAAGGAAGCATTGTCCCTCAATGTATGGAGGGAGCTATTCTATGGAACAGACACCAGGTTTGTTGAGCTTCTAAATCAGGATGAGGATGGGTCAGCCATTGGAGTGGGGTTTTGCTACAGACCACTCACCAGGGACAAAGAAGTAGATTAAATCTTCTGTAAGCAACTTGAAAAAGTCTCCAGATCACAGACCTGGAGGGCAACCTCTCTGACATCTGCTGACAGCAATCCAGGAGGGAGTCTGGGACAAACTCTCGAAACAGATGGGCCAACCAGGGCCCGCTCTCCTAGTCCCGCTGCTCACAAGCAGAAGTGTTAGGGGATGTGCTAATCTGTGGTGGCCTCAGCTGTAGCTGCCTCCCAAGTGGAGTTCAAGATCCTGAGAGGAATATGGAAAACAGACAGCAGATCTGGGGCTCCAGGACAGCAGACTGGCTTATTCAAGAAACTGGTATACAGTATCCCATGGGAAGCAGCTCTGAAAGGCAAAAGAGCTTGAGAGAGTTGACATGCTGTCAAAGATAAGCTCCTCGTAACACAAGAATGGACCTTCCCGATTCTGGGATGGGGGAAGTATTATAGTAGACTATTAGGAGAATGACTTGGCTAAGTGAGGAATGCAGGCCTGAATATTGATGGAAAAAGGATGTAAAAGGGAAAACAAGCAAAGACTGACTTCAAAGAAAGAATATTGAAAAAGTACCTGGGCATGCAGTGTTGGGAAACCCAAAGCTTGCTGAGGGCTGAAACTAGCCAGGGGCACGACAGGCAGCAAAAGCTTCTACTACTATAGCAATAAAATAATAAACAAAACACAGGCCCACTGCTGACCGAGGCAGTGACAAGTGACAGGTACTCAGTGCTTCTTTTGCCTGTCTTCACTGAAATGTTCTCTCAGCATTAAAGGAGCAGAGGAAATATTAGTAGTGTAACAGGGTTCAGTCAAGTATCTCCGAAAAAATTTCAGCTCTATCAAGTCCATGGGACCTGACAGGATGCATCCAAGAGTACAGAAAGAGCTGGCTGATGTTTGTGTGAGGCACCTCTATAATCACTGGAAGGTTGTGGAGTTAGGATGCTGCAGTCAGATCAGTGGAGAACTATACGGGTGAAAACCAGGCTGGGCTGTTGGGCTCAAAGGATATTGGTTAATGGAACAATGTGGAAAGTTGTCATAAAACAATACAGAAGGTTCCAACTTGATAGGAGGAAAAAACATTTTTAGAAATATACTTCCAGAGTTTTAGAGAAATGCAGTGAAGCAAACATCCAATCAACAATATTTTCCATTTTGCAGATTACCATTTTTGCATACTAAGTTATGGTACAATAACTTAATGCACACAAATGTCTTCAGGAATAAGTCTTTCCTTATCATGTAAGGTGTATCTAGGTGTATCGAGTTTATAGAAATTATTTTCAGTAACACAGTTGCACTATAAAGTATTGCTTAAAATTCTTGATTATGTACCACAATATTAGCGTTACCAGGAATAGATATCCTATTCTTGATTATGTAATCAAGAAAAACTTCTGAAAATAATATTCAGAGTACAAACTACTTTTAATCAGCAGCTAAATACCAAGATACTGGCACTGATTACTTCGTTGCTCTAATGACATCTGTAATGGATTCCAAGTGCTGTGCCTGATTGCTTCCCAGCTGATCAGGATTCTGTTCATCACTTCTAGCTGCTGGAATTCTGAGATTTCTTGGAGTTCCTTTGCAAAAGGCTTCAAACACTGCTTCAGCTAAACAGCTACAGTACATGCTTTAAAACAGTCATCATAAACCTTACACTTAAAACTCCATGAAAAAACATTAAGAGAAGAGAGAAACAGCCAGGGTTTTTTCCCTCTTTTTATTGACAGGCATCGATTATAAAGTAGTATAATCCCCAAAGAAGTTGATAGATATTGGTCAATGGATCATAAAATATAGCTGAGCTTCAGTTGATCATTGCTTTCTTCAATAACCATGCTTCAAGAGTAACTGTGATACACTTTCATTAATGCTGATATTTTCAGCTTTAATATGTGATATAC
The DNA here is from genome assembly GCF_003259725.1 of Athene cunicularia. Lineage (NCBI taxonomy): Eukaryota > Metazoa > Chordata > Aves > Strigiformes > Strigidae > Athene > Athene cunicularia. The sequence continues at coordinate 5,018,750 of NW_020799118.1, read as the reverse complement.
ACAAGTAATTTAAAAGGCAATTTGAGACCTGAAATAAGATACATGTACAAGCCAAATTCACAATTGTTAAACCTAAATCAGTGTCTTGTCTCGTGTCATTTCTAATTTTTGCCTAATGAAAAAATGAATTTTTAAATCCGTCATTTTATCGAACTACCATGAGAGAATTGACATGGTAATCACTCTTGGAGAGACTCCTCAGTGGAGAAGTATGAAATGATTGCAGTACCACTCTAATTCAGACATGGGTTACACAGGTCTAAAACATCCTTCCCTAGAATAGTGACGATACTTAAATTACTTCAGAAAAAGAAGTATTACTACTGGTCTTCAATTCTGCAAACATTTATATGTTCAAATTATCTGAAAAATCTATTTGCTATAAAAATTCTTAGATTCTCCATTTGCTCTCCTTTTCATTAACATAGTATTGCTGAAAGACTAAAAATTTTAAATTTTTGTTGTAACAAATAATGAAAGTGCTGGCAAATTTCAATATTACTCATACAATTTTGAAATGGAACTCTTCAAAATTTTTTAAGAGTTTCATCAGTTGCTGGAAGCTTTTTATCTCATTGTGTGTTAACTTTAAGTTAAAACTGTTTAAATGGATTGTGTAAAAAAGTATGAAATCTTAAGCACAGTATTATACTGTAATGAGCGGAGTGAGACTTGTGCCATATGACAGTGGAATACAATGGCTCCTGCTTTTTATCTGGTACAGAAATACACTAGTGGTTCAAACACTAGTGTAAGAGAAGAAATAATTCATTCCTCCATGAGAAAGAAGTTACCTCAGGCCCTAGAGTTTAGCACGGCATGTGGCAGAAAACGTGACTGCAATACTACCAAGTTTTCCAAATACTACCAAGTTTTTCGCTGCAAGGAATGTGGAAAGATTTCACTTCTAACATCAGAAGATATTTATTTTGATAAAAGAATACAGAGAAAATAAGTTTTTATAAGGCCAAAAACTTGGCTTCTTAATGCCTCATACGGTAACGACTATTAACAAGCCACACCAAAGAAATTGTCAATAAGGATCTCGATAAGACATTTTTAAAACAGGATGTGAGTTGTCTTACTTTAAAATACCTTTTCTTTAAGTTTTCTTTAACTCTTTGAGTTTTGAAGGAGTTTCTATTCCAGAAGCGAAGGAAGTGCGAGGAAAAGGTAGGAAAAAAAATCTTTTGAAAAAACTGTTATTTCCCTTCCAAAATACACATTCAGTTTAAACTAAAGTATTTCAAAATATTTTAAATGTACAGATTTAGATTTATCTTCTATGAAGTGCTTTCCTGACTCTGCATTTCTGTCTCCCTTGCTGTATCACACATCTCCCTGCCCTTCTAGGCAACTAGTCAGTGTTAACCCACAGGTATCTGCACCATAAAGCGATTCACTTTTCTCTCCCTCATCAGTTTAGACATGAAGACAAATGGATGACTGTAAAATTGAACTTAGATGTTTACCAACTCACAGCATAGCAAGTTGTTTGTGTAAAAACAAAGACACCAGTTGAATATTTTAAAATCCTTTCAGTAGTACATTATCTTAACTACATAACACAGGTTTGCAAAGTATTAACTTAGTTTTAATCAACAAGAAATTATTAGGTTAATTAAAATATAGTGGCTCAAGTGAGGTAATCATAGAATCATTTAGGCTAGAAAAGACCCTTAAGATCAGTGAGTAATGAACTGCTCCTTCTCGCAATTTCTTGGAAATTGCACTAGGCAGCTTCAAATATTTATACACACACAGCACATGCATTACACAATGTAAGGATCTCAGCAGCACAATCCATTCACAGTTTCTTTTACATGTTTGTTAGCAAAATGAATAATATATCATAACATTTTACAAAACCCTGACAGGTTTGTATCTAAAAATATTACCAAAGTCTGAGACATACATTGGTAAAGGGACAATAATGACTACAGATATCCATTAATAGAAAAAAAAAACCCATAAAAACTGCCACATGCAAGACATTTATTGGAAGCAGCCATTCAGTATGCAGTGGAAGTCAGAAGAGTGCTGGCTCTCTGTAGTTTACATATACACTCTATCAACAGAAAAGCCTTAGAATAATGTCATTTAAATAAAAATTGACAGAAGTACTCAGAACTTTGCATTGTTTCATAAGCCTCTGAAAAACATCCAGATAAAACAAAATTAACTTAGCTTTCTCTATTATTTAAATTGATGAGTGAAAGATCCTTCTCAACAGGATGTAGAACACCTATTATTTGTCCTGAATTTTCTTTCTCTTACAAGGGATACTGACAATAACATACTTGGAACATTTATACAAATTAAAACTCTGCTATTGGAAAGCCATATGATTCTTCGGAAGAGATTATTTTATGATTCTGGGTTAAACCTGTACTTCCAAAATGAATGGAAGAACATAAACCAATAAAGCAACTGCATAATGGCAGACTTTACATTATGACCAATACTGAGGTGTTAACACAGCAGATTCGATCAAACTTAAATCTGTTAGTTTTTACACTTTCCCACTCTATCACTAAAATAGTGTTCTGGTCAAAAGAAAGTCTGTAGCCTATAAATAATGTCAATCAATTTGACTTATCAATTTGACAGTTAACTTTCTAAAATTCACTTTGCAGGACACTGAAGGAATTAGTGAAAGGTCTCCAACACGTTCAAAACCTTGCTGTGCAAAAACGAGCTGGGAAGCACCACCTCAGGTGCACGTGGAATGCAGAGCAGAGCGCAGCACAAAGCACACAGGACTTTGCAAGCTCACTTGGATTGTTGTGCTGTCAGCTACATAGCTAAGGCTGTCTGCAGCTCTGCTTCTTATCAAGGCTAAGAAATGTAAGACACTGTGCTTAGATCTGCTTTTCAGACCACTTGTCAACTGGTAACATCACTTTTTCTTTCACTTCCAAGAAGATTATTTATCTTCTTAAAATAGAAAATATTACCAGTCTGTTCTAAAGTTATAACTGTCAAACTTTGGTAACCCACTTATCTAGATGGTCTGTTGTTCTTCCTCTGACTGTACACAGAAATATACCGATCTCCAAGTCCCACAGCAACAGGACAGACTTCTAAAATGACAATTTCCTGACTTTTAGCATTTTAAGAATTTAAATATTAAAGGAGTTGAATTTATTAAGTGTTAGAAAGATGGAAAATTCTCTGAGCTTCTCCCACTTTAGGTATACTCAAAAAGCCATAGATGCTTTTTGTTCTTTTCTTGGCATTGTTCTTCCCCAATGGCTAGAGTCCCTACTTGTCTTCTCAAAGCAATTTGTTTAGAAGAGAGAATTTTAATGTGTGTTCTTAGGACTCTTATCTCAAAGAAAATTTCCTCAGGCCCACTGAAGCAGCTAACCAACAAAAGTAGACTGCTAAAATGAAAGATACAGGAAGTCAAATGAAGAAAAGAATCACCTACTTCTCTTGCAAACACTGAACCAGTAGCATACCCAATTCTATTAAAGAATATCATGAAGTCAAGGAAATTAAATTAGCCTTGTTCCCAATCTGAGATGTAAAGAAAATGGAGTTACAATCCCCATTCTACACTTCTAATTGCCTCACCTGGCATTCCATGGATAAGGTCTCCACACAACACAAAGAACTTGGGTTTAGGGTTTAGTTTGTTAATGGCCTGCACTGCTTGCTCTGCTAATTTGATTTCTTCTCCCCATTCATCATCTCCATTGTTAGTGTCTCCAACTGCCCAAGCTTTCATCAGTCCAAACTGAGGATCTGCTCCTTGGATGAAGTAGAAGGGCCCTTTCCATTGGTACTCATCAACTAAGAAGAAAAAAAAACAAGAAAAAAAAACAACGAAAGTTAAGCACTAGAGAAATTTATGAAGAGAATGAAAGTTTCCATGCATCATTAAATGGATTGCTCTTCACCTAAGTAAGTTGAGGCTGTTTTAATGGAAGTACAGAATTCTGTAGTCATTCATACAGGAGAAATATAAAGGCAGAAGTACGAAATTTTCCTCTGATGGGTAGCTGCAACAGATGAAAGTATATTAATCTAATTATACCACATGGTAATTACAGACTGATTATAGGAAAAGTACGTGAAGAATTCAGCAAATAGTGCTGGAAATTACAAGACTACAACACAGCACAAGAGCATAACGTTAGATTTCAGTTGATTCTTTTAAGACTCCCATTACTGCTTCTTTAATTAACAAGTTAAAACATACACAATTCACATTTTATGGTTCCAGTAGACTTGTTCTTAAATTATTAAGGAGTTAAATGCTTTTTGTTCTAATAGTTTTAGAAATAAGTTGGATGTAGCACATTCTTTGGATTTAGAACTGAAACCACTGAACAGGACCAAGGTCAGCGAACACAAATTTCAGCAACATCAGAATTAGCAGCAACAATGAAAATCCTAATTTATAACTGTCACAATAGTTCCAAAGACCTATGATAATGAGGTGAGAACTCAGAAACAAATTTTGATTGCTAGAGTAGAGTCAGTGCAGACAGAGTACAACAGAATCTGTACTGCTACAACTTTCTTATATACTTGTTTCTCTGATACTACAATAACAATTACCACCAAAAAAAGCGTGATACGTTAAGCCTATAAGCACATTAAGAAAAAAAAAAAATCTCAACATCGGCAAATAAAGCAACAGCTGGCTACAAATTAAAACAAAACTGTGTGTCCTGTTTCCTAGACTTATGTTTCAGGTTGGAATTAAAGTACAAACACAAGTACACTGTGGTTTCTCCAGCTAAGTACACTCATTTTCAACCTGAATATTTCAGTTTTGACAGCTGCATTTGGCTTAATACATTTACTGTTACTGTTTTTTTTTTAAACAGCATTTAAACTGTTAAAAACTCACCGACTACATCAATCTGTAGTTGAATCTAAAAAACATGGCACAGCAAATTATTTCAAATTAAAATATAATCCATAAATATAGTCCCATACTATGTCAGTCCGACCTGAAATACAGCTTGAGGAAAAACTAATCTTCCAGTAACAGTACATAAGCAAGTAGCATGTCTACTGCATGGATTTACTTTGGGGTTTGTTTGGTTTTTTTTTCCCCAAGTGATCTAGAACTGGAGCTTCTTACTTTACAAGAAGAGGGGTACGTTTCTTTCACAGAAGGTTAGAAAACAGAGGTCAAAATTAATCTCTTGCACCATGGATATGGATAGGCTGGGGTGAGGGAGAAGGAATGTGGGCAGCTCCCGGAAGCTGCTTGTAATTGTCATCTGTTGCTATGGTATCAGATCCTTTTGCCAAATGCAAGCTTCTACATTTTAGTTAAAGTAACATTTAATTTCTAAACAAAATAATTTATAATCTGTTAACATGTTAATTCATATTAACATTGCCTTACTCTAAATAGTCATCATATGTTTTATAGCTAGAAACTTTTAGCCATTCATTAGCTTTTAATTCTGAAATTATATTAACTTTTCCAATTACATAACTTAATTCAGAGAAGTGAAATGATCTATCTATTAGTTTGCAATAGAAGCCTTATGGAACCATCTAAATGACACCAAGTAATTTAGGTTTTTCTTTTATGTCTTGCTTACATGCTGCATCAGAGGCATTGTTTCTGCAGATAAATCAACTTATTGTTTTTATAAGTGGAAAACTATAGGAGAAAAATCAGTTAAGGAAGCTTGCATCGGAAATCTTTTATGAACTAGACAAAACTGAGAAAAGGGAAAGTCTGAAACAGGAACTTGTTTTGGGAGTAGTGGCAGGATCCTCAAACTCATTAAATGGAAAAAAAAGCTCAAATCTTTGAACATCATGGCAGGATTTTTAACACCTGTCCCTTTTCCAGCAACTTGGTAGACAGTACTAATGCTGAGAAAAATCGACTTGTTTTGTAATATATTCAGACATTTATCTATTTATTTTTTACAGGAAATACTTAGAAAATACAGCTAGTCTTTATTTTCAAAGACTGTGTTTCAATTATGGACATACTGTTTCCCTTTCCAGAGTGCCAGGGGTGGTGTCTGGTGGCCAAAGGCAGCTGGAGTGCCTGCAGCAGACCAGGTAGCTGTCAGGCAGGCTGGCTGGCACAGGCAGGAGGACTGGACCAAGTCCCGGGTAAGAAGCTTCATATATAATGCTTGAACAGCAACAAGTCTGGCAAGCGGACAGTGCCCTGTCAGGGAGCGTGCAGAGCTGATGCAAAACAAGTTGCAAAGCCAGACCAGGGGCTATTCTAATATATGCTTCATGGATATTTTTTTTCCCTGCCTTATATTCATGCCAATACAGTAGCTCACTAGGTTTTAAGTACCTGAATGTTTCCAAGACTCTGCACAGATGCTCTGGTTTGAGTGGGTGAGTGATGGTCATGTGAGGCAGAGAGACAGACACTGATAAGATGAATTTGAAAAGAGAAGTTCAGTACACATACAGAATCAAGAAGTGGCAGAAGAAAGGAGAAACAGAAGATGCAGGGGTGGAAGTGAAGAAGAGTGGGGAGAAAAGGAAAGAGATAGGAGGTGAAATGAGAATGGAACTGAAAATGATGCAGAGGTATATGCTATATTCTCCCATAGGAAAGAGAAAGATAAAATTAAGAAAATGAAGCAGGGATAACAGAAAAGATTCAGGAATCAGGGCTACATAAATGGCATTTACTTAAAAATGTTAGTTTAACGGGTAATAGTCAAATCAATAACAGCTATTTTGTGATATTTGGTAATATCAAAGTTACAAAAATAACAGTAAGGTTTTATAAATATTTTCTACCTTTGTCTTATTTGATCATTCCAACTAGAAACCTTATTTAAAAACAAATAAACTTAGTAGTTAAACCAAATTCCATTAGCTTACTACTTATCAAGTGGTACTGATTTAGTTTTGTATGTACTGATTTTGTTCCCCATAAATCAAATAGGTATATAGGAATAAAATAATATATGGACACTCAGTGTAAGCTTACAACTTAAGTTTCTCTTTTTCAGGAATGCGTTTTAATTACTATGAAGCACTATAAATAAAAGCAGACTATCATGAACTGAGTTGTGTTACTACACCACCACTGATGCAAACTTGCACCAGCACCAACTCTTAAGCCTGTTCTGAATTCAGCTCATTCAGGAAATTGCCCTCACTGGTCTGTCTGCAGCGGAGTTCATGCGAGTTTTTCCTTATGCAAGACATAGTATCAGTCCAGCTAAACTTTGAAGTGTTGCAGCTAGTGCAATTTGGCTAATTTTGCTTACAAATCCAGGAGCACGCCTGCACGAGTGCTCTATCAACAGACTAGTATGGTAAGAGGGTAGTAACGAGAAACAGAATGTAAAAGCATCTTCCACTACCACAGATGGATCCAGAGTCTTTTGCCTAACAATTCAATGATTTATCAATGGTCTGTGTTCAGATAATTATTAACAAAATTTCTGTACCCTACTTCTCTCCCTCACCAGCTGCATGTTAGCATCCTCAAGCAGAATACGTACTATAGGCTGAGCAAATAAACTTTATCTGCTTAAGCAGTATGTCAGGCACCACAAAAAATTGTTTGAACTATTTTTTTTTGACTTTGCACTGAATCACAAGAGTGCTCAGAAAAATCATTCTGTTGCTATGCTAGGGGAATGCCAAAGTCTGGCAGAGGGTTAGTAACAAACGGCACTGGGCACAAGTGGTAGGAGGGGGAACAGCTGTTTTTGCAGTGATCATCTAGTCATGATCCAGGTCCTAGATGTTGCTCCATAAGATTTCAATTAAATAGCATGTACAGTTGCCATCTTCCCTTCAAATGTAGCAAGCAGCAACATTTATGGGGAATGACAAAGGCATCCTTCTTGCCAAGAGTTTAAATTTTAAGCCTTTAGATGAGCTATGTAGTTGTGTTAGACAAAGTGCATGCTAGGTAAAGCAATAGATGATCTGGCCTCAACTAATACAGTTTTTTCTCCCTTCTCCCTTGAATTGCAAAATTGAGCAAAGCTGAGAACTCCTGCACATTGGCTCTTCATCCCTATGAGCACAGAGGCTGGTTACAACTTTGTGGATTTACCACAGTAGTAAGAAAATGCAAATGCCAGACAAAAGTCGGCAGATTTCTCAGATAACTGAGTATATACGGCTTCCATTTCTGAAGGACAAATGATGTCTGTGGAGCTGCTCTTACACATTGAGCCACACAAAACTCCTATTCCAAATCTGTTTTGTTCCCAGGCCTCCTTAAGAGCTGCACAGCTGATCGCCACGGAAGAAGTCCAACTTCAGAACATGTTGTTATGCCTCAGTTTCAATAGCTTCCCACTCTTTTTCTGCTTCCATGCATGCCAAAGTATGGAGAGAGGATCAATGCAATGTATTTTTAGCAGCACAGGCTGAAAAATGGTGCCAGCTTCTAATTTTATCTAAGGATTAATTTTGAAGGGCCAAAGTAGTCAGCTGCAATTCACAAGAGAAAACCTCAGCCATGTATTGTGATCACGCACAGAAAGACACTTCAAGGACCTAGGTGGGATTTAAGCCAAACCTTACCATTTCTAGAGGACAGTAACTAATATCTCTTATGCCTTCATTTCTTCCTCTTTTGCTTTTCCTAATTTCTCTTCTCCTTTCTTCCCCCCCCTCCAAGGATCTATCTTAAGCACACACATAGAGATTGCTCATAGAAACCACAGCAAGCTGGCCTCTGACAGCCATGCAGTACTTTCCCTGGTGTCTTTTTTTTTTTTTTTTTTTAAATTACATTGGTTTTCTTCTTCCTCTATACTCTACAGCATTTCACAAAAACAAAGTAGTTATGAAGTTACTCCTATCCAGTCTCTTTATAGACACTTGTATCATAGGACATTTGGACATGGACACAAGCCTAGTGCTTGCTCAGTATAGCAGGGACAGTAATAACTACAAAAAATGCTCTCATTGTTATGTTGGGTTTTCCAAGGGAATTAATTTCACTTCTCTGAAAGACTGCAAAATAGTAGAAACAGGTACATGGTTCCCTGTCCAGAGCTGTGTCTGCCTACAAAGCACGCCTGTGACTCTTTCTGGGTAAAATTGGACAAGAAGCACAACCTTGGTTTTCTAAAGCAGCTATAAGCAGGAAGGAAAATGGAATCTTTTAAGTGAAAGCAGTATATATACAACACAAAAGGCAAAAACATTTTCCTTGCAATTGTTCTGCAGTTAACCTTTAAAGGAACTTGTTTTCATTCCTCTCAGTCCCCGAACAGCTTAAAAACCACCAGAGGACTTGCACGAAATCGTTAATAATTCCTTGTAGAGTATTAAAACATTATCAATAATTAGGACTTCAAACCCACCATCATTATTGTCTGTATGTCCAAATATAAAAGATTTCAATATAATATGCATTCATTTCAGCTGTATTTTCCATGTGTACCTGAAAGACTACCAAAGATGACTATTGAGGGCTCTGCTGAATGGCCATGGTAGCCTATTACGGAAGGTGCATTTTTTTTACATCAGGAAAAAAAAAAACCACCTTCAAAACAGGTATCAACATACATTTTTCAGAGACAAAATAAAACTCGTTAAAACAGTTATTATTGTAGAAATTATGTACAGTGACCTAAACTACAGTAGAAACACTAACAGAATACAGTTTCTCAAGTAAATAAAGCAGTGCTACTATTTTTAAAAGATACACTTTTAAACTGCTTAGATAACTATCAAGGTAGGAAATGCCCCCTCAGATACAGTTTATTTGTACTAAGGGCTACAGAATGCTAAACTCTAGTCATGCCTTTATGCCCACCCCTAAATTTAATATGTAAACTCAATACAGAAACTTTACAGCCAAAGACTGTAGGTGTGAAGGGGGGTGGCTTGCATAATGACAAGGTGAAGTCACGGAAAAGTTGCTCAAAACCCACGTAAAAATTTGCCTAATTCATAGAGTTGGAGACAGTATTGGGGATGGAATATGCTAGCTGGAAAGTTCTGATCAGTTCTCAAAAATATTACTGTTGAAGAGCTCTACACTCCAACACTCATGTGAAAGCAAGAAAAAAAAAAATCAACTGTGGTTGTATTTAATTTCAAAGGAAGACAAATTATATATGTAATTACGATGGTTTTAAAAAGTGAAAAAATCCTTGAAGGCGGCATGGAAACTATTCAAGGACACTATCCCAGAGGCTCAGACCATATGCACAGTATTTACTAAGAACTTAAGACAGACCAAAAGGAATCTAGACTGACTAAGCAACATAAGTAGCATCCATAAGGACGCTAGTAAGAGTGGGACAGCATCTTTCAAAAAACTAAAAAATCCAAATAAAGAAAACAAGAAAGATTTTATACACTGGAAAATTAAGATACAAAAGTCCAAGAAGTCAAGCTAAAAAAAGTGAAGAATAAGTGGAAATAGCATCAATCTGAAAACTAATATAGCCCTTTCTGGAGGAATTAGGAGCAGGTGGCCTGCCAAACACTCACTAAGGCTAACGCATGTTCCAGACAGGCAAGATGCACCCACAGGTAAAGGCAAAGCCAAAAAACAGCGTACATTCTGTATCCATGTTTATTGTGAAGGAACTTGTGAAGGTATAATGCCAGAATTCTTCCCTTACAAACAGTGATTCAGATCTGTCTCAAATCCAAATATCAGTAGATAATTCAACAAATAGATATGAACAATAATAAACCACTCCGATTAGGTGGTATCCACAGAAGAACTCAAAACACAAGCTAATCCCCAAGGAGTTACCTCTTGCTTGAAACTGCCTTTGCACCAGAGGAGCAGGAAGATGGCCAGTATCACACCTACATTTAAAAGGGTTTCCTGGACAACATGGTAACTACTGGCTGCAAAACTGGCATCTCTACAGGCAAGTTAATGGAAACTGTAACAAAGACAGGAACCACTGCACTTACAGATTCATCAGAAAGAGTAATTGACAGCTTTTACATGGACAAGAGAAATTCACTTGATACCGTCTCCAAGAGGTACCTGACTGTCACTCACCAAAGACTTTTGGAAGCCAAGCTGCCTTGAAATATGAAAGTCCTTGTGTCGTGGTTTAGGCCCAGGCAGCAACTAAACACCCCACAGCCACTCACTCACTCCTCACCCTGGGGGGATGGGGAGAAGAAAACACAACAAAAGGTTTGTGGGTGGAGACAAGGACAGGGAGGGTCTCACTCATCAATTATAGTCACAGGCAAAAGACAGACTCAAGAAAAAACCCATCAGTTTAATTTGAACATCATCACTAACTTACCAATCAGATCAGTGCAGTAGGGAGAAATACAACCAAGTCGTAAAAACACCTTCCCCCCAACCCCTCCCTTCTTCCCAGGCTCAACTTTGTCCCTGATTTCTCTACTTCCTCTCCAGCCCAGCAGTGCAGGGGGCAGGGGATGAGGATTGAGGTCAGTTCATCACATGTTGTTCCTGCTGCTCCTTCTGCCTCAGGGGGAGGACTCCTCACACTCTTCCCCCGCTCCAGCATGGGGCGTCTCCCATGGGAGACAGTCCTCCATGAACTTCTCCCACATGATTCTTGCCCATGGGCTGCAGCTCTTCACGAACTGCTCCATCGTGTGTCCCTGCCACGGGCTGCAATCCCAGCAACAGTCTGCTCCAGCGTGGGCTTCCCTCAGAGTTCCGGCCTTCTGCAGACACAGGCACCTGCTCCAGCGTGGCATCCCCCGCGGGCTGCAGGTGGGCACCTGCTCCACCAGTGCCCTCCGTGGGCTGCAGGGGGTCTCTGCTCAGGAACACCTTCCTCTCCTCCTTCTTCGCTGACCTGGATGTCTGCAGAGGCGTTTCTCTCATCTCCTCGCTGCTCCCCCTCAGGTTCTTTCCCTCTTTAATACGTTATTGCAGAGGAGCAGCCACCGTGACTGATGGGCTCAGCCTTGGCCAGAGGTGAGTCTGACTTGGAGCCAAGGAAGCTTCTAGAAGCTTCTCACAGAAGTCACTGCTGTAATCTCCTCCCCTTCTACTAAACCCCTATTACACATACCTCATATGCATAAAAAACGGGTAAGAAAAAAAGAAATGGACAAGACCCACAAATCCCACCTGAATCTGTATTGGGACCTATACTGTTCAACACTTCCAAAACAATCTGTAACAGCAACTGAATAGCGAGGAAGTAATATCTGCTAAAACTAAGCCACTTGGCAGTATGAGAATAAGGCTTGGTTGTGAAGAACTGGGGAGACACTTTATTATGCAATGACTGTTCAGGTCACTTCAATGCAGAAATGTGCAGGATAGCACACATGGGAAAAACACTACCAGCTTCATATAAAACGACAGTTCTAGCAAGTGCTACAAAGTCACCTCAACATTCACAAGAGCAAAATAAAAAATATGAGAAGTAACTTAAAGCACTTGCAAAAGATCAGTGAGGGAGGCATGACATGTGGAACTGAGAACATGAGTATGCAGTGATGGTTTATCTGCCTCTTCCAGATAGAGGTTTTGGAACCATCAGCTAAAACTAGCAAAAGACAGGTTCAAAACAGAAACACTTGTCAGCCAGTCAAGCTGATGGTACTATCACTTGTTTAGTTACTTGAAAAAAAGTGCTTTACCTACTTTCACAGAAATTCTTTGCACAGCATACTACTGGTATACTTGGGATGAAAAAAAAAAACCCAACCAACCAACTCCAAACCAAATCAAAATACGACTTTTGGGGGAGAAATGGTAAAGACAGAATTTACCCAAACTGTTTCTTCACTACAATACTAATAAAAGACTAGACATTTGAAGCATAATTTCACATGGGTAGAAAAGACAGGGAATTTATTTAAAAAGTAAACGCATACAGAGGTCTCTTGTCAATAAACAGGGTATTTAGGCACCGTTTGATACTACATTCCATTGATTACATGGATAATTTAGATTCCTATGAGCTTCTGATTCACACATGTCACATATCCAGAGTAGATTATAGCAGGTTACAGGCATAACCTGTATAACCAGGTTGCGCCAGGGAAAGTTCAGACAAGATATTAGGAAGCATTTCTTTACAGAACAGGTTGTTGGGCGTTGGAATGGGCTGCCCAGGGAGGTGGTGGAGTCCCCATCCCTGGAGGTGTTCAAGAGAAGGGCCGATTTGGAGCTTAAGTGTATGCTGTAGGTAGGAACTGTGCTAGGTGAACGGTTGGACTAGATGATCTCCAGGGTCCTTTCCAATCTAGAGGATTCTATGATTCTATAACCTCCACATTATCTGAAAGCAGAATGAACAAATTACTAATAGGGGATTGGGTGTGGAAGAGTGATGTTGCAGAAAGGGTAGTAAGAAAAAAATGAAATTAAGATTCTAATGGAGACACTCAAATTTTAAAAGGAAACAAGTGTTCCAAGCCATAGCAATGGTAGTAAACATTTTGTGTAGCTACCTGTTTAACAGGAGCAGTGAAACCTAAAGACTGAGGAAAACAACAAAACACAAATAATTGATTTTCATCTTGAACTGCAAGAAAGCTTGCCTCAGTTTTATCAGCCCTTGGTTCTGTTTTTTTCCAAACAGTTATTAAAATGTTGTGTTGAACTTTAGCCTCTTAAGAAAGAGCTAAGTAAATTATTAACAAAGAAACATTGTACCCAAAGATGGTAGCTGGATTATGATAGCCTAAAAAAGTTCTGAACAAGATTAAAAACAACCAGTTGGTAAGAAGAGTCTTAATTAATATTTAAAGAATACCAAACAAGGACACTTCAGGAAAAGGAAACACACCTTGAAAACAGATAACCAAATCACTTTTTTTTTTAGTGTTTAAGGCAATTTTCAAGAAGTATTTAAAGCTTTTGTTCAGAAATGTTTACACTGCCATTGAACACTCCTTTGTTACAATTTCACTATACAGTTGATATAACTAGATGGCTTGTCTGCCATCTGTCCCTTCAACAAATGCTAGGCATTCTGTTCCAAACCAACCACACCATCTGCAATTAATAGGTTGCCAGAATGACTGTATACATACACTTCACATGCTCAGAATTGGTGATTTTTCTTTATTTGGCAACAAGCAAAGCCAAATATTTCCAATGAAACCCAAGAAAATACCACAAAATTGTTGGGATTGAATAGCCTTGCCATCTCACCAAACCAACACAATTTTTAATTTATAAACAAATACAAGGAAATTAAATACCTTCCATGTGTGGCAATAGGAAAAGATTTCTTAACACAGAGCTAGTTATGCATCTGAAAAACCTAGGCACACTGCAGAACCTCCATCCTTGGGAAGATTTTACCAACAGGTGAGGTATCCATAGATGTTCAACGTACTCCTCTGCTGATCGAGCCACAAGACAAGAACCAGCAGCCAGCAGCCGGCTGCCACCTCTGGCCTGGCAGCGGCCTCCTCGCCGTACCGACCCGGGGAGGGGGCTCACACCCGGGCACCACCAGTGCTGTCTGCCCAGCGTGGAGGCCAGGGGAGGAAGCAGCTGCTGACCTCCAGCCAGAGAGAGGCTGAAATACCTCTAAGAAACTGGGATCTTATCTAGTTGCATCCGTTATGGCACATCTGCCTCTCATTTAAGTAACATTTAAGTAACACCGAACTACCTGTAACCCAGGTCACCACCCCCATAGGCACAAACACATGGTAGCGTAGTGCTGGCACGAACAGTTTCAGCAGCACTGACAAGCATTTTAAAACGAATCTGATGCTGGACACCGCTGGCGTCTTCACTCTTTAACGCGCCCCTGCTCCCCAGCTGCCGTGTAACCGCCTCTGGGGCTCCCGGCGCAGCAGCGGGAGCACCGGCCTGCCCCAGCTCCCTACCGCGGGCACACGGCCCAGGGC
>NW_020799118.1:4983702-5003925 GCF_003259725.1 Athene cunicularia | reverse complement strand
GGGGGGCTGCGGGCCGCGGCGGGGGGCGGCCCCGCGACATGGCGGCCGTGGGTGTCGGAGTGAACCTCTGGGAGTGAAGCCCGCCCCGGAGATGCGCTGGCTTTTAAATAAATAATAAAGTGATAGGTTTCTTTATTTTTCAGTGTTTTCCTAACGTGCGAACTGAAGTAAACTTCACATGTCATCTAAAAGTATTGGCAGTCTTCCCCTGTGCCTTTGAAGGCGGGTTCTCTAGGTCACATTTCCTCTTGGTGTTAACTGCACTCGCAAAGTTAGGCATCACCACCAACTGCTCTTTGAAAAAGAAAAAAAGTTGCGTGAAAAAAACAGAGGCACAGTGTCTTTCTGCCTCCACCACCGTCTCTCACTGACCCTGACCCTGGCCCTGCCTTGCCCATGGCTACAGGGAGCATGGTGGGCAGCTACCACGGCCAACACGGCTTCCATTTTTCTGAGCAGCAGGCTACACGGTGATGTAGTAACTGAAATATATGGGTAACCCTTGCAAGGTGATGTTTTCTTCATCTTTTCTGAGCTGGGGTCCCTTTTTGACCTAGCAATGCAGGAAGGATAATGCGGTTACAGCCAGGACCCCATTGCTCTGCACTGCGTGACATGCAGAGTTCTGAGTGCTCCTTTATTCATCTTGTGAAATCTGTAGCGAAGCACTAGATAACGTTCCCATTATCAGTTAAAACATATTCCTATGGCTGCATTATTTTTCTATCTGTAAAATGGGGGTATTACTATCCACAAATGAAAACACTTTCATTCCTGGTTGTAAACTGCTTGATGATCATTAGATGGCAAGTGCTAAAGAAAGTCTTTTTTATTAAGTAGTTTTTGTCAATTCCCCTCTTTATGAGGCAGCATTTGGTACATTAAGCAAGTAAATACTAAAGTGCATTTTTGAACTCTGAGGTACAGCCCATCTAAATATCCTAACACCATCATAGGAACAGGTGATCACGGTCTAATGCTGGAACGGCTCATGCTAATGTAAGAGCAATTGACTGAATAAGCCTAAGAGATTTTTGACCTTTTCTGTTTCTTTTCCATTTTCTTCTCATCTACTTAATAGGGCTGAGCAGTCATATATCAGAATATATGACTGCTTCATGACTTCAGCTAAACTCAGTATGAATTTTGCAAGTGAAATACCATCAAGATCAGGCCAAAAAGTGTAGAGAGAATACTCCTGTTTTGGCAAGACAGCATACTGTAGTTTTGCAGCACAAGGACGTGAGCTTGTGATCAGCACACTGAATTGCCTTTGTCTTAACCTGGATGTGTTGCTAAAGGCAACCATTTTTTCTTAAGTCAAGTTATGCATGTTGGAAAGACTGAATCAGACCTGGCAGAGATGTGGATTCCAAGATCTTCTAGATTTATCTAAATCTCTGGAATTTCACAGTTCTTTTTTCTAGGCATGTGTAAGGGGATCTCTTCTACAAAATTCTGTTGTCAGTACTGTATTTCATCTCTTTGCAGGAGGGGTTCACAAGATGAGCCTCAGGATGCTCAGCTCTTTCTAGGTGATGCGTATGGTGAGTATGCAGTGTGCCTATGTTGCCTCCTCTTCAAATGGAATCCTCGGATATTACATCCGCTTGAGTATTGTCTACTGTAATGAGAATGCCATGAGAAATTTCCATATTGTAATTTAAACACATTTTCTTGTGATTTTGCAGCCTGGGTGCAGAAGTGTTTTCATCTGCAGAAATAAAGGAACATTTGCATATAAACGTGAGAACTGAGGATGGGGAATGTGTGTGCAGGAGGGGGATTTCTGCTCTCTCCTGCTTCCTTTACTCTGCCAAATTTCAAGTACGCATTTTTGAAGCCAAGATCATGGACCAAATGCTATACAGCTAAACTCATTTTACTATGACTAAGTCGTTTAAAGTTACTACTGATCTATGTTAGTTTAATTATAGATTTTTCATGGACTTATTCCAGATGAGGCCTAGATAAAGCAACAGAATTTTGTCATAGGACTTGATTTGTTATACAAAGTGTCATGAATATAATGACACTGAATAAATAATTTACAGTGCCACGTGTCTGATCTTATTTATAGAGTATAAATTGAGTATAATTTTACTAATTTTAAAAAAATAATGTGAGCATACAGAGGAGAATATACCATTCTGGAACAGCATGCAGTATATTGACAAGAAGATAGATAAAAACTGAGAAATGGAGGCATCAAAAAGGAAATGCTTATATAAGGTTTAGCTTAGCAGTGACTGTGATTAGAATAGTGCAGATCTGAGGAGTCCAGATCTTCTAAGACTTTTTCTAGTATGCATTAGATCATGCTGCCAATCCTTACAGTACTTAACAACTTGGAACTTCTGAAAAATCCAGTAGCAGATATTCTATTTCTTACTGCAATTTAAAGTATGATTGCATGCACTTTGTGAAAGTAAAATAAAACAATCAAATAATTCTAAAATTTACTGTTTGATGAACAATTAGTATAAACAGCAAAATAGTCAAAGCAGTGGTTGAAGGAGGGAATCCTTTCTCTGTTCACAGCAAATGACAAGAAGACAACAAATTGCAAAAATGGAAAAATACAAAAGGTGAAAAGGACAGGACAGGGTTGGTCTAGGCATTGGAATTAAAATTACAAAGCATAGACAGATATGCAGATTTGACACTAAACCATTTCAATCTTATGTGTAGAATAAAATGACTATCTGCCATCTGGAATTCAGGGAATCCAATGAAGGTTGGAGGTGTAAACAACATGCACAGGATTATCAACATCTGTTTTCAGTGCATGCTGATACACAATGAGTCCTTGAGGGATAAGTTAGAGAAAATAATGGGAATTAATAAAACCTGATGATATAAAAAGGATCACATCATTGTATTTGTTTAGAGACAATATGGACTTACACAGTCTGAAAATAAACAATGCATATGATGTATCAAGTCTGTGTTCTGTTAATCTCTTCTTCCAGCTCCCATAAATCCTGTAATAGCATTCCTAGCAGATGTAACATTTTGGAAGGTTTGGCATATGATATCTCTCCTATTCTCCCAGAACAGCTAATGATAAAAATTAGTAAGTTTTGAAAATTTACAGTAGTATCTCATACTAGCCCACTCTGTCTCTATCTCCCGTTCCATTGCTGAGAGTAAAAAACTTCAGGATGACTATGCCAGTATAAATAAATTGAGCAATCAGAGCCTAAAATGTTATAGAGTATGATAAAACTTAAGGTCTGCTCCTTTGACATTCTATATGAACATAAATTAATTACTACACTAAAGAGTGCTTATCAGTGTAAAAAAAAAGGTCCTGTTAATATTTGGTCTTGATACCAAATGGCTTTCCATTTTTAAAGGGCCCACAAAACAATATAAAAATATTAAAAATGTTTTGCACAAACCAACTTAAAAACGTTGGTTGACCGGGACCAATATTTTGTTGCTAGGAAAGTAACAATGATGACATTGATTATTTCCACAGTTAAGAATCCACAATGTAATTGATTTTTATCTGACTCATTTAGTGTGGGCAGGCTCCATTTGTTCAAGAAACCTGTAATATATTCCTTGAATCACTGTAACTATGAGAGATATAAAAGTTGATGTAATGAGTTAAACACGCTATTTAACTCAATTTGTTTTGCACACTGAATTCCCATTTCTGACACAGATACAGGTTCTATCTGGATCTACTGGTCGTTCTTTGAAGATGTCTCATTCATTTTGTGTGCTGTCAAATATTCAAGAGTTCTACTTTATTCAGGGTGCCTCTGATTTTGGATTTCCCTATCCTGAGATTTCATTTTCAGGTACAATGAGTAGTTGCACCTTTCACTGAATAATTGAGACCTGGGCTGCCAGAAAATTGAAAAGTCATGACCAGTAATGACTCCAGTGAATGAGAGAGCTAGACTAGAAGCAGTTACTTGATTTGGTGCATATTTTTGACACATTAGGTGTCTACTCCTGAAAAGCCATGGATGTTTGTATTGAAACTACTAGACACAGAAAAAATGTATAGAAGTCCAGCAGGGCTAGAGCTAGATGAAAAAAATCAAGGCTTTAATTGAAGTACCCGCTTCCAAAACAGTGCAGAAAATTTGTGATTGACTACCACCTCATCCTGAATTATGTAAGAACTTCTGACAAATGTTCTCCAGAATTATTCCAGTCAGAATTGGAGAGTATATACCTACCATCTGAAGTTTATGATTCTTGCCACGCATCAAGACCTATCCAGTTACAAATGTAAGGGAATTAGGCATATAAACAGATTCGATAAAACTGCTCAGTACATATGTATACACACACACATATCTATGTGTGTTTTTAGAATACTACAGGCTTCAGGTATATACTGTTGGTCTAAGATTTAAGAGCTTTCAATTCACATCTAGATGTAAAATTTGGACTTGTTGGACTTTTCGTATTTTTAAACGAACAGATTTTCTGTTAATGTACAAGCAAAAGTAGCAATCTGGCAGAAGAAGCAGTATTTAGTTTATGCATCTGTATGCATGACTCTCAGATTCCTTTCTCCTTCTTTGCTGATAAATGACATTTTATTAGAAAAAAATAAAACCCCAGATGATCATTAACCACAGGCCAAAAAAAAAAAAAAAAATCAAAGAAGCAACAATCCTTCAAGTATTAAAATTCAATAAACAATTAGAGCACTTAGATGTTTTTTCAACTAGGCATATAACAAGGACATTCTTGTTTTACTGTTACATTAGTTAACTCAAGATGCATTGCAAACATACTGGGAAAATCCCTTTGTTTCCTTACTCAAAGTAGAAAATTATGTTTTCAGACTGGTAAAACTCATTTTTACATTACAGGTGACATGCAAACAATTTGGGCTTTTTGAAAAAAATGATACTTACTTTTTCTTCCTTTTTTGTATAAAGAGAATTCATCCTCTTTCATAAAAGGGGAAATTTTTTTTGGTCACCTAAATTTTAGCAGCTCACTTGTTTCAACAAATATATTTTGGAGAAGCACATGTACATCACCATTCCAACAGGATATAACAAACAGGACATAGAGACAAAACAACATCAGATTACACTGAGAAAAAAAATAGTTTTAGTGATTGCAAAAGAACAGTGAAAGAGAAGCCATTGTCATACCACTTTGCAAAGTTGTAGCTTCTGCTACAGAGTGAGGTTTGACACCACAAAACTCTCCTCTGTGTAAGTCAAAACTGTACTTATACATCAATCAGGCAACTAAACCCTCTTGTTGATTGACCTTCGTGGATCCCAGACTCCCACTACTCTCCCCTCAAAATACTGCCTCTCCAACACATTGCATCAGGAGTTGAGAGAATCTCTGCTGCCTTAGAGAAGAATTTATGACCCCCTAAAACCTTCACAGAACTCTTCTACACATTAGTATTCACTCATGTTGTGTGCCAGGTTTTGCATGTGAAATAGATCTTAAAATTGACTTTACCATCTGTGATGTCACTAATACAGCAGTCAGTGAACTTCCTGAAACAGTATGACTATGAAGGATGCATCTATTTTGCCACAGATTTCTGTAAAACAAAATGTTTTTCAGTAATTAAAGCTGGAGATGAACAAAGAAGGTACTCCGGGAAAACCACAGATTAATTTAAGCATAAATGACCCATTTAAGGTTTTTTTTCACTCAAGTAATGACTGAAGAAAATGAGTTCAGAGACTGATGAAGGATGCTGAATAGGTAATTATTGCTATTACAAACCTCTTAGTTTAATTTGTAGGAAATATGATTTGAAAATTAAATAGTACTTCATTTTTTTATGTTTCAGTGTGGACTCTCTTTCAGCTGTGTTTCTCAGAATGTCAAGGACCTTTCCTTTTTCATTAATGATAGTATTAGATAACCAGAAGGATCCATTTTTTCAACAGCATTACCTCAGCAGTAAATTACATTTTCCACTTCTCAGGTTCCTAGACTAAAGATCTGTAGGTAAGAAGAGATAAGGATAAGATCTGGACACAGGTAGAGACACACGGAGGCTGATTTATGAGTGAAGACATAACATGCACCACAAAGCTTCTACTTTCAAAATTAATAATAGATGAGGACAAGACTACATGCCCTACAAGGCAAAAGTAATTCACCTGTTTTGTACTAGCCCTTCACTTCAACTACTCTCCTCCTTCACTGTTTACAATGAGATTTTTCGCATTTCTTCCAGTTGGACATAAACAACTAAGTCAATGACAGCAAACACTGTCTGTATTGCCACAGTGGTGTTTTTTGAAATTTTTTAACCCTCCATTTTTTTTCAAATCTGTTACAAATGTTACAGGGTCCAATGTCCAAATATAAAAAAGCAGACTTTCATTGATGATATAAACGTGGCTTTCCCACTCTTTGAATTTCTGTTTTTAAAACAATGGGAAACTAAAATTTTATTCTTGGAAATATTGCTTGGCCTTACAGAAGCATTTCTACATTTGCTGAATGGTGATCACAGTAATGATACATCCCCCGTACAGCAGGAAAAATAAAGACATTAACTAAAAGGCCTCTTCTCCAGATGACATAGAAACATTAAAGATAATTTTGTTTGCCAGTTGGTTACAGGTATATACTGTAGAGAATGTGTAGAAGCTATATGTTCTGTACAACAGTAGGCTAAGAATGAGAAGAATGTTACATTCAATGCTTAGCAAATTTATTCTGTGGCAAATTTACCCAGTGACCTTGCAGAACGAACTGCTCCATTCATTTTCACTTCAGACACTCTAGCTTTAAAATCAGATAAAACTAAGACCCTACTTCTGTGAAGCCTAGTCAGGCTTGTTCAACAAGCATGGTGGAGTCATTGAATGCTATTGTTCAAGAGTGGCTCTGAGGGGCAAAATTACATAATGCTGAAGGCCTTTTTTCTATAGGGATGCAGAGATGTAATGAACCATGTTTCACCATGGCATGTTGACGACACCTATTTGACAACAGTCTGTCTACAAACATATGGTCTTGAACTTATGTGATGGTCTTACTTTATAGACTAAGCTACTGGAATGAATGATAACACAGGAACATCCTAAAAAAAGTGAAGCACGATTAACATTTTTGTTGAACACAGTGGGATGGATTCATCAACCATAAAAATTTTTTGAATAATTAACTGTGGTGAATTTTTCATAAAAAAAGCTCAACATTCATACAGTGTAATTATTACAGTATGAAACACATTTGAATTAAAACAAGATAACTTTGTCATTGGGTAGGTAAATTCATAGTGCCAGTAAATGTTCTCCTCCCCAGGTCTAGGAATTACGTGCCTAACATTCTCTTGCAGTACACAGTACAAGCTACTATTAATAATATATCTATAGCTGAACATAAGGTATGGAGGGAGTATTTAAAATGTTTAATTATTCAAATGAAGGAATTAATTGACTGTGCCTTTTTTGCAGTTCCACAATATTTCTAAACATTGGAAGAGCTCAGCATGCTAGGAAGAATATAATAAGTGTCTAGGAGGAAATAAAAGCTAAAATAAGTGGAAGCTGAAAACTTTCCTAATAGCTGAAGCTATTGCATGCAGACTGTATATGTGTCATTTGGAGTTACATGCATAAATCAAAACCATGATACATTCCTATGTATTTGGGTTCATGAATGGAAAGAAATCAGATAACAAAAATATGAGCTTATCATTCCTAGCAGAGTGTAGGCTGGTGGTGTTTGCATATTAACAACCTAGCCAAGGCTCTTGCAGAGATGGCAAGATTACCATTTGGTGTTGGTATCTACCAATTAACTTCAATATCAAGAAAAAATAAATTTACTTATGTCTTTTAATTAAATCTGTAGCACATGTGAATTCACAATAAGATGGGTGGTTATGCATGCGTCTCTTCCTTGTAAATCTTTTTTAAGTTAGTATTTGGCATGAATGGAAGAAATCTTTTCAGGGAAAAGGTACGTCACATTTAACTGCTTATAAATCCAGTATATGGCTTTGGTCTTCAGTGTTTATGCTTAGACTTTCAAGGGGTGTCTTTTTACTCCCATTTCATGATGCATTCCGTAACTCAAAAATGTTTTCAGAGAATACAGTGACTGTTTGTGTTACAGATGCCATAGGAATTATATTGTACTCAGTGAAAACCCTGAAGAAAGACTTTAAACGTGAACAAGTATCACTGATTGGAGAGCCAGTGGAGTATATCTAGTGTTGGTGTAGTGCTCATACTTGTCCTACCACTTTAGTTTTGAAGAGTGAAGCGAAGTCCAAAAGATTCACATTTAGGCTTTCCATGACAACTGTAAGCAAGATGATACTCTGCTTCACCAAAGAACCTCTTCTTTATTTTTATGTCCTTCCTCATATTTATTTGGAGTAGCTTCTTCATCTCTTACTGATGGTTTCTGTTAAGCAAACAAAACAAAAACAACAGAAAGAAACTAGGGACAAGTTCTTATGCTGAGAAGGTGAAAGTAGGATTCAGAGTCCAGATTCTTGAACTGATTATGAAGAGACACCTGCTTGCTATCTTCTGCTAGATATTTAATCTCCATAGAAGAGCACTGGGTGAGACAGACCACCGTGATCAGCACTTCATTGTTGGTTGCCATGTTTTGCACTCACTATGCAGACTTCTAGGTTCATCCTTCTGAGGCATTTAACTCTCTCTGTGTCCTACAGAGAAGGCTTATGTATCTGAGTCTGAATTTGAGCTGCATCTCCAAAAGACTGGCTTTGACATACAAAATGTGATGTAACACTGTATAAACAAGCAGTACTTCACAACATAATACACTTCTGTATATAAAATATGTATTTTATTGCTGATTCCAAAATGACAGGACCTTTTTACTATCATCAGTTCACTTTAGTAAGGCCTCTGACACCATTTCCCACAGCATTCTCCTGGCGAAACTGGCTGCTCATGGCTTGGATGGGCACACGCTTTGCTGGGTAAAACACTGGCTGGATGGCCAGGCCAGAGAGTTGTGATGAACGGAGTTAAATCCAGTTGGCTGCCGGTCACCAGTGGTGTCCCCCAGGGCTGGGTGTTGGGGCCACTCCTGTTTAACATCTTTATTGATGATCTGGACAAGGGGATCGAGGGCCCCTTCAGTCAGTTTGCAGATGACACCCAGTTGGGTGGGAGTGTTGATCTGCTCAGGGTGGGGAGGGTCTGCGGAGAGACCTGGGCAGGCTGGAGCCATGGGCTGAGCCCAACTGGGGGAGTTTCACTGAGGGCAAATGCCGGGGGCTGCCCTTGGGCCACAACAACCCCCAGCAGCGCTACAGGCTTGGGGAGGAGTGGCTGGAGAGCTGCCAGTCAGAGAGGGACCTGGAGGGAGTGATTGACAGCTGGCTGAACAGGAGCCAGCAGTGTGCCCAGGGGGCCAAGAAGGCCAATGGCATCCTGGCTTGTGTCAGCACTGGCGTGGCCAGCAGGGACAGGGAAGGGATCTGAGCCCTGTACTCGGCACTGGTGAGGCTGTACCTTGAATACTGCGTTCAGTTTTGGGCCCCTCACCCCAAAAAGGCCATTGAATGACTCGAGCATGTCCAGAGAAGGGCAATGGAGCTGGTGCAGGGTCTGGAGCACAGGTCTGCTGGGGAGCGGCTGAGGGAACTGGGGGGGTTTAGTCTGGAGGAGGCTGAGGGGAGACCTCATCGCCCTCTACAACTACCTGACAGGAGGGTGCAGAGAGGGGGGAGTGAGTTTCTTTAACCAAGGAACAAGCGATAGGACAAGAGGGAATGGCCTCAGGCTGCACCAGGGAAGGTTTAGACTGGATATTAGGAAGCATTTCTTTCCAGGACGGGTTGTCAGGCGTTGGGCTGGGCTGCCCAGGGCAGGGGGGGAGTCCCCATCCCTGGAGGGGTTGAACAGTCGGGCTGACCCAGCGCTGAGGGATCTGGTGGAGTTGGGAACTGTCAGTGTTGGGTTAATGGTTGGACTGGATGATCTTCAAGGTTCTGTTCAACCTAGATGATTCTGTAATTCTAACCTAGTCTCATCTGCCACTATATTGTTTGATTATTTCTGCAAAAAGTATTAAAGAATTCTGAATTCTTAAGAATTTGCCAGTGCTGAACTTTTGGCAAAATAGCATTCATTATTATACTTCCAAGCATACCTAGATGGAGATCATCACATTCCTTGCTAGAACAGGCTGATGGAAAGCAACTATTCTGTTTGCCTCTCTAGAAATTTTCAAGGTTAATTTGGCTCAAGAGAAGGTCAAACTTAACTGGAAACCAGGTTGATTTACATATTTATTTTCAGGCAAGCTATAGTCAAAATGTAAATATTGTTAAATATAAAATATATAGCCATATAAACAAATTATTTATGCAAGTCAGCCTGTTTTCATTCATCTAGCAAGAAGAAGGAGGAATCTGTGCAGGGGTTCAGCATATGCATAACTTTTGTCTGCCCCAAAGCCTTCTTTTGAGAATTTATTTGGGACTGAACTGAATGTTTGTATAAGTCTAAATTTCTTTCCCAGTGCAGGTTTTGTAAGCCAGTATTGCCACACTGTAGTAGAGATCCTCCCACGGTGCGTTTTAAGGCATTGAGAGATCTGTACATGATCTGTTCATGCGCTTGATATGCTACAATACTTGACGTCCATCTACCCTAAATAAGGACGAGAAGCTTGTCTAGGAACAGGCTGGGAAGCCCTGACCTGAAGAAGCATCTGTTACCTTGCTGTCAGCCAGAAATAATGATACCATAAACAGACTGGTACTAGAATTTCCAATCTTCCCTCTTGGCTTCCAAAGCCAGAAGAAATCTGTGTAGTTCTGGTGTTGCATTCTATTTTTCCCTTCAGCTCCTCACTGGGCAAACAGTCACCCTTTGTCTTAATAAAAAGAGTGGTCAATTTTTCACTAACAACCAGCAGAGAATACTTGCTTTTAAGGCTTCTGCCAAGTTTGCTTAATTGGACTCTTTAGATGAAAAAAGCTAGCATAAGGCTATGCTAGTAGTCTCAAAGCTCTGATTTTCACACTTTAGCACTAATTTACTTCTGGATAAACTTTGGTTAATCAGATTTCTGCAACTCAAGCAAATAAAGAGCAAAATTCACCCTGGCTGAAAGGAGCCCTGGTCCCATTTACATCCATTAGAATTTCATCTACTAATAGTCTCCTAGTACTTACTACTTCATTCATCTTTGAATAAAATTATTTTGGAAGCATCCAGGTATGTACACGTATGAAGTATTTCAGTAGCTAAAATCCGTTCAGAATTAATTTCATAATTAAAAATATTTTACGCTTAACTCCTAATATACAAAAAAACAGATTTATAAACCTTGGAGACTGGCATCTGGTTTCCCCACAACAACAGTTCTTTGACTTACCTCTGAGAATACCTTGTTCTGCAGGTGAAAAATTAGCACCTTGTCCATATCCACCCAGATCTGACTTGCAATGATACTGCCAGCAAGGACACAAAGCAGTGTAAAGTGCAATGGCATTGTTGTACAATGCAGCTGTTAAGAATTTTGAAATTTAAAATACTGGTGCTTACTATTTGAAACTTAGTTGAATAAATATCTTGAGAAAGGTTTTGTGAACCAATGAGATTGCTATTATTTTTCACAGTTCTTTCTTGAAAAAATAAGAATTGCAATATTTCTTACATATCCTAGACTAGCAAGTATTTATCTAATCTTCTAGATAAAAACAAACAAAACCCCCTCATGCTTGTATAAATCCTGTGTAAATAGAAAAAGTGCAAGGTAGAAGTTAACTTAGAGGACTTTCTGTTCGAGCTTCTGAACAATAAATCTCACCTGAACAAATATAGCAATACTATTCTGGGTAAAAATTGCTTAAGATGACTGAGCAGACAAATAGGTATATAAAATATTTTTTTGCCAAGAAGGAGAACTCACATTTACATATTTATCAGCTAAGGTTTGAGAGGAGTTTTTTATCAAGAGAATAATACACCTTATGGGTGTATTTCTGAAAAAATCGTGCACCTCTCATACAGTCTAGACTAAATCGAAGTGAAGAGAGCATTTTGCGATTTCTGCAAATAAATTTGTAAAGACCAACAAGACTCAACAGATTTTTAGGACAAAATCATAAACTTGTTGTGGTGAGCACCATGATGTGTGGGGGAGGAGGAAGAAGTGCCAGCTGGATCCATCATCTATCTTGGCAATTATAATCTGTTCATCACCATGGTATCAGAACACCTTTACAAGCGCTATGAGAAAGATCTCCAGTTTCTCCTCATGTCCTAGGAGGGATGGCTTTGTTATTATTATTATTATTGTGGAGCAGGTAGGTGAAAATAAAGGATTTTACCTTTTAAAGAGCTGAGATTTGTAATTGTTCCAATATCATCAGGGAATGAACTCCACAGCTGTATACCAACTGCCAAGAAAATTTTATCTGTTCATGGTGCAGAGATGACTCTTCTGTTGTCCCAGTGGAATGCAAGTGTAGTGAAAGGTCACAAAGTCAGCGAGAAATAGTCTTCATCCACTTACACTGTCAGGGCACAGAAAAGTTGCTTAGGATGGATGTAGGCAGGAAGGTAGAAACAAGGATTGTTGAATACACAGCTGATTTTTATTGGCTTCTCTAGTAGTGCGGGCAGCTTCCATCAGCATATGTGCTCGAGAGCTGTCCTTATCACTCTGCCAGCAGACCATGCCTCCCTTGGGCTTCAATGTACTAATGGGCATAGAGACTGGAGTTCCGTTTGAATACATTTTGAGCAATATATAGCTATCTGCACTGGACCTTAAAGATGCACTGTATGCCAAAATATTATTTCCTTAAATATTTCTACATTCTCTCATAAAACAGGCATCAGAATGTGACCCCTATCTTTGTTTTGTTTTTAACTTTTTCTGCATGTTTTTTTCTTTATCCTTTAATGTTAGATCTCAGTTTTGCTTTCATTATGAATAACATTAGCATTATAAAATGACCTCATTAAAACAAAGGGAATTTTATGTCCTATAAAGAACATCTCAATGAGAATAAACTTATTAAATCTTCATCCTTAGAGTGGAATCTTCACTCCATTGAATTTAACTGTAATATTCCTGTTAACACTAATGAGTCACGACTTTGTCCTTTGCATACAGCTGTCAATAAGTAATTAATGATAACCAACACACCTAATACTATAAAGATCCTTTGCAATGAGATGAAAAGACTGAAAACTGGACCCAGGTTCAGGCTGTGCATGGAGGATCTATTTCTGATCTTGATGTGCAAATGGTTTTTTTTTTAACTTGAGCTAAACATTATGACAGAAACAAGTGAGATAATTGGGTATTATGAGATATCTGATCTTTGTCACTTATGGTCATTTTATGTGTTGAAATACTTTCCTTGTTTATGTAGGAAAGCGATCCTATTGTTCAGCCATCTAAATTATCTGTTTCTTCATCATATCATCAAGGCTCACTTCAACTCTTCTCGTTTGCACAGAAATTACATGCAATTTTCTTTTTTTTTAATTTTTTTATTTTATTTTTAAATAAGAACAATCACTATATTCACAGGGAGAATTTGTTAAACTGGAAAATCATATTTAAGATATCAAGGTGTATATAAATCACAAAATTCACTTTGAAGAGGCCAGCTTTCTGTCAGGTGTGTGGGAGTGAATGACAGACTAATTCCCACACACACCCAAGAAAATTGTGAGTTGTCCTTTTACCCAGTATTCAGTTACAACTGGCCCTCTCTCTCTCTTATTTCTATATTATTCCTTTTGCAGCTTCTTTACATTTTACTTCAATGTTACTTGCCTATATAAGTATACATACCAAATAATCCATCCCGAAAACTGTATACTCAGGTGCCAGTATTTTATGTCAAAAATGTGTTTAACCTTATTGTACTTTGCAAAAATATCCTATATATGTGTTAGGGAGCAGATATCCTAAATACATTATTAACATTAGATTATGCTTAGCAGGTTAGAGATGATTTGCTGATTTAAGTAAACACTACAACAAAAAGCCACCACTAGAACCTGCTGTCAGCATCTCTTTGCACCACTTCTCAGGGCTCCCTAATGTGCATTTCACATTACAGTTAAAATCCTTTCATTTGTCCTATTATTTATCCAACTGTAGGATCACTGCACTTTCACACTAATAAAAAAAAAAACACTTTTGACAAATATATATTACAAAATCACAAGAAAAAAGAAAGAATGATCATCAAAAATGTTCTGCTACACATTATTTACTTTAAGCATTTACTTTTCAGTTTACTATTGACATGATGAAAGAGCAAGGAGACTGGACTCATGCCTTTTCATTCAAGACAGGTGTAACAGAATACCCAGACAGATGTTTTAAATAGATATTCCATATATGTAGGTATAACAGAGTCGCAATGTACTGAGGAATATCAATGATGAGCCTTGTTAGCATCAGAATGCTCTCTAGAAAGAAAACATAAGAAATACCATTTACTTTTCCACCTTGAGACCTCCATGGTTTTTTGACCCATTTGTCAGTATATCTGGTTGATAGATGAATTCTTCTCGCTGGCTATCATGCTAGAGGACAGAGAAACAAATCCCTTTGAAGCCAGCTTCAGTACTGCTCCTTACATTGGCTGTCAAGTGGAGTCAACAAGGGACAGTTGTTACCATCTGCCTAAAAGCGTAGTTTGGAACCTGTATGTGTATTTATGTACATTAATAGTTTTTCAACATACGTGCCTAAATTTAGTCTCTGGATTCATTATTGGGCTTTCAAATATGTGACCGTGTTTTCAGAAGTACTGACCGCTCAGATGTCTGGTGATTTCAGTGTAAGCTGTGATTATCCATCATCTCTTGAATAAAATCACCCAGTGCAGTTTCCATTTTAAATCAGTGGAAAGACAGTTGTTGAATTTAGTAGATACTGAGTTGGCCTGTGGATATTTAGCCTTTGGCAACCACATCTGACACTACTGGCCAGGTATGGTAATCATGTAAGTGAATCTGATAGCCACGTGAAAACTGCAGTGTCATGTAATCAAAAGAGTATCTGTGAGAGACGAACAGTATCACAGGACCATTATTACTTTCACTATACCTCTTATATCATATGGCTTGTGACATGCCATTTTAAAAGCCAAAGCATCTTTTAACAGTTAGCATACTTAAAAAATGGAGCTGTCAGAGAAATTTTCTTCATAAATCTGAAAGTTCCTAGATTTATATATCATCACTACACGTAAGATACAAAATACATCGAGCCTGGGATGGGCATGTTGTGACAATGATATGGAGAGACATCATTAAAGCTTATTATCAGGGAAGCACACTAAAAAGGTCTAAAGTTCAGTAAGAACTTTTGATTTTGGTTGCCTGACAGTACATTTTGGAAGACATGCAAAATATACGGTGGGTAACATCTTTTGTTCGTTAAGTAATACAGCAACTTTATATCTCTGTGAATAGCAAGTTCTTCACTTCCAAGGTTTACAGCTCACTTCTGTAGCCCTCGAAGGTTAATAGTACTAAAGCTGACAGACTATTAACTGACACAGATTTGACTTCTTCCTGTTCTCGATTCCATTTATGGATGGAGAATGCGCATTATAGACTAAAACTTGTCCACCTCTTAATCTCAGTTACTGAAGAGTTTTTAGAAGAGTTATTGGTTAGATCAACTCCTCTGCTGTTCTAACATACAGCGGAGTCAGACAGCAGAGGACTGGAGAATTTTCACTGCTATGTGGCCTATGTCTAAGGACAGCTTCGCTATGCTCAGGTACAGTATACAGCCTATTTATACATGACTTTAACCTTGAAAATTTTTAATGCTATTTTAGGTGTTTAGAAAGGCTTCCTTTCTGCCTTGAAAAGTTGGAAGTCATGGGAACAAAGGTGGCTGGGTTTTCAGCTGGAAGGATACAAAAGCAGATCCAATTTTTTTATCCTCTGTAGCCTTTCTTTTATTTTTTGTTAAAAAGACAAAGATTTTGTTGGCATGACTTTGGAATGATCTGCAAAGCCTTGTTTGTCAGCTGCGGTAATCCTCAGACACCTGGCCAATAATTCCAGATCTAAATTCCATGGCAGTCTAATTTATAACAAGCAGAAACATACCTTGTTCACAGGTACTGTTACAATTCAAAAGTAACATCAGTTTTGCCAAAGAGAGAAGCTGACTGGCAGCTTTCCTTGTTCAGAATCAGAGCAATAGCTGTGCAACAGGCAAACCTGAGGGCACAACTCATTTTTCAGCTAAACTGCTGAAAGGTGCTTTAGACATTTTGGCACTGTTTTCCCACTGCTGTATACTGAAGGCGTTTGCAGTATACATGTGTTTCCTCTTGTATATATGCAAGTACTCCACTTATTTTCTAAATTTATGTGAATTTTTCTGAATTTCCTTTGAATTAAACTGAAGCTACAAGAACTCACAGGATTTCATTAAGTCCACTCCAAATGTGAATGCTGTTACTGCCTCAGTCCTAACTCATGCAGTAACTACAGTTTTGGTTTTACAAGAAGACCGAAGAGAAAAATATTAAGTGATAAAAGTAATTTCTATGTTGTAGAATTGCAATAAATTACTTCCTCCTCAGTGAGCCATGAAAACAAGTCTCTCATGCTTTTTCATTCATAAAGCATTTCCTGGCTCATTAAGATCCCTTGATGGTGATCCCTTTGTTATGTGCAAAGTGTATTTTTTTCAGATTTGATGACAATAACTACATTTTCGTAAGATGTTCTAGTTAAAGTTGCTATGAATTAATGAAATTGTAAGAACAAGCGTGTTCTGTCCCACTCTGTATGTACCTCTTTTTTAATGAAAAGAGAAAGGTTAGTTGAAAAGATGTATGGTCAATCATTATAAAAGAAGTTTATTTAGTGTCAACACACTGCAGGCTGGGATTTTATATGTTGCTGCAGTGATATAATAACTAATGATTGCAATTATTGGCTAAAAGAACAAAGACTTATGAGGTGCTAGCTGTGTAACTAAGAAATGCCTAGAAACAATGGTGTTTTAACCATCCAGCAAGCCAATGGGAAAGCATGCTCTTCAGGGAGGAATGACAAAACTTAGTAGAAACAAAGAGGGCTGTCTGATATATGCTGATTCAAGAACGTAGAGGTCTTCAAAAGAAACATCTGTGTTGTGTCATTCAGGGCCATTTACAATACTTGTAAAACACAAGACTGTTTTTGGAATCTATAAGCCTCATGTTACTTGTAGCCTCCTTGTTAACGCATTTTGCTTCTTCAACTCATATCTGCTAAGGTTTTTCTTTCTTGTCTCAAGCTACCTTATTGCTCCACAGCAGACATCTTCTAACATTTAACTGCACATTTAAAGATTAGTGATTGCAAACATGCTGCCAGTTGGCCTCCTATAGTAGAAACATCGCCTCTTTTGTTTTCCAGCTGCAATACATTTTGTATCTATACATCCAAACATCCCATTACAGTGTGAAATAACTATCAAGGAAATAGACATTGACTGCTTCATTCCAGTTTCCACATGACACTTCTTATCACAAAATACCTTTCACATCAATACTACCTGAGATAAGGCCTGTCTAGCTGCTTTTTTTTGACAGATTTTCAAGCTCTGGAATGTCTGTTTATAATAATGATTGAGCTATATGGCATTTCTCTGGAATTAATGATTGACTAAAAAACTCCATTGACTCAGTGCTCAGCATAGGACTGTTCTCTCTAGCAGGTAATCAGTCCCTGGAAAATACTCAGAGGTTGCATCAACATTGTTATTATTAACAAAAATTAAAAATGGAATTTGGAATGTGATAATTGCAATTGCTCTATATGTTCCAATTGTTCTATATTCTTCAGATTTATTGCCACTTCAACATTCAGGTTAACTCATTAACTTTCCTAATTTTACTCTTTTCAAGCTCTCTTATTTACATAAAAAACTCTGCAAGAATCAGTTCTAAGAGTATATACAATTAAACACAGAATCAAACATGCATAATGCACAGATACATGTATAGAGTATGCATTTATATAACTTCCACCGAGACATGGCTATACATGGCTACAGAATTTACCAGGAAAAAAAGATGCGTCTATTTTCTAGCTTAAAGTTGAACAAGCATTGCCATTGATCCACACATGAAAGTCTCAGTGAAAACAAGTGAAAGAAATTAGAGGAAAATATAATAGGAATACTTAATTTTGTACAAGGTCTGTGCCTAAAATTAAGTATTTCACTGAAGTAAATAGATATGAGCTTGAATAAAGACAACTCTGTAGGTTCTAGTTGAAACATTAATCTCTCAATTGTTTAAGAGGCAAAATGAATTCCTTATGGGCTAAAACTGTAGAAAAGTAGGTAACTATTACTTACCTTAAAGTAATGTCAAAAAGAGAAGGCTTGAAAGTGGAAGGCGATGGTGCTAAACTGGGAAATCTTTTGTTTCTCAACTTGATAAAGACAACTGAAATAAATTAAATGTTTATTGACTGACTTCATTGAGAAAAGCTTTATAAAAATCACATAATGACCCAGGATGTGCCTCAGTAGCCATTTCTCCCAACTAGTTTTCTTATTTCCATTACTATACTTAATGGATTTATATTTCCAATCATCCAGATGTTCTTACAAATACATGCTATAAACCCATTAAAACACACTGCCACAGGTCTAGTAAAAATGGGTCATGCCCTAGTCTAGAACACCTTTAGTTCATTATTAGAGATCTAAGCCATGATACAGCTAAAATAACATTACTGCTAATACAACTAACAGGCACAGAGAGCATAACAACTAGAGTAACTTATGATTAATTAGGGTAACATGATTTATGGGGTTTGGGTTCTATGGGTCTGATCCAAAGTCTTATGGTGCTACAGGAAACATTTTTTTTGGAGGAGCTTTAATCATCCTCCTGTTTTCCCCAAGCACATGCCGCTTAGGCTCAGATTCTGATCGCATGGACCCAAATCCCACAAATGTTAGATTCTAGCCTAAATACTTTGGGCTTTTTTGCTATAGGGAAATTCTTAAGGAAAACCCCAGGAACTTGTACCATAGTTAGTCAGGATTAATAGCCCATAAAATAAATAATTTCTGCACATGTAGAGCACTAATCATGCAAAATATTTAAGCAGCTTTTTAGCAGTCAGATCAAGGGGGAAACTTGCATAATCTTAGGCGCCTGACAGGACTGGACCTTAACTGTCTCTAGATGCAATAATAAGTATGGAATGAATCAATTTTGTGCAGTATTTTCAGCACAAACTGCATCACAAAGTGTTAAATAATAAATAATAGCAGAGAGAAGTAGACGCAGGGGAGGAATGATATGATTTCAGAGGAGACTTGAAAGAAGATGTTGATGAGGTGGAGGTTTTAAGAATTAAATATTAAAACCCGAAAAGGCTGGATTTGGCTGGGACTGATTGTTTTTCTCTGCTGAGAAATAATGGGACTTTCTAACCTCTCTCCTGGACAAAGACGCAAGGCTTACTGTCAAACTGTTCAGTGGAATCATCACTGTACTTAGAGTCTATTTTTAAGAGAAGGCAAAGGATCACAATTAGCTAACTACAGCCCTCTCCGATTCCAAACGTCTGCTTTGTCCTCTGCCTCACCTTTCTGTTTATTTACCGCTTAACAACTCCACCCGGAGTTGGCTGAAGTTCCTGAAGTGCGGCAGCAATCCAGCCCCCTCGCAAGAGCCGGTGGGAGAGGAACGGTAGCGTGGCACTGCAGAGCCCAGCACAGCCCCTTCCCCAGAGACAACAGGAGCCCGCGAGGCCCCAGCGAGGCGATCACAGACGATCCCTTTACCCCGAGGAAAAGGGAAGCTGCTTTAAGCACCAGCCCACACTGTTAAATCACGCCATAATGGGCTTATTTCCTACATTTGGTGGCAGCATAGTATTCAGGATAATATTATCGCTACTTGAGCAGGTTGCTGCCAAACCAAAAGACGGAGCTGAGAGAGTTAAATAACGGGGATGGGGTGTGAATCGCTAAAAAGTCTTTCCCAGAGTCAGTTCTCTGTTTGGGGGAAGTTATTTTAATTCTGTGTCTCGCAAACAGCCTCACTGTGTCCTCTGGAGCCAGCCCGACTGACACCACAACGATTTTTAAAATAAAGGATGTGCAGGGGCAGCTCATCCTCAGCAGCCGGGGAGGCGGCCCCGCTCCGAAGCGTGCAGTGCGAGTAAGGCTGTACCTGTGCCCAGCGCCGGGGCAGGGCAGCGCCCGCCTGGGCGGGAAGTCTCTTATGTAAGGGATGGC
>NW_020799118.1:4528743-4983652 GCF_003259725.1 Athene cunicularia | reverse complement strand
GGCGGGGGGCTGTCCGTGGTGCTGAAGGCGAGCGCGGGCTGAGCGGACGCCCGGCCCCTGACGGAGCCCCTTTATGTTCAGCTCCTGGCGCAGCGCAGCATCCAGCAGCAAGAGCGGCGGCGGCGGCAGCAGCAGCGCTGAGCCGGGGCTGGCAGGCAGAATGGAAGGCTTTATTCGGCTGCTCTTCGGCTACTTGGTGGCGGACCTTCTCACGCTGGTGTGTCGGGCTCAGGAGAAAGCTGGCCAGCAGCTGGGGAGCTTCGTGGTGCTCTCAGGAGGAAACCACTCCAGCCTTGGGGAACAGCTAGATCCCTCCGAGCCACCTCCCACCCCGGACTTCTGCAGGGGCTACTTTGACGTGATGGGGCAGTGGGACCCCCCCTTTAACTGCAGCTCTGGGGAGTTCATCTTCTGCTGCGGCACTTGTGGCTTCAGGTTTTGCTGCAAGTTCAAGAAGACAAGGCTGGATCAAAGCACCTGCACAAACTATGAGACACCGTTGTGGATGAACACTGGGAAGCCTCCTTCCCGCATAGACGACCCTCTGCATGACCCTACCAGGGATAAAACCAACCTCATTGTCTACATCATATGTGGGGTTGTGGCAGTCATGGTGCTGGTGGGGATCTTCACCAAACTAGGGCTGGAGAAGGCGCACAGACCCCAGCGGGAGCACATGTCCAGGTAAGGCTGAGTGCCAGGCAGCAGGGTCCCCTTCCCCCCTACCTCCTCCCCTGCCCCTGAAGAGGAGAGAGGAGCCCATGTGTTCCTGCTAAACAAACAACTCCTGCCAGGCAGTCTGCATTCCCCTGCAAGGCGACTGAGAGAGACCAACTTTGGTGAGCAGAGGTCCTGTGGTTCCCCAAGCCCAGGTTATCAAAGTACATGCATACTGAGGAAGACTAGAAATAATTGTGGAATCTGCACAGACAGTAGTCCATTTTTATCTGCAGTGTCTGACCCTCTCCCCAACAAGATCCAGCAAGTGTTCCCGGATATACTGTGCATGAATAGGAAAACAAAAAAAATCCTGAAACCAGCAACACTGAATTATAGAAAGCCTGATGGGTTCCCTCTTCCAACTGTTTCAAAGCTTGGAAAATGTTTTTACTTCTCAACAGAAGGATGTAAACAAATGTCATCTCACCCTCCCTCTCCAGCTGCAAAATTGTTTTGGCAGGACCTTCCCTACTCCCCCAACCCTTGCAAGTGTGTGAGCTATTTGTAAAATGTCTGAGCTGTGAAAATGAGCCAGGGTGGAAGGGAAGAGGGAGACACAAAAAGGAAAAGCTATTGTAAAATGTCTTTAGCATTATTTTCTCTTACTGTGAGAGGTAAAAAATGGCATATGAAAGTATTGTCTCATCCGTATGTGTGTGTTATACTCTGTATCCACAGTGTAATGGCTGAGTTATATCGAAGAGAACCTCCCCCACCTCGAGTCAGGCATGCTGTGTACTGTCTACTCCAGATACTGGCTGCCTAGTGGTGGATAGGCAGGTGGGCAACTCAGGACAGAGCCCAATGGCTTTAACAACATATTCCAAACCCAGATTGTCACAGCAGTTCAAAATCAAGGCATAACACATTTGTCAAGTTTGCAGTCTGTCTGATTCTTTATGCTAATCCCAGGCACATGAAAGTAAAGCAGATGGGGGAAAGGCATTAAAAAAGGCAAACAGCTCCATTAAAGAGTCTAAATAGATTCCAGCATATTGGGCAACGTCAGTGATGAAATGCAATTAAAAGGATACCTCCTACTGGACGTGCAGCGTGTCAGAAAGCTTCCTTTTGCCCTGACTGGCAATGGTGTAGTTCACAATCTTTAAAGCTTAGATGAAGAGTCATCATTTGAAAGACAGTCCAACAGATCAACTCAACACCTGGAGCCTTATATTTTACTGAACTTTCTGCATGACTTTTTGATTCACAGCTTATCCTGAAATGAACAGAGAAAGCCACAAAAATACTCCTGCAAGTGCATCACCAGTTCACTAGCAATTATTTGCTATTTATAAACTGGCTGATATGGATACGCTTTTACTACAGAGGATCAAAGCACGCTGCAGAAATTTTGGTCAACTTAACACTGTGATACTTCTGAAAGATATTTTTTTTTGTGGAGCAAGGTATAATAATCTTTTAGACATTTTGAATATTCTCACCTACTAAATTGAGAAAAGGAATATATGGGTCACAATTTATTTTTAAAATCTTACTCTTAAACTACAGTACTTGTTTGGAAAAAGCTCTCCCTTGCTTCATCCTCTTTCTGTAGTGTCTTCATGCAGGCAAAAAGGCAAGGCTCGTAGCAGTTACAAAACCCACGACAGAGTGAAGTTGTAGCCATCCCTGCCTATATATGGCTTAAATAGGTCCTATTTCTACTAGTAGAAATATTTGCTGCCTAAAGTACAGGTGTGAAGTATTCAGAAAGGATATTCTGTTTTAGTTTATGGAAATAGAATTATAGGGGATTGGAAAATCATTCAGAAATCCTTCAGTCATGTATGCATAAAGATTAGGGTTTTGAAGTGGTTCTTAGAAAAGGTCGTCTGTTACCCCAATTACTTAACAGTGTCTGAGATCTTGTACTTGTCTTGCCATGAAAATGTTCAAGACAGGATTATATAGAAACTTGGAAAGTCATGATCACATGGAAAAACAGTCACCCACTCAGTACACATAATAGCTAGTCATGTTCTGAAAAAGCAGCACTATAGCTTTTTTTTTTTAAAAAAAAAGTTCTCACACTCCTATTACTTTGATTTAAATTAATTTTAAAATTAATTTGAAAAGGAATTAGATTTTTAAATCCCTTTGGCAATCTAAAAATCTGTTCATTGAGTGAAGAATTGAAGTAACCTCTTTGTCCTCAAATGTGTGTTTAGCTGAAATACTCCATCCTAGCTCATTTTACACTAGTAATGTTCTGAAAAAAAGGCTGCAGTGCTTAAGAAATAATTTATCTGTTTAAACAGTTAATAGTACCAACAATTAAAAATAATATGTAGCCTATATTCATATTCACCTTCTTTTATAACACTCATCAGTACAATATCATGAAAACAAACTCAAAAAGAACACTTCTTATGTTTTTTTTCTGTGCTGAACCGTATTAATAAGCAAAAGTATAATGCATTGAGTGTTAGGTAGGCCAAACAAAAAGTACTAAGTGTTACTCCATTTTGGCTGGCAGCAAGAAACACACGGAGGCTGATTTGTCATCTATTTCCTTAGCTAAGATTGGCTTCTTTCCCTTCCCTAGCCAGTGGCTACATGAAGCACTTGAATCCTCTTCATTCCTATTAACAAAATCACCTATGGAAGGGATGGTACTGCTTAACAAAAAAGACAATGCATAATGTAAACCGATCTTTTTTTATGAGGGCTGATTTTTTTAAAAAGGTGGTGGCCAGAATACAACTGGTGTAAATTACGTATTTCCATTTTTGATTTACTAAAAATATTTTAAAATATGAACAGAGACCTGACACATGGGAATAAGAACACTGACTTATAAATAGGGAGAAAACTGTGCCACACTAATTCCTTGCATTATTTCATCTTGCAGTCAGTGTATCTGCTGTTGAAGTAAGACACTGGTGTGTCTTAAGTGTGGTAATGTTAATAGAAGAAACTTCAGAGGCTTGGTGAGCATAGTTTCTGTACAGTCAGTCACCTTTCATTACATTTTGTTTACTGCTATACCAACACAAACCAAGAACACTCGATTAATTTCACTGAATTTTCCTGAAATATTTGATAATGAAAAAGCAGCAGGGAAATGTATTTATTTAGTGAGAACAATATATAGGAAAAAAATCTCTATTGGGCAAGTTTTTTTTAGGAAAAAAAACAATCAAAATTTGTCCTTTTTTAGAGAGCTTGTTACTTCCTTTTGTTTTGAGAGAAAAGGCCAAGTGTGGCATTGGTGACATTTTCTTTCTTGTTAGATCAGTGCTTTTCAGTAAAACACTCTTACTGTTGGCATGGAACTGTAAATCTGAAAGATGAAAATGAAGAGGGGAGTACAGTATTAACACTACATGGCATATTTCATTTTAGACATCATATGATAAAGTTTTGTTTATATAATTCTTCTCATTTTTAAATTTGTTACTTGACATTAAAAGGAGATAAATATTCCCTTCAGCTACAATGTCCAAGAACTAAGCAGTAATAGTAGTGTCCAAACAGCATAACTCTTCCTTTACCCTCCTGCTTTCTAAGAGAATAAGGGAATATGATGGTGTATGTTATCAGATATGGCAAAAGGAATGAATGTGGCAGTCTTGAGCCTCAAAAGAAACAGAATTGATCTGCCTCATGAAGCAGATCTAAAAGCTCTGTTAAGGCATGTGAGGGCAGCATGTTCTTGCTGCTTAAGACTACATCAATGGGACTTCCAGGCTCCACTAGTTAAAGTGGAGAATCCTCTCTTGAAAATAAGTAGAAAAGGCAAGTGTTTTACTTCTGTTTCATCAAGGAGACTTTTCTGTAAATAAAACTACATCTTTGTCTTCTTCCCTAAACCTTGTGGAGAACGTGCAAAGAAACCAAGAACTGAAAGGACAATATTTACAATCATGCTTGTATGCTATAGCCCCTGTTTTTTTGAAGCAGTGCTGCTGAGTATGTTAGCAGCTTTCCAAATATTGTGAACCATCTGAGTTCTTTCTTCCTTCATACTGTGCTGAGCTCATGAGTTAAGTAAGTCTTTTGTTGATCATTGAAAAGGCATGTACCTGGGGCCAAAAATAGTCCGACTTGCCAAAATCCTGAATCCTATGTGTGAAATTATTTCCCTTATGGGTTTCGACCCAGTTTTAGAGGCAAAATACGACAAGTGACCTCTCATAAAATAACCTGTGTTTCAGCTTCTTCAAGCTTGTACCCATAAGGGAAATGCCTGGCTCCACATGCTTTATAACACCTGAAAACAGTATTACATATCCAAAGAGAAAAATCATATGGCAAGAGAAATGCTGAAGTTTTGTGATACTTGGATAGTTCTGGGACGCAAACTCCTATGTAGGTAGCATTTCTCCACTTCTCAGTTACTGCAATCAATATCAATACACAAGACTAAATTATATCACTACCTGAATAGAAGGTTATCTTGTGTTTTGCATTTCCTTAGAAAGCCCTTCAGTATAGAAAAGGTGAGATAAAGACTCTCTATGTAGATGTAATTTTTCAGTGGGACGCACTCTAACAATTTCTTCAGATAATGAACAAAATCTATATGACAATATTCAGGTGAGAAAAATGCATGAAGGTATTATAACAGTTTGTTGGTCTATGTGGAATTTTTCAAAGCAAATGTCTGTTCAAGGATTTTGTTACATATTGGGGCACAAACCTCCCTTTATCCATTTCATTAAATCGGCAAATCCCTAAAAGAACAAAATGCAGGTACAGCATTTCCTTTGTACTTCAGTTATACCAGCTGCTAGACATTTTTAACTCTCCCTGACATCAGTGGAAGATAAGGACAAGCTCTTTATTATATGTGCTATTTTGCCCTGAGAAGATTGTTCAACTTTGGCTAATGGTATAAACATAGGTGCTGTGTTGTTAAAAATAGAACTTGATGGTGAGTAGTTCCTTTTTTCTTAATATAGTGGGAGTTGGACAGCCAATTCCTTAAAACCCATTTGAAAAAAAGCCACCCTAAAATGGTAGAAAACAGTTGGCATTTTCACAGACAGGCAGTTGTTAATCTGCTATCATATGGGGTGTTATTTAAAGTCCACAGTGAACAATATTTACCATCAGATTAAGGGCAATGAGGAAAGCATTTCTGAAAACCCGCTCTCACAGAGTTGGGAAACACTAATCCATGTATTACAAGCTCTCACAGTTTTAACTTCCACATTGAAGTTAAGAACTTTCATTTGCTTTTCTTTCTTTCTTTCTTTCCCTTCCTAGAAATGTGTCCAGCTGCCTCTGGAATTAGAATTAATGGTGATGTCAATAATTTCCTGTAATTTTCTATACAAGAGATATTTGCATAATTGACTAGATATTAATGGTTTTGGTCCCCACTTATTTTAAACTATGATTTGCAATATAATGCTTTCCTTTTGCATCATTTTCTACATACTTTTGTGAGATCTCTTCTATAGAATTTTTATTATTCTGCTATGTAGGCCAGCTCTGCTATTTCTGCTGTATAAGCATTGCTTCAAATAGGAGCATCGCTCTGATACCATTAATCATTTGGTTACTGTCTTCTGACCTTTTACAGGATCAACAGAGTATTCTGTAACATGTGGATCACAACTGCAACTAATATTTTAATAACATAATGCTAGCCATAAACACAATGAAACATCAGTATTGTTCAGCTGTGTACCGAAGCAATGTTCCTGCAATCTTAAAGCAAGATACAGCTCAGGATTCCTCTCTCTCTGTAACTTAAATGAAGCTACTTTTTAATATTTAAAAGTACAGTGCTTCTTAGTCAAGAAATCATCATTTTACAAAAGTACAATGGAGGAGCTAGATGGCGCTTGCCATGGCTTTCAGCAGTGAATGTGCTTATTTTTATTTATTTATTAACTTATAAACTAGTCTTTCTTGATGCAGTGTCTGGAATGCTATGTAGTTTTGCTGAAAATTAAACTAAACTGGGCCCAGTGCCCAGCAAATGCATCCATTCCCTTAAAAAAAAGAGCTCAAAGTACTTAAAAATTAAAACTAGTAAAACAAAAAGGAGGCAAATAATGGTCAGTGATGCACTGACCTGAATAGAAAAGACTTGCATTGAACCATGAGGCCACTGGTAACACATACCATAACTTTCCTTTGCCTAAGGCAACAGCTTCTGCAGGTGGGCCAATTATTTTGTATGGCACAGTAGTTCAGCAGGTAGCTGTATGGCATATACCTAAGGGCTAATCCTGTTCCTACAGAAGCCAGCAGTAAAACTCCATAGCCCAGATCGACAGTTAGATGTTGCCATGCTGAGAGTTTCAGAGCTTAAAACTTAGTCACTAACTCTTGGGTCCACAGGGCTGATACAGGTGTGTGCGCTTATCTGTGTGCCTAAAAATGAACTTGTACTCGGCAGGACACTTGGCAGTGAAACTTGTCCTTAGAAAATACACCAGAGCAGAATGAATCTCTCTCAGATATAGTTACTGCCCCTAGCTCTGCAGAAAAAGTCCACAACCAGCACCAGGTTGGGCCTGGCCTAACTGTTAGAAGTCCTTTTGCTTGCTCCCTCTTTGCTAGCATAAAGCTTTCATCCAGTTTCTGAACTGGCTTCAAAGCAGCAAGGACTGTTCCTGTGCTCGCTCCATGTTAATGACTAGAACACTCATAGATGTTAGAAAGGACATTTTTGTTCTCTCCTTCTGGATGGGAAAAGCTTAAATCCCTGATCATGAAAAGTAATACGCCTACTGGATTTCTACACAAAAATCATGTGACCTTTCAACTCTGGTGTAATTTTTGAATGAAAATGGCCAAGGCCACTGTGTTGTGTGGTGTTCTATGCAAAGGCATGTGTGAGAATTTACTTTGTCAGGCCCTGCTGGTAACCTAGGTGTGAAGATAACTAATTTGTGAAAACTGTAGACAGGGGCTAGATGTTGAGGTGCACAGCTTAACCAAGGTGACAGGGTTACTGAGCACATGTAATGGCAGAACTCTGCAAGTCTCAACAAGCTTAAATTACATTCCTACAAAGCCAAGACAGCTAAAGAACGTAATGTGTGTCTGCATATTACTGCTAGCACACTGTCAAAGACAACCTAAACGGAGCCTTAGGTGCGAAGAAGTCTCACAATGAATCTGATTCCCTGATTTTGCTGTGAATGGAGCTGGTTTCTCAAGCAGACAGTATGATGGACTGCATCTCAGACTAAAAAAAACCAACCCTTGGAATATATTGGTAATGCCTTACAGATTTTGCAGGTTCATTCTGATTTTGTTTGGTTTTCAGGGCTCTTGCTGATGTTATGCGACCTCAAGGTCCCTGTACAACAGATCATATGGAAAGAGATCTAAACATTGTAGTACATGTGCAACATTATGAAAATATGGAGACAAGACCTCCTCCAAATAATTTACGTAAGTTGCATTATAACTTTATCAATATTTGGAATGCTGGCACTAAAATGAGCATTATGAAACAAATGTTGCTGGATGTCAAATGAGGATCAACAGTACATGGGTTCTTGAAAATTAGAAATATTTTTAATTTCAGAATTAGAAATAATTAGGAATCCTTAGTGCAAGTAGTGCAACACTAAGAGAAAGCA
Source organism: Athene cunicularia (assembly GCF_003259725.1). Lineage (NCBI taxonomy): Eukaryota > Metazoa > Chordata > Aves > Strigiformes > Strigidae > Athene > Athene cunicularia. The sequence continues at coordinate 4,975,379 of NW_020799118.1, read as the reverse complement.
ATTTTCAGTAGAAAAATTAGTTATTATATTTATTTTTAATTAATGGTGTTTGTTGACTAATGTTGGTTGTGTGTCGGTCTCCTCCTACCTGGTGTTTTTGCTCAGCTCATCAAGCTATGCTTTAATCTATGTTTTGTTATACCAAAATATGAATAGTTAAGCTTACAGCAAGATTTAACAAGATGTTTCATAGGGCTGTAACATCCAATAAGCGGTTTCATTAGGCTGTTACATCATTTCCACTAGTAAAATAGTTAAATACTTTCCTGGAGAACATCAAGTTGTATGTGGTTTCCACTTTCTCATTTTTTTCTTTTTTCTAAGAGAAAGGTGAGAGGAAGATATATTAAGTTTTAAATAATGTTTTTATTCTGTAACTGCTATTATGTGTTTATGTTATTGAAGGCAAGAAAAAACTGCACCTTGGAATTTCAGAGGAAATGTGGTGACATTTCAAGTGGTTCTGAAGTCCTAGGCAACTTATTTCTCAGTATTGTATTAGATCATGGTACAGATCTTTCTTATGCTTAGAGACATTTTCCTTTTGTGATGAACAGTTGCACTGCAATTTTAATTTGGATATATATTTATGTATTTTTTATGATGAACAGTTGCACTGCAATTTTAATTTGGATATGGTTTTTTAATTCATCCATATCTTAAATATATACATACACATATAAAAAAATTATATATACATGCATACAAATTATGGAAAATTTATTTACAAATTCAAGTTCAATATATTTATTAAAGAAAAGGGTATAATTCAGGAAGGTTTAGATTGTTAGGCAGTGGATGGCTTTACTCTGTGCTGTAGATCAATGTAGATCTGCATTTTACTGCAAATATACTTTTACTGCATTGGTATTTGGATTTTGAAACACTTAAGTATATGTACTAGTCTTTATCTTGCTGTAATTATAGAAGGCAGAAAATTTGCTTATGAGTTTGCAGTGGGTTTTATTTGGACAGCACTGTGCAGTTATTCTGAGATTTTACTGCTTTCTTCTGTGGGAAGGGTGTAAAGACAATGGGAGAGAGCACAGACTCATACGCTGCATGCACTCCTGCTACTTGTTTTGTGGTAGAGGCTGACTGTGATTTCTTATGCACATTGTTACAGAGTAATAGGACAGAATTAAAGCTGTGACCTCTGGTAAAGATACCACATATAGTGGTGATACCTAATCTGTCTGCACTGCTCTCCAGCAAAGTACTTCCACCTGGGCCTGTGCAGTTCTACACTGCAGAGGGGGAAGTACATACATACTGCAGCATTTCATCCCTAATTGTATAAAAACACACCACTTCTGGAGGGGAACATGCTTCTCTCTCAATCAAAGGTGCTCTAGCCCCCTGGAGCTGAGGTGGTGAACTTCTGAAGGTTTAAGGAGGATGGGAATATGCCTCTATCTCTCTTTGATCTGTGTATTAGCTCTTTGCTGATCTCTGATCCTTCCTGTGACCATGTTTGCAAGACGAAAGATGCCAAAGGGTAATGAAGTTAGGGTACAAATCCGTATTTTCTCTCATACATGAAATGTTTATTTAGAATCCCAGTCAGTGAAGGAGCCAGAAAGTAAAGAGATTCTTACTAATTGATTGTGTCTAGATTTTTATAATCACCACACTGAGATATTTTGATTAAAACTCTTTGTATACTACAATATAAGACATAGCACAGCAGGTCTTTAAACTCGTTGTTTCTTGGATTTGAATTCAGATTTAAGCATTGCTTCTATAAACTCTTGCATAGAAATGCAACTCAGAGCCACACAGCTACTGCATTAACAAAGAAAAAACCCAAACATTTAATAGTACCTTAGGATCTTGGCTTACGATGACCACAGACATCCCTACCACCTCTGTCTCAGAATTTGGCCCTCTGGAACAAGTGGAAGAATTGTAAGTGAAAAAAGCTCTTGCACCACCACAGTCTACAACACAGAAGCACTAGTGCTGCTTTGGAGCTATCTTAATCCATTGGGTAATGAATAGAGGCAGTCCCAAGACTGCTTCACATGCAGCTCAGGCATTCTGCTACAGATGGAAATCTCAGAAGCAAGCAGCTATAATGGTAACTTTTTCAGTCTTTAATCAAATTTATGGATTAAGTCAATCATTTGTATCATTCAATGCACACCTTCAAGTGGTGAAATTACTCAAAGCATTCTATAACCAATATTACATAGACATACTTCATAGAAAGTAGGTCATTATCCTGTATTTGCTGCCATTATATTCCCTCATGAACTAATCTAAAACATGACTAAATGACCTACTAGAATTAGCCAGAACATCACAAATGGTTAAAGTCTGTTGAGAGCATGTGCATTTATGGTGGAGAAAAAAAATCTTTGTACAGAAAAGTTTTTCAGATACATTTTCTAAGTCCAGTATTTCAGCAATTTGAAATTTTATAGTGGAGTTCTGAAACACTACAAGAGTGGATGTTACTTGGAGAAACTCTCTCAGTGCAGCATTGCCTGCTACTAGTGCTGGAAAAGTGACAGGCTTTTTTGGGTATTTTTACAAGCAAATAAACCAGAGTGAATTACAGCTTTTGTAGAAATTCTATTCCAGATCTTTATTTATATAAAGCAAATGAAATGGTACAAAATTATAGCATCAGACATTTTGAGGTGTATTTTTAAAGTTTTCTAAATTACCACTTTCAATCTACTGGCCATCTCCACATGAGACTTAAAAAAATTGAGGCTGATGTACTTTTCACATTGGTCTATCGATAGGAATAGAGCAGGATGAATTTCTTAGACTTTAGGTACCCCTTCTGCATTGCATCGTGCAGAATACTGAAAGCAAACTGTTGAAGGCCAAACATTTTTAATAATGTTCTAATTTCAACGCTCATTTGCTCTTTATGACCTCTTGAAAACATTTTGCTGATGCTGCCAACCTGTTCTGAAAGTGGTTTATGAAGGGAAGCTCTGTCAAATGACAAACTTTGCATGATCTCTGACACTGAAAATGAGTGTGGTTTTGTTTCTGGACTGTTTGTTACCAGAGGACAAAGATTTCCTAAGTTGCCTGCAGCTAGCACAGCTATTTGCCAAAACTAGCAGTCCGATGTAGAGATCTCTTTTCAGCATCTTGCAGTTTACTCAGTTTCTTGTCCCTTCTTTTCTAGTATTTAGAAAAGAACAGACATATTAGATGTTCTGGAAAAACACATGTTTTTTCTTTGGCCATGTGAATCCAGACAACCTAGATGCTTTTTAGTAAAAGCTATTTTGTCCTTAGTGATTGTTAGTTCTCATAATTTTCTTCCAGTACTGTGCTTTACCAAAGATTATTTCTCTGTTTTTTCTCTTCATTCACACACATTAGAATGTACTGGTGCTTTGTCAACAAGCAGCAGACACCTACCAAGAGCCACAGCATTCAAGTTTTCTAACATGGAATGTTAAATAAAATAAAATTTTTAAAAAGGACATTTAAAAGTTATGTGAAAAACGTAAACCAAAAAGCAAATCTTCCCGCAGAGTTTGAGTTGTTTTGTTCATCTCTGACTTTCAAGAATCTTAAGAAAGCACCAGCATTCAAGATTTTTTTTTTTTTTCTCTCTACTTACTATGTTAAAAGTAAGCAGTTTATTTAACTTGCTGGGATTGTAACACTGGTGCAGCGGCAGTTAGAAGGATTTGAAGCTACATCCTCATTTCTGAAACATGATTATTGCTATTATTTCTAATTCATAATCTATGATTGCAGTGAAACAAGTGCAATCCACAGTCACTTTTCCTAATGATCAGTAAAAGCTCCACTACTTTCTCCTCAAGAATAACTAGCCTTGCACTAGTATATATAAAGCATTTATGCAGACTCCCAAGATAAAGGTGGCTTTAAAGGGAAGCCAATTCTACACTATGGAGGTTTTAAGATGAAAAATGCTAGCTTTTAGTTAGTTTGACATGTATGGATTATTTCTTCATTTTGAATTTACCATTTAAAAAAAAGAAGTGAATTGTAAACACACCACTCAAAGAAGAAAGTGTTGCACTGTATCAAATGGCCATTTTAACACTGGCCAAGGGTTTGAAGCACATATGATTGAAATTATTTTTCTCTTCTTAAATATATGCAAGGGAATAATGTGTTTGTTGCTGCATTTGATTGTCAGTTGTCCTGGATACTTACTGACTACAAATTCTAATGTTGAAAACAAAGCTAAGACATTTTTCTAACTGGTGCCATATGACAAGTTAACTTTTGCTATTTCTTTGTTTCTGTGTTGAGACAGTAAGCATTTAAATAGGGGGGTGTTTTTTGAAGTTGTCAGATATTAGAATAAGAGATCTGTATTGTGTATTCCTGTGCTTTCCCCCATTTCTGTAAATAGAAGCTCAGCCTCTCTTTTCCAGTGAGAGAAACTCACTAGTCTGACACTGTGAAAATACAGTTAGAATTTGCAAGGTTTCTTTGCAGTCTCTTTCATCCCCAGTGAATATGCTTTTTGTTGTTGTTGAATACAGTGGTCTTTGCAAACTAATTATTTTTATGTTTAACATATATAAACATGTTTATATCAGATCATTAATTGTATCACATTGCCTAAATAAAATTCCTACTGTTGCTCATTGGAAATAAGCAGACAGGAATATTCAGAAACTGTAGTAAAGAGAAGTACTATTCTTTGAAATGCAGAGCTCCTGGAGTATATAAAACATGATAGCTAATTTACCTACACAGTAACTGTTGGACAATGAATTGCATAATATTGAAGAAGTAGTTATTGAGAATGTGCAGGTATTACTGTAACAATATGCTTCTGGTGACAGGGACCTTGAAACTCTACCAAAAACCGTGCTCAGACAGGGGGCTGCAAAATCTGAAGGACTGAGCAAATAACTATATGTTTGGCCTCATTGGTATCTAGGTTGTGTGATTACAGTAAAATGCTTTTTTTTCCAGATGTGGCTATATGCATAGGTCTAGCCCAGAGGAATTAGACTATGTTCTTCATAAACTTTAATTGGCTATTTTCCTCCTCACTTAGGTGGCCAGGGTTCCAGCCATGTTTTATGAGTGAAAAGGTGGACAAGATTAGTTAAGTTTTCAGCCAAGAAAAAGATAGAACAGTAACATAAGAAGTGAAGAAGTACTGCTGATGGAGTGCTCCCAGACAGTGAAGAATGAGGGAGAATAAAATGGCTAGACTAATTGGAGGAAATAGCTCACAAGAAACTGTAGTGCTATGACAGAGGGAAGGAACTGTAGTTAGTACATATTGGGAATCTGTTTACATTTAAAGCCTTAGTCTTCACTTCCACTACGCAAAAGCTCATTTTACTGGAGTTTCTATGATCTGTCCAGGAAGCACCTGAACACTATTCCACAAAATCTGATAATTTAGGTTAAATTCCTGAGCTAAAAGGTAGTATACTTAAGTTAACCCTGCTGGAGGGCTACTTATTACATTTGATTGTAATATACAACAAGGAGGACAAATTCCACATTTAAATTGTACACTTTACAAAACTAATTATCCAAGAAAAAGCCCAAGTAAAAGTACCATCACCAGCTATGTCAAAAGAAATACTGTATTTCTAAAATACAATTTTTTGAGGTTAAAAGCTGGGAGCTGCTTTGTTACAGCTATCTTGAGACCACTTTAGAAACCACTTCAGTTTCTAGATAGTGACTTCAACTTAAATTATGCTACCAGTAGAACTTCAAAGCATTAGCAAATTGGTGACAGAATTTTTGTTAATATAATTACAGCTGTAGCAATGCATTCCAGAGCTCCAAAACTTCCATGCTGGAAACAAAATTTCCCATATAAACTTCAAGTCTGAAGATACAGTGGCTGTGTTGCAAGAGAAATGCAAGACAGTAATGTTTAATCAGTTCTGAATGTGTGTTTAGCCTCACAATCATTAATATGAAAAATGTTTCTAATTTACATTCAGATTTTAATTCAGATGCATGATGCTGATTTATGAGAAGATGCCATGAAACTTCTTGAAACACCAATGAATATTTTCAAGGAAGTTAATTATAACCTGAGAATGAGAGCTTCTGAGTTTGTTTAGGAAAGACAAAAAGTAAACCAAATGAAATATCTAAGTTGTCATTGATTGTTGTACATTTCATCAAGCAATTTTTTTTAGAAAACAAGATGATTTCAAAAATGTTAATATATATCATACCCAATAGCTTTTTATTTATAACTACACCAGTCTTCACCAAGTGTAACATGTCAGAACTCTAGCAATGCTCCTACCATACAATTAATTCCATGCCTTTGGAATCATTCTGTTGGCTTAATCTGACAAATAATAATAAAAAAAGCTAACGCAGATAGTAAGCACAAAATTTTGCACAAACAAGGGCTGAGGGATTGCATCCTGGGTCTATAATCAAGTAAAACTCAAGTTAACAACATTATGTATGTTCAATGGGTCTCCTCTTTATTCTAAACTACTTCTTGTTGGATGTGGTTTTATTGGAAACGCTATGACAATCTTATGCATCCTACCTGCAGTTGTAGTCAGTGGAATATGTTTTGAACCATACTGCATTGGTCTTCATAAGGTCTGCTCCATATAACCATTTCCATTAGGACTGAACAATGAAGTTTTCGCTCTTTCTTCATTTATTGTACAATAAGACCAATTAGATTAGATTACTGCCTTGCATCCTATCATTTACTTTCTCAGCTTTTAATTCAGATAAATTTGACATATCTTTAAAAAATATTTATCAATGTAAAATGTATTTTAGAGGAATAGAGTTAAACACTGACATTATCCTTTAGCAGCAATAATTAATATTCTGGTAATAAAAATTATTTGGAATATAGTTTTACGGTTTGGAATGCAGTTTAAAATGCTGCATGTTTATTCAATAAAATAAAAATGATTGTCATGACAGAAGACAGCACTGCTGTATTAGACTAGGCAGCTTTGAGTCACACAACAGCAGACTTAAAAAGCAGATATAAAGGATGAGACTCATTTTGCTGTCATTGTGGTGCAGATCAAAGTACTCTGAAATATTGCCCAATAGCACAGGGATGTATTCACCATCTATAAGATGAAAAGTTCAATATCTAAATGTGGTTTGGCTTTGGAAAAATAGTTATATGTTTTCCTTGTGATTCCACTTTTACTTCTGTACTCTCAGCACAATTATTTAATAGTGTTTAGTTCCACAGGTGTTTGTTATCAGATACTGATATCAAATACTCCCCTGAAAATAAAGGCAATGCTTAGAAGAAGCAGCATCCTCTGTTGCTTTGGCACTTTGCAATCTCAGTTTTACCAATTAAATTTTATTAATGAGGTGCTGCTATTCCTCATTAATAAAATGAGGAATTGAGGAACTCAATTTAATATCTAAAATTTTATTTTGTTTTTGGACAGATGCACTGAATAATAGTATTCTCAGTGTTGAATAACTTATATTGCAAAATATTCCCACTGTTAACCACAACTGTCAGTAAGATCAATCATCAATGCTTCACGCCTGTTGCAATCTTTCATGTCACTGGGATTCTACATGTCAAAAACTGGTATAGGAAACCATGCCAAACTAATAGGAATCATGTTTTGAAAAAAAACCTCCCAAAACCACAACCTTTTTATGATTATATTCTCCCAGATTTTAGCTCCTTAAAATGAAGAGGATAGAGACTGAGATACTCTTTTTTTTTTTTTTTTTTTTTTTTTTTTTTAATATGGCATGAGTCACCTCATTGAAAGACGAACAAAAAGTACCTTTTGCTTTCACTGTTGGTTTGCCAACACCATCACACAGACAAACTACACTCGCCTTTTCCATGCCAAAACAATATCGTTTTTAACTGTTGACTTACAGCTTAATCACCTCTCTAAATCCATGAACTCCCACCCTCCTATTTTGTCTCAAAAATCATAGATTTGTAACACAAATGATAAAAACAATAATTCATTAATACATCAGTTTCTGTTCATGCATTCAGGCGCGAGCATTCACTATTGCAAACTGATATATCCACAGCTAAACATCATCTTCCATCAGTTTGGCTGTGTGAATCTTTGATACTATATTTTAGATGTTAAAATGCTCCTAGCAGAAATTTGACATTTTGTAAAATTACTTCCCTCTTCATGTTTTAATCAGTCATACCAACTTTGCTAAGCAGAAGTAGTTACAAAATAAAGTAGAAGAGGTTGGCTGCATACAGTAAGAAGTTTATAAATACACATCCCAATATCATGAGGCAGTTGTGATATGCTGTTCAGTGAGAGATACTTTTGTGAATTTCAATCTACAGTTTCAATCATAAATTATTTTCCATACCTTTGTTCTATGTTCTCTGCTTTACATCACAGCTTTCCTTGAAATGTACACAGTGCCTCTGACTCCAGTTTTATTATCATAAGATAAAGTTAAGAAGGGAAATGAGTGTGTTTAATATTTATGAAATAACATTGTTGTTGATTTTTGTAATAGAAAAAATAGTTTAAAAAAAAATCTCTGGAACTGTGATACAAAACTATATTGATAATCATTCCCAGATGATTACAATGTGGATTTTAATGTTTTCTTAGGTATATTGATAAATTTAATCTTTAATTTTTAGTTACCACATTTAAGTAGCTTTTAAGAATCCTGCATTAAGGGTTCTTCTAACTCATACATTTAAGAAAAATGTCTATGCACCCAAGCGTAAGGCTATAACTATACTGAATTTGTAAAATAATCCAATTGTCTTTTGCCATCCACTCCTTACCAATTAAAGGAAATGCACATTGGATAAATATTATTTATACACATACATACCATATACAAAAGAGAATGTGCATGACAAAATCTGGACACTGAGATAACAATTTGTTTAGCTGGAAGCGTCCACAATAAAATGTCTCAAAACACAGATCTGTTTTTTACCCTGGGAAGTGTGTTCTCAGTGTGTTAGTTTGCTTTTTACATCCTACAGCACTAGCCAGGACAAAAAACCCCAACCTTTCCCATGTAGGCAGTTGCTCTTCCAGAGCTAATCTGATCATTCCTTATCACTTTTGAAGTGCTTTATTGTTTTCTCTTAACATACTCTGCATGCATACTAAACACTGTGCTTCCTATTGCTGGCTCTTCTGCTGCCTGTAACAAGCTGATTCTCCGTGACTACAAATACTGTTTGATGATGCTAGTTTTTGTTTTAGAAAGTCTGTGGTCAGCCATTCTGGACAACGTATGAAAGAACACCACAACATAGAAAAATATGGCAAATGTCTACTAGCATTTCATCTTATCAGCAGGGCACTGAAGATTAACTACTTTCAGCCATAAATTACAAAATGGTAGTGGATGGTATTCAGAGGTGGGGGTAGGCACAGTCTGTGAGGATTTTGACAGTGCTTACAGTAATGGCTAGTTTAAGCCAATTAAATGAAATTGTGATGGGTCAAAAGTCATAGTAAAGGATTCACTGTCTTTAATGGCTCAAGGATTTTACCAAAAGGCACTACAACTCACTTAGGACTTCATATAGATCTTATTGAGGGGAATTATGTTTTTGTTATTAATCTTGAATAAGGAGAGAGATAGAGGGATATGAAGGAAGTTTATTTTATGGCTTCACAAATAACATGACATAGCTTATAGAATTCAGTGTTGGAGAAGGAAAAATTCATGTTCATTACTAAGAGTAATAAAAGTTAGTCAGGGGAAGTACAGTGAAAGCTACCAAATAATTTACCAAATGAAATCTTCCTGAGTCATGTTTTGAGAAGCCAGGAAAATAGAATACCCCCAGTATGCAGAACAGGCCTCTTGGAGAGCTTGTGTGGATACTGAATTCTCAACTGCTAAACCCTGGCACAAAATAGAATTGCAGGTGGCAGCTTTCACTTATATAAACGGTCTAAAATGTCTCTGGAACCTTACGTGAATAGAGAACTGAGCACAGTGGAGATTTGTTTCACTGAGGCTCTTCCAAGTACAGAGGGATCCAAGTCAGCACGTTTGCAAGGGGGTAGTTGGCCAAGAACAGACTAACTGGTCTGCTCGTCTGGCCAGTTGGGTTTGGCCTATGTAAAACAATCTGCTTCTGTCATTCGGAAGCAAATTAATAGATGAATGCTTGAGCATTCATGTGTTAAAAAGAATGAGGCCTACTGACAGTATTTCATAAACAGCTTCCAAAAAGGAAAATTAGTCCTTTCAGCATCATTCTCATCCAGGAGTTAAACTAAGGAAGCTGATGGTGATTTATATATTTTTGACCTTTCTTTTATACATCCGAGGGCCTGAAAGAATTGCTGTGCAACACACTCCCAGCAATTCCTGCTGGGGGCTGGGCTAAGAATCAGGAATGTGATTTTTTCCTAAAAGCTTTGCTCTACCTCATCAAATGACTAACTCTTGTTTAAAGAATATATTTTGCATTTATAATAATGGATTAAACTACTTATCATTTTTCCAGAGCTGGAAGGTTGGAGAATTACCTTTCTCCTATAATAATCCAGATTCTTGTTAAAATTGCAAGTTAATTTCTGAACAGCCAGCAGTACTGTGAGGAAACTTTCCTTATCCTTTGTCAAAAAGAAACGTGACTACCATTTTGTTTAGAACAGTTTCAAGTTTCTATCATAGCTCTGTAGTTAAATTGCCATTAAATGGTTTACTTAGTTAAATGAACTCTTATAGGGATTTTTTAAAGCAAAATCATTTACATCTGTGATTGATTACTTCTTTCCCATTATTTTAACACTTCAGTTTTTCTTTGGTTCTTGCTTTTCCTCCTTGCTTTAGTACCTCCACTTAAGAAAAGATGTCTGTGAAGAGGAATAGTTTCTCTTGGAAATAACTGTACCCAGCAAAGGTCTTCAAGAAACCATAGAAAATCAGAAAAAAAGCTTGCACTCTGTGTGATAAGGCATTTGCAGAAGGTTTTTGCATAGACATTTAACTAGAATAAGGATCTCTTTAAGAGTTATAATGAGGAAAATAAAACAGCCATCTTCTTATTCTTTACTATGTGTCTGGGGTTTACTTTGTGTCTGCAAGTTCTTGCATCAAAGTCAGTAAACTGAAATTTTACCTTGGATTCCCAGTACACTATTCCTTAATCATGCAATGTATGACTGTGATGATAGAGAGGCCAGGGACTAAGCCTGGATAAAAATGTTTGTAGCAAAAGCAGTAATGATTACCAGAAACTTCTGAATCTTGAAAAATATTAAAAGTATAATAATTTATGCTTCTTTGAAGATGTCCACATTTTAGCAGACGCATTATAGAGGATAAGTGTATAAAGTAAAATTTATATTGAGATAGCTCTTTCTCTTAACTTGTTCATTATATTAATAATTTAATGCACCCACCTAAGAATTAACCAACTCACTAATTCTTTTTCTGACTGTGACCCCACACCTCTTATAGAGAGCTCTAAATAACTATATGCAAATCGATTATTCTTACTTCCTCTCAGAGTAAGCAAAATACAATAGAGAAAAAAAAAACAGTGCTGCAGGATTCTTTTCAAGCACATACAAATGACACACTCTGTAATGTGATGATCTTGCATTGTCATAATCTAGCATTTTAGTGCCATTAACATTTACTTGTGAAAATCTGGTTTGAAATATTTATTTGCAAGCAGCACCTTATTTCCTAGGTGACACCATTTCTAGAGATATAGAGGCACAGATGAAGATGTCTCTGAAACCAGAGACACAGAGCTAGAGTTATGCTGCAAAGTGTGAATCACCTATCTGTTCTGTGCATAGGAAAAGATTTTCAGATTTTGTAAGCATCAAAATCACCCAAACATTTTTAAAAAGGAAGACAAGTGGTCCATGAGAATCTGGTCTCTGTAAATTTGTGTTTTACACAAATTGTCCACTGGCCTTTCCTCTTTATCACCTCTCATGTTTGTTCAGCAGGAAGAGGCAGGATTGTGCCTCTCCATTCCAACTCCTCTGTATCTCAATAACCCATATGCAGTACCACGGGTTCCTCTTGCATTTCTTGATTTTGTCTGGACAAAGAATAATATTTTCTGTTTTTTTTCCAGAGTTATCCATTCTGGTATACATATACTGACTGATAAGCAAACAGAACAAACCAAGCAAACAGCTAGAGAGTTTGTACTTCAGCCTTCTGTCTCCCTTCAGCCATTTGTTTTCCTAACAGCTGTAGAAACATTCCATCCTTGAGGTCTAATAACATCAGAAGGAGCAAATGGGTTAAAAGTTACTAGAGGGAGTGCTAGCTAGCTAGACAAAAAATATTACATTGGCCGTGTTCTCTTTTAAGAACAATAAATCTAGAGTTATTTACTGAGTGCAATAAAATGCTATGGGGAATTGTTAGCACGAAATTTGGATCCATAAATCAAATAAGTATTGAGATGTTTCTCTGAGAGTCTGTAATCATCAAGTAGTGAGATCTAGTCATCAAAGGTTGGGAATGCCAGGAAAACAAGAAAAGAAGGGTAGAATAATCTATGGCACATCCCCTTCCCCATGGATCAAAGAAGTTATCCATCAGGATGATGCCTGGTTTGTAGTGTCTAAATTAATTATATAGAAAAGTCTGAAAAGAGTTGGGATATGTCAGAAGATCAGATCATAGAGGAAAATACAAGCTCAAAACTTGGCAGATGATTTATTACTTTCTAATTATTCTTATTTCTACTTTACATGATATTAAGTGTATGCTAGAAGCTTCCAAGTAGAAAATCCACACAATAGTTAATGCAGTTCAAAAGCAGCATTAATCCTCCTTTATGACTTGCAACACTCTTGGGAAAGAAGATATTGCACAGCTTCAAGGATGGAAAGTCACTGGTGTTAAGCAATTTGAGCCTAACTAGCAGATTACAAAGGGAGAACTCCTAAGTGCGTATTTCCCTGTGTGAAACCTGTGCATGTAGAAGTGGATTTACTTTCCCCATATACATGCAACTTAGACTTTGAGATCAGTGCACCCTGGAAGTTGGTGAGCATGAGATAGTAACTTTAAGAATGCGTTTCTCATATAGTTAATGAGAACTCTGTTCAGCTTTGAAGAAATTAACAGAACAGGAATAATTTAATCTTAATTATCAACCCAGTAAATTAAAGGTAGAACATATGCATGTCATAATCCAACATCATCAATGACTGAATCACCAACATCAGCATGACTGAATCCTGGCAGGCAGTGTGTCATGATCAACACTTATCTGAAGGATCCTTTTGAAATATTCTCATAGTAACTTGCAGCCATGAATTTTGCTAGATTTGACCTGTGTGAGATAATTGCAATTGGTATGCAGACTGCTTGCTCTCTCTTATGGATTTGATATCAGTGACAGCTCCTACCTCTGTCATTCTCACCAGCTTTACTCCGATTAAGACACGGAGTGCTTTTTTACATCATACAGAGGTCTAAAACTGTAACATGCTTCCTCTTGTGTTCAAACAGTTCCTGACACCCCCTCCATATAAAAAATGGTGAGGCCTTACGGCTGGAGCTATGTCCATATAAAGCAAACCTGAGGTTTTTTTCTGTCTGAGTGAATGCAAGCTGAGTGCCCCTGAGCATCAGCTTATTTTTATGCTTCATATTGTAGAAAGGTGTTGCAGAAGCCAGTGCAGAGCTGACTGTGGTCCAGCAATACAGCATTATCATATTTATGGTTAGATACCTACAACTGGATAGCATCAATTGCTGCTGCCACAGCTGTCTGAAGTTGCATCCACTGCTATCATTACCAGTCAGAGCAAGCTAGGTTTGGCAAACTACAGTATACAATAACAGCAAGCCTGGCAGATCCAATTCACAGATGAGGATCAGCATAGCCTTACCATAAAGAAATGCCAGATGAAAAGGTAACTTGCTCAGAGCAGATGTACTGAATGTATGGGATGAGAGAAGCTGTCAAAGGAAGATGACAATGAAGAGCCTCACTTCACAAGGAAGATGTCAGAAGCACAGAGAGAGAGAGGGTTCAATTTAAAATGCTCCAGATTATTTTTTCGAAAAGTATTGAAGATTTCAGAACTAGGTAATGTGTAACACCTGGAGCTGTCTACATAGCTCACTGAACTTCCAGAACAGAGAGCTGCGTCTGCAGAACAGTCATTAACCCCAAGGGCAAATGTACCTGGACTGACCATTTGGCACTGTATCAATTTCTTTGGTAGATGTTTGGATCATAAACATGCTATATTTTTCTTTCTAAACCACAGATAAATAATACCAGAAAGAAAGTAAGCAAAAATGACCCTGAAAAGCAAACTCTTTTTACAACAGTAGTCATAATAACTTAATTATTTACCCAGCTGTAACCGAAGCAGGCTGAGCAAAGTCTCATTCTCTGTACCCCGATGAGTATCTAGTAGATCATACCATTGTTTCAGCTCAATCTTTAACTCTCTCTCACTTGATCTCTTTCTCACTCATCAAAGCTTTTCTTGCCTTCATGTTTGTGATTCTGCTTTTCTGTGCCTGACAGTTGTAATGAAGATATGCCACAGTTAGTGACAAGGCAAGCATTCTAGAAAAACACTGCCAGAAGAGATGAAATAGCTAATACCTGACATCGGTTTCTGGAAGTGATCACCAATATGTAAATTTATGTCATGCTCTGTAACTTGCAGAAAGAAACGTATCTGTTTAAAGGTCCTCATTAATTAAAGAAAAAAAAAATCAATGAAAACACTTATAAATGCATGGAGGAAAATAACACTGTTAAAATGTCATTGCGCCATAAGGATCCATAAAGGTGATATGGGAAAAGACAGCATATGTTTGTCTCTGTTTCTACACCAACTCTAGCTGAAAAAGTGTCAGGAATTTTTAAAAGCTTGAAGTTGTGCTACTCAGCTTAGAATAACAAATGTGGGATTTTAAAACAAATAATTGTGTTTTCTTACATGCTTTAACATTCTTATAACTTCAGGATACTGCAACTCTGTGTATGTTCTACAATAGAATATGATATTCCTCTTCTGTCCTCATCAAATTCCGGACTGGAGGCCACTTATGTACAAAGTATGTGTTAAGTGGGCACAATATACATAGCAACATACCTTAATAAATATCCCCCACATGTGCTATGTAATATGTAACATGTATAGCACATTATATTCTCAGTGCACCATTGACACTGAATCAAAAGGGTAAATGGAAAGTAACATAACGCATTTTTTTTCCTCAGCTGCGTAAGCAATCCTTATTTTGCTATTGCCTCACCTTTAAGTATTAGCGGGGGAAGAACCTGTTTGTTACTAATACACGTTTATCTGAATATATAAACAAAAAGTGCCTTCTGAGAGATGCATTTTCTAATATTGCCTGTAGTTACTGTTACAAGATTCCCTGAACTAACTCACTGCACATTCTGGAGCAAACAAATGTATTTTAGTAGTGGCAGTGTGATTTTTCACCCATTACTTACAATGCTTTATAATTATGGTAACAATTAACTACAGGCACAGAAAAGCCAAGAAATTTGTTTCTTCAGACCTTGGGAATTAGTGCAAGATAATGCAGAAGTTACAATAGCATACTGATCCTGATACAAAACTGGGGAAAATCAGGTATTGTCTTTCATTGTCTTTGACAGTCTTTGAATTCCATCCACTATGTTTTAAATAAATACACTTGAGATTTGACAGTGTAATTTGTATCAGCATAATGCTATAATAATTTCAGAAATATAATACAATAAACACTATCATTGTTTACATAATCAAGATAGTCTCATCTCATAATCCAAGGATGCTTGTAGCAATCTCTTGTATCACTTACATTAACATTATTACCTGCACTGGGTATGCTAGGATGTAATTTAAAACAGAAACAACAGAGTATTGGAGATAAGGAAATGCTGATCAAAACCTTAAGGATTTCTAGAGGTCACAAACATCCTGGCACTCTGCCAGGATCACAGTTGCTGACTGGCGAACACTTTCCATTTTTCCTTGCAACTCCAGGTTAACACAATTATTAAAATCAACACTTAAAAAAAAAAAAATTAAAAATTGGTACTAATCAGGAGTTCATTTTGGGGGGAGAATGGGAGAACCCTAAGTTTTATAATAGCTATAATGTTTCAATAAGAGTATTAAAATATTGTTAAAAATGTAAAAAGACTACCCAAGCTAATTTATTAGTTTTTATGCAATTCACTAAAGAAATTAGCTTAGTTAGCAATGGCAGTTCAAAAATCAGATATAAAATCTGAGTGTACAAAAAACCTGCTTCTATTGAAGTGGATGTAGGCATTTAGAAAAACATACTGTTATGGAAAACCAAAAAAGCCCTAAGGGACTGGATGGTGATTAAATAGAACGTGAAGCTTGTCACATCTGGATCCCCAGTTTAAATACAATCACAGTGAGTATAACAGTGGCCAGTTTGTAAATTTGCAGCCTAAACTATCTGTCACTAGATTCCTGATCCTTTGAGCATTAAATAATCTGGAAAGAAACAAGTTTGCCAGTTTCTTAAGAGTGTCAGTAACCTGTTCTCTTAAGCAAAACTTGCTAAAAACAGAGGTGAGGGTGCTTACCAGCAAATATTTAATTTATGTACGCACTTGGTCTTATGGAAGAAAAATAAAGGTCTTTTAAATCGAAGCATGTTAGCTTTATTGATTGACTGAATTTTGGGTGGAATTGTTATTTGAGGGAGCTAATTCTGTGACAGACTGCCAGAGTAACTGGGCTGTAGGATAAGGTGGTGTGCCTTTGCTTTCTCTTTTCTCTTGCTGTTTTTACAGCATGCTTCGGGCTAAAGCAATCTCAGTGGTATCTAAGTTCCCTCACTGTGGGAGAAAAAAAGGTAAAAGCAAATGGACAAAACTGCGATCCACGGCGATATGCTCACATTGGCCAACCTCCATCTCTGACCATCTCTTAGCTGCACGGACTGTGTGGATTCATAGCTTTCAAAGAAGAAATGAGTTCTATTAGATCTATGAGCTCTACACACATCCCCTGTAAAATACAAATCCTATCATTTGACCCAGCATCTCTTATAATCAGTATCTGGGCTGTGAAGTTAAACTGCTGCTGTCCTTCTGTACCGTGGGTCCTATTTTAGCAATATTTTTTTTTTTAAAATGATAAATGCTTGTTTAATATTTCTGTTGCTTTCTTTGGTATCATATATTAACACAAATCAGAAGTGTGAAATATCCTTATAATCCTGAGAATTCTGTTAAACCCTAACTGGTAGTAGGAAAAAGGAGAGTACTACTAATGGAAACAGCATATACCAAAGATTCTGCTTTCATGCGAATGCAATTAGAGCTTTTCCCTTAAGCTAATAGGATAAGTAACTATATGAGGAAATCCACAGACACTGCAAATGTGCAGGAGGGAGAGTAGTGTTTGCTTGGTGTTCAATGGTCCATGTGTAATAAGCTGGCAGTTCCATCTAGTTCCTGCCGGACAAATGTCTACATCAGAAATTCCTACTTCTCCCCTCCCCCTGTTGCACATTTGGAAGTTTCAGCAACGAAGCCAAAGGCTGAATTGAGAGACACAGGGGTACATTTTCAGAGCTATTTTATTTTTCGTTCTATAAATAAAGATACGCACACAAATAAATTCCTGTCTCGTATATGGCAGTGTGATTCAGGACATCAGTTAATTTCCTGAATATCTGTGCATGACGGATCAACTCACATGCCTTTTGCCAAATTATTCTGAGATCTATTCTGATATTCCTAAACTTTGATCTTCTAACAGCATTTGCCAACCTGATATAAACAGATTAATACTCTGTCTCTTGAGAGTAGAATAATGTTTTAGAGTTTTCAGTAGTTACTCTGATTCCTGGATGATGGACTTGTAATAAATGATGTACAGGATGGACCACAGCTCTAATTTTTTAGAAGGTTCTGAAATGATTCCTTAATACTGGTAGTTCTTCTATAGAAAATGTAGCATATACATAGCATAACACAAGCAAGCAGTCAATACTTGGTAGCTTGGTATGGCACAATTACTGTTGGCATTATTTTGGTGGGTCTTATCTTTGGATTTTTACTGCACAAATAACGCACTTCAAAAACCATGTTGACATAACCTCTGCAGCAAACCACAGTTACACGTAGCTCCCACAGCTATATATACAACCAGCATGAAACTCTCAGTCTTGCTTTGATCCACAGTATTTTAGCTTGATCTTGGCCAGGATGTGAACCCTTTTTTTATAAAGTACCACATACAAACTATGGAAAAGATTGTTAGGCCCATTCCTGCCCAGCTGCGTGGCTTGGGGTGAGGAAGGCCAGGAACTTGGTGCAGAAGTTTGCTTAAACAGCTAGAGCTGCACCATCCTTTTTAGGAACTGTAGAGGGCACTAGGGATTACAGCCCTTTTAAAAGGAATAACAGCATCACTGAAGTTGTCTTTGTAACAGCAACTCCACATAGCGCTTTCGCTCACGAGGAGCCAGGATGGCTGGCACAGCTTGGAGGCTGCTGCAAAGCACACTGTGTGACTGAAGAAAATAAAGAATGAGGATGTAAATTGTGGAAATACAAAAGACACTTTTGAGCTTTACCTTTAGTTGTGGACAGTTCTTCATGAGCCCTAAACACGACATATGTAGTGCCACAGATTTATGACTCAACAAAAGCTAGCAGCAATCATTAATTTCATTTTCTTTTCAAATCTTGACATGTTGGCAAAACCATACAATTTTAAAAAACTTTCTTAATGGAAAGGCTCTTTTCATATAAACAGGTTTCAAGTGCTATGTATGTTCTTTCCTACAAGACAATGGCTGCTGACTGTCCAGTGCGTTCTGCCACAGCTAAAGATTCACAATTCTCTAATCTGACTGTAAATCTTTTCATGCCTGATCTGTCTTTTTTCTGTCCTCCAATATTCTTTTGTAGTGCCTACATGTGATCCCTGTGTGCATCTGATATTACTGATCTAACCCAGAATTTATACTTTTTGCCCTCAATACTTGCAGGTTTGAAACAACATTTAGTGTAGCTGGAATGGGAGACATTAGTATCATCTGTCCTCTTATTGCTATAAATGGTCCCCACTGTATAAAATATGTTTTAATTTGTGGGCAATATCATGCTAACGTGATTCCCACTTTCCTATATAATTTCATAAAACTTAACCCCACTCTGTGCAATCTCTGTAATTGTTTAGATGCACAGTGACTTGTCATTTGCATCCCATGAAGGTTTTAAAACAATAGAACCTTCAATTAAACTGTGGCACTTGGCTTCATCATACTTCCCCCAAAATATCTTTGCCATCAACGTTTCTCAGAGTGCCAATTCTCCTGAGCTCTCCAGAATTTATAGGTCACAGGTAAAACAACATGTTCTCTGCAAATGTTAACGAGTTTACAAACTGCTGAGTATTATAATGATAAATCTGATCATATCTCTCTACTTACTTTACACAGTCTTGGCACTGCAATATTTTTAGCTTATATCTGCGCTCAAAGGGCCCAATCCAAAGCTCATTGAAGTTAAGGAAAAGAGGTGTATTAAGATTAGCAGCTTTTGATCAAGCCTGAGACAGACAGTGCTGTAAAAACATTATCTGTGCACATCCCTTATACGCAACTGACATCTCCTTGCACCACTGCGAGTTACTGAATCTCATTTTCTTTGCAGCTTTCCGCCTGATCAGGGAATCTATTAAAGTCCAAGTAGTCAAGGCAGCTGTCTTGAGTCAGATAATTTCCAGCTTCCTAAATAAAGGGAGCTAATAAAATACCTACTTTATGCCCACATCACTGTCATAACTCTCATGGCATTGTGGAGGCTTTTCAGAGAGGAGGAGGGCAGATTGCAAGCAGCAGTGATTTCTAGAGGCCTGTCCCTGGTCAGTCCTCTGCTGCTGCAGTAGGCTCCCTTCTCCTGCTTTCACAGATATTTTCACCAACCTTCCTGGGCACAGGTCACTCCACAAAGTAATTGCTATAGCTCTTAAATGTATCCTTTCATACCTGCAGGGGTATAGTACAGAGCGTGAACCAGAGAGAAGGTTGCGTTGCTATGTAGCGTCTCTGTTGATAATGGTACTAACAGAGAACTATAGCTGGACATCTTTCCCAGGCATTTTAACATATTTACAGATAGAAAGGTGACCTTTGTTTAGAAAATATTTTATTTCAAGTGCAGGTTTATTTTAAGTTATGGTCAATGATGGTATCAGTATGCAGCATTTGAAGTACTAGTAACCAGACCTAGCACTACTTCTAGAGAGAAACAAAACTGTTTACACGTGCTTTGTTGAACAATCTTCTACAAGTTAACTCAGAAATACAGATGACAAAACTAACATTTTTTCAGATGAGAATCTCCATGAAATACAGACCAAATACTCAAAATACCTAGCGATAACATATCAACTATCATTATCACTGAAAAATGTGTCTTAAACACTAAAGCCCCTTAGATTTGTCTTCTATCAGAAGGCCTATAACAAAATCACTGAATCCGTAAAGGCAATTGTTCACTGTTGCTTGAAGCTATTAGTATACATATGTGAAAAAAGTTTTATTCAGTAGTTCAGTCAGATACTCTCAATTATGTCAAACTTCAAAATCCATTTGACCTTTTTTGGTATAGTAAATTATTTAAGATCTACCTTGCCTCTGAGATCTAAATATGGGGGGCTATACCATTCATTTATTTACCAAGATAAATAGAGATTAATGGAAGATGAATAAAGTAAAGCAGACTTCTCCAGAAACTAAATTGTTAGGAATGAATATGTAGGACTGCTTCTGGCTTTATTTTCTGTTTTTGCAAGTCATTAAGTTCACTCTTACACAGCTTAGGTACTAATAACAAGGTACAAGTTAGTATAAGCACCCGTCACCTCTGCCAAATAAACTATTCTCTGTTAATGAAACAAAATATTGGTATCATACTGCTGAATGTCACTCGTGGAAAAGGTTATTATCTAACATGACTAAATGTTATCACATATACTAAGTCACGTGCAAGTATCAGAAACTTCCCTTCATATTAACAATGAACAAGATCTTTGTTGTATGGTTTAGACACTTGGTGGGCTGCTTTGGAGGTTCACTGAACATTTAAGTAATAGATTTTATTTTTATGTTGAAATTGGTTTTGAAGCACTTTAGTTTGCAGGCCCCGACATGGTCAGGTGTTTCTGAAATTCAACTACAGGACTATTCTACAGTTTCCTACGAGCTTGCTCTCATAGTAAGAAAAAAGCCATAGAAGATGACTGTTTCCATCTTCTGTTTTCCATTTTTTGCTAACACTTCGGGAAAGTAGCACAAACAGTAGTCATTTCTACACAAAAATAATCAAAGAGCCTCCTCAAAGGACAATATTAATCCTTCTCTCTTTCATTCCACGCAGCTACGATG
The DNA here is from genome assembly GCF_003259725.1 of Athene cunicularia. NCBI lineage: Eukaryota > Metazoa > Chordata > Aves > Strigiformes > Strigidae > Athene > Athene cunicularia. The sequence continues at coordinate 4,954,040 of NW_020799118.1, read as the reverse complement.
AAAAAATAGAAAATACCCAAGTCCTCAATATTAGACAGAACTAAAAATACATTTTCTGATCTCACATTCTTGTATTTTTATTTTCTCCAAAAGCATATGCTCTGGTCAGCATAATGTATCATGTTAAAACACTGTGTTCACTATGTACTTTCGAAATAGCTGGTGAGATGGCTTTTTGACTTTTTCAGGGCATAGGATGAATGTGCAGTGAATTCACAGAAAAAGCAGTATGTGGAATTTCTGAGATTATATTGATAGGTGCGATTTATTTTTTATTTACAATTTCTCTGGCCCTGAGTTTTCTTTTCTCTCCTGCTGTCTGAAGTCAATATTAAATAAAACTTCGCAATCCCACAAGCTTCAAGCTTTAAAAAAAATGGACTACAGACAATGCCAGTTTGGGGCAAATATCCAACATTACACACCAGCTACACAGTGCAAAGTAGCTTTTGTTACCTTTGTATCATGTAGCCACAATTATTCTTTTTTTTTTCCCTCCCTGTTCCCTTGAGGAATGACCTCTTGTCTGGGTTGCTCCTGTCTAGGAAACGTGCTAATTGTTATTCGCTTCCTAACATGAATTGTGTTTAATCCTATGCCTGTTAAGTGCCTGAACAGTTGTTTCATTGTACATCATGTACTGTTTGGAAATGTAAAGCATGAGCATTGTTCAAGGTAGCATGTGGTGCATAGTCCTTTTCGCTTTTTGTTTCAGAGATGAACCTTAGGCAAATGGTATTAATTATTTTCTATTTCTTAATGTATTAGAAATTTCTGGCCTAGTTTTTGAGAGATACTAGAGCCTACTGGCCACAATTCTGACATCTTTAAACACAACTTCATTAGGAAACTAAGCAAGTCAGCAACATACACAGCAACAGCTATGCTGGCTGTTTCAGACACAACAAAATCTTACTATTTGCACTATACCAATCCTGTTTCTGTAAACACAATACAACAAATAACCTATTATTCCAGCATATACTTAAAATATACTGTATAATGAATTGTCTGAGTTAAAATAAGTGAATAATTGCATTTCATCAGTGGATTTAAAAATATTTCCAAAACAAATTTTTATACCAACTTTATATAGCAAGATAATTACATAAATGGGAACATCAAATAAGCATTTTAAGGTCATATACCATGTACTTCTGAACAAATTTGTGACTATAGTTTACTAAATCACTGACATTACTATCATTTAATTGTTTCTATCTACAGTGGTGATAGTGTTTTCGATATGAAATACCAGAAGAATTATAAAAGTGGAGAGGCACAAATATTTCTCAAATTAAGAAGCTTTTCAAAGTCTGTAACAAGTCTGTATCTAAAAAATCAAGTCAAATGAACCTCAGACATACAACTCAAAAAGATTAGCCAACATATCCTCTACTTCACAGTAACTGATACCTCACAGCTTAAAAAAAAAAAGCTCCATGGATTACTAACATTTCAGCAGAACACTGTTGTGAGTTAACTTCATGAGGCGATGTAACTGAAAATATTTCAGCATGTCCAATTTCAAATTATATGGCAACAGCGAACATAATCCACAAATTGAATGTCTCCACCCAAAGCTCCTATATTTCTGTCCAGTGCTTTTCAATAAATAACCACTTCGTTTGGCCAGTATTTCATAGGGAAACTCCTGCTGGTTCATGTGGGAGTGTGCAGGTGCCCTGTTCAGTAGGTGCCAGTGATGTCTATACCAAAAAGCTCTTCAGTATGAACTAGGTCAAATTAGGAGAGAAGTTGAGCTGGAAGTAGAAAACAAGACTTTTGGAGTAAAAAGAACATGTTTACACTGGGTTTAAGAATATCATCCTGCTCACATTGTGAAACACTAGTGCTTCTCCTCCAGCTCCTCCTGTAAAGCTAAGCAGAACTTTGCTTTCTGTGTAGATTTTGTTGAGGACTATGAGGGGGCAGTATGCCTTCCATTTATAGTACACCCACAGGTTTTGTTATTGCTCTTTTATTAAAAGCATGATAGACAGAATCATTAGCTGTGCAAATTTTGTTACATAAGAAGAGAGTGTCACATTGTGATGGCTCAGGGGTGACTAGCAGCCCTGGTACCACCCTGCTTCTTTGTGGGGACTCCCTCCAGCTGCTGCTGGGTCATTCCATCTTTACCCTGGCTTTGAAATCACCCTGTTCCTATTGTCCTGCCATGAGAATGAAGTGAGTGGTGCTGTGGGTCTCCATCAAGTCCCTCAAAACTGTCCACTTGTGCATCCTGCAGTCCTATTGCTTTTTGGACAGGCAAAACTCAAGGTTTTCCCCCCCAGCTACAGCTGTCTCATGATTGCCATTATTGCTGTACACCATATACTCCTCTACAACCCTGTGATTACAATAATCCACAGTAGCTCCTTTGACACAATGCACCACCCCTTAACACATACACACACACACACATCTGGCAAAAATACTAAAATTGTATAATATATGGTTTGTGTGCCTGGCTCATAAGCCATAAGCCCTGGCTGGACATGCCTCGGGTTTATCCCAGGAAGCCTGTGGTTCAGGCAAGTTGTATCCTGTTCCTTGTGGCTGTGGAGACACCAGACATTTTCAGCAGTAACACCACTCAGTGTGCTCATTTCATCTCCTAGCCATTTCCCTTTTCCTGCCTCTTTATTGCAGAGTATCACCCTCCTCCTTCCCACCGATTACAATAGCATTGCTGCTTCATGGCTGTCTTCTGACTCAGACTGAAGGGCTGTTATGACTTTAAAATAACTAAGCAACCCCCCCCCGTCTATGTAGTTAATGCTAGATTGGTTCCCCTCACATAGTCCTCAGTGTGGCTTCACAAAATGATGCTGGAAGAACACTGGGGCAGCCAGCTACAGCTTGGAGCTATGAACAAGCTCTTTTGTTGGCATCCCTCCACTTTTAGCTGCAGGCAGCTCATATTTCTTCTGTAGACACAAGGTCTGTTTTCAACAATTTAGTGTCCTTCTGAGTTTGAAATACGAGAGAAATAAGCCTGCTAATCAGATTTGAGCCAGGAAGTGGGCACCCCTAAATTAATGGCTATTTTCTTAAGGACTCTTAATTCCTTTAAGGACCTCTGATTTCCTTTCTTGCTGATTTCCCAATAGCTCAGAATTAAACAAAGCAAATCCATCCACATATTTCAATATACCAACAGAAATTGCCTAGTGATAAAATAATTGTACATTAATCCCGTGTTCTTCACGTATGTATACAGACATAATAGACTAGGCAAGTAATTCTTCCTGGAAGAACTAATCAAAGGTTTTAATTTAATCAGTTCATTTTATATTCATCGTTTCTGTATTGTGTAATAAAAATTTAATCTCTTCATTGTTTTAATAATGTGAACCACCATTTTAGAATGAGTACTTGATTGACAGTCATAGCCAAATGAAACAACATGTTTGCTTGCCCTTACAGGGATAAATAACTGTTTTAATTCTATGCCTTGAAAAAAAATAGTTTCTTTCCTCAACAACATGAGGGACAAACAAGAGAAATATGAGGCTTGTGTTGTTTGTTTTTTTTTTTTCCCCCTCAATTTTCTGATACTGGCTTACAAATCTTTCAATATAAATAATTCCCAGTATATGCATAAATTGTCTACTATGTTGTGGTTTTCTAGAGTCTCCTAGGAGCATTGTGAGGCAGGCATGGGAAAGGTAGTGCCATAAAACCCCCAAATAACACGGCTTTTCTAACTGAAAACCATTAACAGTCATCAAAATAGCGGTCAATAGGAATGAGGTTTCAATACAAAGGCATAAAAGAATGAATGGGAAACAAAGTGATTTTTCTTTCAAGGCCAATGACCTTTCATTTATGGCCCACAGAGTACCAGTAGTGGTAATGCAAGCCTGAGAAACAACTGTGAGGGCTATATGCTCCAGAGTGACAATGCTTTGCCTATCAGAAGCTTTCACAGAACACACTGAAAATAAGTAAATGGTCCTCTTGCTGTGAGACCCATGGATAAAAAGAACTGTTTGCTGTGCTTCCTTTTATCTTGGAAGGTGCAAACATGGTCTTTTTTATTATTTTGGTCTTTTCTTTCAGCCTTTGCAGGCAATCAGGCAACCTTGGAAGGAAATCAGCATCTTGATGACCGCACTGTGGAAAGCAGATTTTCAGCCTTTCCATTGGAATGTTTTACACAATTATATTTTCAAAATAAAAACAATAGGTTCCTTTTCCCTCTTTATTTTCCTGTCAGAGAAGTCTTTCTAATAGTATTTTTATAAATGTTGGTGACTTCTGAACTTATGTTTATAACATAATTCATAGCATTGCCATTATCACCATGGAACATACTGGTGAGAGAAGATCTTCTTTCCATAAAGCTTTTCTAATAGCAAATTTCGTAAAGATATTGATTTTAATTAATTGAGCAGATTAATAGTAGAACATTAAATGCAATTGTCTGATGGAATAGAGGAAGCCTGATAAGACATTCATAACTTATGCCATGATTCAGATTAATTCAAGACCCAAAGAGCTGAAAGCCTCCTTTGTTCTGCACATAGTCAGGCTACAAGATGCAGTCCCTTGACAAAAACAAAATTACAAACCTGCTACATTTTCTGTCAGAAAAGCTGTCCACAATTAAGAACTTTTGCCACCAACAGTGCCAGTTAAGAGTAGAAACACGAATATATTCAGTGACCTTGAAATGTAGTCAGGTGTCATTTTCCCTCACATATATCGGCATGAAAGAATTAAACCTGATTGTCTCAAAAGTTCTTGAATACTGTACTATTTTTCTCTATATATACATAATTACTTGATACTATTTGTATTAGCTGTATAAAATATATTAAATCACTAAATATTGTACTATAATGATGTGTGAACACACACATATGGTTTTAAAAATATATTTATATCTAGTATATTTATATTATATATCTTTATAGATATGAAAATTTATATAACAATAATCCTACTAAAACTTCAAAAGATGGACTTAACTAGATTTTGGGAAGTTACCAACTGATGGCCAAAATGTGCCATTTTAGAAAAGAGTTTTCAAACTGTAGAGTCAATCAAAGGAAGGGTACTTTGAAACTACATATACATTTAAAAATAAGACACATTTCTGCCAATAGGCTCTCTGTTATCTTTCAGTGGTGCTATACAAAATGGTCTCCTGCATGTTTCAACCCTGCTTGTAACAACGCTATTTTTTCCTTTGGCCAGCACAAGATTCTTTTGCTCCTGCCATTATAGATAGAACAAAAGGAACCAGGCTGACACAGACAGGCTTTTAAAGACTCAGACTTAACCATGAGAAAATTGTCCCAGTGTAGGACTGCAGAGAGCCTGCTTTACAGGGTATGCTGAGACAGCCTCACCATGCTAAACACTACAGACTCTGCAGAAGAAAAACGGGCGTTGTAACCAGCTAGGCACTGCTGCTACACCCTGCGTTCACTTTCTGACAAGCTGGAAGTCTTCCTAACATCATGTGCCTGTCCTGTGCATAGAAGATTATCTTTTGTAGTGTTCCTGAGGTTCTTGTTACTAAACCCAATTCATTTTAAGACAACTTTCCAATACTCCCTTTTCCACAGACTCTCCTTGCTACAGAAAATGTTTATAATGCCAGTAAAATACACAATTCAGGAACATTAGCTAGCTGAGCAGACTGAGACCACTGATTGTAATTTAACAACTTTGTACAGATGCTACATAAAATAAATTATTTAATAGCTTATAGGAAAAAGTTAGAAGGCTTGACACTTCAGTTCCTAAAATTTTTATAACTGACTTTATGCTTTCTAGTAATGCTGAGCTAGTAATCCTGTTAGTCAGCTCCCTTTTTCATGGTACACTAATTTGGATGCTTTTATTATATTTTCTGAAATATGTGGATTCTGTGGGCACAGTTTCAGGTCCTCTCCCATTGTTCTGTGTCACTGTGCTCCTGCAGCTGGAGGTGGCATTTCTGAGAAAGCAGGTATGTGGCCAGAACATCCCCATGACTCAGTAATCCATGGCTGCCAGAACTATCCCATAGGACTGTTGTCATTGTTGTCATTAACTTTAAATCCATTATTCTTTTGTGATGAAGAAAACCCTAACTTTCCCAGACTGGACTGAAAATACACCTATGTAAACACATCATGTTTATATATCACATGGAAGGGAAGTACATGTTGGTTGTATTAGAAAGGTTGCTCAGTATCAATTTAGAATATGCACAAGGGAGTTTTTAAAACTACTGCAAATGGGGATCCAGTATTACCAGAAAGGAAAGAAAAGTAGTGAACAATTTGCTGCAGGTGTCTTGTTTCAAGAAGACCTTTATTTCTAGATTGTAGTGCATAATAACATATGGAGGGTCATAGTGCCAACCCTTGCCATGAAGTCAGTTATTTCAGGATTTTATTACTTATTTAAAGGAGGATCTCTACATTGCTGTAGTTCATGTTCTTTAAAACGATGGTCCCATTTTAAATTATTTAAATTAATTTCTTTCATATACTTCTCATACAGTTAAGGTTGTGCTGTCTTTTTGTCTCCTAGAAGTTGCACAAACACACTAATCAGTGTTTTAGTGAGAAATTAGAGAAGTTAGAAATACATTTGTGTCACTACCCTGGAGCTGAAGTCAATAAAAGTCTTTTTTTTCAGGGTGGGAAGAGAAACTCACAGAAAAAAAAAAAAAAAAGGACATTGCAGTAGCCATCCTATAGATCTGTGCATAATAATTACCTAAATTAATATATATTTAAAAAATGCTGCATTCGTCAAAGTCTTCATGCACTACACAATAAGCAATATAGAGTCACAGAATAAAGATTTCAGGTGCAAGGGACCTTCAGAGGTTATCTAGTTCAACTGCTTGCTCAAAACAGGTCCTAAATAGTTCAGGTTGCTCAGGGCCATGTCCAAACGAGTCTTGAACACCTCAGAAGACAGAGGTTTTGTAACCTTGCTGGGAAACCTATTGCAGTATTTAACCACTTTTCTGCAGAGCAGCATCCTTGCAGCCTGTTGCATGGGACTCCTTCACAGATGCAAGACCTCATATTTTCTCTTGTTGAATTTAATGAAATTTTGCTCAACCCATTTCTCCAGCCTGACCAGGTCTCTCTGAAGAGCAACTTTTTCCTCCAGTGTATTCACTGCTTCCCCCAGTTTGGTGTCATGCACATACTTGCTGAGAGTGTACTTCATCCCATTCTCCAGGTGATTATTGAAGATATTAAATAGCATTGGTCCCACGGCTAATCCTTGAGGGACCCCGCTAACTACTGGCCGCCAGCTGGTCACAATACTTTGATTCTAGCACTCCAGCCAGTTTTGCACCCACCCTGTTTATCCTGTCTGTATCTCATAAATTTGGTGATAAGGACACTATGGCAGACTGGGACAGAGGCCTTACTAAAAATTGTCATACAACCCCCACTATCCTCCCCTACAGGGCTGGTAACGTCACCCAAGAGAGAGCAATGAGGTGGATCAGGCAGGAATTGCCATTTCTAAATCCTCACCGGATATTCTCAGTCACCTTGTCTACCATGTGTTTAGAAATGGAGCTAATCCCCTTAAAAGCCAAGGTCCTTTACCAAGGACCAAGGTGAGGCTGATCACGGATTTTATTACAATAAATTGAGTTGTTACTGTTTCACATGCATTCAGTCAAAAAAAAAAATCTAACACAGAATAAATTACTTAGTAAGTTTTATATACTTTAATACTATAATTCAGTGGCTTCAAATGTGGGAAAAAGCTACAAACCTGTTTGTAGCAAGAAACATCTCACTGACAAAGAGGGATGGAAACAGCGAATTACCAAATATATGAGATAATCATGAGTCAGTTAATTTCACACTGCTATGATAGAGGTATTTTTCCACTATTGCACAAAAATTATTGATGTACTTCATTAAAAGGCAGAAAAATAACATCTAATTTCTTTTCTGAGGATGTGTGAGTAAAACTCAGTTAAAAAACCCAACCTAAATCACTATTAGTCTTTGGGACTCATCCTGTAAAGTGCTGAGTAAACACTTACTGAACAAAATGTGCCTTACTGAATAAAATTCTGATTAGAGTAATTGAGCTTTGATAACTGCTATGTCATTAAACATAAATTAGCTTTAAACTAATTGTATTTGCATTGTATTATGATTTCAATTAATGAATGCATTAATGTTTATACTCTGCAAACTCTTTTGAAGTAAAATATTAAAGTCTATACCACTTAATCTGAAGTGAAATGCCCTTTGAATACAAACCTGGCATGGCACTAGTGGAAAAGGTTCTGTAAAGGAATATGGTCCAGATCTTCACTGTGTATGATTAAGAAGATCAGAGGAAAGGTGACTGTCAGCTTTTTGAACTTCTCCATTCTAGACAAGGGGAGCTGTGTATTGGTCTCTGCTTTGTACGTCAGGGTATGCTGGAGGGTTTCTCTAAATTGGGCCAGCGACCACCAAACCTGCAGAACCTATGATGCAGCATCGATAAGCTGCTTGCTTTAACTATAATTCTTATCGCAATAATAAACTGTACCGTGGGGCCCAATAGATTTAGGTATGGTGAAATGTAGAAAAATGATACAGCCATTTTCCACCTAAAAAGCAGAACCACCCACCAGCCAAAACCAATCCAAAATAAGGAGGTAGAAGATGTAAAGTTGTATGAATATATCATAACTGAGCTACAAAATGCATTACTTTTGGTGGCATTGAGAATGAATACCATGAGGTCAGTGTTAGCACCAAACTCCTGTTGGGTAAGTCAGGAAAACTCTATTCCTTAGCAGCCAGGTCCCATTGCCAAGCCTTATTGGCCTTGTCTACAGAAAAAAACCCAACAAAACAACGCACCAAATCCCAAAACCAGCTTTATGCAGTTTTAACCTATAGGGGAACCTGAGGCCACGCACAGTGGTGTCTTCAGAATGGCTACCAGTAACTAAGCATTTGCTCTGGGAATTTAACTTCACACATAAAGCCTTCTTCTGTATATCTGGTCTTGCCTCATTTCATTTCAGTTGCTATCCATAAATAATAGTCAACAATTAATCATAAGAATTATTTGTCTCATTGGATTCAGAAATATGAAGCCTAAATTGCTGTCCTTGTACCTATGGCATATAACTTGCTGCTGCTCTTTCACCAAATTATTACAATTTCTACTATAAATTTACAGTACAATACAAAATGCAAAAAAAGTGCTAATCCTCTTAAAAACAATTATTTTCATCAGCATTCCTAATGTTGACCTTATCACTGGAACATTTGAAAAATGGCAAAAACTGGGAGAAAAGAACATGGAAACTTGCTTAAATATTCACGTGAATATTCCCAGGAAGAGGTGTGCATTATTTTCTAATTATTGCTTCCATGAGGAAAATAGTGCAAGTTATGAAAATTAGACCAAGTTCAAAAATCACACAGTAATAAAAGTATTAGGGAAAATTTCTGAGTTTAAAATCTGCTGCTTTCCTATTAAAAATAATTAATGCCTATCTTCAGCAGTTTGCATTTCCAAATGCAAGTAGACGAAAATAAAATAATTGATTAATTATATGCCAGCTGACCATTAATTTTATTTCATAAACCAAAGTATCCAGTTTTCTGATTCAAACATATTGAATATTCAGTGGCATCCCATAATTCTGGAATGGAAGGCAAGGATATAAAGATGAATTTTTGTCTAAATAATTCTAAACAGCTGGAAATCTGAAACTCCATTTGTCAGACACTAGCATATTTCCAGGAGCTTACGATACCTTACACACTACAGGACAGCTCTTGCTGTTTCTGTCCTGAACATTTGCTGGTGTCCAGCATTTCTGTTAAGCCTTACAAGGTGACCCTAGTTTAACTTACTAACTGATACCACACTAGTACTGATATTTGCATATGGAAATACAGTGCCTGTTGTCTTTTTGCCTAGGCATCTACTGCAAATATTTTCCACGACGTGAGTAGTTGCTCTGTAAACCCAGACCAAAAATAATCCTCTATGGAGGTGAGCTTTATCTCCAGGGTTTGGGTCAAAGCTGAATGCAAGCTTCTCTGGAAATCAGGGCTTGCAAGAAGGTTTTGGTTTATACTCAGCTGGTATTCTCAGACACGAGATGAGGATGGTTATTACTGTCACAAATGATAAAGCCAAAGGTACGTGAGGGAATTTCTCGACAAAGCAGTACCTTACAATTTGAACTTTAAAATGGAAAAACAAAACCCCAAACAATTAATGCCTTTTACTTATTTGCTACACGCATTTTACTCGCATGGTTTGATTAGCCTTCTCAATATTTTTGACTTTGTGCCAGTTTTATGGGAAAGTCTACAGTGGCATTCCAGCCACTGTATAAAGTGGTGCACAAATGAGGCACTTTAGGCATGCAGGTAGCTGACCTGGAAATCTCAGGAGAAAAGCAGAGGTGGACATACTGCTTAGCAGAACTGACGCCTTTAAGATATGCTGAACTCACAGTACAATTTACTGCTCAGAGTATGCACCTGTATTTCTTTTAGCACGAGTCAGACTTACTGTAGACTTGACTTCCAGAGATCTGAAAATCTAGGATCATAGGATAAATCAGTCTTTTCTTCTTAGAAAATATCTGTCAGCATCCCCAGGGAAACTCACTGGTAAAGAAGCAGCAAATCTCCAGATGGGTGTTAATATATAGATGGAGTTGAGGTGGTGGAACCACCGTCCCTCAGCATTTTAAGACTGATGATTCAGACGTGTCCAGTGGTATAAGCATACCGTTCATACAGACTGAAAGGTCAGGTTGTCTTCATAACAAGACTTTCTTTTCTAGAATTATGCTGTATGCTCCACTAGAAATCTTTGCATAATGGCATATTATTAGTTATTTTAAATGAATGTAGAGCAACATAACCACATATGATACTGTAGATTAAGTGCAATGACTTATTTTTACTTTTTCTACATTCAACATCTGGCAATTCTTTCTGAAGTGCTATTGGTCTAAAACAGTGCCAAGAAGATCTTTTTCAAATTAATCTATCACATATGTCAGAAATACAAAGTCTGGTTCACTTAGTTCATCGTAGTCTGTATAGATGTCTATTTAAGTCATCCCTCGTGTGTTCTTCAAATATGAAAATAGTGTAATTTTTGTTTTTAATGAAATAGTTACACATACTAATTCATGATAAAAATGTAGTCTTACTGGACCTGATGAAAAACATCAAGCCTGCCTCTTTGCAATATTCAGTTTTCACCAGAACTCTGTTTACTTAACAGAATTTAAGCTGTGACTAAAGCAGTGTTGGAAAAAACCTGTGACAAACTTAGCTCATCCACCATAGATGTAATAATTTATCATTTCTTCATCAAGAACAAGGATAAAACTACATATACTTAGCACCTGATAACAGAGTCAAAACTAGTTGCTGCCATTTGCAAACTGGCCACATTAGGCTAAGGAATTCTTAAAATTTACGAGGGGACAAACAGAATGAGCCCGTATGGTGTGAAAAATATGCTGTAAAAGGAACCCTGGAGACAAGATAGTACAGGAGGTAACGTGCTGCTTTGGTGTCAAGTCAGTCATCCCATTCTACAGTCCATGTTCTGCATCCCCTATGAAAACACAGTGGAAAACCTGCTTCCTGGAGTGTACGGGTGCTTGCTAGATGAACAGAATTCTTCATCACAAATAAAAACCTACAATTTGAACAGTGGTTTTAATAACAAAATGGGAAATGTAAATGGTCTGTACAATGTTCTACAAAGATTAAAGGTGACAGAAATATATTCGAGTTCAACAGTTTGTCTTATGGTAAAAAAGCAACTTTGTACCATAGTTTAAGTGCTGAATAAAATGTTTTGTGACAGAAATTTTCGACAAAGGAAAAAATGAAGAAGGCGTATTTCCAGTGTAGGGTGTGTATTTTTGACATACTGTAAAATTCACAAGTATTTAATTGTTGTATTTGTAAAATACATGCCATGAGCTCTCTGTAGTTTTCAGCCAGTGTCCTGTCCGGTTACACTATTTTTAGCTAAATGTTTCCAAAGTCGCAAGCAGCCTTTGCTAAATGATTCTCTATAATCAGCCATACCTATATGATTATCAGTGACTTCACTGGCTAAAACACTCTATGCCTTTGGAATATTTACCCCTTAGGGCTTTGCTTATGCTGTAGTTACCCCCACATGACTTTTTGCTCATTTGCAAAGGCAGATGACTACCCAACTTCTAGAAGCCTCAGCTTTTGCCTAACAGTTGAAATTTGACATTGATTAGCATCATCAGTGCAGGGTTTATCCTTTTCTGCTCTAGTGTTTGCAATACTCTTATCTCATCTATGTTTAGGAATTGTAGTGGCTTCCATATATTAAAAGGTCTGTTAGAATCTCATCTTCAATCTAATAGGGACAGCATTATGTTATCACCTAACAGCATGCAGTGATAGAGAGGGAAAACTATACAAAGCTGAGAATAATTTAGTTTGGATCACAAGCTGGATCTGCTGGTAAAAGCTAAATTTCATCTAACCTTTGGGCATTGCACTTTGTGCATATCTTTGGGAGGAAACAAGAACAAAATAGATTATAATGAAAATAATATTCCTGCCCATAGATTTTCCGTCTTTTATTAAATATGTCATGACTGGTGGATTGAGATATATTGTTTTGTAAATGTAATTATTTTTTCATATCAGTATTAGGAAAGAAAAGTAAACAGGACTCAATCTAATTTATGAGACACTTCAGAAGATGATTTGAAGCAGACTGATTACAGTGTATCAGTCTTAATTACAGTATGTGTAAACTAAATAATATGAAATATTAATCTGCTGTTTTCAGACCAAAGAATCAATACGCAGAATGGAATTTAATCTTTTCCGTGCACTTAAGTCAAGAAATGAAGACAGCTTCATATAGTTTTAGGATAGTTCTTGAATTTGACAATTAAATTAAACCAACCAAAATCCCATTCCTCCAAAATAAAAGCATGAATCTTCAGAACTAAGCACTTGACTGCTTTTTTAAATTGCATTTTAAATATAATCTTTTTGTCACTTGCTTCTTGCAATGCTAAATAAAAGCATAAATAATTTAATTAAAAAATTAAATTAAGGAGAATCAATTTGCAACAGATTATGAAACCATATAATGGCTCTTACGCAATACTGAGCAGCTATATTTCTTATTTAAAAAACAGATTTCCTATATGATCATAGTGAATTATTCCAGAAATATTACTTATTTTGTTTTACTTCTTTGATTCTGGGATTCCCTTTTCTTTTTAACACCCTAAAACTATCTGTAAAGCTCAGCCCTGGGTCGTATCCTGCAGAAGGATGCGATTCCAGTGTGGAATTCCTTGGTGCATGGGGACGATGTTCTCTGTGCATTAGCTCTTAAACTTGCAGCCTATTATTTCCTCTGAGTTCAGGACTGAACTTGTGTTGCTCCTGGACACTGAATACAAGTTTCAGTCCTTGGTCTCTAGGATTTTAAGACTTGAAGCTATGCCCCAAATATGTTGTGGTGCTCTTTGTGCTCTCCTCCAACTGGCACACCAGTGGAACACTGAGCACCACCCTTCCTGCGATACAGAATGATTTGTCTCAACATGCAGCAGAATTTCACACAAAGAGCTAAAATGTTCAGGTTCAAGTTTCTAAAAAATACTGTATGAACTGTATGATAAACAGGATTTCACTGTGACTTGAAGTGGCAGAGAAAGTGAGGTGGAATAATGTAGGCAAGCTGCTAAGTAGGAAAGTCAGATTTTTCAGCACAGACAAGACCCTTAAGCCTACAATTACACCAGTAAACAAAATGAACTGGGAATAATTTTCTGGCTTGAGGTCAGATGGTATGGCAGAGCACATTTTCACACAGCTAGCTATTCTCATATCTCAGACAGAGTGGCACCATCCAAAGTGCTTGTTTGGGAACAGTTTGTGAACTGTGCTGTCACCAAGCTGTGCCCAGGCATGCGGGTTGGTACTGCAGGCCCACACCAAATCTGCAGAGACTGTGCAAACCAGTGAACAGCATGGACAACTGTATGCTAATGCCACGGCTGAGATAGGTCCTGTTTAATTTACCGCTATGGTTTGATTATTTGAAGGATTCACACTTAAGCAGAGATGAGGTCCAAGCAGACTTCAACCAACAAAATTGAACTACAACAGCCTAAAATTATCACAAGTTCATTTTAATCTCTTAAAAATTTTGTGTGCAAGTTTTGTGGCTTTCTGGTACACAGCATCTCAAGGCATGCATGCATGTTGGGCCAAATTAATCAGACTCAGAGACAGCACATCTCCTGTTTTGGAGCAGCTGGTGCTGCTAGATTACTCTACCAACACTAGACTACTGTGTGGCTTCCACTGCCCTCTGGGGCTGGCAATCACGACAAATCACAGAGACGTGACCACAGTGTTGTGCATGCCTCCTCCAACCTGCTCCAGTCCCTTCTCTCTTCACATCTATTTACTGCATCATGGCTTCTCTGAAGGTCAGCCATCCAGCCTCCAGAGCACTTAAATTTTGTGACTAGGACTTAGCATTTAAATGGCTTTTATTTTATTTTCAAGGCAAAATTTTTGCTTTTTCTCTTTGAATAGTAGTTATTTAAAAATATCAAAGACAATTTCCAAGAAAAAAATGGGTTTTTTCCTCTCTCATCATCTCTGGATACACACATAGAGAGCTATTTTCCTCCGTATTCTTTTCTTATACTGAGGATAAGCATACAGGTTGGAGTTATTGGTTCATTTGTTCAGCCAATTTTGCAAAACTGTCCTTGGCATTCAGGGACAAATAATTCTTTCCAATCAGCAAAAAGGAGACAAAAGAGATAATCCAATACCACATTAGATTTGCAAGCAGTTCAAGGTCTTATCAGGCTTAAAGATCTTTTTTCAAAGAGAGGTAGAAGTTTCTCAAAGAAGTATATAGAACATTATAAACCTGAAGTAATAGTTGTAACAGTGGAGACAGCAGAGCAGAGGCAGTATGTTATTTTCTTTCAGATTCTGATGACCTTGACGCTGTAATTATGAGCAAAGAGTCCATTATTTTTATGTCTTGAAAAAGACAATAATTGCCTCTGCATTTCTTGATTGCCAAGAAAAGGGATCTTGATACTCATTTATCAATCACTTGGAAATGCCTAATACCAAGGTTAGTTCAAAATTCTGAGTCCAATTTGCTGAAAGAAAAGATGCCAATAAATTTTCAACCTAGCAGCCTTGGGCCAAGATAGGTCTTATGATGGCACTTAAAACCAGACATAGTTGCCATTAAAGCAGATGCAATTTTATACTTTTTTTCTGCATAATAAACAATTTTCTTCAATTAAAAGTGAAATATATCACTGAGTTAACATGTAAAGCAAGAAGGGACTGTTAGGAAAAGATACAGGCACTAGGCCTGAAAGTGACAACCATCCTTTCTTCCTATTGATTTTAGTGCTCAGTATTTCACAAGGTTTGACCAGGGCCATATTCATCACTTGTGTTTAAATGTTGCATTATTTCACTCCAATTAACAGATGTCGTGCTTTAGCATGAAGGAAGCCTGAAGAGAACCGCATCATGTATCGTAATAGTGCAAGAAGCCTAAAAACCAATCAGATGCTGAAATTAAACACTTGTGCTCTCTCTCACCTGCTATTATGTGCAAAATGTTCTTTGAACATCTAAACATAGAAGAGATCAATTTAAAGGCAACATAAACAGAGGTGGCAGTCAGAGCCTGCTCTTAATCTGTGAGAGTAGCTGCACCTCACTTGGACAAAACTCCTATTAATCTCAAATTTTGCGTGAAAAAGAAAAGTAGGCATTGAGATGGCCTTCACCGCTGGCTTGTGCTGATGGCCAGCATAAGGTCTGTGCATCAGTAATTTCTAAAGGCATGTTTAGTTGGAGCTGGACCCCTTCCCTACTGGCAACGTGAACTGGCTAGGCATGAATCAACTCCTGTCAAGAAGCTGTGTACTTCATGAGCCACTGTCTACTACAGCAGGCACTCCCTGCTGCACCCACACACTTCTTCCCCCTTTTAATATTTTAAAAATAAAATGTTGAGTCTTTTTCATATTTTTAAGACAAGACACTTAAAGTGAAAATAAAGCACAAAGGGGGAGATTCTACCTCCCCTTGTATGACTTCGGTAGTTTCCACTCCCTTTATGAATGAATCTTGTTCTTTTTCATGTTTGCCGACATAGAATCACAGACTGGGTTGGGTTGGAAGGGACCTTAAAGACCATCCAGTTCCAACCCCCCTGCCATGGGCAGGGACACCTTCCACTAGCTGCTCAAAGCCCCGTCCAACCTGGCCTTGAGCCCTTCCAGGGAGGTGTGTCTATATATACATGCATAGTATAAATCAACAATAACCCATCTTAGCAGAAGTCTTAACCTACATATCAAGCCGCTAGAATTGTATCTCAAAGCTAAATGCAGCTGCTTCCTGGAAAAAGAGGTAGATCAGCTAAACGGGTTTATGAAGCTACACTTGTTATTGCTACATCTCTCAGTTTGTAATTCCCAAAGACATATGAGGAGAGGCCTTCCACCTTCTTCAGGGCTGCATATTTGAAACACTGAAATATATGTATATGAAATTTTCTGTTTGCTTGAATCATATATTTGAATGCTTTAACCAAAATCAGTGAAATATTACAATTAAATAATTCTTTAGCCACAGATTTTGAGAGGCAGATGCACATTTGCAGCATTTTAAGGTTTACATAGTTCTTTTGATTTCAACAGCCTGACTCAAACACTTCATGTTAGCCACGTGTTTGAAGTACTTTGTTAAATGTAGACCTAAACAAGAATTCTTTGGCTAAGAGAGGCTCATCCAATCTTTCATTTGTGAAATAAGACACGTCGTACCTCAGCCCTTTCTCTTCCAATAGACAGAAAATTCCTGTGTCTGCTTGTAAAGAGACTGGTGTCAGAGAAGCTTCCAAGGAAATGACAAGCTGTAACAAAACATATTCCTTGTGGGGTGAAGTTCATAGTCAAGAGAACAATTCTGCTTTTCAGGGGAAAACAAATCTTCTAGTACCTAAAATAAGATTCAGATACTGATCCTATGAACAATTATAAAAAAAAGGGTGGTTTCACATGTCAGTATTCAATTCAATAAAGTTGCTAATACTTTGTGAGCACTTTATAGACGTGAATAAGGTTTAAAAATCCCCATCCTTTTAAGGACAATTTACTTATTTTAAGTTTGTTTAATATTAGAAATAATGACTTTGCTTTATTTAAGAAGGCTTAAATTGATTTTAAAGACATAAGAATACTTTTATCTATGGATTCAAAAGCAAGTCCATCGAGCTTGTAACAGAGATGTATCTTTTCTTCAGGCTCTGGATCAGGCTTGATTGCCAGTTTGATAGCAGCAGCAGTGTTTTTACTGAGAGCACTCTAAAGATACCCTACTTCAAGCAGCTACAGATTTACAAAGAAAGAATTACAACTCTCTGCAATGAGCAGAGAACCCTCAAAATAGGCATTAGACTTGTGGTTCTGAGCAGATTTGCACTGGCATGCATTCCTCTCATTTGGAGAGACTTGAATCTGTCAGGATTTGGGTGGACCCATAGCTACCACCCCTGACGTATAAAATCCAGTTTGGGTCCCAAGAAACCTGAGGCTTATTAGACTATGTAAAACTAAACTGTATCTTTAAATAAGCAATTCTGGAGCTTAAAACCCCAGCTTTTTCACCCATCTGGTGGTCTTCAACATTTCTTTGCTCCTCTTATGTCCATCCAGGATCATATCTAGGCTTTTAGAGAACTCATTGTTTCTTCTGCTGACGCTGCAGTCGCTACTACCTTCAATGGCACTGTTTGATTTCACCAAAACCTAAGTTTGACAGTTACACTTTACTACAAAATCCCATTCAACTCTTCATGAAAGGATTAAGTAATACAAGCTCTGCTGAAGACATGATTCTTGTTCTTGGCTTTTCTGTCAGCTGGTTGTAACTGTACGCAACTCAGAGAGGCCACGTGCCTTAAGGCCTTCCAAAACTTTTGCCTCCCCTGGGCAAGGAGATAGTTTGTCTTAATAGTTCCGGATGGTTACTAGAGATTAGTATTGCTTAGCTGTATTGCACCGATGATCGTTCTCTAACCTGGCAAGCAGTAATTTATTGATTCCATCTGTATCTACATTTGGGCAGAGAGTGATTTATAATGACCATCCCTGCAAAGCAGCAGAGGGCATACAGTTAACAGGTCAGCCCTGGTGGGCTATAGTGGTGTTGAGAGACTGACAGAACTGACAAGGCTTTCCATAAGAACATTAATATATAAGTTATTGCAATAAATTTACCATAGCTTGAAGTTTGAATATAGTATGTATATGTAACCATGCCATTCAACTGTAAGAATTACTTCATGACAAAATTTGTCCAAATACAGAGACACTGAAAATAGTATCTGAAACTGCTACTGTGTAATTTTTGGTTAGAAGGTCACACCACCTCAGATAAGTGGAGCACTTTCTATTAAGGTTTACCATTTAAAATTGAACTAGAGATTCTCCATTGGTGACCTATTTTAGGAAACACAGAGTGCAAGATATTAACAGTGCATATACCGAAGTTGGCTTTTATTACTATTTTTGGAGTACCTATTATTCTGATAGGTTATTACAGTTACATATTCATGAAAGAACAGTATCACTTTTTCTGATTGCTACAAAGGTTCCAATATTTACTGTAAGGATCTTCTAGAGATCAAAATTCAAAGACTGTTTAAAACTTGGTCTCATAGCTGTCACTATACATGGTCAGAGTAATGATCCATATCGTGTAACATTCTTATTGTGCATAATTCAGGTGATGTCAGGGACTTTAAAGGATTTGCATAAGAGTTCTCTGAATAAGTATTTTTGAAAGTTGTCATCTTGATGTTGGGAAGCCCACCAGAGAGCCAGGTTCTTCCAATTCACCTGCTTAATCCATAAACAAGATCTGTGGACAGTTCCTTATTGCCATACCACAGTTTCTACAGTATTGTATTACATAGTTTTCGTGCATTTAATTGTTTGCTTCCATAGATGTGACTCACTGTATCACAAAAGAAGCATTTGAAGGACAAATGCAGAACTGTTCCTAAAAGAAAAACTTGCTGGGATTAGTACCTGAGTACAGTCACTGGTCCTAGACTGATGGGCGAATTTCAGCTTGTGAAGGTTAGACTTTGGTTCGTCATATTTCAAATGGATCTTTCTGAATATTCTATATATTTTGAATAGAAGTCTAACCAGTTCTGTAAGTGGATTCACTTGATCACAAACCTGCTAAAAAGAGCCAGATGAAAATGTGATACTTGAAAACAAATTACCTATGTGAAGGCCAGCACTCTTTCTTAGACAAAGGCAAACATAGCTCATGCTATTATTTACCACTATTGTGCAGTTCCAGTACAAAACAGGTGACTACAGTATTTCAGTGTCGGCCTATCTATAATTAAAATAAACTTGCAAGTAATCTATTCTGGCTATGCTGTAGTAACAGCTGTCAGATTGAGCAACACTTTGTAAATCACCTTCTGTTTAACATGCAAGTGTTAGAGTTATTTATAACTATACCATATAAACGTCACAAAGGATGTTTGGTGATTCACAGATGATAACAAAGAACATACTGTGGGACAGACATAGGAGAGAAAGCAGCCTGTTTTTTCAGACATAGCCATTTGGAGTTCTTCACACTATTCCTGAGCAGGCCCCAAGGGCATCAGCATCACCACTGGATTACACTCTTACTCACTTTGCCTGAAAACCCAGCTCTGCTGAAGCTAGCAAGAATTTTTGCCCTTGTTTTTCCAAGGCCCAAACTTTCACTGATGGCTTTATGTGATGATTAATACTATATTAGCATAGAACAACTGAGTGAAAATTAGAGTGTGGCAGGTTTGTCTTGAGAGGAATAATTGCCCAGGTTCTACCTACCTCTGAACCATCAGGTACAGCTCATATATGTGACTAAGTGATATACGTGCTATTTTGCTAAATACATTATAGATGACAGCAAAAAAACTGGCCCAGGGTTTCCACCAGCCTGAGGGGAAAAAAGGCAGGTTTAAACCTAGGTTCTGGCAAACTCACCTAGAACCGTGCAAAGCAAACATATTTCTGATTTGACAACTGTGATCTCTTTAACATCAGGATTTTCCCAAAGTTAGCAAAAATGTAAATAAAAATTTTAAGTCTGTCAGAATATCCTAGAAGAGGAAGTTCCATGATATTTAAAGCTTGATAAATCCCAGCTTTCAGACTGGCTCCTCCTTTCAGATTTTTGACCAGAGAAAGCACCTGCTCTGAGGACCTCGACACCACTACATAGAGCGCTAACTTGGAATTCACTGTTGAATGTATGAGATAGTTCAGGAGAAATCACAGACGCTTCCTCAGACTCAAAATTTGTATGCCACCAACTCCATGGTTATATGTTGCTGATTGCTGAGGAACAGGATTTACAAGTATATTTAATTTTTAATCATTGGTTAATTTAATTTTTAACTTCCGATTATGGTGTTGGCCAATTGTTCTTGTGCCTGGTGACCTTAAGCCTCTCTCTGGACTGTGATCTGTGCTTAGTATTTTCTGGTTGATGATCATTGCATACAGCTAAAATTTAAGAATTTAAAAATCACTAATAAATATAGAATTATTTTAGCAATATTAAATTGATTACTGGAGATTTAAGATCTGACAAGCATGGAAAAGCTTTCTTCTTGGTTACAGGAGGCTCTCTCCCCTTCTGCTGTTTGTGTTATTCATCCGATTGTCTCACTTAGATATGATTAAATCTGACAGAACTGGTAGAGATTGGATTTGTCCAGAAGTTTATTCTACTATTTTGGGAAAGGGTTGGTTGAACGGATCTGTGGACCAAGGCTTTTGAGGAAGAAAGCATTTGCACTGATCTTCCCATACTGTAATAATAAACAAATGCCTGCGTGGGACCCACAGCCACCAGCTCAGAGCAGATGAGTAACTCAGAATCCTAAATCACCGAGTTGGTACTCTTTCTACCAAAGCTGCAATAAAAAGTAATATCTAGTACCATAGATTAATGTTTTGCTTTTTCAAATTCCAAATCTTTTCTAACAACTAAATTTACAGTGCTTGGTCAGCTCGTATAGAACAATGAATAATTCTTACAGAAATAAACAATTTTTGTGTAGCAGTTAATTTTGTACAGTTGATCAGAGAAAGAAGCATAATTCTAGCCTCCAGGCTCCTAGTCATACTTTAGTCTTGTATAGCTTACATACTTGAAAGTAAAGTAAACCTACACAGATTAAGGTAGTATAGAGAATGAGAAAGCATTAGAAAGGAGGTTCTTTAAAAAATAAACATTTATCAGTTAAAAATTAATTAATAGTTGTTTCTAACTAATAGCTCATTAGTATTTGTACTACTTTAAAATCAGTAGGGATATAACATTCTGTCACTTAGAAGCAGTAGAAACAATTGTAAGAAGCGCTCCATAGCCCTTGAGTGAATTTAATTCTCTCTCTGTGGTTGATAGTGGTAGTTTTGAGTGTAATTACTTGACTGTAAGATGGCATTGTGGATGGTTTCAAGAGCAAAAATAATACTTTAGCAAAAATTTAAAAATCGAAAAGAAACTTAGAAATAACATCAGACCTACAATTCATTGATGGCCATTAATTTTTTCTTTATGTAATAGAAAAGCTATAACTGCATTCAGATCTTTTTTTTTTCTTTCCAACTTCAGATTTTTTTTCTTTTACTCTTCTGTTTTAGTCATATTTTATAGCAACTCTCAGAGAAAACATATTACAATAAATTTCTCTTTTCAAAGCACCTCTAAAATGCATACCATTACCTGGCAGCTAATACAAATCTAGTCAGCTCATCTAGCATAAGTTTTCACTGCTTGTTGAAATAATAGCTCAAGTTGCTCTTGGCCAACATAACTACTCCCTAAAAATGGCAAGCTCCAAAACCACCTACCAAACAAGGAAACAAACAAAAAGCATACAGGCTTTATAAATGCAGAAACAGTCAACCAGATCCCAACAAAATAAACCACCTAAATGTTATGTTTATTTAAATTCTTCACACTCTTTCTTTAAAATGGAGAGACAGTGTCCACATATCCTTCACAGTTCATTAATCTTACCAGGATACAATGGCATATTAATCAAAACTAGTGAAAGGAATGCTGTCCACAGCTGACTAATATACACAGGATGTCTCATTGCATTTCTTTGAGTAGCATGTTTATCTAGCTAAGTATCTTTAAAGATTTAATTCCAAACATAGGGATCCCCAGGATTTGCCTAAATAAAAATGCAAAGGAACTTTTGTCAAGAATTCCTTTGTTTTACATAAAGCAACTTTGTTGGGAAAAAAATGACCAAAAATTGGAAAATTCTCTGTTACACCTCTTTAAATTTCACCCAGGGTTTAATTTATAACTTCAGTGAGATGGGGAAAAAAAAGAGATGAGATGGAGACATCTGCTGATTAAATGTCTCACAATTAAAGAAAATTAAAACGAGTATTAGAAAATATAGCTGTTTGTACAGCTTGACAATTGAAGCATGTATATTAAAACAGGCAACTCTGAAACATTTCCTGGAGTTGGCAGACTGACTACAATATAGAAGTTTGGGAAGATTAATGATAACAGATTCTTTGACTTGGTTTTCACCACTTTGACTGATGGCTAGAAATCAATACTCACAGCTGCCGTAGAAAGTAATGCCATTGACTGTGTGTTCATTGCTTTTTCTATCTTCAGGAACTAGATTTTTGAAGTTACACATGATCAATCATTAGTTTATTCATTGTTTTGCTAGTTTGAGTTTTATCAGGCAACAGATATTGACCTTTGAGGTTTTGAATTTTGAATGTAGTTTTAATTTATAATTGTTCTCTGCTCTCCACTGGTACCTGTATTTCTCCTGCACCATTATAGTTGCAAACAGAAGTCTATATAGCTAATCTAGAACATCTCTATGAACAGTAACATAGGAAGCTTTGAAACACTTGCTTAGAACAAATACGTTTTAAATATTAAGAGGTGCTAAGTACCACCATAATAACAATAGCTTAGACCTACCTAGACTTTAAAGAAACCATGGGCACACTTTAAATTCTTGCAATAGCATACTCCAGACTGTGTCTAATTTACTGTATTTATTTGGTTTAAAAACTCTCCCTTTCTTGTCTCCTTGCCTCCCCATTTGGAACATATATCCACTTTGCTGAAATATGCATCTTTCCTAGGAGACCTATCAGTCTTGAGCAAGTCCTGATAACAGACAGTCCTCAAACTGTGTTCTTCTGTATGCTAATAGCACAGTTAATGTGCTTATGTTAATAAAATATTTTCAGTGTCTTAAATAAAAAAAAAAAGACTAAACAACCAGCCCAAGAAACCTATAATTTTCTAGACTTTTCAAAATTAAATATAGATGTAAAATTCAGAATCCACTTGGATGTAAGGACTGTGCTTTGGCACAGGTGTTACATCACTAAAGTAAAAACAAATAGAAGATAAGAAAATACCTTACCAGAGATGAATTTTGATGATAAATGCTTCTTTGACTCTAAGTTTTCATAAACTGCTACAGACTGAGAAAACCATTACAGCCATTCACCCAGACCCTGCAGGGAATGCTCTCCCCACATCCCATCATGATCCACCTGACGGACAGCTGGGGCCATGGCTTTCAATTAGACTCAGCCAATCCTCCTTGAATGTGAGGACTATTAAATCTGTAGGTATTAATTAAATCAAAATAACATTAGGATTTCCCTCATTTTACTGAGGTTTGAGAGATCCTGGGAGTGAGTAAATTGACAGGAGAAAAAAAATTAGTATGAGCAAAATATGAGTCATATGAAATCTGCAGTGTAAAAGTAAGGTAACATCCCAAGTGCTTGGGCTGTTTTATCTGACCTCTGGAGTCTTAAAAACATTCTATCACCAGCATAGACTCCATACCCCTGTTCTGAGTAATAGGATGATTTGGAAACTGAGAATTTAGGCTTAAAAATTACACATTTGACAAAATTTGAGCAGAAATTTATGCAGGTGTAATTTTAAAAAATAATTTTCTCAACATTTTAAAGAATCTGTACATTGGTATCTGTAGGAATATGTTGTATTTTAAATATTTTCTGTATTTTTCCCTTTAAGAGCAAAAACAAAAAAGGAAAAATGTATGTACTTTTCATTCCTGTGTTGCTGGGATTAAAATTTAACCAGTTCAAAGGACATATATGACAGAAAAAAGTTTTATGGGAGGAATAACTTGACATGTTTCCATTTTAATCTAACTGAAGAACAACTCTTTATGACAGCAGCTCTTTCTTAAAAACTGTGTCTTAAACCCAGTTCCTCACAAAGGAGATTTAGTAGAGCAGGAGACTGGCTGTTCTAAAAAGCAGTTCATGCATTGCATTACATTAGACTTGTTTTCAAAAAGACAACTAACAGAATCTCTTACACTTTCTGCCACTATGCTGTTTTGCCTCTTTAGCATAACAATAGGTGTATATATCTTATCCCTTGTAGATTCTTTTTTTTTTTTTTTTAAGTACTAGAAGTGCTATTAAACAAACGCAGTAAAGCGGGAGTGTGAGGAATAGGGACAAGATCAACTCATATTTTAGTCATATGAATCACTGTTTTCTTATTACTCAATTGTTAATCTGCAGTTTGGTGTCAATCTACAGTTTGGTAAGGAAAAGTATTTTTCTTACCTCCAGGCATAAGAAGGGATGGGGTCAAGTAACCCATTCCTTGCCTAGCATGGGTTTTTGAGAAAGAACTGGAGCACGCACAGCCCTGGCACAGCTCTGCTGATTCTCACCCCCACGCTCAGAACATTATTCTTCCTCCACTATTTTGTAAGATAAAGCAGGTAGGAGAGTTGTCTAGGCACTAAGTACATGCTGTACCCTTTCTAAGAGGGTGCAAAGGAGTGTCCCTGTATGAGTTGTGTCCCCTGAGCTACTGCTGAAGCAACAGGGTATCTGCATCCACAGCTCAGTGCCATCTGCAGCCCGTTAGAGCTGATGGGAGCCAGGGACTACACTGGGCTCTGAATCCAGCCCTGGAGAGGGCTGGATTTTCCCAATCACATGCTTCATCTGACTTGTGATAGCCCCCAGGAGGATTCTTTCCATGACTTTCCTGGGGACTGAAGTAACACTGATGTGCCTAGAATTTCTTGGATCCCCTTTTAAGCCCTTCTTGTACATGGGAGTAGCATTATCCTTCCTCCAATCCTCGAATCTCCCCAGTTTCTGAAAGATTATGGAGAATGGCCTGGCAATGACATCAGCCAGCTCCCTTAACCCTCAGGTGGATAACATCAGGGTCCATTGATTTGTAGGGGTGAAGTAATAGTTCACATACCAACTCTTCCTTCACTGACAGCACCTCTGTGTTTGGACTGACTTGGATTTTTGTTCCCAAGGGGGCCCAAGAGTGCTGCTAAAGACAGAGGTGAGCAAAGAGAGAACATCGGCCTTTTCAGCACTGTTGGTGACTAATTCACCACTCCTGTTTAACAGTGGGCCAATATTTTCCATCTGTTTCTGCTTGTTTATGTACCTGAAGAACCCTTTCTTGCAGTTTTTGACATCTCTGGCCAATTTCAATTTGAGCTGAGCTTTTGTTTTTCTAACTGCATCTCTGCACATGCTGGCAATGCCCTTGTAGTTCTCCATGGGTATTCATCTGTTTCTCCATCTCTGATAAGCTTCTCTTCTGGTTTTGAGGAGACTCAGAAGCTCTGATGAAGGACGTCATAACAGCCCACTTCCCAATGGGAGGGGATTAAGGCCATTAGAAGGAGGCAATGAGTCAGAGTTTGAAAGGAAATTTCATGCTCTAACTACTGGTGCTTCCACAGAGAGGCCACTCCGCAGCGTGGACACCTCAGTTTTCCCTGTGAGGAGGGATGTGCTAATGAAGGACTGTGAGCTGGTTCTGGCAGTGCAGTCCGAATGCATTGAGGGAGACAGGGCTTACACGTGTGTCTCTCTCCAAAGACAGGACTTTGGGATCCGAATGAGAGCAGAGGCTGAAGAAGGAGACATTTACAGCAGCCCAGTGCAGTTATCAGAAGAGGGGACTGCAGCAGTGGGTGGGATGGGAGCCTGTTAAGGGCATTTATTACTTGTTGGTGCTATTAAATCAGCCTTCCAGTACAGGCTTTCTAGCTCCCTGTATGGTACTGACACTACCAAATAGGAGCAGAAGTATTTCTTCCTGATGTTTTTTGCAGCACAAATTTCATAGAGTTGGGAAGGGGGAATGTGTCAGAGGATGGCTCCTCCTGTTACCCACCACCCTGGTATGCCATCCTTCAGGGTCTTGGAAAGCAGTAAGAGCATGATGCAGATGTGCAATATTTGCTTTTGTATTTTTATTTTCTCTTCCATGTAATGCCTCTATATGTCTCATGGGAGCTCCAAATGATTAGCCACAAACCCTGGTTGATGATCCCTTTAGAAGCAGTTTGGTGTGCTCCTGTAGAAAACCATACTGTCCTTCAGGCAAAAGCAGCATATACAAAATATGATGTATTTGCTAAAAATGTGCCTTTCCCTCTTTGAAGCTGCCTGTAATTACATACCTAGGGAATAGTTTGATGTTTACATTTTCAAGTATATGACTGGTTGTATTTAGCATAATATTTTTCATCTTTTCCCTTTCTTGTTGCACTTCTTGTGGTCATAAATTAAATTACATCATGTTAAAAAAAGAATGAGGATTGAGAGCAAGTCACAACAGCCCTGAAACAAGAGGCCAACAACCAGTAGTGCACTTTTAGGTGGTGACCATCTCCCCTGAGCCTTCTGGAAGAGATGCCAGCTGGCTCTCTATAACACTTCCCATTCAGAAGAGATTCTGGCTATTTCCCATGATGTCTAATGCCCAAAGGGATTTACTGACTAGTCTGAAATCACTTATTTGGGGAGAAAAGCCGGCCAGCTTCCACAGCCTATCCCCCCTGCAGCCAGACCAAATGTCTCTTGCTCAGTAAAGCTGGCTTTGGGCCCTTGGGTTAAATTCTTCTGTTGGTTTTAGGAGCATAAATTCTGAAAGCCTTAGTTGGTTTCAGAGGAGGTATTCCAGATTTACACCGGTTTTCTTGTGATCAGAAGCCAAGTTAAGGTCTAGAGCAGATAAAATAAATCCAGGCTTTTGGTCTAAATTTATAGGGTTCCTTTATAAAGCCTTCAAACAAGATCTGTCCTCTGGTTAAAAATACGTTTCAGCTGACTTCATCCTTGTCAGCCATTGAACAAGGTCCTAAAAATCTTTTGCCACTAACACAGCATTTATTATTTATATAATATATGTGTATACATGTGAACACTACCATAGAAATAATTTAAACTATAAATTTACTGTCTTCTTTTCAAAAAAATTGTGGCTTTGTGATTTTTCTTAAATTCATTTATTGCTTTCACAAACAGTCTCTAAAAATTTTAATAGAGTAATTTATATTCTTTAGGTTGGTAGTTAATTTTCTTCACACAAATAGACTGTTAATGTAACTTTATGGTTGCAGATATGAGCTCCAAATAATGTCCTCTAGGAACTATGCACTGACATCAGTGGGATTTGCGTGTGTTTCTGCAGGCAAAATGTCACTCTGTGTTATTAATTTTTGGACAGCGTTTGTTTGCACATCTTGGCCATTAGAATTGCAGAAGCTTAATGATGTGTATTATAGTTTAAGTCTTTGAATACTTAACATATTCTTTAAGTATTTTCATGTATTTCCTGGAAAAATTTCTGCTTTTTTGTCAGAGGCTTTAATGGATGATAGCATACATGCTATTTTGTGCTATAATGGACTTCAGATGCTTTGGACAGCATTTAGAAATCCTGGACATTTTTAAAGAGTTGTGCTATTGACATCTTTGTAGGTCTGTCTCTTATTAAGGTTGCTTAACACTCCTTTGTAAGAGCATGTATTCAGCTGCAAGCACTGAGGAACTTCAGCCATGTGAGTTGTATTTTCTGTGCTGTCTGCTTCAGGCTACTTATCTTCAGCTAGAGAAAGTTTCAGAGAGGGCAGTTCAACCTTTAAAAGACATTAGTCTAGCTCAGCATATAGGTGGGAGAAGAGCATAGGAAGTGGCACTGGGGATGGAGAAAAGTGGGAACACAAAGGAAGGAAACTAATTTGGGAGACAGTTATTGGGAAGGGGGAAAGACAGCTCAGAGGAGGATGGAGGAAGCCATTATATTGACCAGTGAGGTCTGCATTAAAGTGAATCACGGAGATAATGAGTTTAAACTGGAGTCTTGAAAAGTGAGCTGACAGAGATAGGATAGAACTGGATAAGGAAGCAGAAACAGAGGAAGGAAGTTTTTGGAGGGACAGAACAAGCCTTGGAAGTGGTTTCCAGGAAGACTTGCTCCATTACCTTCCCAGGAATTGCAGTGAGTCTAACTAGCCTGTAGTTCCCTGGATCCTCCTTCTTGAGATAGAAGTGACGTTTACTTTCTTCCAATCCACAGGAACCTCTCTTTATCACCATGGTATTTTAAATATAATAGTAGCCTTGCAATGCCATCAGCTGCTCCCTCGGCACTCATGGGTACAGCCTGTCAGGTCCCATGGACTTGTGCACGTTTAAATTGTTTAAATGCTCCCTATCTTGATCCTCTTCCACCAAGGGTGAGTCTTCCCTGCTCCAGACTTTCCCAGTGGTCTCAGAGACCTGGGATTCCTAAAGAATGGTCTTACCAGTAAAGACTGAGCCAAAGAAGATTGTTGAGTACAGTAGACTAATTCATGTCCTTTGTCATCAGAGCTCTGGCCCTATTCAGCCCTGGGCCCATGTTTTCCTTCCATGCTGATGTAGAATCCTTTCTGCTTGCCCTTCATGTTGTTCAACAGATTCAACTCTAGGTGGGCTTTGATTTTCCTAGCCCCATCTTTAAAAGTTTGGACTTTCCTCCTGGGCCACTTGTCTCTGCTTCCATATCTTGCATGCATTTCCTTTATGGTTGAGTTTAGTCAGGAGCAACTTGTACATCCCTGCAGGCTTCCTGCCACCTTTGCTTGATTTCCTGCTCACAGAAATGGACCATTCTTGAACTTGGAGGCTGTGATTTTTGAAAATGAGGTGGGGAAGTTGCTGGAAAAGAAAACATGTCCCAAATGTTAAATGCTGCCTCAGAAAATCACATTACAGCTCTGTGTCTGTCAAAGGTTTCCTATCCCTCTCTCATTAAGTGAGGCACTTAAACGAAATTTTTCATAACCGTTCATTTCTTATTTTCTAGGTGTCTATCCTGAGCTTAGGTTCTGATTGACAGAAATGTTGAGCACTCTTTATTGCAACTGAGATGAATAATGGCTTGTAACTTGAACATAAAGAGCTTTATTGTTCTAAACACCATGTTCAGAGCATGTCCACAGTGCACCTCCAAGTTAGAGGATTCTTTTGTCCTTCATCTCTTTGTGCCTCAATTAAATGCCAGCCCTTATCTCACAAGAGTTTGTGAAGTTAAATTAATTAGTCATTGTGAAGCCCTCAGAGACAGTAGTGATAAATGAGACAGAAAAGTCTATGCAGCAACTATTTCTCTTCTGAGATGGTTTGAACAGTGAGAAACAAATAAGACTGGTGCCACACACAGCATAAAAAGTGTATCAGGTGCTTTTTGTGAGAACTGTTCACCCTTGGAACTTAACAAGGCAAGGGTCCTATGGAAAAGTGCTGAGAGATTATGAAATACATATGCATGAAGAATACAAGTACAGCAGCATAGACAATCTTAAATTTTGGCTTTTCCAATTTTTAGATTATAATTTTGCAACCTTTGAAGTGTTTCAGCATGTGGTTATGACAGTGTATTTGATACCTCAGCAGAATAGATGGTGACATCAGAAGGTTTTGTTGTCTGTCACAGCCCTTCAGTTTTTCTTTACTTTGTGACTCTCATTTTTATTAATATGCTTCATTATTAACACTCAGAAGATTTTTCGCTGATTAAACTACAAGAGTGTCTCTGGTAGTATAAGAAATAGTCTCATTAGTATTAACATGTTTCTTAGACACAATTCTGAACCGTAAGGTAATGGAAAACATCTATATTGCAAGGAAAAACACATATTATCATTAACATAATGAAACACATTTTCTACAGAATTATGGTACCCACTGCAGCTTTGTCCCATATTTTGTTACATTTCTTTATGTTCACAGGTTCAGAACTTGGCTATAAGCCTAAGCTAGAAAATTAAAACATGAATATTCTCCCCTGTTATCTTTCAGAAAAGTCAGATTCTCTAGTGCCAAATTTTTAAGTTCCAACTGCATGAAGTTTTCTTCCTTTTAAAAGATGTGACATGCACTTCTAATCTAATACTTGCCATTCAGACAGCAAAGAGAGAAACTTCTATTCACTTCAAAGAGATTTAGAATTAATGAACTTCAAAATTGAGAATACTAGGCATTTGATAAAAATTTTGCTGTGGTTAAAACGCAGTTGAAACCATAGACTCAGCATGGTTTTACGGCAAGCTCTGAAACGAATGGGCTGAGTCAGTGTCCACACGCTGCTGGACCTTCAGGAATTCTTAAATCCATCTAAACATGTGTCTGTCTCTGCCACTACTGTGAATTTGTTCCACAACCTAACTTCTCTGCTAGCTAGAAATCTGCTTATAATTTATCTGTTTTCAGATTACAAACAACCAGCTTTGTGCTGTCCCTTCTTTCTCCGTGGTATTTACTTTGCAGATATATTTTCCAAGAGTAATCATATCTCTTCTCAGACTTCTTTTGTTGAGCTAAATGAGCTAAACTGTTAAACTGCCTCTCACAGAACAGACTTCGTGTGCCTGTTCTTTTGGGAATGCCCTCTCTGCATTTCCTGTGTTTTGAATTCAACATTTCGATATGGCTGTCCAGAACAATAGTGTCTTTCAAATATTTTCCATAGCAACACTGTTATTTCTCCGCTTCCAGATGCAAAACACTTAATCTGTACTTTAAATCACTGTACTACCTAGTAAAAAGCATGTTTTCCACAGCTGTGGCACATGAAGGTTTACAGGTATCCTAAATCTATCATGCCCACATCTTTTTCCTCACCTGCTATTCCAGCACGGAAGAGAAGACTGGGACAGTACCTTGAAGCAGACCTGTTGGGGGCACAAACAGAATGCAGAAAGTCTGAACCAGACCTAATTTTTTCTCACCAGATTCAAAACAACTCATTCTTTATTGCAAAAAGAGCAGAAAAGAGCACATAGACAGATAACCTAAGGAACATTCTGTAATATTTAGAATTCCTCTGAAAATGTATGATTACTGCTTAGTAATGCTAAGAGCAAAATTGTGGAAATGAGCCCATAGAAAGCCAGTCACCTTTCCGCTGAATGCATTAGAGGGGTAAGGAATGGTGGGGATGGGAGTAGGATTCAAGTTCCATTGCTTCTATTTAATTTTGGGATATCAGGAACACATGTAACACAGCTCCTCAGGCAGTCGAAATACTCCAGCTCCCTGCTACGTCAGTCCCCCACGAACATTGGCACCTGCCCCTCTGCTAGCAACCCTGGGTAGAAACTTGTGTAAATTACTTCTTGTGCTGGAGGAGGCTGCATCCTTTCCATATGACCTTGCAATCACCACCATAGGAAGTTTACACTTTTATGTCATTTATACACTGAAAACTATTACTCTGAATTGTGACAACTGTCAATTTTCACATAATTAAAGCGGGCTCGATGTAGCAGAAAAAAAAAAGAACATGTCTGCACTTGTGCTTGCTCCCCTCCTCTCCCTTCCAAGAAACAAATATTTAATTTGACCAGATTTTTTTATGAGGGAAAAAGTGGTACTCAGAGGTAGGTGGAATTTGAACCTTCAAGTTTTAACATGACAGCATAAAAAATAATTTTTCATTAAAAACAATAGGTGTCTTGTTCATGTGTCGGGTACTTCACAGTCTGAGATGTTGTTAAAAATGCAATCAGCCATGGAGGTTTCAAGAGGGATCTGTATATATGGCATGCTCCAGTTGATGACAGAAATAAATCTTTTACATACAATGTCAAAGGCAGATTCTTCAGCCTACACAGACACAATGAAAAGCAGGATGATCCTAGGTGATATTTTTAAGTCTGTACCACTATTCAGGATTACACAATCATTCATTTGACTTAAAAAAATGAGAAGTACAGAGATGAGAAGACCAAAGAAAGGGATGAGGTCTGTGTAGCTGCCCAGTTTACTAAAGGTGCCAAAATATTGTCTGAAAAGACCATACAAGTAAGAGTACTAGAGAACATTGAATTCAGTGAACCATGAAAAAGATGACTGTTTCTTTCAAGCCGCATAGGTCTCTCTTAACAGATGTATGAAATAATTTTCCTTTGTGGAGGCTTTTTACATTTTTAAACAAATGGTTACAATTATTTTTATTCTTGATAAAAACTACATATTCTGTGGGCAGTAAGGGCACAATTCTGTCTTTGGAAAAGAACTGTAAGTATTTACACATTTTTTCTAGAAAAAAAATATCACCTTTGCAAATCATTTTGCCACTGTCAACAGGTTTTAGTGAATTTTTTAGTCATTGATGATTTTGCAGGTTAAATGCAGAAGTACTTTTGAGTTTAGTGTCATGTTGTTCATAGGAAGTGATGGGCAGCTGTGATGGCAGACCTGGGCTGGGCACTGACACCGTGATACCAGGATGGCCATTCGATCCGTGGGGTGGTCCCATGGCACCCAGGAAATCGCACTGCTTGCCTTGCTCCCGCTGGTGCAGAAGCAGGTTTTGCTTCTGTGATATGGTCAGAGGCGTGAGTTTGGTTTAATTGTCTTGCTGCAGCTATGGCAGTCAAGTGCAGGACTGCCTGACAGGTACCCCAGACCGCACTGATCCTATGGTTTGTGTACCTCAAGAGCCTTTTTTCCATTCCCACCTTGCCACCCACTTCCTCTGTCCCCGGTCTCCTCTGCAACACCCACCCAATTACTTCTTTCCCCATTGCTCCCAGTTTTACTACACCCATCCCAAATTTGCTAATTCTAATGCCTAGATTCCCTAGGTAATCTTGTCCTTTTGTGGTCTTACTGATGAAGTTACCTTGGTGCCTTGCAAGATGTTACTCCCTCCCCCAAAGGTGACCAGAACACCTCCTCAGTTATCTGTGAAGTTGGGCCTTCTGTTCAATTTCTCACAAAACTCCCCCTTAACCACCTGTGAAACCCAGCCATCCCGCAGGGCTATCTGTAACTTCAGTCATTTTCTCACACTCTTTATCAATAATGTTCAGCACTTCGTCATGTAACGTCCAGTAATTTTCCGCATCCTGTTCCCTTACCTCCCTCAGGCCAGGGCTTAGTCAGTGGCCTAGTTATTTGCTCTTACGTTGATACCCTAAAATAGGGTTTTCATATTTCTTTTTCCCATTCTTCACTCAATCCAGATGGATTGTCTTCAGTTTCTTTTCAAATCCCACTGCATCATTTATCTATAAGCTTCTTCCTTACTTGTCTTTCCTTCTGCTCAGCTGATCCACTTCTTCCCTGGATTAGGGATGTTACAAGATGAATTCTTCTTTCTCTTCACTTTCCCCTATCAGCCTGTTAAAATCTGAAGACAGCTGCTGGCCTGAAAGAAATTTAGCTAACTGCAGAAAGACTTCAAGAGAGAAGAGTCTTACTGTCAGGCAGAAGCAAATGGAAGCGCTGATGTTGAAAACAGTGGTATAGCACTAGTTCTTCCTAGTACACACTCTTAATCAACTCCCACCGTCTATTCTTCAGTACAGAAGGACAGGCTCTGCTGCAGGATAACTATGCTTTTACATGGGTATTACAGGGAAGAGATAGTATTGGTTTAAGATTTAAAAATTTAGGTGTCCTTAACCTGAAGCACTTTGAAACCCCCTTTTATTTTTTCCTCATAAATTTCTAAATTCATGGCTCTTTGAAGGATTTCAAGTTAGGAACCCCAAAACTGACATATCCAAAATAACTAGAAACTCAAAAGATTTTGTTAATAACAGTGAAATATTACAGACATAATATCTGTAATATTTCAGACATAATATCCCATTACATGTCTGTTATATTACAGACATAATGTCCCATCACAGTATGGTACTAAGACAGATACATTGCTCTCCATTACGCTTTTTCTCACTTCGTATTTACTGTCTACTCAAAGCTAGATCCAGCCAGCGCTGTAAATCTCTGCCATGCTGAGTTGAGCATAGCACTCCAGCAGCAAGGAGAGGATCTGCAGAGTAGGAGGAGGCAACAAAATGTGATGGGACTACTTGGGTAATTAAAGCGAGCAAGGAAACTGAAGTGATAATATAGGCATCAGGATGACTACAGTGAATTTGAGATTGTTATATGGTGTTGGGATGAGGCTTGTCATTTTCCCCTTTTCAGTGCTGCCCCTCAAATGTATACAGTATAACAAAGATTTGAGAAATTAATTGGTTTATGAATGTCTTTTGGATACAAGCCCACAGTTTGAAAGAAAAAATTATAACTTTTGGATAGTCTGTAACGTTGTGGGTTTTGATGATTCAGAACTTTCAGTTGGTTTCATACATCTGAAATCTCAACTGTACCTACAACGTTTCATATACAACCATATATTTCATTTCTCTGCCCTGACTAAATATTCTTTTCTTGTTTTTTTAACCACCAATGCATTTTTTTTCCATGAGGTGTGGATTTACCAGTGCAGCATGTACTCCTTTGTGCCATGTCAAAGTGGAGCCGCCATGAAATGGTTCTGCCTCTTGTTCAGATAAGGCTGCATCCTACTCTGCCATTAACTATCCAGAGCTGCAAAAGCATCCCCTTTTTAACTGCAGTGTTAAATTTTGTCATATTCTGAACAAAATCGCATTAAAAACCCCACACTAAATGCAAAGCAATGCTGTTCTTTCTTAAATGTGCATGGAATTTCACTACCATGGAATTTTTATAAGTTCAAATATCTTATTACTACCCCTTATTTACACTGGGATGGGGAATAAAAATGGAATTGAAAAAAGAATAAAATAAATTTTATCATCTTCAGATTCATCAGTCCAAATCTGCCTCTCAGTTATCCCAGCCTACACAAGCGAAGGTGGCTGGGAAGTAAGTGAAATCTCCTGAATAGGATGGCTTCAACATGAACATCCACAGGCACCTAAGGCTTTAAAACTTCATGACAGCACAATGTTCTCAGACATCTTTCATGGGGGCAACCAGGGTATGGTAATGGGGATGGGTGTAGCTTTGCCTAAAGCAATCCTCTTTCTTCTCTGAAATCAGCTAAAAGCTAGATCAGGAAACTCCAGAAAAATGGTTCATTGGTGGGCGGGAAAAGTGACATTAGCATTGAGTTAGGGGCCTTGGATGAAACAAACTGCCACCAGAGGTTATAAAGGACTGGAAGCTTTGATGTAGCTGGAGCAGGGCTCCTTTGTTTTCTATTTGTAAAAAGCTCCCCTGTGGAGTTTTTGTTTGGGTTGTTAAAATCTGTTTAACTCAAAGAGCTGGCAATAAGCACTTGGGAGCAAAACTGTCTCTTTGAAAGTCTTTTTGCTGTTCAACTGCATTGGCCAGCCCTGCCAATTTATAGCTCTGTTAGCTCTCACTGCTCCAAAGGCTGCTTAAGCAAACAATTAAGCTTTGCTGATCACTCTGAGCACCAGAGTGGCAAAATATGCACTTTCTCTATAGCCTAGAAGACACCCAGAACAAAAACATTTTTTCACTTACTGTTCCCCTAGCTATGGTATTAGGCAGCTCCAGGTTTCTGGTTTTAGTAGTCAAGGGCAACCTATGCGTAACAAGGACTTCATTTTGATGCATCAGAGCTCTGGACTAAGAGCAAAGAGAATATTAAAGGTGGGTGTCCTTTTACACTTAATGTTCCTTGAGTAAGGCCATCTCTGTTGAATGCCTAACACAGATCACTAAGCAAGGTTGTTACATGTTACCTCCACACCAACTGATTTGATAATTTACTCATCATTTCCAAAATAAACTAATGTGATCCCTGCCTCATGCTCACTGCATTGGCTGCCTCTTTCTTTTGCCAGGACCTAAATGATGGGCACGAACGACTGGCTCACCACTGTCTGCATCTTGTGCATTTAATCGTGAAGCAGGAGAAGGGTTTAAATATGGCATAGCTGCCAGAGAATATCTGATAAAGTGGTCCAAGCAATCCAGGTGACCTGTGGGGTGGGATGCCTGTGTATCATATAGGCTGTCGTATTGGGCACCCCCAGCATGTGAGTCAGCCTGCAAGCATGTGGCTGTGCCATCCCATTCCTACCTAAAGCAGTCTAATAGAATAAGATTTGGGATGTCTATGCAAGCAGAAAAAAAATTGCTCCAAGGTGTGTACCACAGTGTGTTCTATCAAAATTTACTAGATTGAAATAATTCATAGATCAGGAATCTGTTGTGCTAAGTACAACATAATACAGAATTAAAAGATGGCCTGGAAAGCTTTACGGTTTGTTCTGAAAAGAATTCTGGGGAACTGGTGAAATCTTCGCTTCTGTAAAATCAAAACAATTGAAAAATATGCTCTGTGTGAGCACCTGGTTTTATATGGGAAAACATCTTTGAAAGAAAGGAAGCCAAACTTTGACAAGTTTTTTAAGCAGTTCCAAACTTAATATTTAATAAATTTCATCATAGATTTTATAGATCATAGATTCATAAAATCATAGATTTTAGCCTGCCGTTTTCTTTTAGCCCGAGATGTCTAGAATGGTACCATTCCGGCCAGGTCTTACGGCCTCTCCTCCACACTCTTCCCTACTCCAACTTACTCAGGTTGCCATGGCTAGAGAGTTGATGGGCACAGTGTAAAGAACGAATATCTCCTACTTGCTTTGGTACCAGTAACACTTTTTCGCCCTAAAAACAGCAACAGAAAGAAGTGATTGAGAGTGAACTTTCTATGCTGTAACTCTGTGTAAATGAGCAAAAGGGCTCTTTGCATTTGTCTCTGCACTCAAGTTCCCATACAGATTTGTAAGCTAACTGCTTTTACTCTCCTGACAGTTAAAGAACCTATTCCCAATGCAGAAGACACTGGATGGAAAGTCACTACATAGCAGCTGTTTGAGAAAAACAAAGAAGGAATTTTGCTTAATACAATTATTTTATACTGCTTTTATCTACTGAGAATGGCAGCACTTTTTAGAACATTTGGAGAAGGCAGGAGGTGTTTTGTGGGAAGTAGTAATGAAAAATTCATGAAGGATTAAAAATAGTTGGATTTTTTGGGTTTAATTCAGAATCTCTTTATATTTCCCTTGGTTTCCTTCCCTATTTATATTGAACATAAACAAAGAACTTGTCTTAAAAAAGTTAGATGAATGGGAATGAACTAGAGTGAAATAAGAAATAAATCCAATAATTTCTAAAGTAGATGGTTAAACTCTAGACCCTACATCTGTACCTGTGTCAAAGTGGTATGGTTTGTTTAGATATTCAGATCATCCACAGATTTATCCACAGTGGCAAGGGATTTGTAGGTGATGAATTCCTGAGAATCTGTCCATTTTCATTTTTTGCCTGAGAAATGATGGTCTGAGACACTATAGCCATTGCATTTAGCTTTATCTGAGCCTTTTGCTGAGCCTGCACTCCTCTTTCACACTGCCTGAATAAAGTGTTCCTCTAACAGAGGGCTGTGGAGACTATAGGGAGAGGGATAGAGAAAATGCAAGAACAGAGATAATTGATGCTATTCTGAATCATGTTATCTGGAAGATCTCTTCAGCTGTAGCCCATGAGATGATACCAAGAGGAGTACTTAAAGTGCAGTTCTCTAGTGCAGGCACCTTAATGCACTCTTTTACAATTATTCCTCCCAATTTACCCAGGCGTTTCTAAGTCTTCAATGAGGGAGCAAGAGAATAGGGAAAACGCTGCCACTCCTTAAAGGCATGTACAGCCCCTACAAGATGACTGCCAATCCATTTTGAGCCAAGTTTACATAACACCAGAATTCAGGGTGACAGGAAGATGGTTGAGGGGTAATTTCTAAACTGGTTTCTCTTTCTATGACTATATCTGGGCTTCTGCTTCATGCCCAGTATGGTTAGGTCTCAAAGGAGCTAAACAAACATGCCATCTTTTTTTCTAACTAACTTCTATTAAAATCAAGTTGTATTTGGTCACAGTGACCTAAACAAAAACTAGGCATTTTTTTAGTTTCACATAAAGCTGAAATCAAAAGAAGAAAACTTTCTATTTCTACCTACAATTACTGTTTCTCTGGTAACATCTTCAAGGATCTTTACAGACAGCTACAAATAAAGAATCCTGACTTAGGACAGTCTTTCAACCTCTGAATTTCAGAAAGGTTTCAGGGTTAATATTATTTTTGCTTGTTTCTTTTTCTCACTATAAATACGATGAGCAGAAAGATGTTGCCATGGTGAGATTTTATAATGTACTTAAAAACACTTGTTACAGTTATATATCACAGAGCCACCTTCACTTATGTGTGAACTGTAAAGATACGTGAAAAATCACCCCAAAGAAGTAGAGTCAACTGTCTCAGGTGTTTGCATTATTTGTTTAAAGTACAGATGTCACAAATATTTTAGCAGACAGTATATTATTTGGAGACCTATAGATTTACAGCCAGAAAGGGGGTAAACGGTGCAAAAAACCTCAATACACCTTACACCTAAAGTGTCATCATTATCTGAAGTCCATCTTTATAGTAAACTGAATTAGAGATTACAAAAGAAAAATAACACAGAGTTCTTGC
Organism: Athene cunicularia; assembly: GCF_003259725.1. Lineage (NCBI taxonomy): Eukaryota > Metazoa > Chordata > Aves > Strigiformes > Strigidae > Athene > Athene cunicularia. Next base: position 4,915,236 of record NW_020799118.1, on the reverse strand, counting down.
CATCCAAGTTATCCTTTGCTACACTATGTACTTGAGGACATTTTTGTCTAGACCCATGTGAAATGTAATGGTCTTGCTTTGAGCACTATTTTGCCACTGCAAAAGGCAGAGTTTTCATGAATTACTGAAGTATAGCATCATAGATCCTTCTCTCAGGAAGGCAATAGCCCGGAGCCAGTGCAGTATTTTAGCTAAGTCTGTGTTGCTCTGAAAACACTAGGCTTTGATGCAGTTATGGTGTTACCATGCTCTGATGCTGTCCATTTGACTTTCTTACTGGCATCTGGAAGCATACCTGTGAGCTTCTGCTGGTGGCTTCCTTGTTCCCTTGGCATGCTCAAGCACATGACTACCCAGTAAGTCCTTGAGTCTGAAGGCTCGCTGTCTGCAAAGCTTTTAAGTCAGAAAATTCCAGGACTCATCTTAAACAGATAACATAGGCTTGTGCCCTGGAATTTCTCCAAGAACTTTAGAGCACTTAAATCCCTAGCACACCTGTAGCATGTCCATATTGCTGGCTTGTCTGGGACAGAGCTGAACAGCTCCCACTAGAGAGGATAAACTTTAATTAACATCTTTTTTAAACAAATGTTTTGAGCAGACACAGTAAGGCTTTCTCACTAGCCCCAGAAGAAAATATAACCCATCTTGAGCGTATTGCTAGCTGAAATAAAATGTCATACTATTCTGAGTCCAGTTGGGAAAGGGGAAACAAAGCTCAAAATAGTATTTTCAGAGTTGGATACAGTTACAATCTGAAGAGGGCTGTGCAACTGATTCCTTGTTATGTGAGTGCTTGTGTGTGCCAAGCAGTGCTACTGAAAAGAATTAACTCCCTGAATTTCCAAAGAAGCGCCTCTTCTGAGGTTACAGACTCACTTGTGCGCCCATGTGAGCTGGGGCACAAGGCAGTGCTTCTCGCACAGGCTACTTTCACCTTGCATGTTTTGCATAGGCTAGAGAGAAAGGAGTCACACTGATTTAATTTCTTTTACCAGCACCAACTCTTGACTTCACATTGTCACAGTGAGGAGGTCAGCTCAAAATGCCAAACTACTGACGGAAAATCAGGGACTTCAAAAGCTCCAGCAGAACTATGATGATTTATACAGATTTTATGTGGATGGTATATGGTGGCCCCCTGCATTAAACTAAAGTTGTTCACAGAGACATAGAATCATTGACTGGTTTGGGTTGGAAGGGATCTTAAGGATCACCCAGTTCCAACCCCCTGCCACGGGCAGGGACACCTTCCACTAGCCCAGGTTGCCCAAAGCCCCGTCCAACCTGGCCTGGAACACTGCCAGGGAGGGGGCAGCCACAGCTTCTCTGGGCAGCCTGTGCCAGTGTCTCACCCCCCTCACAGTAAAGAATTTCTTCATTGCACGTAGTATGAATCTACCCTATTTCAGTTTAAAACTTCTACTCCTCATCCTATCCCCACACACCCTGATCAAGAGTCCTTCCCCCCTTCCCTGTAGCCCCTTTAAGTACTGGGAGGCTGCTCTAAGGTCTCCCTGGAGCCTTCTCTTCTCCAGGCTGAACACCCCCAACTCTCTCAGCCTGTCCTCACAGGGGGGTGCTCCAGCTCCTGATCATCTCTGTGGCCTCCTCTGGACCTGCTCGAGTAGGTCTGTGTCCTTCTTATACTGGGGGCCCCAGAGCTGGACCCAGCACTGCAGGGGGGTCTCACAAGGGCAGAGCAGAGGGGGAGAATCCCCCCCCTCACCCTGCTGCCCACACTGCTCTGGGTGCAGCCCAGGACACGGTTGGCTTTCTGGGCTGTGAGCACACATTGCTGGCTCACAGTCAGTTTTCCATCCACTGACACCCCAAGTCCTTCTCCTTGGGGCTGCTCTCAATCCACTCCTCGCCCAGCCCGTGTCTGTGCTTGGGGTTGCCCCGACCCATGGGCAGGACCTTGCCCTTGGCCTTGTTGAACTCCCGGAGGTTTGCACAGGCCACCTCTGCAGCCTGTCCAGTCCCTCTGGATGGCACATCCCTTCCCTCCAGCGTGTCCCCGCACCACACAGCTCGGTGTCGTTGGTGAACTTGCTGAGGGTGCCTCGATCCCACTGTCCACAGCACCGACCAAGATGTTAAACAGCGCCGGTGCCAACCCCGCCCCTGGGGAATGGCACTCGTCACTGCTCTGCACTTGGACATGGAGCTGTTGGCCATAAATGTCTGAGTGCAGCCACCCAGCCAATTCCTTAGCTATCAAGTGGTCCATCCATCAAATACATCTCTCCAATTTAGAGACAAGAATATCATGCGGGACAGTGTCAAAAGCTTTGCACAAGTCCAGGTAGATGATGGTGGTTGCTCTTCTCTTATCCACCAGCACTGTAAGACCATTGTAGAAGGCCACCGAATTTGTCAGGCACAATTTGCCCTTAGTGAACCCCTGTTGGCTGTCACCAATCACCACCTTATTTTCCATGTGCCTTAGCACAGTTTCCAGGAGGATCCGCTCCAATGTCTTGCCATGTACAGAGGTGGCACTGACTGGCCTGTAGTTCCCCAGGTCGTCTTCTTTTCCCTTTTTAAAAATGGGCGTTTTGTTTCCCCTTTTCTAGTCAGTGGGAACTTCACCAGACTACCATGACTTCTCAGATATGATGGATAGTGGCTTCAGTCGCCAGTTCCCTCAGGATCCGTGGATGCATATCATCAGGTCCCATGGACTTGTGCTCCCTCAAGTTCCTTAGATGGTCTCAAACCTGATCTTCTACAGTGGGTGGTTCTTCATTGTCCCAGTCTCAGGCTTTACCTTGCGCATCTTGGGCAGCGTGACTGGCTGGTGTGTGTATATCTATATACACACGTAATATTGTTATCTATTTTATGATATATCATATTTTTGATATATTTCTGGAATTTACTCAGATTTCAAAAGGTTAATAGATTTTTGAAACCAGCATTTCAAACATAAACACTGCACTACTGCTCTGAAAAAGTGAAAAAGGTGTGAAACAGACCAACAGCACACCTAAAACTGTAGCACTTTTCTGCTAACATTTCTAAGGCTGCCTGGTCTGTATGCTGTATTTTAGAGTTCTGAAATAGTTGAATTAAAAAAAAAATATAATAGAATCACTGGTTACAAAACCCTTTCAATACTTATGAATCATTTAGTTCAAAAGCAGGTACTCAGTTAATGACTATATGGGATATACCTCCTGTGAAGATAAAACCTAAACACTAATTATTGTTAATAAGTGATGTCGTATAGTAAGGTTAAATATCCTCCTAAGGATTACAAGCAGGTGTAAATATTCCTGAATGCCTGTGATGAATTGTGGTTCCAGTCTGAAAGCAACAGGGATTGTACTGTTATTGCAGTCCAGTGACACGAGACAAAAATGTGCCCAAAAATTGATAGCTAAAAGGAGTGAAACTTATCATTTTAGGGGTAGGGGTTGTTTTATTTATATATGGTGACTTTGTACGGATACAGTAAAGTCATCACACATGAGTGAACCATCCATACAAGGACAGCTACTACTATAGCTAGATCCATAGGGGGATGTGGCTTTGCTGGTGCAGTTCACTGGTACCCCCATACAAGAGTAGTGCTTCTTTGCTTTGGTAAACTTCTGTTTCTACTTACTATTTAGCATTTGGCATCTGGATAATTACAAAATGTTTCTATAATCAGGGAATATGGCCTTTGACCTTTCCTCTGCTGGAATCAGTGAGGAAAATTGTGTGGACCAGTCCTAAGAGGTCAAGACATATGATGAAGTCCTAAGAGATCAGTCCAGATTCTATTACCAGACAAATATGAAATGTTGCATTTAATAGCTATGTTCATCTAACATAAATGAGAAAGCCAAATGTGCCTAAAAAAATGAGAGTCACAAATCCTTTTAGTTTTCAGAATATATGCATATACCATTAAGAAAGCCCAAATATTTTTTGAAATATTGTTAGGACATCCACAGTCTGAGACAAAACTTCCGTCTTTTTACTGACAATAACGAAGTGGCAATCGTTTTTGCATAGTATGGGAAAGACATCATCTATAGCAGAGGCATAAAATAATTGTTACAAATTTTGCTCATATCCCAATACACTGTTTTGAACACAGTATAAAAATGTAGTGTTGTGAACTTTGTGAACATGACATTTGTGAATAAAGGAGGTTTGCCTCAAACCAAGTTCACGAGTACTATCTGATAACATGCAGAGACCACAATACAAGGAATAGCAAAATAGCAACAGCCCTTAAATTGTCCTAATTCACCCAAATCCACTCTAAATTTGATCAAAAAAAAAAAAAAAAAAAGGTGCATTGTACACTCATATTCCCAGATCCAAACACTCTTTTAACTGTTCCTGATTATTTGCAGCCTATGTTTGGTCTCAGTAAATCCATTTATACAGTGCTGTAGCTAAAACAATAGGACAATGGATCGTGTATTTGAAAGGAATAGGAAAATATTTTTAAAATTCTATCTGAACACAAATACTAACTAGCAAGAAGAAAAAATACAAATGAATAAATTAAAAAAGAAGAAAGAGGAAAGATAAAGAGAAAACAATGGTTATGTAGAAGAAAACTATGCTCAGCAGGATAGGAAGTTTTCAAAAGTTCAGAACTTTGTTTTTCTGTATGAAATATGTATAAACTATAACAGCCCATTCCTAGCTACATGCAGCTGTATTTGAAGTATTAAACCAAGGACATTGTGGAGTTACGAAAGAATAGAAACATTTAGTACATCTTCAAAGTGTGAGTTGATATATTTTATTTATGGCCATGAATCTCGAAATAGGTGCATTGATTTTTTTTTTCCCCTAATATTTTAAAATAAGTCACTTTTGAAAGGGAACCTTCTCTACTGCAACAGAGTTCAGCAGTTTTAGTAGGCTGAAAGAGGGTCAGTCAAATCGCCGTTACGGCGCAAGCTGCGCTGTGGTGTTTCAGACCATTGCAGCAATGCCTAGTGCTGCTGCACGCACCACCCGCCACGTCCCACAGTCAGCCTGGGGATTCACACGGTGTGTTAGTGTCAAACAGCCTCTGATCCTCATTTACAAACTGCCGTCAAATTATGCCCTCTGCATTCTGACTGCCAAAACCACTGAGGTGTAGTGAAATTCAATTACAGGTTAGGATTTAAATAGTCTGTAATTTTAGCCTTACATTTCCAAATTCCTACATAATCCCTCTAACGTGTACTTGACAGTGTGCCTTTGTCAAACTGGCTGTGGGTCCAGCTCCTCAGGAAGAGAAAGCACGACACGACCGACAAGAGGTGAAAGGGCATCTCCTTCTGTTATGCTCGATAAGGCCCTATTTATCTCTCATGCCCTCTGTCCCTCTGGAGGAGAGATGAATGTGATACTCCTTCATTTGTTCAAGATGCTTACTAATATGCTATGAAAGCTTTCTGCCCCGTATAAGAACAGCACCTATGAAGACAAGAAATAGCCTTGCAGAAATTCCAATAGCAAAATGGAACACAAATATGTTCCGTATTGCAAAATACATATCATATTTTAAGATTACTGTTGTTTTAAACCAATAACCCCTTTAAAATAGATTATTGAACTAGCCATATATATACATGCATTCAAACACATGCAGACATAGACAGAAAAAAGAAATACATTATATATAAAGAAATCAACCATGCACTCACTTTTTTTTCAATTGCTTAGACTAAATGGAAGCCATGAGACTTAGCACATTATATACAAGTATTTATGGATACACTATCTATTCTCACTGTGATGTAGACGCACATTCTTGTACTCGTAATTTCTACACATATGCGTTAGCTACGTGCCCTATTTTTATCCCGTTGTACAAGTAAAGGAAAAGATAATCATGAAGCCATTTCCCTGACAAACAAAACAGCAAAGACAAAAGCATTATCTCTGTGGCCATCCATCTTGTGTGTTATTTGGCAGAAACGGCAATGTTTTTCAATAGTGCCTTTTTTTTTTTTTGACACTGTGTTTTAGCAATTTTAAAGTATTTTTACAAGTGGAAAAACTGCACGTTTTTCTCCCCGTGTTTCATCCGGCGTGTTGCAGTGCGTTTCCATGGTTACGGTATGGGTGGTTGCCGTGGGGACGGCGCAGCCGGCGCGGGCATTGGCTCCCGCCGCGCCCGAGGGCTGCGCTGGAGGGCAGGGGATGCGCGGGCAGCTACCGCCTGAACGCACAAGAGCTCTATTTGTAATACGCGAGAAGTTTAATTGAAAATTAAGTGGGCTCTTCTTCTGAAGTGAGTTACGTGCTAGAGGATTCATTTCGCAGGAGCAAAAAAGAGTTCCAATTGCGGGGAGAGAGGAGTTATGAAGAGATGAATTGAATAAAAGTGTTGCGATGATTCAGTACCAGTGCAGATTTCTACGCTGAAAGCTTTGCCCATTTTTCTAGTATTGATTGAAATAAGGGTTACAATGGGATGCTGCTACCAGAATTGGGCAACTGAGCAAAACCAGATTGGAAAGTGGATCAAAAAGGAATAGTACTAGAGTGGAGGAGGTCGCACTGCAGCAGCCCTTTGAAACAAAAAGGCTGTGGCACACTGTCTGCCACTTCTTATGCAGGAACTCATCTCAGAATTAATCTGTAAACCAGCAATGCTCTTTTTGAGATTACCTCCAAGAAACACACCAGGCAAGTTAGCATGTGCTTTTCGTACAATGCACTAAATATTTGCTATCTTCAAAAAACTTCATCTTATCAAACAGCTGCATAGAGAATCACGTGATTCTATCTTTGCCCTAAGGTTTCTTTTCTCTGTGAGCAGTTCCATTTCTTCCACTAAGTTTTAGTGGATAGTAAACTATAGCTGGATAGCAAACTCTTGGGGAAAACATTACAAAATCAAATGCAATGAGCCTTCAAAATGGCTTGGGACTCCTAATTGCTCTGACAATACTTCTTCTGGTATTAAGATAAGTAATAACAACAGATTGGAAATGCTTTTGAGCAGAGCAAGGAAAAATAACTGCTGCAAAGGAAACGGATAATGAATGCTGTGCTAATAGAGGGTATCTCAGCTGCCTCTTCTTGTGAAAAAAAAAAAAATAATTATTATACAATTTCTCCTTCCTACCCAAATAGACTGATTCAAATAACAATTTGCATTGGCTGACAATAATCGATATTTCTGACTCCAGCCTCCTTTACCAATTCTCCAGAGCAAAGTGGATAGATAATTTAATTCTTACTAAAAGCTACAAAGAAATTCCATGAAATTATTGCAAGTCATCATCAAGTCAGGATTTTGCCAACCTTCCAGCAACCTCCACTAAACCCATCCTGAGTACTGGCATAGCTACGTGCTGTTGGAGAAGCATTAGATTTTTTTTTTTTTTTTTTTTTTAACCCTTGCAAGCACCTCCCCAGCAGAATTTCTGGCATCTTCTCAATAATTTTATCATTTCCACTTTGAATGCAAATTGTTCACTAGATGCTTTCCAAAACACACAAAAAGGCTGACTCTATTTGGGGAGCTTGCAACTGAAACACAGATCATTGAATATATTTTAGAAAAATCAACACTGGACAGTTTATACACAGTTTGAGTTTAATGTAATCCAATATGAAGTGTAAGAGTCAAATTCATTCCTTATCATTAGAAAGCCCAACACTACTGTTGTATCTACGGTTCTAAAGTTGGAGCTTTGTTCTTTTTTTATCTCATATTTTGGCTTTGACAGCCAGTGTAGTTCTTAGAGCAATATTGCAGATGTCCTTTGTGCAACATGACCCAGTCTCAAACTCTTGCACTGCCTTTGGCAATCAACAGTGAAATAAATATATACATATGACTCAGTATTGTAACTGTGACTAGTATGCTAACCTCACTCATTCTTTCTGTCTGTCTATCGTAGTTATTTCTAGGGCACCACACTATCTGAATACTAAAAATTGCCCTTGACAAGAGCTGAACCCACACATGCTCAGTTTCTCAAGAAGCAGTGTAATTTCTGGCACCCGAATGCCAGTTCTAATTAAAGAAGAATGAATCCCTCTAAATAAAATAATTGACCAGCATGGTAGCCACACTTGAAGTGGGCTTAACCCAAAAGTTGGTTGCAGTCTTCAAATTCTGGTAGTTGATCCAAATTTTCCATTTATTCTCCCACCTCCACAACTCATTTTCTCATTCCAGGATTAGGGTGGGGACATAAATACCATCAAATACATATTTCTGGTAGGTCTGAAACCAAGAAATACAGGAAATCTGAGGAGTAGTGGCCTACAATGCATATCCTCTAATTTTAAATAACACTCCACCTAACTAGGTATTTCTCTGGACATTTTTTAGATCCCCACATTAGTATTTCAAAGCAAATTTAAATTTGGGCATATACTCAGAATCCTAACTTGGTTTATGTTTGAGAATAGCAAACATAGGGAAATAAAACAAATACCACGTTTGGCAATAAAAATAATTGTTATATAGCATATTCCCCTAAGTTCAGATATGTTTATATTTTGAGGATAGTGGAAGCATGAATGGAAAACGGGCAGAGGCTTGTGCTCTTATAATTTTAGTATGCTCTAAAAACAGTTACATGTGTGTCATTACAGACGAAAATGACTTGGCTTCACAGACCTCGTCTGTGAAAAAAAATGTTGTGGTTTTTTTTTAATTGCAGGGTCAACATAGTTAAGATTTTATGTGTTGTAACATTACTGGAGAAGGGACACTTGTAGCAGAGGAAGATAACACAGTATCTCCTCTTTGCTTTATAGCAGAAATGACATGTGCTTTGGTCATTTTTATGATGGGTTCTGTGTTTAACTGTTCTGTAGAAAAGGCACACCCTTTCCAGTTTATGCATAAGTAAGAGCTGTCCTAATTTGCACATCTAGAAATCATTAAGGAGGAGATTTTGTGCAAATAAATTGGCATTTTATATACCCAATGTGGTAATTAGCGTCACAGCTATATATACAGTGTGATGATTTTAAAAATAAAACCACACATTCTAAGTCATATTGAAGGAAAGTTAGTCATTTTGTTTACAATTTCAAACCACTGAGCAACGTTAAATACTCAGTTTGGCTGTAAGTATGAAGTATGGGCTCTTTCCCTAGACAGCAGAGAGAGATGGAGTCCTTAAAATTTTGATTGGGAACTGGAGCTTTTTTTTGAATATACATGCTAGATGTCAAAAATGAGTGTTTTGAAACTGCCCCAAATTTTAACCTGTGTTGCATGCTTCTCTTGTTACGCTGTAATCCTCCTCATAAAGTTCAGCCAGTATTGTTGAAATGAAATGGCAGCAACGAAATGACTTAAGAAACCACAGTTACTATGTTTTGATAAAATTTTTGAGAGCGAATAGGGAAATTTTTCGTTAATAATTCATCCAAGTATAGCCTATGGAAAGAAAATCCAATTTTTGAGGTCAGGGCTAATAAACACAGATGTGGATATAAGAGGAAAAAAGGAGCTTTTCTATATACATCACAATATATTGCCTGATAATGATCTGAATTTTGATAGAAATTGGCTTTCCTAGGTAATCAAGAATGCAATCTCTGCATGAACTCCACACAGTATTGTATTGCTATTGCACTGATAAAGTACCTATACGGTGAACTAGGCTGAAGTAAGTCCTGCCTTCTTTACACACCTTAGCCTTATCTATCTTACTCGTAGCCTTTTCTACCCACAGCCTCTGTTCACCAGTTTACAGATTGCTATTCGGCATGAGATCAAAACCCAGAGAACTGATGGGGTTACTTGTGCTCATGCTAGTGAGCTTTTCTGTAGTTCCCAGGAGGAGGAAGAGAATTAGAACAGACATAATCTACCTCCTTTTTTCACCTTCATAATTTTTTTTACTTTAATAAGTTACCTTCTTTTTTTCCTATTATATACAATAACCCCCCTAGAATTTAACAAAATATTTTCAAATACTGTTGAAAAAAAAAATCTAAACAAGAAAGAATAACCAAAATAAAGAAACACTGCCAGTCAGAAGTGAATGAGGTGAGTCCTCAGAAGAAGAAAACCTGTGGACCAGGTTTTGTGTCAGGACTCCTGGCAGGAGTGTTACCAGCTGGCTGAACAGAGAGAACTGAAAGGGATAACAAAATATTCACAGCACTAAATTTATATGTCACTCATACTGACATTCAAATACATCAAAAATACTTATTTTTATCAAGGTTTGAATGCTTAATATCTTCTTATCAGGGAAATAAAATTCAAAAATTTCACGATTATATCAAATAATATGTAGAACAACTCCAAACCCACTGATCACAAGAATGGAAAGAAAATCCCTTGTGTTTACAAAACAGTATAAAATATTATGATGAATTTTGCATTGCTGTGATCAATAATGGAAAAATATATAGATCTAAAAAAATATTTAACAATTCTGATACATGCATGCACCAAGAGCACTACTATACATAGCTCAGAAGTCCAGAGGCTACAGGAAGAGCAGCTAAAACATTAGTCAGGACTATCCCAGCCAGATCTTTAGGCAAAGCTAGTGATAGATGCAGTTGCTCATGCAAATATTCCAATTCTAAAGAGGTTGTGTAGACAGCAAAATGAAAATCAACATGAAACAATTACACTATTAAAAAAATATACATTATTCACAGGTCACATTCTCTTTAACCATGGTTATAAGGCAATCTGTGAAATAATGAGCAGTAAAGTAGCCAATATTTTTTTCAGCAGGGAAGCGATTGCTCCATGTGGTTCTGAGTGCCTTCCAGCACTTCTCCTTCATCTATTTAAAATTTATTTTTTTAAAAACTGCAGCTTCCTCTATTCTTCAGTGGTGGAAACTGAATGATGAGTAAAATCACTGCCGATGAAAACATTTCAGCTATTACTTTAACTATTATTTCATAAATAGGAATGTGCCAATATTATTCTCTACTTACATGCCCATTACATGAATGTGAAGAAGAAAGTCTTCTGACTTTCTCTTTCTAAAAATTTATTTTCAATTTTCCCAAATTCAGCATAAATATGGCAGACATTTTCATTACTGACAATTTTGAATTTGAAACAACATGAGATGAGGAGTCAAGGGAAAATATAGAAGTGTGAGATGGTCAGAGAAATGCAGAAAGAAAGATATCTTTATGCAAATACTACTGAAAGGGGAAAAAAGAGATCAAACAAAGTTACTAAGCAAGATGCTTCCAGATTTAAATTATGTATGGGGAAGAATTAGCAACAGTCCCCTTAATTTGTTACTAAATTACTTTAGATAATATTTTAAAGCCATTTACATCACTCTATAAGCAACAGGTTCTTCAGAGAACCCCCAGTCTCCACTCAGTATTTGTTGCAGTTGACGTTAGGCTGATTTACTTACAAGGAATGACGTAACAGATGAAAGAAAAAAAATAAAAACACAATCCCCAAGAAATCCAAACTAAACCAACCTCCCACTGCCCAAAGATCAGTTCTGGCAATGGAGAGTCTCTTGCACAAGTCCAGCAGAAACAAATGCAGCCAAGCAGTCCTACCTACCACAAAAGCACAGCAGAGGCAGGACTTCAAAACGCAGCTGAGGTTTGCAGTCTGTAGCACAGATGCTGGAGGCTGCCATAGCCTGGGGAAAAAGTTGAGCACTAATCTGTATCACCTGCATGGCTGGCCATCCTCCCCAACAGGCACGGTTCAGGTTGCAACAGACATACTGTGGCTTCGTCTCGCTCAGCAGGCTCCTGAACTGAAAGAAGGGGCGAGTCCTGTTCTCACTTGCCCACTGGAGAGGAGTTACCCTTCTAGACAATTCTGCCACAGCAGTTTAGCAATAGATAGCTTTTAATTTTTTTCAGTGTTTAAATGACCGTTGTTCTTCTGGTGAAATGATGAGATTAATTTTCCAGTTCATACAGAAGGTTTTGAGACAGTGGTAAGAAATGGATGAGAATGAGGGATTAATTAACAGGAAGTGTTTGGAGGTTCTGATTTATCAGATATTTATCTGAGCAGTTCCCCAAACTGCCCAAGGCCATCAGACAGATACAGCAGCTCAGCATTCCTGGGCAGCACCCTTTGTAAAGGTTGCACTTGAAAACTGAAATCACCAGTTAGGACAGAAAAATGAAAAAAGTTCTTTGTTTTTCATGTATTCACAACCAGCGCATGTGACTTCCACAACCCTTCTATCTCATTCTTTCATACAGAATACAGAGCAGATGAGTAACCAAGATCAGCAAAATCCTACCTCCCTTGTAAAGAATTACATTGTGTTTTACAAACAAAAAGCCCACATAAGGCATGGAAAAGGAAGAAAAATGCACGTTTTTACAAGAGAAACACTTTTTTTTTTTTTCTGAAAACATAAAAAATCTCTTAGAATTAGCCACACATCTGGTGCTGACACACCAGGTTAGAAGAGACTGTTAAAAGGAGCTGTCTGGAGTTCCTGTGAGCAATAAAGAGACAAAGAGTTGACAAAAGGAAAGAAGGTGGCTTCCTGGGGCGCAGCTCTTGAGATGCAAGCATCAGCAGTGGGCTGTGACATGGTGAGAACCTGAGCAGCAGCCAAGGCAGATGCAAGAGTCAGGCCAGCCCTTGGCAGCCTCAGAAGGGTGGGGAGAGCAGGAGCTGGCAGGGGGTTTAGTGGAGGCTGAAGAGCAGCAGCCACCGGCGCTCAGGTCACTGCTCTGTGGGGAACACCAAGCAAACAAGTGAATGTGAACATGAGAAGATTGGGAGCTAAATCTTCAGGGCAATTAGCATAGTATAATCTGGTTACTGTGAAAGGAAAATTTGTGTAGTGAAATGGAAGGAAAAAAAATGTAAAGTAACAATAATGTCAATGGTCAGATTCCTCAGATTTGGTCTTAGTTGAAACAGCGCTAGAGGATTTGCCTGCAGTAAGATGTAGGCCAGTCCTTCAGTGAGCTTTGTGTGCAGCATTCCCACATGTGCCAACTTTTTAATATTGCTTTTCTCCCAGTGGCAATGTCACAGGTCTTCTTGCAAATGTATACTTCACAAAAATGAGCACGAACCCAATAGTTGATAATTAATTACCATTCCATTAGGAAACAGCGATAGCTGCAAGTCTTACATAATCGAAACACAAATCAATTCTAAGTATATTAGTACTTTTAACACTTCCAAATTCTGAGTTAAATGATTTACAAATTACAAAATCCTCATTTAGTTACTTTAATAAATCTTGTTTACAGATAACTGTGAAAATCGGTGAAAACTAATTCACTTTGACTGTTCTGTCTTCAGTGCTGACAAAAATAGAACAAATTTCTTTTTATTATGGTCTGGAAAGTAGAGAAAAAAGCTTTAATTGAATATAATCACAATATGCTAGCAGCACATGTTATTTTCCCACTATTATAACTCGGTATTTTGAAGTTTGAGAGAGGAATTCCTTTTATGGGAAAGGACTTTTTTTCCATTTATTATTGAAAACAAAATGTTGAATATAAACTTTGTAATATGTTTTATTTTAGCTTAAAAGATCTGTGTTTCAAACACTATTATCTGTCTTACAGTATCAGTGTCCAAAACATTTATTACACAAATTCATCTGTTGTACTCATTTGTTGATGGTTAGTGATCAAAACAGCGGATTTGGCCCAGTACTATTACAAAACATTGGCAGCCCCCTGGGCCATACAAACCAGTTAAACATTTTTATCTTGGTTCTCAGGAACCAATTTAGCAGAAAGGCAGGGATGTCACTGAAGTGTAGAAGAAACGTAACACGTGATCACGAGTTTTTAATGACACTCAGAAATCAGCAAGTTCCCTAATTCACCATTTTTGTATTGTGCATATTAATTGTCAACATGCTACTAAGAAAATGGTTAATTTCTCCACTTTCAGCAAATAAGCGTGCAAGATGGGAGTCTGCTTCTTCATGGTCTGTGTAACTGATTCTGAACCTTTGGGTGAGATTTTCTGATCTAGGGCTCAGCACGTTCTGTAGAAGGATTCTCACTGACATTGCTGGAACAAAGACCACCCTTTAATTCTCAGAGGGATACAGCATCAAGTTAAATGTCGATTATAAATTACAAGGACTATTTTCCACTTGGGCTTATTACTGTTTTTTCTTCTAAAACTCAGTCAAGCTCAAACATGCTGTACATGACATAATATAGAGACAATAAGAAAAACGTTTCTATTTATGTACATTCAGAAAATGTTAAGGATCGAATGAAGATAAAACAAATTCCATTAGCATTCTTTTCAACTTCCTGATACTTAAATTAGCAACTTACCTAGGAACCCAAAGGTTACACAAGCCCCCTCAAATGGGTAGAAAACAGGCTTGTTCAGCCAAAATGAACAGGCATTGCCTCTCCAGTAAATACCAGTATAAATCTCATGGTGTGTGAGGTAGGCCTAAGGATACACAATTTAGTCATGTTTATACTGACATTCAGCAAGAAAATACCTTCCAGATCTCTCTCTCTCTCTTTTGGAAGGTATAATTTCTGGTGTCGTATCTTCCAGAAAGGATATCCAGTGTAATAGCCTTTGTCATTTCACAGTCACGTAGACACTCTTACAGTACGCAGATTTAGGAGACTGAATCTTTCAATTATTGTCTTCTGATTTAAACTACTCCATTATTTCAACTATTGACTTGCAATTTCTTTCTGACCTAGTTCCACCTGATGCGTATCTGTTGCCAGCACTGTCTTTTTCAGAAGTGCTCCCTTTTGAGGGCTTAATAAGAATAGTTATGAATACATAACTATTCTTTCAATGGATTTGAAGATTATTTCAGCATACAGAAGGTTGTTTTGGTTTGTTTTTTTTTTAAATAAATAAAGACCACTATTGAATTAATAGCTGACATATTATTGAATGTAGTAAGGCACAGCATACACACACAATATGTTTCCTAATTACTGCACCGTACTATTAACATCCCATCGCATGTGCGGTATTACAATTCAAATGCATTTTAAGCTGTCTGATTTTCTTCAGACTTGGCACAGCTCTTTTCTTTTGATTTCTGAAATCTGAACTCTGATCTGAGGAAGTGAGGGCTGTGGACATATCCATTGTGCCGCAGTGAGGAACAGGATTTGCATTCAAATGAACCAAAAAAAAAAAAAAAAAAAAAAAAAGAAGAGAGAAATGGTCTATAATTAAGACAGTGCATACAGAGATTCGTTGAAAAACTCTAAAAGCTGATGATATTTTAAAGAAATATGGAGCAAAAGAGAGCATTGCAGCATGTGAGAGCCTTTCCAGTTGAGCATTTGACAGTGTCTAACTGGTAACCCAGTTGGAACCACTATACCTAATCAGGCTAACTCATGTGGTGTAGACAAGACTAAGAGTTGGATTTAGCTAACGTGATACTAAAAATACCTGTATTGACCTGATAGCAATCCCTGTTAGAGCTGCCCCTAGTGCTATTACTGAGCTGAAAAAGGGGGCTCTGCAAACTAAACAATATGCTAGTATTTAAAACATCTGGCGATGAAGGATACTTGTTTAGAGAGAGGGAAGCTGGAGCTTTCAGAAATATAGTGTAACAAAACTTCTGAAACTTGATGTAAAAGGTGATTCTCTTGAAAAAAAGTTATGTCTGAGAATAAAGCTCCATGAGGATTCTAGATGTGGGAGGAACCATTATGACAGGCTATATTTCAAAACTGAATTTCTTGAATATGGTATGTAAGAAAACATAATTAATGGGACCAAATAATGTATTTCACCAGGACTCTTGCACACAACCTAAGGAGATCATTATTTGGAAAATGAAATTTGTCCTGAGAAACTGTAAGTCTGCTTTGCATCTGGAAGGAGGAACTCACTATTGGTCTGCAATCATATATACCCTGATACGTCAACATATTATGTGGTGCTATGAAGAACATTGCTCCAAGCAAAGACTGTGACATTCAGGGATCTAATAGGAATTTGAAACAGTAACAGGAGTGTTGATATTTAAGTGTTGCTATTTTATAAACTTTTATTCCTTTTTTTTTTCTAGGAAGATACTGCCTTCTGCAGCAGTCAGTATGGTGTCTGTATATCTGTGTGTTTTTAATATAAGTCTGAGTGCTTTTTGTTGCATCAGTCAGAGGCTATTAAGCTGTCATAGTAGAAAATCAGAGCATTAACTTTTAAAGGAGCATTTTTTAAACCGTTACTCAGGTATTTTCCTTCTCCTTGCCATCACGAGAAACACAGGATCCTGACATTTAATCACTTATTTCTTGTTCAATGGACCTGAGTAACTAAAATGTCCTGATTAATTTTAATGATTTTTGCAATAATATTTTTTTTTCTATTCATGGTTTACATTGGCTTGTTTGACCTTCTTACAGAGACAGAGTTGGAAAGCTTTAGGTGTTATTAACAGCCATTAGCTCTAATTTCAGACTGTGCAATACACATAATACTGACTGAATTTCTTAATGATTGCTCAGTCTGTGCATTGAGCCAGTTGTCTCTGAGGTTATTTTGTCCATGTGTAGTGGACGAGAGTTTGGCATTTTCTACCCCAGATGAAATCCTTTAGACCTGCCTGATTTCCATATATTGTGAGCTGGAAGCCCACGAAGTAGAACCCAGTTCCCCTGGCCTTGAAAATCCTAACCAAAAAAAAAAAAAAAAAAAAAAAAAAAAAAAAAAAAAAAAAAAAAGAGAGCAGTAGAGTTTGCCAACACATGTGGGAGTGTAGGGATATTGGCAATCATGATTTGCACAGCTATACTATTTCATCTGCATGTGGGCAAGTCTACGCCTCACTGACTGAAGCGAGTAAGACTGTAGCCCACAGACCACAGTCCCGCCTCTATCTTGCTATACCTAGTAAATAAATACAGATACAACTAATAAATAAAAAATACTACTTTTATGAAAAATGTATGAAGAAACCTATTAAGCACATGCCTTGACAACTGTGAAACTTCTCAGTCCTTAAGCAATCTCACTTGGAATAACAGTTGCAGAAACACTCCTGTGTTCCAGTTAGATCAGATTATCCTATTCCCAGTCTGTAATTTCTCAAAACAATACTGCACGTTTGTGCTTTTTTCCACTTTGAGACTCTGCATGAAAATATTGCAGCTTTCATAAATTACACGTTTGCAGTTGGAGAAAAGCATCATTTATACCTCTTGTGTAATTCAAGGAATTACCCCATCCAAATTAATCTCAATTATTAGTGTTCCCTGAAAAAATAGTATTGTGGAGCTCTGTATGAATTGTTCCTATGATTCTTCTACCAATTTCAGTTCCAAGCTGGTTTCTATCTTTCTGTGCTTTAAATTCAGACTATGATATGGTTGTTAGGTTTTTTTCCTTGATCCAAACTTTAAAAGCAAAATGATGCTTTAAATGTAACATAATGTCTCTACTGAAAATGCATTAGCCAAAATAGCATTCAGTTCTTTCTTATGTAGACATACGTCCTGCTAGGACTAAAATGAATAAAATGTGGAAACAAATCTGTTTAAAAAGATCCCAGCTTTGCTTGGTTATTCAGTTACCCTTGACTGTACTCTAAATTCCCATAGGGTTTTTTTTTATATACAAATTGATTTAGAAAATTCGGGTAAACAGGAAAGTTGAGACATCAGAGTTCATGCTTTCTCCCAAGTACGCTGGAATTGTCCTCATTCCTGTCCTGGTCAGCACCCATCAGGGAAAACAATAACCATGACAATCCTTTTCTTGGAGTGATGCATTTGCAGTGTGCAGGAGAGGAAAAGGACCTCAGTGGTAGATGCACTACTGCTGCTACTAAGGGTTAACAGTCCCTTGTCAGAACTAAAGCAGCAGTTCTAGCTGCTTGGTGTTGCACTTTAAATGGCTTTGGTCGCTCTCTAACCTGGACACCTGTTAAGTACCCTGACAGCCAGCCTGACATTTGTCATGCCCATCTACAGCAGATACTTCTGTCATGTTTGAGCGTGTTGAATATACTAAAATAAAACAAGCTTGTAAGTGGATCCACTTTCAGAAGAAACAAGTGTTTTCAAGCAAATGTTATCTGCAAATTACTGTTGGGAAATTTGGACATAGGACAGTTAAGTGAATAGTCTGTTCACATTTATTAAGTGCATAGCAAAGACAGCAGAGAAAATTGTCTGGTATTTTGATCACAAAACCATCCGTCTGTTCTCAATAGAAGACCATTATTTATTCATCTAGATTTGGCTATCATTGTTAAGAAAGAGTAACTCCCTCCTGAACTTTGAACGCTTCTTGCTGAACTCGAAGCTAACCCCCCATCAAAGAGCAGTGGAAAACACTGAGACAGTTTGTTCCTTTAAATCCTTTCCTAATGAATGCTTATATGTGAATTATCCCACTTTTCATTTCATTCAGCAGCTCTCACAGATACTACTGTTGGTGGATTTATGGTAATCCCATACATTATTAATAAGTATTTTTCAGCAAATGAGATGTTAAGTATCATGATATTTGGAATAACATAGTGCAGTATGTTTGAACATCCATGTTTTAGGAGCTGTTGGTCTTTCCATGAGACAGTGTCTTCCACTGATATTGGAGAAATTGTACACTAGACATTATCTGCATTTAGTTTACACGAACGCTGTATATTACAATAGCACAACAACAATCTACTACACATATGGGATTAGCAGCAGCCCTGTATATTTTGCACTATGTTACTCAACTAATCAGAAGCAAGTGCGCAGAAAGTGCATTCTACAGAGTCCCTAAAACTTGAGCAGACCATCACCTTTATCTCTGTCATCTTTCCCTCTTGCTTGGTGCCCTGTAGGTGATTTATATCAGTAAGTTTCTTTGTGCATTTTTTCCCCCATTGTGGAATATTTTCTAAGTGAATATGAGATAGTTCTTAGCAAATAACTGCAGTTCTGCTTTTAAAGAGGAAGGGAATTATTTTACTCACTAAAAAAATGGAGATGAAGGTAAGTTATCAGTTCATGTAAATCAGTCAAGCTCCATTAACCTCAGAGGAACTGCATCAAATTAGCCAAGCTGAGGACCAGACCCTTAATTATTCTCTCAGTAATAGACTTCTTTGACCTTCTACCTTAAGACTATGGCCACTAGACAGTTTTTAAACCTCAGTTTTTCATAAGCAACTGGGATTTCACTCAGAGGAACTCAGATATTAAATGCAAATTAAAATGTGTATTGGGGATTCTCACTGTACACTTTAAACATGAAATGCAACATTTAGACTTTTCATTCTTGCTTAGTTGAAAATAATTCCTTACCTGTGTAGTTTAATTGGGCTTGCTTCTTTAACCTTATTATTTCTAAATGAAAGCAACAGTAAGAGAATTTTGGTGTGCATAGATTTAAAACTCATTTACAAAGAAAAAAGTGCTTTTGCTTAAAATATAAAATAAATTATCATGGTCCTGCTGGCTTTTTGGAAGTAAATGTCTCCTCCTTTTCCTTAGAAATATCCAATGCGAAAAACTTAGCTAGCTACGGGTAAAAGAATAGTAGTTCCCAAAGGACTATATTTTAGATAGTTTGTTCAAGATCTTAAAGCTGTAATGGCATCAGATAAACTTCCAAATGATCGAGCTGATCAGGTTTCATTGAATCATGGATTACAGTGTTCAAGTGTTCCAGGCACCATCTGATCTGGGACTGTACGGTCAGGGAAATGGTGCAAGAACAGTCACTTTCACATTGCCAGTTTGCCTTGCTCCCTCTTTAAGCCAGGACCCAGATTCCCTGACTGCCCGGACCATGGTCATGCTAATTCACTCCCACGGCCCTTTCTGAAGTGACCAACTGGTTTTCTTTGAAAGGACACCCTGGCACAGCTTCTATGGTACTTTGCTCTAAAATCCGCCAAACAGGCAGTGTGGATGCTGATCCTGCCACGTTCCACTTGCTGCTTCAAGGACAGTTTTTCAGTGACAGTCCTTGCGCCCTCATATGCCCTCACAGCATACCGAGGCACTGTAATACACACCTGGCATCGTAAGATAAAAGCACAGTATTAAGAGCACTTTGAATGCATAAAGATGTATCAGATAGTAGTGATGTCCCCAGGTCACAATGGTACTGCAAAGGAACCGCTTGATCTGCTTCTGCTAAATAAGGGAGGTCTGAGGACTGATCCCTGGTGCCAACGCTAAACGGCACTCAGCAACTCACATCTCCGCCGCATGCGGCCAGTCAGCTCCAGAGCAGAGGTGTCAGAGAAAACTAGCTGGAATGGTCTCTGAACCATATGCAGCAAGCTGATTGCTAGGAAATGGAGCAATCATGGGCTAGTGCCGACTCTATTGTCAAGTGCTATCCAGGATAGATAGAGTTAGTTTAACCCAGTGATTACTAATGCTGAGCATGGGAACATAATTCAGCAGCAATGTTCCAGAAGGACAATCTGAAAGCGCATGTAAAGAATCAGAGATGTGACACATCCGCTAGGACCACTACTCATACTAATTTAGGTCATACAAGCCACGAGTTCCTATTCTGTTCATGAAAGTAGTTACTCACTCTTCCAAGAGCAGCGTAGATTAAAAACTAATTGGTGGCATAATGCATTTTAAACCCAAATCATTATTTATGTTACAGAGGAGCACAGGACAGCTGTTTGTTTTGCAAACTATAAAAGTCTGCCTCTTTCTCATTGGGTAAGGAGAAGAATAAGACTATAAAAATGCTGCTTAAAGCTAATGAAATACTTCCAAGATTTACATGCTAAATTTAACAAATATCTTTCTGGGAAAGGATAATTCATGTTTTAGAGAAAAGAAATTGGATTTAAGCAAGGCAAAACAAAGTTTCTGATATGATCCACATATACAACTACTATTTAAGATGAGACCTGTTAGAAATGTGGAGTGGATAAGAGCCGCTTGTCATCCTGAAAACAACTATTGGGCTGCAGGGACTTTACATGGAGATTTTCTCAACACCAGCACAAAAGTTGACCTTATTTGATCTTTTTCCATCAACAAAAATATAACAAAAACTAGGAGTGTGCTAATTGAATCTGCAGATGACAAAAAATGAGAAGCAGATGCCATATGGGAGATAGCAGTATTGTGCAAGAGGAGTGATCTAGAGTACTGAAATAACAAAAATCAGATGGATTCTGCCAGTATAAAATAGAATGCCGACACCTTGGGGCTAATATGAAGTTTTACTAAAATCTAAGGGCTATGTGATTATATACAACGTATTCATGCTATGATCAGAGGCAACAAAAATCCTTCCTGGCTGATACACTTGATACAACTTTGGTCACCTGGTCCAGCCCAAGCAAGACATACTAATTCAAAGTGCAGCACCGGTAGAGAAGGATCACGAGAGAGGTCAAGGAGAAAAAATATAATCTAATTTACAGAATAAGATTAAAAGGAGCTCATGTGGCAACCGAAACAAAATGACAGCTGAACGAGAGGCAAAACTTCTTTGGCGTAAGTATATTGGAGGGAAACACTGAGCAGAAGACCTGTTTGGGCTAATGAACAAAGTTGGTACAAATGCAAACTGGTGTAAACTGTCTTTGAATACACAGGGTTGCAAATAATAGATTTCTAACCATGAAAGGAGTGAGTTCCCGAACCAATATCTCTATCAGAGTAAGGAAAACAACTGACCTTAAAGCAAATGCAAACCTTTTATACCATAGTTGCTTAAGAAAGAAAACTGGGTTTGATAATCCAGAAAGCCCTATAAAATCTTATTTTCATGTTCCTGCCCTGGTAATGCAGTGATGAGAGAGACGGTTTCATTTAAATATTGTAGAGTATGTGTGATATATAAATGTCTTAAGTTCATGTCTAAAATCTTGGTCATAGGGAAGAAAATGTGAAACATCTCCTATTTCGAAGCTGAAACTCTCTTATGTATACACTTGGATTGATACAAGGTTATTTCACTCCTAAACTAAACTGAACAGCAGCAACTTCTTGTCAAGGCAAATTACGTAGAGGCAAAGATCTACTAGTTTGTGCATCAGCTCTATGCTGTGTTTCTTACTGATGCTATACTTACTGAAAACTAAAATAGCACAGTATGAAACGGAAGCTGTCAGGTGGTTTAAGCCCAAAATTCAAATCAACCTTGAAGTTTGTACAGAATATCTCCACATTTAAACTATATGTATTTTAAATTCATAGCCTTATCGCTGAGGGAGAAAATCAACTAGCAATAAACACTGCTTGTATTTTTTATTCTGCTGCTGCAGTAACTGCAGCGGGTACCTTGATTAACTAAAAAAACTACCCCGACATCATCAGTATAAACGGAAAGGCAAAGAGAAATTGTATGTATTTCTAAACAGTGTCTGACACCAAGAATTCTCTGCACAGGAGGAAACATCTAGGGGTGTCTGTGCCACAGAGCAAAGATCCTGACTCAATACTGGTGGCACAAAACGTGGGACTAGGAGTTGTAGCAGACTGACGTTGTGAACCAGTCAGCCACAATGCAAAACGTCTACCTTCACGCAGTGCCACACTAACATACAGTCACACTGCTTTTGGAGTGTGAGCTAATACTCAGAGCTCCCTCGGAAGATGTGGGGATTTTGAAACTGAGCTCCCCTCTGTGAGGGAAACGTGTAGTAAGTTCAAACAGAGGGAACTTTGCACTTGGGTTCACCTTTGGTTCTTCATTTGAAATGTGTATCCCAGGTTATTATCCACAGTTTTTCATGCACAGGTTCCACTTGTCTGATTAACAAAAAGATGGTTTTTTTTTTTAAAAAAAATGGTAGATCACTGTCCACAGGAGAGGAAGTGAAGCCAGCAGTCAGACTAGCCAGGCAAACCAGTCCCTTTTTCATACTACAAAGGTTTCTTAGAAAAGTTGTTACTGTCAGACTTCTGTTTTGCTTACCTCCTTCGTGCTGAAAAAGCAGTTTATTGTACTTCCTTTGGGAGCTTTGTGATAATGAAGATGTGGGAAGGTATGGCTTCAGTTAAGCTGTGTTAGTGAGAAACCAAGGCAAAGTCCTGCTGTCCTTACAGCAAAGAGACCTAGTCAGGGCAGAGGCAGACTGCAAAGGGAATTTCCCAGCATAGTATTTGTTCTGTTGTGTATAAAAAAAGCAATATAATTTTCTCCCTTGCTCCAGACTTGCTGAGGAAACAGAAAGAAGAAAAAAAAATGAGGAAAAAAATAAAAAAGTTTTAAGAAGGGAAATCCACACTCAACAGACAAATTTAGGGACAAACTAAACAAATAACAGAGGTACCTAGAGGGGAACTTAGGCAGAATTTCAGCAATTAAAACTAAAGGCAAGAACAAATAATAAAAACAGAGGGAATGAACATTTTTCAAATAGAAATTATTGCCCATATTCTGAGACAACAGACACCTTGTTTCTGCTCCACTGCAATGCAAAGTTAATCATCTGTACCTAAGCCACCTCCAGCAATTCAGACCTTACACAGATCAGCATAAGGACACTTCTCCTGCCTCCTCTTGAAACCGGGCACTGCAAGTAGGAAATCCAGATTCAGAGGGAAGTCCTGACAGTGATTACACGTGTAAGTTACACATTTTGGAGTTGGAAGTTGTTGATGTAAATGGTGTTGGGAGCAACACTGGATTCCCTATAAAGTAGGCTCTTGGCAGATGTCCATACGTGAAGTTAAACCAGAACAGGTTCTGCACTGCCACGACACAGTGTAAAATCAGGTGCATAAACTGCACTGTGAACACGCTAGCCCTTTACGTTGTTCTGAGGGATACAGAAGCACTAACATTCCTAAGAATCTAATTTACAACTATTTTAAGGACATTTTATGCTAACAGAGCAGTCCAAGGGGCCTTTAATGTGAACAAGGCCCCGTGTCTCAGACACTTTCAGCTCATGCATCTGTACAATAATAAATACTTAATTACCTCCAGGGTTGTTTTGGGGCCTAATTAATAATTGTGTAAAGTGCTCTAAGATCCCTTCGATGAAAGCACAGAAAAACAAAGTACAGAATGTATTTTATGAAACATAATGTTTTATAAACTAAAACAAAGCAAAGAACAAGGATACCAAGCTGACAGACATGACTTGGTAGTTTTCACATCCCCTTGCCTTCTCTACTGTGTGCTTGTGTCACTTAACGCAGAGTTACGTGGTTGAACAGTTATTTCTATTACAAGTCAACGTTATCATCTTAGAGGAAAGCACAGCACAGGTGCATTCAAGCCTGCAAGTGTTGCATGTAGAAATAAGTATTTGGAAAGCCATGAGCACAGCATTGTAGAATGTGAAGGCTTTTGCTTTGTTGCTCTGCATATTTTCTACATACTCATGGATACAGTTTACGAGAGAAAAAGCCTGATTCCCTGGGCTGATGCCTGTCTTGGCCCTCCTGCTGCACTGAGAGGAGAAGTGCATCCTCTGTCCACTGGAATTCTGCTGGAGGGGATTTGCCTTCCCTAACCACTAGCAAGGTCAGCAGAAAGCTCACTTTCACATCTAAGTATGGTTTGCTTCCTTGCTCCCCAGTTCCTTTGGTGCTATTCTCACAATTTGAATTATTAAATATTTTTATGACCTCTTATCTCATAAATGGAGCAACCTTAAGATATTTTCCAAACATTATTAAAACCTAAAGATAATTTAATTTTAAGAAACAAACTATATTACAGGAACATAGGAAGACAGACAATTCCTGCCAGGATGTCTATCTAGCCATCCATCCATTGTGGGAAACACAGCTCCATAAAAGTCTGAATAACAAAATTTAAAAAACCAAAACCAAACAACAACAATAAAAAAAAAATCCAGACAAATCCCCAACCTTTTTTTTTCTAGTTTTTATAAATGTACCTATATTATGGTCTTATATGTATAAAACCAGTCTCAGTTATAAATGATCATTGAGTAAGGAATGGGCTGGGTGGTCGCACTCAGAGAGTTGGGGTCAGTGGCTCCATGTCCAAGTGCAGAGCAGTGACGAGTGCCGTTCCCCAGGGGCGGGGTTGGCACCGGCGCTGTTTAACATCTTGGTCGGTGCCGTGGACAGTGGGATCGAGGCACCCTCAGCAAGTTCACCAACGACACCGAGCTGTGTGGTGCGGGGACACGCTGGAGGGAAGGGATGTGCCATCCAGAGGGACTGGACAGGCTGCAGAGGTGGCCTGTGCAAACCTCCGGGAGTTCAACAAGGCCAAGGGCAAGGTCCTGCCCATGGGTCGGGGCAACCCCAAGCACAGACACGGGCTGGGCGAGGAGTGGATTGAGAGCAGCCCCAAGGAGAAGGACTTGGGGTGTCAGTGGATGGAAAACTGACTGTGAGCCAGCAATGTGTGCTCACAGCCCAGAAAGCCAACCCTGTCCTGGGCTGCACCCAGAGCAGGGTGGGCAGCAGGGTGAGGGGGGGAATTCTCCTCCTCTGTTCTGCTCTTGTGAGACCCCCCCCCTGCAGTGCTGTGTCCAGTATAAGAAGGACACAGACCTGCTAAAGCGGGTCCAAAGGAAGCCATGAAGATGATCAGGGGCTGGAGCACCCCCCTGTGAGGACAGGCTGAGAGAGTTGGGGGTGTTCAGCTGGAGAAGAGAAGGCTCCAGGGAGACCTTAGAGCAGCCTCCCAGTACTTAAAGGGGCTACAGGAAAGGGGGGGAGGGACTCTTGATCAGGGGGTGTAGGGATAGGACGAGGGGTAATGGGTTTAAACTGACAGAGGGTAGATTTAGATTACATATAATGAAGAAATTCTTTACCGGGAGGGTGGTGAGACACCGGCACAGGCTGCCCAGAGAAGCTGTGGCTGCCCCCTCCCTGGAAGGGTTCCAGGCCAGGTTGGACGGGGCTTTGAGCAGCCTGGGCTAGTGGAAGGTGTCCCTGACCATGGCAGGGGGGTGGGACTGGGTGTTCTCTAAGGTCCCTTCCAACCCAAACCAGACTATGAGTCTGTATCAGCTCCTGTTACAAAGTACATCATTGTGACTCCGTGGAGGTGAAAGGAACAGAGAGTACCAGGCAATAGACTATACAGAGAGGCTTTACATCACACTGTCAGGATCAGCCCCTTTGGGTTCTGTTCTGTCAGCTGTGATGCCTTGTCTACATGGGGAAAGATAAGCAGGAAAGCAAAGCAGAATTATTCAAATTGAGATGTAAATTTAAAGTATCTTCAATACATCCTTTAGTTCATGTGGATACTGTAATTCAAAAATAAAGATTTAGTTGGCCAAAGTAAATGAATTTACTTAAAAAGAATTTGTTTCTGATGACAATATTGTAGAAAGGGGTACTTAAAATAAATATATAAATACTGCAGTAAATTAATTTGGTTTAATTTTGCTTACGTGTCCCTGTCTAGACATGTTTTTAACTTAAACCCCTGTGGTAAACTTGTAGAACAAAAGACCTTTTTAAATCTTTCTCTACATTTCATAGCCTTTGAATAACAGCAGGAAAAGATGGAAGTACAGTCATATTCAATGATTATTGATATGAATTGTGGTTGGGGGAGGACTCATTTTTAACAAAGAACCATAATTTTGTAGGTGAAACTCTGTGTTGCCCATTGTACTAAACGAAATCAACATTTTGCCTCTGCAACTAAATGTGAATTTAACTAACAAGACAAAACCACAGCCCTCAGACAGCAAAAACTGAGTCACTGAAAAATGCAGTTTGTGAGTCTCCTCTACATATCAGGATAACTGCAGCACTTCTGCTAAACAACATGCTCTTTGGTGAGAATGGATAGAAATCACCGGGCATCAACACAACTTCAGATGATAAGGCTGTGTTAAAGATTTCACACTGTACTCTGGACTACTGCTTAAATTATATGGGTATGTTTACTTAATAGTTTTTGACTCTTTTATAAGGCAAATCCATGCTGCTTTCTTGCCAATAAGTATTTATTTGCCTTGGTATAAAGCAAGGCAGTAACACCGAGAGCCGAAGCAGAGAGAAGACAGAATGCAGAGGCAGGACCTTGCAGGTGGCAGAAAGGCCACCCGAGCCTGCCCCTGCCCAGTGACTCCCACTGAGGCCACGACTACTGCCATATACAATGGGGCATTTAAGACCAGTCTCACCCAGGAAGACTTTTGTAAAGCTGGCACAATACAGAGAAACCTTTTGGAGCTATTCCATAGTTTTCACCTGCAGGATACTTTAAGAGACAATGATGAAGTGTTAACCTTTGCGAAACCTCATAAGATGAAGCATCCTGTAAGTTTTTTGTATGGGCTGAGTAGGAAAGCTTTTCTCTTTCCGGCAGTCTTGATCCCATGCTTAGTGAGGTTTACCTGGCAGTTTACATATTCATAGCGAAAGAAAAACTGTGTTCTCATTTACATTGATCTGAATGAGAAATAATCCTGTAATGAGGTTAATGCAGAGCTCGGGACAAGTGTGTGGAATACAATATTCTTTCTTTTCTTACAACAAAAACGTTTAAGACACATCTGATGATAGCAGACTGAATCTTGATGTAATATGCTATATGTTGGCTAGACAAATCAAAGAGAAAAATAGAAGGAAAGGAATAAAGAGAATGATCCTTGTGGAAATAAGGTCATTTTGTATGATCAATGCCCATTTGGACAACTCACAAATGCTCCAATGCTCATATGTAATTCATTTGAGTGGTTTAAAAGACACTCGAAAATCGATACATGAACATTCTGTTAAGTACTTAAGTGGGTATAAGGAGCACGCATGCTGTTCTCAAGCATTTGACATGGTAAACAGGCAAAAATTTGCTTCGCTAATGACACCGGGTAGTGGTAGACAGCATTTGTACATATGGTCTCTTTTGGTTATTGAGTGGAAATTATTAAACCGTAAAATGTGAGATCAGGAAGAGGCACAAGACTACATCACCTGCTATAGAGGCGATTAAATTATTGAGTAATGGAGTTGTTGCAGTGGTTCTGTGTTAACTGCAAGGGAGCCGTGCTATTGCTATTTTGTGAAAACTCAGGAGAAAGAGTAAAATTGGTCTGTGTATTTATTTACCTTAGGCTATTTCTGTCACTCACCACAACTGCAGTGACATGAATTTTCTTTTCATCAGAAAAAGAAAGAAAACTCACAACATGCCAATTTTTGGCAAGCTTAACCAAGTACAAGGAAAGCTTTTCTTGTCACATTTCCAGGTCTTTCCATAGTGTTATCTGCATAGTAGATGATAACAACATGTGCCTTATACAGCTGCATCATACAAACAAAAATACATACAATAGCAATTTTATGTTGAAAATTTTCAGTGGAAAGGTTTTTCTATCCAATTAGGTTATAACAAAACAGCTACTTGCATTGTCAACTTTACAGAGGTGTAACTACAATATTTGTAGAGATCTGGAACTTAATTTATAATTCCATCACTGTATGTAACATACTTCTTGGGCACCGTGGATTCGTATTGAGCAGGCCCTTTATTTGGTACATTGTAAATGTTAAAAAAACTGAAATGGAATCATCAAAGATTTTTTTTTTTTTGGTAGCAGAAAAATGAATATTTTTGCCAGTCAGTGCATAGACTCTGAGTTTAGCTTGGCTGTATTAATCCTTAAAGAAGCGTTAAGTCAAATTATGAAGAATTTTCTCTTGCAGTTGCACTTCAGACACAGCATATAATCCTTCTAATTAAACTGGGAAAAGGAAAATAAAGAAACAGCAGTTTTGATTAAAGCCAGTTGTATTTTTAAGCCCGTTGTATTTTTGTGTGGTTAGTTTCATGTTTGATTACCCAACACACTAAAAGGACATTATATGCTCTATGTTTTACTGTATAGCGAAATGCTGGTTTAGGCAACTATATGGAAAAAAAAAAAACAACCCACCACACAAAGCAACCAAAAGGTTTTGCCCAGTTCTGCCACCGTGTACACGTATGTCGGCAAACAGTTCCTCAGATGAGAAATGTCATTCATGTCCATACAGTTAGTTTTGTCTGCAAGTGTTTGCACAATTGAGGGCTGATATGTCGGTAAAGGTGAGGCTTTCATTGCACACCAAAAAGCCCTCCACATAACTTGTTGCTGCTATTTCAGATGCTGCTTGCCGAAGGTGTCCTGAATGCAGATTTGAGTAGTGCACTGCTGGTGAGATACAGATACCTGTCACTGATTTCTGGACCAAATTTTAAGTACAACTGTGTAAATATACCCCTTGCTTAAAAGCAGCACATCTCCCATATGGCTCGGTGGGCTACATTTTAAGATCATGTCATTCAATTTGAGAACCACAGTTCTTCATGGACATACAATTGTAAACACTGTTCAGTCTACTAAAGTAGCTGTTAAATACAGTGAGGCTGCTTCACTGGTGCCATCACTTTTGGCAGTCATTTACATCTC
Source organism: Athene cunicularia (assembly GCF_003259725.1). Lineage (NCBI taxonomy): Eukaryota > Metazoa > Chordata > Aves > Strigiformes > Strigidae > Athene > Athene cunicularia. Next base: position 4,886,020 of record NW_020799118.1, on the reverse strand, counting down.
AGAATGTGTGAAATAATACTGTTACTCTTATCTGGTAATTTTCTACATCCACTTTCTTACATGCTAAGGATGGGAGCAGAGAACTATACTCTTGTCTTGGGGTTTCCTAGTTAATTTCAAATAAAATCTTCTTTTCTACCATAACATAATTTTTAAAATTTATGAAAATAATCAATTTGAAGAAACCATAAAAAAAATAATGTTTTTTATCCTAAAACCAGGGTCAGTAGGATTAATCTTCAGAGGATTTTTAAAATTTTAAAGTAACATGATTTTTTAACTATGAACATCCCACACACAGTGCTTCCTGCTTCACAAAATGAAAACCAAATGCTACAGATTTTCTGTCCTAGATCCAGATTTTGATGTAGAAGCAGATATTCTTAAAAGTTAATCTTAAAAATTTAATAAGTCTTAATGAAAAGAATAACAACAAAAAAATAAAAGAGAAAAACCTAAAAATGCTAAACCTTTTACCCCCAGAAAAACCCACAGCTGGAATATAAGCATTTTTAAAAAAATGAATCCAACATCTTCTTCTTAGAATGACCGTTTCATTGCACATAGACAAGAACATCAACAAAAACGAAAAAGTTTTATCTGTCATATAAACAAGACACCAAAAGGACCTGATCCCACTCAAGGCTAACTGAGGAGGTTTATTGATTCTACTGAAAATGAAATTGTGCAAGTGTTTATAGTACAAAAATTAACTGTCAATCTAATGCAAATGATTAAACGCTTCTGTTACTAAAGATCCTTAAGGGCACAGAATGGCTGACAGTACTGTGGTATATATCATGAGTGCTTTCATATTTCAACGTGAAGCTTCATCGTATTTCTCTCTTACTTTTGTAGGCTATTGTTAATGTTCCCTAGAGGTGTCAAATACAGCTCCACTCCACCGCCAACTTATACGTATATAATATGCCACATCTGCCGGATGATAAATGTTCTTAAATTCTTAAAAGTAAACGCATTTCCCTAGTTCAAATTCTATACCAGGAGATAATATTTTAAAGGATGGCAGTTCTAGTTATTTGCAGTTACTAAATGCATTCATCTTTATTTTTAGGGAAGTATTGCAATTTAATAATGATGCATGGTGAGAACTGAGAGATTTATTTACTTTGTTAGGAATGATTTATGAAAGTCTTGTTATGGGAGAGAAAATGACTGCAACTGAAGGTGAATTATTGTGCACAGTTTAACCACATAACATCTTAAGTACCTGTAAAAATATAAATGACAGCTTTAAGGTTCTGGTGGAGAGAAACATAGTTGAGATCAGCTGGGAATGTATCAGTAATGGAAGTCTCTCCTGAAGCTCAGACAAAAGCAAAACTTTTCCTTACCTCCAAACTAATTCAATGACTGTTCTTCATTTTTCTCCATTTGTTATAACATGGAAAACTTATCTTCCAAGTTTCTAACCTGGACTTTAGAAAAGATATTTTTTAGATAAAATATTTCAAAAGAATCCTAGATCCCTGGTCACTGGAGCAAGGTAGCAGTTGGGGAGTGCTAAAATTCAGGCCTCTAAAGAGGGGCTACCTCTGTATACACCAAGGATTAAAGACAGTTCTGTTACCATTGCTTGCTGAAGAAAGACTGGAAAAGAGAAACTCATGAAACTGTAATGCAGCCACAGAGCACTATGTAAAAGGCAACATGTAGCTAAGAACCATCCCAAGCACCAGCACTTCCCAAGAGTGGTAATCGTACCGCCAGGGAGCAAGGAACAGGGTTGTCAGCGAGGTGAAGTGACAAAGAAATCTCAAACAGCCGGAGCAGATCACAGTGGGACGGCTGTGGACTGTTATGCAACAGGAGAAGAGTGGTGCAATGCAGACACTGCCTGAACAAGGCATTAATCTAGGAAATTAAACAGTCAAAGGGATTTCACATGTTTCTTAGCATCTGCTGATAGAACTTCATGTTGCTTCCTGATTAATTAAGGTCTTACATAATTAATGAATTTCTCTTATAATTATTATTGCCTTTTAATAGTATCTCATCTATGCTTTTGGGTGAGAACAGGTATGGCAGAAAGTCCAGGAATCTTCATTCTTCCCATTTGCAGCTTACAGCAGCAATGCCCGTTCCTGTAATGAGCACAGCAATCACAGATGTCAAGAACAGCTTGATGCAATATATTGGCACACTCCTAGGGAACGATACCACCTGCCTTTTCATTCCTTCCAATGGGATTTTTATAACTTTGTTTTATTGTAACATAGTAGTTTCCTAGCAACGTGCCAGGTAAAGAAAGATTCCACACAGCATATGAGCCTTTGCTTCTGCTCTTTTACTTAAAGAGGATGTTTTCAATGGCTAAAAACCACCAGAAAGGCAGAAAGATGAGCAAAACTGTTGTTGATGCCATTATTGTTCAATGACTTGGAAAGGACAGCAGAGGGAGTTTTCTCATCTTAAAGTGTATTCATGCTGTCTCTGTGCTTCCCCCTGATATGTGCGTTAGATTAGCTTTTGGTAAGGGTGAAGAAATTCTGAACAGAACGGTGGGTTGTTTTTTTTTTTAAGAATATAAATATTAAGAGATGTAGGTGCTGGAATATGGAAGGGAAAAAAGTAAAACAAAGAACAGACAAGCTTCTGTAATATATGTGAAGTTTGCAAGTCAAGAGCACAGATTGCGTTTTGAATAATGCATTTTGTATAGAAAGCGCTCTAAATAACTCAGCAGAGAACACAGTGTGTAAGTAAGACAATTAAGCAATTTTACCAATTAAGCTATGGTCTACCTCAAAATGAGAGTCATTACTTACAGCTGAGATTGAACACTGATAATATTTATGAAACAACATGTTTCAAGGGGACTGGAAGAAACCTATTTCCTTGTAATACGTATAAAAAGTAGATCAGCCTTGGGTATGAAATAAACAATAGGCCAAACCAGGTTAGCCTAGATAAATAAAATGTGTTCAAATTCAAGGATCCTACTGTGGAAGTGTCTTAATTATATTTTACGAATCCCAGGGGGAAAAAAAATGGGCACTGCAATTCAGCCTCTTTTAAAGTTGTATTATTTTTATTTAGAATGCCTAAAATGATATTTCTGAACTATGAAGGCAGCTTCGGAATTTGCATTTTGACAGAATGTGGCTGGGGCAGTACTTTAGAAAGACACTATTTCTGGCCTCCCAGTAACAGAAGCCTCTTGTGACTGCAAAGTTATGATCTGGAAGTCAAAGATGTCTTCTACTCTTATTGCTAAATCTATTCCCAGCAGAAAAGAAAGCAGAGAAAGATGAAGTCTCAGATATTTATTAACTTAAATGATAATAGAAGGGGTAAATTTATGGTCTCTTCCAGAGTCTAGCCAGAGTACAATGGGAACAGCAAGACAAAACCAATGAATTCTTAACAAGACAGAGACAATAGGTGTCTTCCTCTTATCACTTTAGTTGACGAAACAATGCTGAAGAAAGTTTGAAAAAAAGCTTAAGATATCTGATCAGTCAGTACTAAGTATCTGCTGAGCTTTATGGTTTAAAAACCATAAGCTGATATTTAACTGTCCTATTATATGATTGCATGCCAATAGCTGGGCACATTAATACGCTGCTTCTATTGACATGTCTTTAAATAGAGAAGATGGAGCACTGAACAATCCTTATAGAACATGAAATTATGGAATGAAATCATGAACTCTTTTCAAATTATATTTTATATAATTTGCTGGACTTTTTCCATCTCCTATTTTGTTTTCTTGTCAAAGCTAACTCAGTTTTGGAGATTTTTGATTTAAAAATTCATTTTTTGACTCAAACATCTTTTAAACAAAAAAATTTCAACCGAGTGTCTAATCAGGACACCAGAGAGATATATGAAATTCACAGAATACTGACATTTATATAGACAACAGTACATTTTCAGAAAATGTGAACTATTACATGCCAGACTAACATTTAACCTTTTCATGATTTCACACAGTGCAAAGACTAGAAATAAACTAGTGAAAACAAACTGTCTTAAAATGCTTGAGAACACCTGCCTTGGGACTCTTCCTGAGCTATAATTGTGGTTCTGAGATTAATTAACTTGAAAGTACAGTTTCAGACATATCCTTCTGGATACCTTTTGTCCTATTCTGCCAACCTAGAATAGCCAATCCACATGGTCAAAAGGAGGAAGATTGTTTCTGCTGAGAAATTATTGCTTCTTTCTTCCTGTGGCTGGTGGAGGGGCATAGTGGAAGGAAAACAGGCATATGCCCTTGTGGCCTGTGGATTACAGCCTATCTTTAAAAGGATGCTGACAGAAAATTCAAGTTATAATTACCATCAGGTTGGCAAAACATTGATGAGCTTTGCTGGCAACAGTACTTCACCCAAAACATCTGTCTGACTATCATAAATTTCACTGGAATTAAGGAAATAATATTCTCAGTGTCAGAAGGCGGCTGAGTCCCTCTTTCTTTCAGATTTTTATTTTATGTAGTATCTTAGTAAATATATAATAGTCATATTTTAATAGCTATTTTACTGAAATGTGTTTCTGTCAAGGACCAGTACAGGAGTTTTCATTACAGCAAGCTTCTTACCATAGAATCAGAGAATCATAGAATGGTTTGGGTTGGAAGGGACTTTTAAGTGTCATCTAGTTGCAGTCCCCCTGCTGTGGGCAGGGACATCTTTCATTCCTGGTGTGGGACACTTATAAAATACAAAAAATGTATTCCAGTGGAAGTATTTACTTAAATGCTCATTGAATGAAGGATGTAAATCCTTTTAGCTGGCTCATAATTTAAAAGACTTCAAAAGGTAGTCTTTGAAGTTTAGAAAAGATCTTTGAAGTGGCTGAATATGCAAAAAAGAAATTAGAGTGTTTAGCACAAAGTACTGAACTTCATTAAGTGTTTTTGTCAATTAGAAAAGACAGCAGGTTCTGCATAGCAAAAGAAAATTAGGGTATCCCGTTAACAAAGACTTCCGATATATCATGACAGAGCCTCTGAAGTTACCAAAGGGCTAAAAACTACCCCGTTAGGAATACACAGACTGGACACACTTCCCGTCAGAGATGTACCTGCTATCAGATAAGGATAATGCTTTGTGTTCTTCTCAGCCAGTTTGGTATGTGCTCCTGCCCATGGGACAGAGCTGTGGCTCTGTAGTGTCCTGTGTAGTTCCCTTACCTGCAATTGTTTACATCAGGGTAGCATCTGCATCTCATACAAACACTTTGAGCTATGAACTGTGTGTATGGTCATGCTCTGATAAATCTGAAAGCCTGAACTGATTTCCCTTTTGTTAACTCCCTCTTTGGCAGGAGATGTACTCGGAGATGCATTATTTTTTGCATTTCATTAAACACATCTTTTCTCTCTTTTGTAAATAAACACCAGTAAGCTTAAAGGCCCCTTACACTTCAGCTTTCAACTAATGGACTTAGTGAAGGAGTGCTGATAGCATCTGAGATTTAAGCAGTCTACTGCCAGGGTACAGATACAAAGCTAACAGGAGTAACCTTCTCAAAGAGTAAACATGGGGACAGCTACTGGGATGGAGTCTGTGCACAAGGATGTCCCATCTCCATGCACATGGTTAGCACACGTAAGCTCTTCATACTGAAGGGACATCACCGTGCCTAACAGAAGCTAAGCTAAATGTTGACGTTTCAAACTCAAGCCCTAATAAATCACCTTGCAGTAAACAGTACACCCCTTGCACAGGGCAGATATCACAAACGTCCTTTCTTTTCTTGCTTATTCAGTCATATTAATGTACTATGGGGAAAGAGGCAGAACAATCTTCCTACAAGAAACCTTTAGAACAGAACACATTTACATTGACAGCTTCTGTCTATAACTCACTGGTAGCTATGAATACATGAGTAGCTGGTGAATATTGTTATTTTGAACTGGGAAACTTTCCCAACCTGGTGTTTCTGTCTGCTTGATCAAAGCACTTGGGGCTACTGATTTTACAGCTTATAATTCTTTCTGTCTTAAGTAAGACCAAGTAACTGAGACACTTTTTCTGATGAAACTCCTTCTGTCAAAAAAAGAGAGATAAGAATGCTGTTATTGTTGATCTATACATTGTATTGCTTGTAGCACCTACATAATCATGAGTGGGAGCTGTCACAGAGAATACCGTCTAGGCATAAGAAAGAGGCAACAGACGGATTCAGGAAACAAATGGGAGGTCCAATATAACAGTGAGACAATATTTGGTGAAAAGGAGAGGTCAAAGCATACCAGCTGCATAATCACTCAAAATTTTCTGTCATCAGATAGGAAAAAAGACTTTAGGAAGGGATACGAAGGCAGATAACAATTGGCTCTGTGAATGGTGATAGGAAGCTCACGCTAAGGGTGAAGATCTGTGTTTGAAAACGTAACAGATGAGTTATCAAGCTGATGTTACTGGTACAGGAGAGGTTGGGAGCTGTTGTATTAAGAACGTCAGGGCTGACAGGTGAGACAAGAACATGGCATAAAAATTATGTGATACATGTTGGAACATTTTAAAGTTTGGCCAGGTAAGATCCCTTGATAAATAAAGAAAAAAGTATCAAACATCAGTTCTAAAAGGAGAAGAACAACAACATAGACATGAAGAATCACTTGTTCTAGCACTGAAATAGGGAAAATGCCCCTGATAAATTGCTGATCCTTCAGATTAATTTCTTGCCCACATAAGAATATCTTTTAGGGGTAGCCAACATCTACGTAACACTTGTTTTGTCTGCTGTCCGTTATAATACCTCTGGCAGCAGCTAAGAATATAATTGGCAGAGCTGAAAGGCAACAATAAAACAAACGACATATTTCTGTGATATTTTAGTCCAGACAAAAGCAGAAGGCACTAAATGCTCACACAATAAAGACCCCAACATTTTCAAACCAAAGTTACTGATAGCTCAGATTAGCCTATGTAGGTCTGAGTTCATGACAACCAAATCTTGCCAAGTTCACATACAAAGGCCTAAAAATCTGAAGCTGGAAACGAAGTTGTCAGAGGGTCCTCTCGTCATAGGCAAACCTTTACCCTTGATTAGTTAGAGATGAAAACCAAAACTCATTAAAACATCAAGCTGCTAGGTTGTGCAACACACAACCTGTGCTTTTAGGAAATTGCCTACCACATAAGTCTTTACCACCACCCACACTTAGACACAGAGTCTTATAATGCTAACTGCAGATAAGATAAAGATATTGGAAAGTAAAAAAATAATTTTGGTAACACCAGAGGATTTTTTAACGTTTCAGCATTTTTACATATATAAGGAATACATATGTAACTTTTGAAAGTAGAGTTTCATGGATATTTTTGTAGAAAATAGTAAGCTAGCCTACCAAATGAACAAGGGATTTGATTATAACTTACTTATATAAATTAAGTGTTATAGACCCAGAATTTCATTTTTTGTAAACTGTTTCATCTCTGGTGACTTCATATGTTATATGCTGACAGAGCAAAGATGACTTACACTCACTGAAGATCTCACCCGCACCGTTCCAAACCTTTTTGGAGGAGTCAGAAATGGAAATGCTCAGTATTTGAATTTGCCCAAATAGCAACAGATGGTATTAGGTACAAATAGCAACAAATGGTATTAGGTATTTCCAGGCACTTGGATCACAGATCCATTTGAAGGATATGGATGATATGTTTTCAGTAATTGCCATCTAATTTCAGTCTGCCTCTCTCCATTTAGTTCTTTTTTATTGCTTCCTCCTTCTCCTGTCATTCCCACCCTCAGCCTCAGCGGCCTTTATATTTCTCTCCTTGGCTAGCCCCCTTTAATACGGCCATGCCTTGTTATTTTATTACTTCTTAAGTGGTCCCCTGTGTTTGGGAGCATCTACTCTCCAAACTCTATTGCATCTTCCAAAGCCGAAATGTGAAAGTATTTAACAGGATTTGTTATGAAGAAGGTTAAGATGCACAGTTGGACTGGTTATCAGTTGACTGCCTGAAAAGTAGCCATTTCTGATGTCATCCCATTAACCAGTATGTGGAAAAATTAGCCTATTTGCCTTTTTAATCCTGTGATTTTTACAAGTTCTTGCTTGCAGATGTCTTGACTCTTAAGAAACATCAGGTATAGCTGTTTACATTATTCAACATTTGGAACATTATAAGAAGTTAGAGTCAAGTCCTACTTGGATTTAAGTTACTAGCAGTTATGTCATTGACTTTAATAAGTGCAATATCAGGCCCTGCTGTATTGTTTTTGGTCACCCTATATGTACTTCTGTGTAACTGTACACAATACATAACAGTTTCACTGAAATGGCTTTATTTTTTTATACAGCCAAATTATATAGTTCTGACTGCTCAGTCACTCCAATTTTCAAGTCATCTATATCTACTTTTTGACTTTCTAAGCTTTCTGAATCATTGCAATGTATGAGTCATGCTCAGCATTATTGTATTATATTGTCAGATGTGAGAAAAGAAAAATAACACCATTTATCATAAACAAAGATTTTAAAGTTTATCATATACAAGCAATGATTATGTATTCTCAGTAATATTGCTTTATATCAGAAACGGTCACCAAAAAATTTTACTGATTATAATAAAAAGTTTAAACTCCAATCAAATCACCGATACATTTGCAGGCATTAATGCATCGTTTATCTTTACCACATCTTAGACAGGAGCATTTGAGTTCCCATGTACTTTGTGAGGAAGTGGTGAGGGAAGTGAGTGTTACTTGTCTACAACTCCAAAAAGTTCCTGAGTATTTTACACAATTGTCCTACCTAAAATATGCCATTTCCTCAAGACAGGACAGAAAAAACAGTCCTTAAGGGTCAAAAGGGAAACTTAAAATACTTCTTGTGCACTGAATGGTTCCCATGCCTTTAATTCTTCCCCATTTGACTTTGGTTTCAATTGCTTATTATTTTTTGAATTTTAACTATTTAGGCTGATATATAAATCTGATCTAAATCAAGCCAGTTCTCTAATTCATGTTAGAGTCATACTGTCTCTTGTTCAATGTGAAAATTCCACTGAGGAAATATATTCATCCATTTCAAGAAAGAGACATAGCAAACCCAGACTGTCTCCTTTAGGAAGGTCCAGTAGCTTAAACACAGACTTTATCTTTTAGGAGGAACACTGGCGTATGGGAAATATACCAGCCGCACTTGCATTACTCAGCAAAGGTTTCCCAGACATCAGCACTGCTAATCTGTACAATCTGTGCAAAACCCCTCCGCCACAAACCGGCTGTGCCACCCACACAGGGGTGGTGGCCGAGCTGTCCCCTTACAGCAGTTAAAGCAAGAGTCACTCCACAGGACTCACCCTCCCTGAAGGCACACTCGGACTTTTCCACAATGATTTGACTTTCTAGTCTTTAACAGTCTGCTGAATTTCTCAAGTATTGTGTTATACACAAGAGGGATGTAAAGGGCCCTACTTAATGAGATCCTTCAGGAACAAGAGAAAAAGAGGATTTGCTTTCCTCCCAGCAGTCAGATGGGCCAAACTCAGCCTTACTGGGACAGTGCAGCACTGAATGGGTTAAATTTCCTTCCTCCACTCCCAGAGTCTCTGCTGTTTAATTAGTAGATCTCTTTTACCCTGCCTTCACCTGAAAAGCTGAATGAATTGGCAGCGCTAGGAAACAAAGAAAATACAACATGTGATTGTGTGATTAAAGATTATCTTATAATGTATTCGTACTAACTGGATAAAAGGCACTTCTTAATTTCTGCATGCTTAGTTTTGCAACCTTAATAATCTTTTAACATCTTTGCCTGTAGCCTTTTCTGAAGCAAAAATGTCTTATTGAGTGATAATTATCGAAGCGAAGATGGTATTATAAACATTTATAAGGTAAGCCATCCTATACTTGTTGGTCACAGTCACTGCATCCTTATTATGCCTAAACCAGCTTGATATTTACGCTATTACTAAATTATTCTTGCCTTTTCACTAAGACAACCAAGGTTATTATAAACCAGAAGAATATTTTCAGCTTTACACTTCTAAGAAGCATTTCCAAGAAAGACATTTAGTCATAGCCTTGTGTGCAGCCCAAAGTGATGGTTGTAACAGAAATACTAATATGAGCAAAGCTTCTCAGACTTTGACTAATTGCTGACTGCTGACTGCTCAGTTTGTGAAGTCTGAGCTGAGATACAAATATACATACAGCTCTGCAGAGATATGAATCAGAGCAAGAGCAATTAGTTAAAAAAATAATCAGAAGCTGTTAAAAATAAACCTCATGATATTTTTGAACTTAATTGTCCAAAATTATGCATCTTCAGTCTTTGCCCTGTATTTAGTCACTCATAGAACCAAACATGCATCAATTTTTTTTTTGTGAAAATAGGCATTTGTGTCTAGAGTCTTGATCTGCACGTGTTAATTAAGGTTTCTATGCAGAAAATAGAAAATGGCACATGAACACCTCTGGGTATAGGCTGTGATTTTTATCTATTAAGACTCATAAATGACCCAAGTTGAACGTAAGACATGATAAACAGCACAGAACTAAATACCAAAATATCCATGAAAAATACGCTACTAGATTGAAAAAGAGAGGATAAGGGAAACAAGAAATCCATGTGACATTTAAGTACAGAATCACAAAGAAAACGGAACACCTCATCAGCTAAAACAAAGTTAAAGACTGTTTAAAATGGCATGGCTGCAGCTGAACCCTTGGCTGCTAGACAGAAAACCAAATAATATTAATGAGGCCCTTACCAGACATTTCTAAGTTTTCCCTGTAGTTTAGGGGAACTCTTTGAGGAGTACTGACTAACCCAGGGTAAAGTCAGGATACTCAAGGGCAGGGCTGCCATTCAGACAGATTTAGGATTGGGCTGGAGGACTGGACCAAAAAGAACTTCACAAAATACAACAAGGATACATGTGAAGTCTTACACCTTCAGACAAGCATCCTATGAAGCTCTGCTGGAAAGGATCCAGGAGCGGTGGTGGACAGGAGGCTGAGCCTGAGCCAGCGTGTGCCCTTGCAGCGGTGAAGGCGCACAGCACCCCCAGCCTGAATTAATGGGAGTCTCACCACTGGATCAAGAGGAATGATTTTTCTCCTTTAGTCAGCATTCGTCAGGCCACAGCTAGAACAGTGTACACATAACGCACCAAACACAGTGCATTATGGGAAACAAATCTGTTATTCCCAGAACAAAACAAAACAAAACAAAAAAAATAAAACAAACCAGAAAGCTTGAAAGCTGCAAAGTATGAAAGTGTTATTTGAGACATGAACATTAATCCCTCAAGGTATTTTCCTACTTCAACCTCCTTTCCCCTACTTTTCTGCAGACTTTCAGATGCTTTATGAAAAGGGATGAAAAAAATCTTAAAAGTTCTATTTTGGACTGAAAACTCCTTTCTTTCTCATTGCCCCAGGTTATATTTGATTTCAATAAGCTACATGAAAAATCTATTTGGGATTTTCTGATATTCTCTCTGTCCTGACCTATTATTGTATCCTCTTTCTACACTTCGTGAGAACAGCAATGTAAGAGGCTCACTGCATAAATGGAGCTCAGATGCAGCTGCTAACCAGCAAAATTCAGGTTGTTGCTCACATTTGGGTTTTTTTAGTTATATATGGAGTGTTCATACAAGGAAAAAAAATTCTTAACAGAAATTAAGTAAACGTTCAAGACTTCAGGCTTCGCAGACAGACAGCTTGTCTGACAGGGAGGGATAGAACTGAGCTGGTAGAAATCCTCAACTTTTTAAACTGGAACTTGGCAAATCATCACAACTGTTTCAACTCATCTCGCAATTTAAATTTAATTTTAAATTGCATTTCCCCACATTAGGAAGAGTGTGGCCAGCAGGTCAAGGGAGGTGATTGTTTTCCTCTACTTGGCATCGGTGAGGCCACATCTGAAGGGCTGTGTCCAGTTCTGGCCCCCCAGTGCAACAAACACAGACATGCTGGAGTGGGTCCAGCAGAGGGTTATGAAAATGATTAAAGGGTAATAAACAGGCAAGAGGCAAAGCTGAGAACTAACTGCAGGTCTGTCTACCAAGACACATGTTTCAACATTCATGCACTTTAAAACTGCTTTCTGAAAATAGCTGGGTGGCTACAGTTGTCTGATTTTTTAAATACATTTCCAGATTAACAAATACAGGTTTTGTGTCAGTTTTTATAAAAAACTAAATGTTCAATTTAAAAATGCCTATATGTTTATTGAAATTGACTTTTCTAGTTCATTCTGGCCTTCGGAGTCTTCAAAAGTTTTAAAAAAGTGAAAAAGACATACTTATGTGAAAAGATCAACATTTAGAATGAAATTGCTTCACACATGGATAAAACTGTTTTGCTGCATTGAGTTCTCGTAGCTAAGTGCTAGTCTATCTGTCCTAGCATGTTTCTCACTCTTCAAGTCCATTTCTCAGAGGCAGTGTGCTGGGGAAGGTCCATTCAATTATCTGTACAAGAAATTCCCTGACCACACTGGAGCATCACAGGAATTCTATGTATAACATTTTGGTGTGGGTTTTTTTTTGTGATTTAAGGTTTTGTTAAAAAATCTGTTTGAAGCTTTTGTAAAGCTAAATACTAAGAAATCTTGCTTATTGTAGATCAGCTCACTCAGTTATTGCCATATACATAAAAATGTACTTACACATGTATGTGTATACACACCCGTTCACACAAATCTTTTCCAGATATACTTTTGGGGAAATAATAGATTCGATTAAGTTTTAACCCCTTTCAATTTTCTTTGCATTTTCATAGGCATTTAAAATGTTCTGGTTTTGAAAAAAAAAACCACTTTGAACTCACACAAGGGGATTAGCCTTTTAAATTGAAATCACACATTAGGTACACGTGAATTAATTAGCAATGGAGTACCTTTCAAAGGGAATTAATTCATTCGTGACAGAAATCAAACATCTCCTTTACAGCAGGTTTTGGGTTTTTTTTTTTTACTTTTTTATACTTTTTCTTTTTTGGCTCTTGCAACTACTCACATCTGACTTTTCCTACTTAACACACTCCAGTGGGTCAGAAGAGTCATTTTACACTGCACCAATACAAGCTCCTGCTTATACAGATGCTGCATATCTCCATGAAAGAGTTCCACAGTTTTGAACTTAGTAAAAGCTGCAGAGCCTAAATTGGATATTCAATGAACGGGTTAAACTAAACTCTTAGATCCTAGTCATTGTGCAAAAATATGGCTATATATATGCTCAGATTTTAGGCTATATTTTGAAGGAAATGTTTTGACAATGCAATTTGAAAGCCCCCTTACTCCTAGAATTTGCAATAAAGATTGATTTCTTGTGAGTTCAATTATAAAATGGTTATTTTATTATCAAGTATTAGGTTCCCGATATATTATCTCTTGGAAAGTAAAATACTTCAGGTAAAAGGAGTCACAGAATGTGGAGGCACCAAGTGCTGAGAATTTAATTATTAACATGCACCATTCAAAAATCTTTTTTCTTTCTCTCAAAACACCAAGTTTTACTTCCACTGAGAACAGTACCTTAAGTATATGTTCTACTTAATTTCCTTTTTCCTCAATGGCCCACAGAGTTTCACTGACCAATGTCTTTCTAATCCATTCCACACTTCTAATTTCACTTTGGAGACCATCAAGAAAGGAGTCCATTTAGACTCTGACAAACAGGTCATGATAGCTAGTACTAATTCACATTAAAATATACATATGTATTTTAAATTATTTTTAACTAGTCTCTCATGGCCACAAATACTTTCATTTTTATTCATTTAGATATGAAATATTAATGGAACTTTATTCACAAGGTGGCTTTACCCTCAGCATCTGTTCTCAGGTAAGGATGACAATGAGGGAAAAATGTTAGTTTTAATTTATTAAGCCTGAAGGGTTTTATAGGTTAAAACAAGCACTTTTAAACTCGATAGAGGCTGAGGTTTCAGGATCCATGATTGCTGTTAAATTGTAAGCCAGTAAAAGACTGTCATTACTTCCAGTATTTCCATGTTTCTGCTTCTTTAAACTCACTATCAGCCCCCTGATCTTTCATGAGCAGGACACTGGGGAGTTCACCCTAATACTAACCGAATACTGTCTGAGACAGTGAGCTGTCTCACCAGTCTTGGAAAAGCAGGAGCTACATCTTCACTGCAGAGGGCAACGGCGCCCCCATGGTCACGCTTTTCCAGCTGGGCTAATCCAGCTTTCTCAGCAGGGAGCAAACCATGACTGTAAGGCAGGTCTGTCCCAGCCAGGGCCCAACCTATTTCATTGAGCGTAGGAACCTGACATGATAATGAAACAGGCAGGGCTGACACACTAGGGCATGTTGAAAATATGTGCATCCTGCCCAAAAAATTCCACGGGAGGATTAAAAACTAGCACCAGTCACAAAGCTCTTTGGAAATACAAGTATGGTGATGTTTCAGGCAGGCCTCCAAGTCAAATGCAAAGTTTATATTCAAAGTACTGGTAAAAAAAATGGAACTGCTTGGTGAGTTTACCAGATAAACATAACTCTTAAGAAAGATGACATAGTATTGTTACAAAAGTTATAATTCAGGTTGGAGCATAAATAAAAATAATCTGACATGCTTTCCTTAAGCCCTGTTCTTGTAAGTCTGCTTACCACTAACAGGTTCATGGTTGGAGAGAAATCCCTGTTTGACAATCTTACTTCGCCAGTGAGTTGTATTGCTTCTATGACATGCTATGATAAAATGTGTTGGGAAGACATCAATTTTAAAACAGAAGTAGACAAACATCTCCCAAAACTAGTCCCCTTCAAATTCTGAGGAATCCTGAATGCCAAGAAACTTTACTTTTTCAGAGAGGTATGATGTATACCAAGGCTGCTGATATGGTATTTAGAAGACTTAAGCTTGATTCATGGCATAGATGTAGATCCCTGATACAGATTCATATCATAAAATGGTTCAGTAGAAGTTACTTAATGTCCTCAGTCTCAGTGCCCTGCCTGATGAAAGGGAACAATCACACAAGCAAGTTTAGAAACTCCACTGAATATGGTGCAGCACTGAGATAAGCGAGGATGCAAATCAAATAGCTCCCTAGATAGTTTTCCATTGATTTGGTAGCATTCCTTTTGAGCTACGTAAACAAATATTTCAAAATCTGATCTTTTACAGGAGAGGAAACTCTAAGCTGCCTTGGTAATGGTCGTTTGTGAGAGCATGTCTATCACGGATAATCTGCCTTACTCTACTAGAAGCTTTGCAGACAGTGCTCCATATTATAATAGGATACTATATTAGAGATGAGGGCTTTTTTCTTAATTGAAACCAACAGCCAACCTCCAAGATGCAGTGAAACACCCATGACTCCACAATAAAATAGCTTTAAAGTAGAGAGGTAACAGCTATGTAGCCTGGAACAGGCAAGGGCTGAATGAAATTGCAACCATTTCTTATTAGCCGAATTAATATTGTGAAGAGCAAGGTGAGTTAATGCTTTTCCACAGTGGAAGAATTCCATAGACATCACTTTAAGGACAGCTGATGACAAGAACACCACTGCTCTCAGTGGATCCCTATTGACTAAAAATTCAAACAGAAATGTGAAGCAGAAGAAAGAAGCACTGAAAAGTTACAGCATTTAGGAAAAGAAAAAAAAAAAAATCAGGAAAAGTTGGTATGCTGCTTATTTCAGGGACAGCAAATTAACGCATGCCTGTAACAAGAGAAGATGTTTAAAGAAGGAATGGGTAAAATAGGACTATGTGCATAGATAAAAGTAAAAGGAGGAATAAGAAACAATGATGATGGACCCAGTGACCTTTGCTGTTCCAGTAATTACAGTTATTATGTTCCTAAGTTATGCAGTTCTCTCATGGTTGTGGCTTGTATTCTATGAATAGGACCCTTAGTGTTAAAGTAAATCAGGACTTGTGCTATTTTTGGTTCTAAGCTAATAATTAAACAAACTAAAAAAAAAACCCCAACACTCTATATTCAAATCCTTCCCCAATGCTTGAATAATAGAAAGAGATACAAGCTGCCAAAAATGGAGATATTCAGACATGATGCTGTTACTTTGTTCTAAAATCTTCCCATTGTCTGTAAATACTTCAGCAGAAGGGTAAGTGACTCAGGCTGCGTATTTATTTAAGAACATAATGTTGCCAAAGCCAAGGTTTCAAATATTAGTTAGGCCCCAAAAACCCCACAGAACCCGGTTAGATCAATTTAAAATACAAAATTTTTTAAAAGCATACATTTTGGAGGTTTGTTTTTTTTTTCCTTCCTTTTAGATTTTTAAACTTTAGGATATACTTCCTTAAAACTTTCGGTCTTTTTTGTACAAGTAAGGCCTGAACACCTGTGCAACTGATCCCTCCTCTCCCTTGTTCTTCTTTAGATGAGTTACTTCTGGACAAGAGCCTGGATTCTGATACAATTTTAGAAACCTAAGCTTTAGAGTTCAGATTTTTAAAGACATTTAGGCACCTAAATATGAAGGCAAAATTCTAGTGTGATTTTCTCCCTCTTAAGGCACTTAGATACTTTTAAAAATCTGTCCCTGATGCCTGTTTACCCATATCAGGGTTGATACAGCTACAATATAAAAGACAAGGTCACATCAGACCAAACAAAATAATTCCTGATATAAAAGTGTGAACAGAACCAGGTGGTATCTGTATATAGCAGAAGGTGAAAATACAGGACAGTAATCTGTTTTGTTCTTAATTCCAGTCCAGTCAGCTGTTGGAAGAAATCCTTTTAGAAAGCCCGCTGTGAAGAGGCTGCCAGCCTCTGTGGACAGAATCAAGGTTTATAACTTATGATAAAGGGGAATGCAGTAGCTAGGGCACGCTGTGAGGAAGGACCAAGTCACCCTGTAAAGATTGGGAAGGGCATCACTCAGGTGGGAGGAAGAAATTCAGACGTTTTAGTTGAAGACAAGACAGATGGGCAGGTGCCACTCTTGCTCAGCTTGCTGCCTTTCTCTGCCCCACGCAGCAGGAAGCTGAAAACATTTCAGTATATACATTTTAGTCAAGTGGACCCCTTATCCTTTCTTGACATTGGGTAATGCATCAAAGTTAGGGTCCTGGGATTATTTTAGATTACATAACATAAAATGGATTTTAAATAACAATAATTTTAATTAGTGATTTAAAGGCAATAATTAATCTGTATTGCAGTGCTGCAACTCCTGCTCTATTTCAGCCTTGAAGAAAGCTGTGGGTTTCCCATTGCACCATTCCCACCTCAAACATATGGCAAGATGCCTGAGGCCAAGACTTTACTGGGAGCAGGAGTAACTGCCAAACAAGCACTTTGAACAGTTACAAAATCTGGGCTCTGCTGAGTCATGTGTAACACACAAACAACCTATTTTTCTTACTACAGAGTGTCTTTTTACTATTTTATATTCTTCATGCTACATGAAATGGTTTTGAAATCAATGGTGCAGAAGCTCTATTCATTTCAATGGGAATGAGTAAAAGATTGAAAATAGTACGTAGAGCGATATCTGCTCAAACCACTGAAGGAAGATTATCCCATGAGATGAATCAGTAACTCCATTATGTTTTCAGGCCAAGTTCTTATTATACAGTTTCCTGTTATAACTGTAACACAGATTCTCACTGAGTAGATCCGAAGGCTCTTCTTCAACACAACTAGCTGTTCTTTTATATTCACTTTTACTAGTTATTTGCAAACGGAACTCTGATTCCTACAGAAGTTCCCAGATCTGATCCTTCACCAATATATTTCTCCCTTCCTATCAGCAAATACAGCACTTAACGAGAAGAACAGCAGATGCTTTGTCTGTAGAAATTGGATTAGTTAAGGGAATTGGCTGTCCAGAGAATTTCCATGTTGACAGAGCTTTTTAGTTTCACATGAATGACAGGGTCTGTGGAACAGGGCTTGTGCATTTAGGTGGGTTGAGAGGTAGAGAGAAAAAGGAACAAGCACTTCGTATCTTCTGTTTCCATGCAGTTTAAAAGCATTTTTGACTATTTCTAGACCTTGTACCACTCATACAGAGAACTGTTCTAGGCAGCAAGATTAAAATGCAAACAATATGCTGTATTATTATTACTGTTAGTCCTACTGAAAGGCAGCAAACTTTCCATTAATTTCAGTTACAGTTTTCCATTTACTAACCATTTTGAAAGTCAGTATGCCATGGTTGGCTGAACAGAAAGTAGAGTCTTGTACTGTCATAGAGGCTGACAATTATATAATGTTACACATTAAACCAATTTCATCAAATACACAGAGTCTTTTAGGTGATAGAAAGATGCAGAGATAGTCTGTGAGGTAGTCTGAAGCATCAGAAAATGCAATTATGAAATCACATGCTCATTTGAATTATCAGAGCTGATTTTGCAGTAAATGTTCCTGGAATATTGGTATGTATTCCAAACCTCAGAAAGGTACAAACTCACCTCAGCTGGTAGTCATCTGACACAATATAACTCCTATTGCTTTGGGTTTGGTTTATCTAGATGGCACAAAGCACTGTATTTCTGAGAATTCTGTTTTGAAACCAAGCAGGATATAAAAAATGACCAGAGAATGTTTAACATTTTTCGTAAAAGTTGAATGCAAATTGCATCGCAACAACAATCTGTGTAGACATTTCAAGCCAACATGATACATTCTATGATATTATTCTACTCCCATTGTCACAAGAGATACCATATAATATAATGCCATATTGACTGACTCCTTAGTACAGCACCATTTACAATGGGTGGCACTGTAAAAGAAAAAGGTTGCGAACTTTATGCTGTGGCATTTTCAAATTGACAGAAGTGATGATTTAAAAGTACTGCTACAAATATTATAGATGTCCAAAGACATTCCAGGCAGCGAAACATTAACATTAGGAGATCATTTATTTGAATAAAGCTTGACATCAACTTCTTTTGGATGAAAAAATAAAAATTCTTGAGATGCTTTTCTGCAAAATGTGATCCAGATTTTCCAAACAGCTTAGCTTTTTTTTAGACTTTTAGATAAACTAACCAGATACCAAACACTCACTGAGGAAAATGTAACCTGATAGCAAAACAAGACAAGATACCTACTCCCAAAAGACCTTTTAGTCTGCAATAGAAGAACTTAAGAAACAAGCACAGAAGTAGAGTTGGTCAGACCTTTATGAAAAAATATTTATATTGACATTGAAACATTTCCTAGTATTGACTTTTTTTTCAACTCATATTGTTTCTCAGATTCAGAGTGGATTCAAATGCAGTTAATCAAAAACATATCAGATGAACTGGACTGTGCAGCTGCTAAATACTCTGGGATGAAGATTAGGCTCTGATTTCTATTTTTCCAATAATCACCACCAAAAATATAAAAAAAACCAGTAAGGGTTGGCAAAAACTTATCACTTGTCATGAATGAGATTTTTTCATAATTTATTATTTTAGCCAGCTCTGACTGTGGAACCGCATGAGATGTGAGAAAGGAGATGCAAAGGTTAAAACAGAGGTAGAGTTCTGCCAAGGACAGCAAGCACACCCATATTTGGGAAAAGTAGGGTACTATTCCAATTATACCTATGTATTTTCCAAGTGAACGTTGTATCAAGCATGAGGGAGTTTAAGTCATGTGCACACAGCAGATAAATTCTTATTCCAAAACTCACAGGTTACAGGAAATACTCATGATCCACGACTGCACATTGCAATACATTCTTCCCCATCCCTTCCTCACTTCTATAGGACATCACTATAGGATTCCCTGTCTAAGCAGCAGATAAAGTTGTTGCCTTTAATAATATATTCTGCTGTTCTGCAAGATTGTATTGGTAGTAGGAGGAAAACAGCTGGGAATGTTCAATTCCTGGAAATGTGAATTTCATCAAGATTTCAGAATTGTTTTCCAGACGATTTCTTAGCACTCTGTACTGCTCCATGTGAGAGACATTTCAGGATAGAGCAGAGGTTTGGGAAGATGCAGATGTATGGAAGGGGTTTAGAAGCAAGAAATTAAAACATTACAATAACTGTAGCACAGTGGTTCCTATTCAACAAACAAATAATTAAAATGTTTAAGCCAGCATTTTCCAAACCACAGGAGCTGATCAGCTCCTTTTCACTCCCTAGAGCTGGAAGAGGTCCAGGAAGGAGAAAGTGTATCACTCCCATTCTCTACCTCTAGAGCATCCTAATTGATATTTGGAGGGTGGGAAAGAGGAACGGATTTAGTTTAGGAATGGGCATAGGAGAAAAATACTTTGGGGAACTTCAGTGCCTTTCTTTTGAGCATGGTGAGCACATCACCCTTCTCAGTTTAACGATGAGCATGTGGTTAAATATGCTTCTTTGTTCTCTGTCCCCCATTCAAATAAACAACCTCATCCCTGCTGTAAAGACTGGACAGAGGCTAACCCTGAGCTGCTGAGCTGCATATAACTCCAAGACTGGTTCAGCCAAAACTCCGAAACGAGACCCAAAATTCCAGTCTCACAAGACTAATAAAAGAGACAGGAATTAAGGTACACAAAAGTGTTGCTCAAACTGTTCAGTTAATTTTAAAAGGAAAAATACTTGAAACCAATCAAAGCATAGCCTACTCTAGGAAATCAGTGATGTAATAGATTTTTTGTTGCTATCTGATGATAATATTTTATTTTCATCACTTACTATGTTTATTGTATAGGACTTCTATGGCATTTAATATTATAGTTAGTTCAGTACAGCAAGTGCAGTGCAGCAAAACAGCAATTTCAAATCTTTCGTACCATTTAAAGAATTTTAATAGTGAAGTAATTTCTCCAACATGACCTGATTTGGCCATGTTATTGAAACTCATATGCAAAAAGTATAACCAGAGTTTGTTTTATATAGCATGGTGACAGCTAAAGTTTGAAATGAAGCTGGCCAACCAACAGGACATGTATATTTATGCCCTTTGAAGACTAGCTGGTGTTGCTATCTTGAATCATCTTCTACTCAAAAAAGAAGCTTTTTCTGTGAGATCAAAATGTTGCCATGCAATGATGAACAGTAGAAATGATGGCATTTTTCCCAGAAAGTGCGATCATTCAAGGATTTGTCCAACCAAAGGACAAATAAATGATTTCCAAAATCTTTGTGAAAATCCCAGTCTGATCAGAAATCTCAAGATTCTGTTTTTCCTTGGTAAATGACACATTTTAAAATGAGAAGCAAAGTTCTATTTGTCAAAATCTGAATGAGTGACTGCACTTAAAATGTTTTAAAAATGTGAAAATGTGGAGGCAATACAGCTAATGAACCATGCAAAAGCATTTGACGGATCTCAGTTATTGCTGTTTCTTTTGAAGGAAAAGAAGAGGTGTTGTCAGTACTCATATACTTGAATAATAGTGGTATTTGTAAAGATTTCCCTTTGCATTTCTCAAGCTGTGTTTTATTTTAAAATCTAATTTTATAGAAAAATATTTTCATTATCAAATTTCTTGGGTTTATATCAAATTAGGTACCATGGAGGAAGTCACTGGGTGGACATTACTTCATATGTGGCCAACTCATCCCATACGCTGTAGTATTATGCACTGATACTACTTTACATGACATGTAAATGTACTGACCAGAATTATGAGTTAAACATTAGAACTTTTAAGAGATCGTGCCAGCTTTCTTTAAAATGAAATGCCAGCAAAAGTACTCAATCAAAATATTTCTGAATAAGAATAATGGGGCAAAATTAAGATGGTGCCCAAATAGGGTTAAGGCAATGGTATGAGAAAACACGTAGGAATGTTCCTTGACAGCACCCACTGAGGAAATGGAAAATTAATCCCACTTTTATAAAATTATTTGATACTATAGTTAATGTATAGCACTTGGAGTAGGAACAGTAGAAGAATACTATATGGACAAATGTTGCAGCCTAACAATTATATGGAACATTTTTGTTATTAGTTCTTTGGGATTTGTAACTAAAACAAAAGTGTTTTTGTTGAACTGCATCATGAACAAGACAGCACTAAACTGCATGAAATGAAAACATTCATTAAAACTTCATGGAAACGTTGCAAAAAGCATAGCAAACAGCCATGGAAATGTAACAGCTGTAGGAAAACTGTGAAGTCCACTAAATGCAAGTCCTGAGGCTTGAATTACTGATTCACCCAAAAAATTTGAGTACAAGCACCACACATGAGGATACTACATGATATAATTGTCCTCTGAGAGTCTCTGAAGGTATTACAATAGATTTACTGGACCAATACACACGTCACAGTTACACTTATTTAATTTCCCATGTGAGCTCTAGCAGAGCATTCTTATTTGACTAATACTGACAACTTGGAGCTCCAAAAGCTTACAGTGATTTACCTGGGAAACTTAGTTAAAAAGAGTGATTGGAATTTATAGTCAAAATAGTACTACACCCAGCTCTGCTAGATCCTGAAGGTGTATTGCGTTCTGCTTTGGGCTCAGATTTGGTAAAGAAAGGAAGTGTGTGCATGGGCCTATTCTTATTCATGTCAGTATTTAGAACTGCAGAATAATTCAGGTTGGAATGACCTTCAGAGGTCCAACCCTGTGCTCAAAGCAGGGTGGACTTAAATCCCATTGCTCAGCTCAGGACCTTGACCAGATTTTAAGTTACCTCCAAGGATGGAGATTCCACAACTTCTCTGAGCATCCTCTTACAGTACATCACTGACAGTGAGATTGTTTTGTATCCAGAATATCCCATGTTCCAACTTGTGCTCATTGCCTCTTGCTTTATCATTTTTCTCCCTATGGTGCCTATTAAACAAGTGAGTTGGTGAAATGGCTGCAGTAGTTTTTGCCTTTTGTCAGAGTGACAGAATGGGGAGACTCTACAACAGACAAAAAAACCACCCTTGAGGACCACTCTGACTTGTACCATGTTCAGCAGCTACAGCTGCTCTGGGGCAGGTTTACCTTTGGCACGTTCGTGGTGCATGGACCCGGTGTTGAACATGGAGAGCATATTACATGAACTTACATTAACTCCAGGCACAGACACGTGAGAAACTCATCAGCTGTATAAACAGCATAAAAACCACAAACCCATAATTCCCTGGTTCCAGCAAACATTGCAGCTATTCAGTCCTACAGAAGAGAGAGAAAGGAGGGGAATGGCTCGCTCCTGTTGCAGCTGATGCCTTCTTTCCTCTTGCCCTGGAAGGACTGGTGTAACAAGGAGACTGTCAGCTTGGGAATTCAGTTATCTCAGCTGACTCCACTGTACCAAACGGGATCTGTGCATCCTGCACGCTTAGCCATTGCTGCAGAATCGCATCATGAAGACAGTAGCTCATAAGCGCCTTTGACATTTGCCTTTCACAGTAATGTAAGTGCTCTGACTATTTGAGTCGCTATTTTTTATGCTGCTTTAAATGACAGTAGTATCAGAACTGTGCTCTGAATACATCAATTTGCAAAGAGAACGTTACTTCAGTAAAATGAAGACTTCAGAAGAGCTTACAGTCACCTAAAAATAGTTATTTATTCTATATATTTATCCTGTGTAACTTATTGGTTATGCTCAGTTTAATAAACAGTTTAAAAAAGATGACTAATACCAAATAGTTCATACAGTATGATGTCGCACAAACTACACATTCCTGAACAAAGCTCCACCTGTTAAAAAGCTAAGCAATGAGTATAAACTGACAGACAAAAAAATAAAAAACCACCCCCCTCCCTCCACTTCCAACTAAGCAGCTATATCTGAGCAACGACTCAGTAACCTGGGAACGGAATACAAAAATCACAGAGATGTATACACAGATGAGAGAAGAAAAAGCATGTTACATACTTACCTGATTACCACATGAATAACATTTTCATGAGTATATCTCAAGGGAAGTATTTGCATTTTTAAAGTTTTAATCTCTTTTGTATAATACCTTCACTAATTTTTTTTTCAGTTTCACAAAAAAATTAATAATTTGTGAGCATTCTAATTTCAAAGCATTAGTCACTTTGAAAAAGACTTTCAATCAGAGTAAGTCACTTCCTGAATATATTTTTAGAATAGCAAAAACTATCGGAAAGATACATCACAATGCAGAAGACAGGAATGTGATTGTAACAACATTCTATAATTAATAGATCAGCCTATAATGGATATTATGTGATTATGGTGCTCTGTCACTCCTGGAGAGACACAGAAGTGATTCTAAAGGCACTGAATTCTAGACAGTTCTATATAAATGTTGGAAATCTGGTAGACTTGATGTTTATTTCTTAATCCAGCAAGCATTCCTGCAGCAACAGTCTTTCACCCCCATCCAGAAGGGATCAGTTAGTAAACAGTGATTCCCAGTAAGCTAGAAGCACTTGCTAAATGAAACTATCTCTTTAGGTGAAGCTGCAGATATTTTGTTTTCCCCATCAAGATCATATTCAGACTCAGCATCTTTTTAAAACAAAATATTCTTGAGGGCCATGAGACCATTAAAAACAGGCAAGGATCAATGAAACCCTGGAGAGTTTCATTCACTTCACTTACAAAGTTAATAGGTTTATTAAAAACTCTTCCATCTGAAAAGTTGTCTCTCTGAGGTTTCTAGTAATTACTGAGTCACATCATATTAGATTGTACAAAATGCTTAGGAAGGGTTTTTAAAACTTCATTAATCTCCTGGTCCAATCTTTGCCATATTACAGAAATGTTTAGGGGCTGGCAGTCTCCAATAGAATAGCTAACTCCGAAACTGCAGCAAGTTACACTTTGCTAAATCTCGTCCTTTACATTGTGTAACATGCTGGAACACAATAATGAAAGCGCAGTTAGATAAATTGAATGTAATCTAATAAGCATGCAGTCCATTCTAGTCCTTCAGGAAATTCACGGTGGTACACTGATAGAGCTGCTTTCCAGGACACATGAACATCAGTCAGAGAGAAAAATGAATTCTTGAGCTCAAACTCAGATCTGGGTCCAAGCTGCTATCGGAGCAGTAGAAAAACAGGAGGCATTATTCCTGGCTTTTCTTCTTCCTGTCTCAACTATTTGTTTCTGTTGTCAACCAAATGCCTCCAACATATTTAAGTGGTGCATACAGAGAAGCACATGGATACAAAATGTGCAAAGAATCCCTTCTCCCTCTGCCTGCCTGTTCCAGGGGAACTAATACCAGCAATAAATCCAGTAAATCTTTGTTTACTACACATCTCCTGAACTACTAGGCAAGAACGCATTTTCTTTTCTCCTCTCCTTCCAATTCAAATGTGAGGTTCAGACAAGATACAGCCTTATGTTTGCAAATGAATACTGTGTAAAAGCTCAGCAGCAGTTAGCAACAAAATACATGAGCTTTTCTATTCCTAGCCCAATGTCTAATTTAAAAACCTTTTTCCTTACTTTCCTTCACATAAAATGACATAGTCAACTTCTAGCAGTGAATGAGTTATGAACATCATCAAATGGACAGATTAGGCTGCTATTCTCTGAACAGATGCACTTACAAACTCTGCTGACCTTTGACAAGGAAATTGATTTCACTAAGTCACCATTTACTATGCTGCTTGTGCTTATTGACACAATAAAGTTGCAATTTGCCTCCTAGAGTTCTGTCAGGAACTGCAGCAGAATGTCAAGCTGCAGGGCTGTGGTCAATGAGCTCAAGCCAATCCTCCCCTTGCTTTGGTACCGTAGCTGTAAATCTTGCTGTACCGAGCTTGAGGAAATGAATTTTGCTGACCCTAAATAGTGGTAATTTAGTCAAGCACATAACGCTTCCGAAACGGCATGGTGACTATCACAGCAGTAGTAACACACAAGTGATTTCAAGCAAGGAAAGTGAAACATATTTTGAAACATTGCTCAAACCACATAAAGTTAGAATGACTGATGGCACTAACTGTATGGAAAATATATACAGATTTATTTTTTTTTTCTGCTTAAAGAACCTTCCATTTTCTTAGCCAGTGTAGTGTGGTTTTGGCTTCCCTGTTACCTGAACAGCCTTTTTTTTTATATTTATGATCCCTATTCAGTCAAATACTGGCAAAAAGAGGAGTGAGGCGAAAGCAGAAGAGCAAATGTTAAATAAACTTGGTATGAGGCTGCTTGACCTCTCCTCCCTTGATGGCTCTGTCTTTTTGCTTGGTGTTATCCCATAATCTCTCTTATTCCAGTTTGTGTCTTCCAAGAATTTCCAGTAATCCCACAGATATTCCCGCAAACATTTGACAATATTGACCTCAAACTCAGACCCCTTTCCAGTGACTGTTCAGTTCCAGTTCAGCTGCCAACTCCTCTATTGCTGCCTTAAGCCTGTGCAACTATTTCTAACGTTAAGGACATAAATAAACACGGGAAGGAACGTTGCAATTTTAGGTATGCCAGTGCCAGATGAAATCCATCGGTAGCTACATCTGTTTTACTTTTTCCGGTAGTGTTTCTCATTCTATTCTTTAAACATTACACAGACAAATTAGATCTGCACAGTGAACTTCAGGCTCTTGGCTTCCTGCACTCTTTTGTTCTCCAATTCATCTGTCTCCGAGTTCTCTACCAGCACCCATCACCATAGAAACTGAGCACGTTTCAGTGATTACGTTTGGTGTATTATATAAAACTTCAGATATAGTAAGAAAGCGTCATGAAATATTTGTAGGTGGGCCTCAAAGATAACCAGCATCTGAAAGTCCGCTCTGCAGTGAGCCCAGACCTGTGTGTACTGTCACCCCAGGTTTGTCAGCTACCAGGATTTACTTAAGCCCGTCTGGCATGGTGAAAGGAGATCTGCTGCAGTCGCTTAACCTGCTGGTTACTCAGAAGATTAAGATCAGAGACATGAGAAGTGGCTAAGAGCCAGTAGCTGGATCAGAACACAAAGTGGGATGCACGGAAATCTATCTTAAGACCACCTCAGGCCCCTGCCTGCTCTTGAAAATACTGTAGCGTCAGCATGAAGGGAGCTGCACTTGTCAAAATGAGTAGTGATATGACTGTCATCAGCGTGCTGGCAATCCTAAAAAAAGGTATTTTCTTTGTGGACACCAGTGAAAGCAGCCGCCCAAGCAGAATTGCCATTGTTACCGTTGTCACCATTGCTCTCAGTATGAAAACGGATCTTAGCCACTACAACACAGCACTATCTCCTCCCAGTTATCAGCAGCTCACTGTTGCTAATGCAGAAGCTATTCAAAGGTCAGGTGGACTGTGCTGGTATTCAGACTCTTACCTACAGCCAGGAGGCAACAGACTTTTATGGTGGTGTCCACGTTACAGCTTCAGTTTAGCAAGGTGTTTAGGCACATGCTTGACTAAGCAGATGACTAATACCACCAGCTTCAGGCTCTTCAGTGAAAAAAAGCCACTAGAGATCCAGCTCTGCTACTCTTAACAACCTGCCAGAAGTATTTGCTTGCTGAGAATCACAGTGTAACAATAAAACAAATACTAATATGAATATTAATTGTGCAGTCAGGCCCCAGGTATGCAGAAGAACTGCATGGATGGGCAATTCCATCTGCTCTCACAGGACCCTGATGCTGCACATAGGTGCTGCATTCCTGCAACTTGCCAAAAGCTGTAGGAGTAACACAGCTGCTCATATATTTCAGCTTAACAAAACAGATAATCTCAAGACTATTATTAAAATAATTTGAAGTGGATGTAAAAGCAATCCTTAATTAATGGGAATGATTCAGTGTGTACTTTTGTGGAATACCAGTCTATACTTATTTTTGAACCATAAAAGGCAAAATGTCAGAGTTGAGAAGTATGTTGCTTAATTCATCTTGTATGGCATATATTACTTAGAACAATAGGAAGATCAAGACAGAAAAACATATTTAAATAGGAATGTATGTTAGTGTTTTCTGGTCAGGCACATGAAACTCCCCCAATATGGCACAATAAGGATAGGAACACCAAGCTGATGTGCTCCAAATTTTTTATTAGAGGATGATTCCACGTGGGACATTTTAACCTTTTCAGGAAATATTTTGTATTGCACTAACAGCTTTGATATTTAATCTTTTCTACGCAGCCATTTTTCCTGAGGCCACTGTTGTGTCAGCCAAGAAAACACTTCATAAGCATTAAGTAAAACTAGAGGAAATTAAAAAAATAATTATTTTTTGCTCATCTACTAGTTCCCACCAGGTTACACAGAAGTTCCATTTCACACGAGATGGTACTCATGTCATCAGCACTTGCATAATTCTCTGGGCCAGAATCTGCCACCATCTGAGTCCCCTCCTTTCCACTGTGCAAATGAGAGCAGTCCAGCTCTGGCTGAATGAAAGTGGGAAATATTATTCTAAGCATAGTATTGAGAGAGTTAAACAAAAGGGGAAATGCCGCAATAGTATTTTAGTGCAGAATCCGAATTATACTAAGGTAAACAAATACTGTTTGTGACCATTAAACATGCATATAAAATCTGATCGGTAATTAGTCACAGTACACATATGCTAACCATTTAAAAAAATATACTATCTTGAGTAGTTACACATTTTGATCATCATTATTTTAGTGAAAGAATTTAATGTTCTAAGCAGCTGATTTTAAATATCTCTCTCCAGGGAAAAAGGTGCTTTAGATATAGGTTGATAAATTATCCCACCACACAATAAAACAAGCAGCCCTGGGTGCAAAATGCCGCTAGATCAGTATCTGTCATCCGTTTTGTACTGGCATCAAGACTTTACAGGAGTTACGGCAATGGAAAATTACAGCCATCATGTGCACTTAAGACACACTGCTCAACAGAATATACCATGATATTTACCTCAGCAAATGCAGCATTGGAATGGCAAAGACTAAGGATGTCTTTTCTGGTGGCAGTAGCAAAAACAGCTGAAGGGGTCCCACAGACATCCATGGGAGAGCCATGGGAGAGGAACGGCCCCAGCTGAGAATGAAACAACCTTTGCCCAGTCCTTCACTGGGGCAGTGGAGGCTGGAATGGGGAAGGCAAGGCACATGCAGCGGCAGGGCAATGGCACCGCCAGTGTAAAGGAGAAAGGACCACACTGACAAAAGCTAGTGAGGACTCAGCTGTAGCTGCTGCTCTCTCGGTTCTAGTGGGTGAAAGCCCTGGAGCGTTGTGCACAGTCCCAGCCTGTGCCTCTCCCAGCAGTGGGAACAGGGGGTTGGTATCATCAGTCAGAGCTGTGTGCTCTGATCCTTTTGGCTGCTTTTTCAAATAAGAGGTGAACTGCCCACCATTCCTTCCTTCCTTCCTTCTGGAGATGGAGGAAGGAGAAGGTAGAATCTCTCCTCCTTTTTTGTTCTCCTTGTATCCCTCATTCTCCAGTTTGTGAGATGGGATGAGGGTAAGGCAGTTTCAACTTAAATTGGACCTTACGCTGAAGCACAATGCAATTGTCAGTGAACACGAAAATAAATTCCTTCTAACACAGTAAGTAGACTTCAGATGTCTGCTTGAGTGCAACAAGCCCCAAACCTGCCTGCAGGAGTTAGCACTGTATAAGTTACAGTGACATGGACTCATCTGCCACACCAAACTACTACAACCATTCAGGCAGATAAAACCAGTTTGTATACAGATCATGGATGTCTAGTGGATTAAAAACAAATAAATAAATAAATTTATACTGCAAGTTGGATACCATATATTTGAAGTAAAAATTGAGGCAAAAATATTGGATGTTGTAGCATTACTTTTCCAAGTACAACCAACTATGAAGTGTTTTTAGCAATTCGGTAAAGAATTCAGAACAACAGACATGAAGTTTTACAACAGATCTGCATCCCTTAGTGCTATTGATATTGTTACCTTAAAAAATTTACCGAAAACTACCTGTTTCATCCTCCTCAGTGCCTAACAACCATTCCTTCCCCCTCTTTTTTTCCTTTACTTGCACTTAGCAGTTAACTGTATTGGCAATATCATTACAGATAACCAGCAGCTTCTGATCCCTGCTTCAAAGACACAAGATCTCTTGCAGAGAAATTAATCAGCATGAAGCAGGCATCAGAAACTATTTGGGTAACATGCAGAAGATGGACAGTTGCTTTCAGCAGAGACTAACTTTTCTGTATTACAAATGGGTGATTACAGAGCCTGAAAAAAAGAGCAAGAGAAAGTAAAACCAGAAGTAGGATAAAGATGACATTGTAGAGAGCCTCAATCTCTTTTTCTCTGTGTAAGGGATGATGGTGTGTAGATCACTACACAAGATGCAGGTAGAAAATGAGCCCCATAGCTTCTGAAAAACAGGGAGAAATGCAAAGAATGGAATTTCAAGGCACTGAGACTTGGTCCTGGCCATGAAAGCAGTCCAGTGAAGTTCCTGCTGACTGGAAAATGGGAAACATAACCCCCATTTTTAAAAGGGAAAAGAAGACGACCTGGGGAACTACAGGCCAGTCAGTGTCACCTCTGTCCCTGGCAAGATCATGGAGCAGATCCTCCTGGAAACTGTGCTAAGGCACATGGAAAATAAGGTGGTGATTGGTGACAGCCAACAGGGGTTCACTAAGGGCAAATCATGGTCTTCTACAAAGGGCTTACAGCACTGGTAGGTAAGGGAAGATCAACTGTCTTCTGCAAGGACCTGGACTTGTGCAAAGCATTTGACGCTGTCCCACACAATATCCTTGTCTCTAAATTACAGAGACATGTATGTGATGGATCACTCATGGGTAAGGAATGGGCTGGGTGGTCGCACTCAGAGAGTTGGGGTCAGTGGCTCCATGTCCAAGTGCAGAGCAGTGACGAGTGCCGTTCCCCAGGGGCGGGGTTGGCACCGGCGCTGTTTAACATCTTGGTCGGTGCCGTGGACAGTGGGATCGAGGCACCCTCAGCAAGTTCACCAACGACACCGAGCTGTGTGGTGCGGGGACACGCTGGAGGGAAGGGATGTGCCATCCAGAGGGACTGGACAGGCTGCAGAGGTGGCCTGTGCAAACCTCCGGGAGTTCAACAAGGCCAAGGGCAAGGTCCTGCCCATGGGTCGGGGCAATCCCAAGCACAGACACAGGCTGGGCGAGGAGTGGATTGAGAGCAGCCCCAAGGAGAAGGACTTGGGGTGTCAGTGGATGGAAAACTGACTGTGAGCCAGCAATGTGTGCTCACAGCCCAGAAAGCCAACCGTGTCTTGGGCTGCACCCAGAGCAGGGTGGGCAGCAGGGTGAGGGGGGGATTCTCCCACTCTGCTCCATTCTCATGAGACCCCACTGGGAGCATTCATACAGCTCTGAGGCCCCCCATATAAGGAGGCCATGAACCTGCTTGAGCGGGTCAAGAAGATGTCACAAAAATGCTCAGGGGGCTGGAGCACCCCCCTGTGAGGACAGGCTGAGAGAGTTGGGGTGTTCAGCTGGAGAAGAGAAGGCTCTGGGGAGACCTTAGAGCAGCCTCCCAGTACTTAAAGGGGCTATAGGAAAGGTGGGGAGGGCCTTTTTTACAAGGTCATGTAGTGACAGGACAACAGGTGATGGTTTTAAACTGAAAGAGGGTAGATTTAGTTTAGATATAAGGAAGAAATTCTTTACCGTGCGGGTGGTGAGACACCGGCACAGGTTGCCCAGAGAAGCTGTGGCTGCTCCCTCCCTGGAAGGGTTCCAGGCCAGGTTGGACGGGGCTTTGAGCAGCCTGGGCTAGTGGAAGGTGTCCCTGCCCGTGGCAGGGAGGTTGGGACTGGATGACCTGTAAGACCTCTTCCAACCCAAATCATTCTATGATAAATGAAGCTGAATTTCCTGTACTGACATGCAGAACCTTCTGCATTATGCATAAGGAGACAGAAAGAATCACAGGGCAGAATTCAATTGTACAGTCCAAAGCAGAAATAAAGGAACTATAGTGAGTTTATTACTCTAAAAAGAAAGACAAAGCAATAGGTGTAGATAGGAACATCTCTTTGTTAGTGTCATTATTCCAACACATTTACTGACCATCCAACTTAAGAGACTGTCCTCATTATTGCCATAACACCGTTCTACTTATATTCTTTACTCACCTTGACACAGTGCACTCTAGATGCACAAAACACAAGAAAATATAGATATCACTTCCATGTCATTTAACAGCCTTTTCATTTGTCTGCCTAATGGGAGGGACTGATTCTCCATTCCTCCTGATGTAGAGAAGGAACAGTGAATCTGGACTGCTGAGCAGCAGTAAATTTGGCACTTGATGTTAGAAAGCATGATGTAATGAGGATATTGATGAATCCGTCTGGGTTTAGAAATCTTTTAGACCACCCCACCCCCCTTTTTTTTTCTGTGTAACAGCTTAAAACACAATCTAGTCATTCACCCAGACATTTTATCAGCATTTCCTGAGTTTAAGTGCAAGTCCACCTGCGACAGCTTTTTGTCTGCCAACAGTAACTGTGTCATATGATTTACTAGACAGAAGACAAAAGAACAGTTATCAAAGGGCAATGTCAGTGTTTTCTGAGCAATAAAACTCAGTCTCACCAATAACCTGCACCCAGAGCCCCCCAAACTCTCCCAAGGAACAAATAAAAAATCATTGGCCGTTGAATCAAGGCTTGATAGGATTGCAAGAGAGAGAAAAGTTGAGAAGCTGAACTAAATCAGATGTTGTTCACAATTACACAAAGATGAACAGAGCTCACTGGGGCTAGGCTGGTTTCCTGATATGTTCTTTGTCATAGCAGGATTCTCATCACAAAAAATAACTTCATTTGATATGGCTCTGTAAAATAAAAAAAAAAAAGATCCCACAAAGGAAAGAAAAATTCTATTTATTTTTAAAAAGGAAAAAGACTCAACAAAGCAAAATAAAATGATAGCATGATAGGCTCAGTCCTGCAGTTATTTTGTATAAGAACTTCTGATGCTATGCAGTACATAAAGCACTCATGGGAACACACATGGCATTTGCATGTACTGGAAAATGATAAAGGAGATGACAAAATAACATGTTATATATTATATATATTATATATATATAAAAATATAAATTATATATAATGTATTATATATAAATATATATTATATATATTATATATATTATATATATTATATATATTATATATATTATATATATTATATATATTTTATATATAAGAGAATTAAAAAGATGAAGAGGTGAGAACCTCCAACTATGCCAAAATCCAAGCATTTGAAAAATGAACCAGGGGAAACAGGTAATTACATTCCTTGTGCATTATCTGTGACAGCATGCTAATCTTAACACACAGCTCAGGGTGAATAAACAAGAACCTAGACAGAGCTAAAGAAAGAAATGCTTAAGAAAACTGCCACATATATCAATTAATTATTTGCTCAGAAGAGATTTATTTCCTGTCAAGCCCTCCAAAAGCCCATCTTGGATCTCAGAACAGTTATAGGAGAGAACTTGCTTTCTCAGAAATGATGTGAAAATGGAACATTTTGTTTCAGGAGTTCTGTGTAATCTGAACAAACTCTTCTGAGTGATACTGAGGAGCAATATTAGAATTATTACAATTGCTGAAGTTTCTGGTTGCTAAGACGTGCTTACCTCTCCCAGGGAGCACATTGATTATCTGTTGTATCTTTCAGAAAGGCAAGAATGCAAAAACACAGCCTTTTAGAAATTAATATACAGTCCTTTCAGTGGTTGAGTTTCAGATTTACATGACTATAGCCCACTAGGTAAACATCATCCTCAAATGGGCATCAAAACCACATCTGAGGAAATTGGCCATTTATTTCTCTCTCCTATAAAAATATAAGGGCTTGGTAATTCATGCTGATTGTAAGTCTTCTACCACCACTTATGATAACTATGCTTGGCAACTAATAGCATTTGGGGAGCAGTTTGTGCACATTCTGTATCAATGTTATGAAATCTGTAAAGCAGATGGAGTCTCTCTGCTACTGCAACTTAAACACCCCTGTGGCTCTTATTTGTCAAATACACACATTGCACAAACATCCTGATTGCCTCTGTCATCAAGGAAATCAATAACATCCTGAGTCCTCAGCAAGAGCCCTTCTCAGTGTTTCATAGCGTGTTGCATTTCTGTGACTGAGGCATATGAATAGAAGATGCTCCCAGAGTCACTGGCAGGGCTATCCAATGTCCTGTGGATGAACACTTTTGCTCGATAGATTTGTCAAGGAACGTTTGCAATAATAAGATCGTATGAACAAACACCAAAACGCTGTGGATTTCCTGTAAATTTGGGTAGCTGAGCAAATGAGACAAAGGTCCAATGGGTGAGCGTATCACCATTTTATATGCCACAGCTGTGCGGCTTCTTAATAGCTCTGCTCTCCACAGCAGAGCTTAAGATTTCCCAGTTGACTTTACTGCTATATTTAACCAACTAAATATAGAGAACACTTGACTCAGATTTGTAGAGTGCCAGTGCACTATTTCTCACAAGACATCCATGCTAGCAAATACAATTTATGCCCTGGAGTAACGCCGTGTGATCTGTCTGGGGATGTAACCCCAGAACTGCCCTTGGGGTTCTCCCCTGGCAGCCAGCAACGTGCCAAGGGATGTGGAAGCAGGGACGGGGCATTTCACTGCCTGCCCAGATACCCCCAGCCACCGGCACCAGGGAGACTCTTATTCTATTAAATGAAATTTCCCTAATCTAATTCTAGTAATGACATTTACAACATTTCTAATGGTGTAATTATCCACTAGACTAGTGACAAGAGAGGGTTATTTTTAATTGGATGGTAGCTTTTGGTGGATTTTAAAAATTCTGATTAATATTTCTTACTATAGCAAATACACGTTTACTGAAGTAGTTGGTTTTTTCCCTCCTTGCAGAGTCAAGTGTTCTGTCTCCCTAACTAGTAGATGATTTGTGTTTACAATTTTGTGTGATGCTTTGCTTTACATGTCACCTTTGGGATATAACAAGACAGACTGGCCAGGGATGTAACTTCTGCTCCTTGCTAATCTCGAGAAAAGAGCTTGTTCCTTTGCCTTGCTTGTGTTGGAACAGCACAAAAAAGAAGTAGCACTATGATTACACACTTTGGTACATATTCCACAGAAGAAATCCTTACGGTGGTAACGTGACATGCATGAGAAGTACTCTCATCAACATGACTTTGCAGGATTAAATATTTGCTTTCAGCATCAGGCCCTTGAACTCTGGCCTGCTTCATGTCTCTAGACCTATTGAGCCGGTGAAACTACTCCGTACTCCAGGACAGCAAGCATCACATTAAAATTCTCCTATGAGATAATTTTTGTTTTTTAAAAAAGAGAAAATAATTCTTATAAGCACTAAGATTTGTCACAGTTTTGCCTTAATTGTAAAATGGGGTTTTCTTCTTCTTTTTTTTTTTTTTTTTTTTTTTTTTTTTTTTTTTAGATCTGAGCTTCTTTTGTTTTTCAGCTCCCTAGGGAGTGCACATGGTTAACAAGGTAACTAGATTTTTCAAACAGGCTCTGTTGGAGCAGAAGGAGTGTTGATTCTGTGTTAGCTGGAAAAATACTAAAGATAATGCAGAGAGTGAAGGTAACACTGATATGACACAAATTTCAGTGTATCTGCACCTGGATCTAACAGTGGATGGGCTCCTTATGTTTCTCACACATATTACCATTGCTGTACACTTTCTTTTACACAAGGAGATTAAAGTAAATCACTGGGGCAAGGATCAGCATAATTTACCAATTGCATTCAACTTCACATTTGATTTTGTGTTTGTTTTAACCTTTAATGTTTTAACATTTTATTTTAACTAAAAAATTTTAATATTTTAGTATGAGCTTTAGGTCTAATCCATGACATATCCTGGCTAAACAGGTTTTCATAAGAAGAACTTCCATTGTGGAGAGTGGAATGCAGACTGTACCTTTCATGTGATTTCACAGCGCAATGGCCATTGTGCATCTGTTTTATAAAGCTTTTGTTTGAGTTAAGCCTGGGATGTGACTCAGCTAAGAATGTGGTATCAGAATATATGACAAAAATTACAACAAAATATAAGAAATACCCTTGAAGTAACAGGTGTGATGTTTTTATACTATACCTAATTCAACTGATAAAGAGAGAGACACATGAAAAAACATAGAGTCATCAATTCAAGCATGTATGCATAAAACATTCTGCAAAAAAAGCTTTAGTTCTCACAATAATGTTTCTCCTGTCCAAGCATTTGTCCAATAAAGAAGGGAAACTGCTTTAGAACTAGAAAAACAACTGTCATATTGTAGGCTGTTAGATTAATTGTTATTTATTTATAAAAGTCCAACTACTTGAGAGTATTTGTAGAGTTAAGTTATATGCTGTAAGATAACCTAAATGTAACTCGAGAAGTAAGTTCTGCTAGAAATTGGAAAAATTAATATCCACTTAAGACAACAAATCAGTACTAAGTGATATTTACTCTGGGGAGCATGAGGGTTTCTAGGACACTCAGAGGGAGTGGTGACAGAGCAGCACTGAAGCTGAAGGAGAGATCAGGAGTGCAAACACCCTGCAGATAAATCCCTCTCCCACAGAATCACTGCATTATCAAAACTGTGAATCAACCTCTTACTACTGGCACAGCCTAAGTACCTATCTTTTTCAGTGTTCCTAGTTTCTTCGTATTCATCTCAGGGAAAGTGAAACCTTTTTTGCTCTACCTGTGAAACAAGGTCATTTTTCTAAAAAGAATGCAAAATCCACAAAATTCTTTTCTTAACTCCACTCATGTAACTCAGGGAACTAATACTCAACATACAACTGTACGTACTTTGATACTAAGATACGTCTCTTCAATAAACAATATATATTTCTCAGAAACAGTTCAAAAGAGCAGCAGGGCTTCCCTCTCCTTCCAACCTGTACTACTATGGTAACTTTCAGGTAGTCACAGAATGGGTGAGGATGGCTCACAATTTCCCAATCTGGTCAAGTACTTCTTCAGTGAGCACTTTTGAATTATTTAGCAGCGCTTTAAAAATTCAAATGCTTTTGCTTTTTAGAATAGCAGATATCTGACTGTACTTTGCCACTTAAAAGCAGGAGTTCTCCAGCTTCCTCAGCCAGAAGACAGAGACTGGGAGAACAACCCCCCCCCCCAATCCAGGAGGAGACAGTCAGTGACCTACTGCATCACACAGACACACACAAGTCTGTGGGATGGGAGGGGATACACCCGAGGGTGCTGAAGGAGCTGGCTGGGTGCTCACCAAGCTGCTTTCCATCATTTACCAGCAGTCCTGGCTGACCGGGGAGGTCCCGACTGATGGAAATTGGCCAGTGTGACGCTTGTCTATAAGAAGGGACAGAAGGATGATCCAGAAAATTCCAGACCTGTCAGCTTGACTTCGGTGCCCAGGAAGCTGATGGAGCAGCTCATCCTAAACACTATCACACAACACATGCGGGATGACCAGATGATCAGGCCCTGTCAGCTTGGGGTTATGAAAGGCAGGTCCTGCCTGACAGACCTGATCTATGACAGAGCGACCTGCTTATTGGATGAAGGAAAATCTGTGGATGTTGTCTACCTTGACTTTAGCAAGGCCTCTGACACCATTTCCCACAGCATTCTCCTGGCGAAACTGGCTGCTTGTGGCTTGGATGGGCTCACGCTTTGCTGGGTAAAACACTGGCTGGATGGCCGGGCCAGAGAGTTGTGGTGAAGGGAGTTAAATCCAGTTGGCTGCTGGTCCAGTG
The DNA here is from genome assembly GCF_003259725.1 of Athene cunicularia. NCBI lineage: Eukaryota > Metazoa > Chordata > Aves > Strigiformes > Strigidae > Athene > Athene cunicularia. Next base: position 4,848,518 of record NW_020799118.1, on the reverse strand, counting down.
GTGTCCCCCAGGGCTCGGTTTTGGGGCCACTCCTGTTTAACATCTTTATTGATGATCTGGACGAGGGGATCGAGGGCCCCCTCAGTCAGTTTGCAGGTGACACCCAGTTGGGTGGGAGTGTTGATCTGCTCAGGGTGGGGAGGCACTGCAGAGAGACCTGGGCAGGCTGGAGCCATGGGCTGAGCCCAACTGGGGGAGTTTCACTGAGGGCAAATGCCGGGGGCTGCCCTTGGGCCACAACAACCCCCAGCAGGGCTACAGGCTTGGGGAGGAGTGGCTGGAGAGCTGCCAGTCAGAGAGGGACTGGGGGGAGTGATTGACAGCTGGCTGAACAGGAGCCAGCAGTGTGCCCAGGGGGCCAAGAAGGCCAATGGCATCCTGGCTTGTGTCAGCACTGGCGTGGCCAGCAGGGACAGGGAAGGGATCTGTGGCACTGGTGAGGCCGCCCCTTGATTCCTGTGTTCAGTTTTGGGCCCCTCACCCCAAAAAGGCCATTGAATGACTCGAGCGTGTCCAGAGAAGGGCAACGGAGCTGGTGCAGGGTCTGGAGCACAGGTCTGCTGGGGAGCGGCTGAGGGAACTGGGGGGGTTTAGTCTGGAGAAGAGGAGGCTGAGGGGAGACCTCATCGCCCTCTACAGCTCCCTGACGGGAGGGTGCAGAGAGGGGGGATGAGTCTCTTTAACCAAGGAACAAGCGATAGGACAAGAGGGAATGGCCTCAGGCTGCGCCAGGGAGGGTTTAGACTGGATATTAGGAAGCATTTCTTTCCAGAACGGGTTGTCAGGCGTTGGGCTGGGCTGCCCAGGGCAGGGGGGGAGTCCCCATCCCTGGAGGGGTTGAACAGTCGGGCTGACCCAGCACTGAGGGATCTGGTGGAGTTGGGAACTGTCAGTGTTGGGTTAATGGTTGGACTGGATGATCTTCCAGGTCTTTTCCAACCCAGATGTTTTTGTGATTCTGTGAGTTGAAGCAGAGATGAATTAGCGGCACTTCTGGAGAAGATCACAACTTTCACTGCAGTGGCTGCCAAGCAGAGTGAATGGCACCAGTGGATCATTCACTGCTGGGAGGACTGGGGCCATGACCCACTTGTTGGCCCATTAACACTTCTTAGGCAGCAAATTGTGTCTCCTGTTTTCATCTTCACAGCTTCACCTATCCCTGTACAGAAGTCATCAATAAATGACTGGAAAGGCTACTAGGTTTGCAAAACTTATATGCTTTTTTCCTCTTCTGGTAGGAATAGAAAAGATTCACCAGGAGCAAAGGTCAGTCAGCCAGGGCACTTCTTGCTTTTAAGCTGCAAGTATTTTCACATCCTTCTATCCAAGTACATAAAGCAGCAACCAGACTTAAGCAATTAAGCTTCATTTCAGAAGTAGTTAGGAGGTTCAGAAGGAAAGAGGTTTTCTGAAGGAGTCTATGTGGACCTGCCTTAGAAACACTCGCAGACTATCATCTAAAGGAGAATGGTTACAGTCCATGTATTTTTAACACAGGACCTTCATTTTGACATGTAATAAAGAGAAATTAGATAAATAGATGACAAACAAATGTAAGAGAAATCAGAGGAGGAATAAAGAGGAGGGATACCCTGGCAAGTTTATAAACTGCCTGTTCCAAAATGGAATCGAACTGTTGTACTCTTTTAAAGTCTGGTTTGGTTTAAGCATGTTGCCTTTATGCTGTCCTTCTGCAGTCCGTGAATAAGCACACATACAAAAACCTACACTGCCTCACTCTCTTTCTGACAGTCAGGAGGTTTTGGTTTTTATTATTAAAAAGGTAGCATATTGTTTAGTGCTGAATCTTAATAAAATCACAGAAAACCGAACTAAGTTTAAAGCTGGGAAGATATTTTCCTTTTCAGGACTCTCTTATAAATTCTCTGTCCTCTCATAGTCCATCCTGTATCTAAAAGATATTGTATCAGGCAGAAGGATAAGAAAAACAGAGTTATACTAATGGAGAGCCATTCTCAGTTATCTAAGTAGGGTGGCCGCCTGTCTCTGTTAAAATGCTCCCTTTAAGAAACTCTAAGAAATCTCTAATAGATTATATACATTTCAATACTTACTGCTGCCAAAAAATGTCAAACACTGACATAAAAGAACAGGTATAGGGCAAATTTCAGTGTTTCTGAAATGCATCTTTCACGTACAATTGTTTTCTATTTATTTACACTGCGAGATGGCTGTCCCACTTACTTAGATACATGCCGAGCACCATGCAATGCTTTTCTGCTGTGTGTCAATTTATATGCTGATGTGAAGTTAATCTCAGTTCACCATGTCCCTTCACAAATGTTGTATTTCATCTTTATGATGCTCTTCTCAGCTTGCTACATCATGCATACCTGTACCTATCAACTTAGTAGGAGTGTAAGGGTTGTGTATCCCCACTAAGGAAAAGGTATACAGAAATAATCTCTCTCTCCTAGAGAATACAGATTAATGATTTAAATTTACATATATGTTTTTAAGTATAAACCAGTTTTTTCAATGTTATTATGTTTGGGCAGCAGTATTTCAAAGCTACAAGCAACAACAGAAAACAGGGTTATCTTACTAAGAAATACATTTTGTTATCAGGGCATGATGCGCATATATATGCAGGGCTTTCTCCTCTTTTGAGTTACAAGGATTTAGCATTCTGCATAAAGCTTCTCCTTAGAGCTTCCTCCTTAGATCAACTATATTCTGAGATTTTATGCTGTTTTCATGATATTAACTATCAATAAAATTTTTTAGAATGAATGTAGGTTTTACACAACATCCACTAATTGGGGGGAGAGGTTTGTCATACACTGTTGTATCAGGTTTCATAACCTAGATTACCACTGATCTCAGACGAAGGAATGCTGTGCTAGAACACACCTGTGGAACTCCAGAGAATATATCTTTTCAGTTTGGCTAAGACCAAGTGGTGCACATAAGGAGTGTAACGATATGAGCCTAAGAGCCTTTCCAATGGAGACTCATAGAACACCTCCCCCATATAGTCACTCGGCCCACCAAGAAAAATAAAAAAATCTTGTTTAGCATATCTTTTTCGTCATTCTGTAATATTTCTGTATATAGTATCAAGAATCAAGGATGCTGCTTTTTTCTTTACAACGACACCAGCTTAGTAACTCATCTCTGTTCAAGATAACACTCTAAAGCAATATGCATAAGTGATTTCTCTTGGGTGATACAACAGATACGAGAATTGACAAAGAACCTGTTCAAGCTGTTACATGGGAATTGATAACTTGGTTAAACTGAAATGAGAGAAGCATGGTCCAGAATGAATGTGAGAACAGAATTTAAAATTCCTTGGGCTGCTGCCCATGAGGTGAGCCCACTCAGTGCGAGCACCAAGCAGATTGTGTCGGGAGAGTCTATGCTTCAGTGTTCGGCACTCTCAGGTGGAAAATGGAAATTTCACACCATTTCATTAGTTATGAATGCAGTAAACCAAATCTTGCCCTCTAGTGTCCTGGTTAATGTGAAGTGACTGTAGAAGTCAACAGAACTGTACCTGGTGCTGGAGAAAGGAGTATTTGGCCCTGAGAGCTTTAGAAGAACCTCAATTACAGCAAGAACTCAGACACAGAAAAAACTGTTTTGTGGGGGAGCACTAATCAGTGAGCCTTTTTAATATTTAAGAATATTTCTCTTCAGGTGTAATTTCTCAGGGGGTTTGTTTGTTTTTCGGTTTATGCAGTAGCAAGCTCCCTATCTCCAAGCCCCAAGCTTTTCTTGATTTTCTGCAGTAGGTCAGGCAGTGCAATAGAAATGGACAAAGTCTTTTTGCATTATTTTAGGCATAGTTGAGTACAGGGCAGAAGAGCTACACTTTTTCCTCAATATGCCTTCTTGCTGTAAGAGAAGGAATCCATGCCATCTCCGTGTCCAATAGGCCAGGGTAAACGGCAGTGACAGGTGAGTCAGAGCATTTACCCGGGATTAAAGCTGATTCAGACCTTCCAGGCACAGAGATATGCTTTCACTGAAAATTAAGATGCATTCTAACATAGTTTGCCCTCTTTTAACTTCAGCAAATTATAGGTTTTATGGGGGAACATTTTCCAAGGAGCAAGTGAGTTGTGCTGATGAATCTCAATTATTTGCTAATGAGATGTGTAATTCCTAAGTACCACTTTGAAAATGTACCTCATACTGTTTGAATGTATCCTTGTGTTCTCTAAGGGTGAGGCAATATCCCTGAACCTTGAAATGAGCTGGTATATGGAATCAGTACTTCATGCTTTCTGGGAAAAACCTAAATCACACGGAGCTCTATCAAAGTAGCAACTGTTGTGGGCAGGGAATTATTATAATGGTGTGAGGTTGAAAACTTTATTTTAGACTCCTGCATAATTGCAAGAAGAAGAGAATCTCACTGACATGAGGCTGGGAAGAGGCAAAAGTGAATGTGCTGCCATTTATTTATTTTTAACTGGAACAGACAGTTCAGAAATTGAATGGTTGTGCACAGCTGGCAAAGTATAAAAAAAAAAAAAAAAAAAAAAAAGAAAAGGGAAGGGGAGAGGGGAAGTGAGGGACAGAGAGAGAAAAAAAGAAAAATTAAGTGAGGAAGATTACAAGTGAAATCACTACAATGGAAATGCAGCCTCAAAATACAGGAGTACTAATGTGGAAGATGCACGATCTCATAAAAGATAACTAAAGGAACTAGAAATAGAATCAAACAAAAATAAAGTCACGTTATTAGAGCAATCTGACAGTAATTATCACTTTGCTTATTGGTTAAGTGGGTTTGCATAGTAAATATAGTATTATACATAAAATAACTTGAAACATTTTGGCTTGGTAATATTAGAAAAAGACAGTAACATCCAAAAGCTGAATTTGGCTGCTATATATTTCATTCAAAGTGTCTTGTCTTCTGATGTGTCACTGTTGTTGAAACAGCATGCCCGAAAAAGGTAGCAATCACAGGAAAAGTGAGAGGTCTAATAATTAATAGCAGTGATGTAATTACATTAGTAAGTCTGTTTCTTTAGTCAGAACTAAAATATCAGTGGGAACAAAGGGTTTGTGATAGACTTTTTAAACAAGATAAATAATTTGAAATAACAGTGCTTAGAATGAAACTTCTAAAGATAAATGTTAGTGGGTAACTGTATGTGGCTAGAACAATTTCTTCAGTATCTGCTTTACCCCAAGCAATTAATACTTCTCAACATAACCTCTCTCCTGGACATCTGCAGTTTTCTTTAGCAGTTATCCTGTATCAGTTTTGCAGAAACATCAAGACAGATTTGGGGAAGTGAAGATCAAGATCAGCAGATTTGAAGGTACCTTGGGGATGAGGCCAAGATATCTGAAGGAATCTCTCTCTCTAAAATCAGAGCTTCCTTACAGACTCACTATCATAGTATGTCAGTCTCATGTTTGAGTCCCCACTAAAAATTGGTCTAGAGCACTATAACTCTCTTAGAGAAACACAATTGCTGGGAATCTTGTCTCCTCTAATTCACGTTAGTCCAAGTCTGCCCACACAGTAAAATTAAGTAATGATATGTTTTTAAAATGCATGAAAGGAAAAAATAAAATTAAAGTTGTACTTGTGAATTTGGAGGTGATAAATGCAGTAGATTAAAGTAAAAATATATTTATCCTCTTCAGTTTCCCATTTGCTAGCTGTTCGCGTACACGTAACTTACCCTGTAGAAATCTGCAAAAACAAATTCATGCGTGTTTTCTCACATTACACTTTTAAAAAACAGACAACTGTCTGTAGGGCTAACTCTTTCCCTAGGGCTAATTAAGAGTTAAGCTACTCCGAGAAGTTATCTTGGTAAATTATAGCTATTGTGTGCTATTAAATGTCAATTACTGGGGTAAGCTGATTCCTACTGCATATTTATTAAGATTAATTTACAAGGTGTATTGAAGGAATTATTGAACATTTTAAAAATGTTAATAGATACAATTACTAATAAATCATTCTGACAACAAAAAAAATCCTTCCTGTTCTTCAGTAAGACCATGAAGCTCATTAAATCTTTCAAATGAAACTATGACTGTTCTGTCAGATACAGAATTAGTGTTTTTCAGCTACTGCACCAAAATAAGAATGGTCTCAACTGTGCAGGGATGTTATATAGTGTGAGTGTGGTAATTTTCAATACATACAACACACTGAAGAGTCTCTTCCCTCTAGCTGGCTGCCATTTCTGCCTGCATTTGGTGATATCTTGCTGCCTGCAAAATTCCCAGTTCGTGTTTCTGTAACAGAGAAGACCAGCCTGAAGGGATGCAAGAAGGAACTACCTCTAGAAGTTAGCTGACAAGTAATGGCTTAGGAAATTCCAATGTCAAAGATGAAAAATTATTTCTAAAGTCCATTTTCAGAGGAGACTCTCAGTATTTACTCAATTTACACATGATGACTTGAGGACACAGATGACTCTGACATTTTGTCATTTACAAGAAACTTCCCAACACCTACCAGAACTGTTCACAAGAACACACAGTGTCAGGGAGATCATTTTTCCTTTTTCTTCATTTTATTCTTCTTTTATTGCTATGACCTTTAAAAATAATTATTTGTGTGGTTTTCATCTGCTCATCTTTCCTTCCTATTTCCTTCTAAATTGCTATACAACATTGTCAGTGGGTGCATTCCTCTGACTTTTCTCTTGGCCTTCCCTTGAAACATATTTTCCTAACATTTGGTTTTCTATTAGCCTATGTCTCTGAAAACACTAGCAACATGATTAATCAGCTACTGATCTTTTTCTCCTGCTCCCTTTATTAAAACATTTGGAAGACTTTTCTCTGCTGTCCTAGTGACTCCTCTACCGCTTGGAGCTGGCAGCTCTAGTTGTTCTTCTTGGGGTAATTCATCTTCTTGCTTTCTATGCACAGTTACTAACAAATCAATCAACCCCCTAATTTGAATTTAGTAGAGGCCTTGGACAGGAGGCTACACTATTTCAACTTTTATCAAAAAGAGACATGTAAAAAAGACACAGAACTATTCCCTCATTGTGTTTGAATGGAAACAGCTATTTATTTAAGTCTGCCTGTAAATCAGAGGCATACTTTATAGAAATAGCACAATCTCTTTGGTGTAGTAATACTTAATTTTACCTTTTTTTTTTTTTGAAGTTCTGGGTATAATGATGAAACCCTGGGATGAAAGCATGATGATGATAAACTTGTTAAAGATTAACTGGTTATAAACATCAGTACAATTAGGGACTATGCAGACTACCAGCACATTATGTAGAGATGGAAAACAATTTCATTTTAGGTGAGATGATTACTGTAGGTGACAGAGTATGTTTCCTTTCTTTTCATCAGTCACGTCAAAGTAGCAGGGAATTTAACATATTTCACTATAATATTAGGACACTAGCATAAAGAAACCATTAAATAAAAATCTTTCTCTGAGGTACTAATTAGAGAGGCTTTGGTTTATGCTCATAAACATTTTTATATTCTTTTCCTTAGAAAGGTCATTTCATAAAGAGCTGAATGTTTACAGTTCCGGGTGTGAAAACCTGCAGCTAACAGGAGAAAGAAACTAAATGAAAAAAAGAAATAAAATGGTATTTTTTCATCAGCTCTTACGTGATGCTTCTTCAGATATACAGAATGTGGGAGAAATAAATGCAATTCTCCCCTGCCTCCTTTAAGGACAACAACAACAAAAACATCTCTGACAAACAGAGGAACCTTTTGCTCTTTACAGGCACTCCCAACGCCCCCAGCAGGTGCAGAGAAGCTGCATTTCCCTCCTTCCCCACAGCAGCCACTGGAGCTGGTCAGCAGGCAGGGACAGATGACTAAGTGCACCTGCAATGAACCCGAAAAGGACTGGGCAGCCTCTCCTGGGGCCTCCCAACACATCTTCTGTGGTTCCTTTGAGCCAAATTACCCAGAGCTGCACTGCATGGATTTCTTTTCTGTCATTCTTCTCGTTACTCCTTTTAAAAAGAAGTGGAGGAAGGAAGTTGGGCAAAATGTAGATTCACACCACTACAACAGGCACAATACTTGTTACTGTGACTCTGACCCCATCAAAATAACTCTCACACTCATGTTCTTGTGTACGCTAGTTGAAGAAAAAGCCCAGCTGGCTGCCTTCCCACTCAGCCACCCAGTCTTTGCATCACTGAAACAATTTGCTCCAGCAGACTGAGTCACCCTCCCAGCGCACTGGGTGTGCCACAAGCATTTCCTCCTGCTCACAGCCTTGGCCGGGCCCGTGCCACTGCTCCACCTGTGGAGAGCACAAGGATCTGAGCACCTCTGCGCTCACGCGGCACAGGGCTAGGAGAAACCTGATAATCCCCTACATTTCCTCCAGCTCTGGAGAGCAGAATTCTGCCAAAATACAACACATCCATCTGCTGGTCTGTCTCAGCCCTCCCGGGCTTTCCCATGGGCTGCTCCGTGCCCTGAGGACCGAGTTCACATCCAACCATCCATCCAAACACAGCTACACTGCTAAGTGCACGGGAGCCCATGATGCATCTGAAAATTACTCCGGTAGTTCTGTGAAAGAAAAGCCTCTCCGGTTTAGGGGATGCCAGTCAAAATACACTGAGAACATGTATACACATATAAATAAACCCCACTTGCTATACGGGCTATGTGTTCGCTCTGATCACAGGAGAGAATCTCACCCTTGGTGCATATCTCTGGTGCGTTTTTACACTAAGTAACAGGAGAACAGAGCTCACCTTTGACTGAGTTACCTACGAACCGCAGCATTTGGCAATTCGGTGAAACTCCTCTCCGTCTTACCCTAAGTAATCCACAAACATAACAGCGTGTTTCATAACTACCTGCACGACATGTAAGTCGAGCTGTAACAACCTCTGCTATCCCCGCGGTGTGTCCACACCAAAAGGAGAGCTACATTAGCTCCAGAAACGTAATGAAGTTTAATGATCCAATTATGCTTTCGTCTTTAATGACATATAGAAACAGGGGTTTTTTAGATGGGCAGAGTACTTTCTCACCTACATAAGCACTGCTTGGAAAAGAACTGATAAAAAGTAAAATTAGAGAAGTAGATACAGAAAGTCAGTGTCTAGTTTAGAATATTCTCCATGACATTTTTTCTTGCTGATTATTGTCATTATTTGTTTTTAATAACAATGGGGTCCTGACACACCTCACACATTTTCAATTAGTAAAATTTTATTGGAAATATTTAGTTTCTTTCACATTTGTCTTCTTTGTTCTCTGCTTGAAGGAGGCCTGACTGGTCTGAGGGCTTACTGTATCAGACACTATCTGTCACTCCTCATGTTTCCTTCCTCTGTCACAATTTAATATATTCCATTCTGCTAGCTGCTATGAATCAGGAGCTCAATCTGATTAGAAAGGAGTCCAAAACGGTAAGCAAATGGCATTGCATAATGACCAGCTACAGCTGGAGTCTGGGTTGTTGTTATTAAGCTCCATAGGTCACAAATGTTTTCTTATTATGTCTCATACCCTTGTCTGTACAGCAAGCAACAGTCTGCACTGTTGCTGCTTATAAGCACATAGATCAAAGACATCCTTCTCACTCGCGTATGTATGCGTGCATATAAGCAGTAAATCTGTACCGTTCCTCCTTCATCAACCAGCTTGGCTCAGTGGGGTTCCTGGAACAGAGACAGGGTCTGGTTTTGAATGTGTAAGCAACAATAATTGCCACGATTACCTTTTTATTATCCTCATTATCTTAGTCACATGCACCGTTTTTTTTATTTTTTTCCAAGCACCCTTTTGTTTGTGAGGAAACAGAAGTGATCAGGCAGCTGAGACCTATGGGAGAGGCTTGGTGCCTGTCAAAAATCAAAATGAAGCCTCTACTCAAGAAACATGTCAGTGACAAGTCTGGTGTCTGTGACAACTGAGCTAGAAACATTTTTCAAACAATTCATTCCCACATAAAAGCTAAACTTGTAAAGGTCAGCAGAATGCTGAATTATCTCCTATTAAAACTCCGGTTGCTGAAGGATGCTTTTCCAGTGCAACTAGATTTTCAAAAGATTATGCAACTTTACTTATATGAATTTTTTTTCTGCTTAGGCATTTTCCAGGAAAGTGTGTTCTGCATTTTGGGGCTGTTTTGGAGATAGGAGCTGTAAGACAGAGAGATTCGGGATATTGTTGCTCAGTAATGACAGAATATGCATCCCTTTGTTGTTGTTTACTATCAGAAAAAACCCACAACAGTTACAACTAAGAGTAACAAAGTAATGAAAGCAGATTGTGCTTCCTACTTGGAAGGGTTTTTAAATTTTGGAATTTGGTTTACTTCTACTTTGGATGAAAACTAAGTATTTTGGCACTCTCTGCAAAAGGCCAGTCCAGCACTGAAGCTCTAGCTGTCCTGCGTGCTGCTGGACGGGACACAGCTGTGGAGCTGGGCAGCCAACTGCCAAGGAGATGCAAACTGGAAAGCCAAAATCCCAGTGCCACATCAGCGCACCAGAAAAGCTGCACAACAGCCAAGAGCTGGAGACATCTCCCTGGCAGCTTGTCAGATGTGCCGCAGAAGATGAGGGAGTTGGGGAGCAGCTCTGAGCTTTTGCTTCTTCATCAGCTCGCCGGGCAGGCAGCAGAGGTGCTTGGCAGATAAGCTGAGAGAGACATAACAGAGACTGACATAACTTTCAAAACCTGTCCATATTTCATTAGCCTTTGGTTAAAACCAAATTGCCCTGGGTAATGCTTTGATCTTCACAAATCAGAATTCTCCAGTCAAAGCATTTCTGACCAGCTTTAGCTGAGGCTCCAAATCACAAATTCCACGAGAGCTGGATGCCTGTCTCCATCAGACCCCTTTGCAAATCCACTCTTCTGAGAGCATCACATTCTTGGGATGTAGGCCTGATGCCATGGGCTTTAATGTGTTCAGGATTAGAGCCCAATGGATTTCACACTAAGAGCAACCAAGAGATAAACAACACCATTCTTTAAGACCCTTGAGAAATAGCTTGTTTCTGAAGACTAGGGACAAGAGAAAACCATTATATTTACATGAATTTACAATATTTACATTTTTAGTCCTTGTGTTATCCTTCTTGAAGAACGAAAAATTACTAATGATTTATGCTATTTAGGAGTGGGGGAAAAAAACATGAATAATAAACGTCAGTAATGCCAGCAGCAATTATAATTGAATTGCCCACAGACATTTATTTCTGCTTATTTTTCTCCTCACTGATACTACTTCAGGAAAAGATGAATTCAGAAATGAATTTGATATAATTATATATAGCTAGAATTAAGATTCAATATTTTACTTACATGAGGGTCACAATACTTGTGTTTAGTTGACATTCAACAGGCTATTCTAACTGCACTTTATTTTGAAATCAGAACAACTCGTTTGAGACTCATCAGTGTTGAGCCATGGGCTTGAAGTTTTGCTACAGAGCTTCAGGTCTTTGCACAGACTCATTTAGCTTCAGGTGTTTTGGAAAATAAAAGTGAATTCAGAATTTAACAAATCATAAATTATAGTCCTTTGTATTTGCTCAGAATTATTATCCTTTATTAACACTTCTAGCTTTGGTACTTTAAAAAAAATAAATAAAATCATAGCCTGAATCCAGGATTCAAATGGCTTGTTGTTTAGAGGGTAGCTAACCTTCCCAAGCAGCCACTTATTTTACCTTAATCTTTCCAGGCTATGTATTTTTAATTCTTTCTCTGTGTGTTTTTAATGCTTTCTATGACTGTAACATTCATACAGTATTTACAGCTGTATTCCACCAAAACTAAAATTTTAAAGATTTCCTATATATAAGCCCAGTAGCAGCATATTCTAGCACAGTAAGTAAGCCCCTGGGACAGGCAACTTGCATACACCTACTCAAACAATTAGCAAAGGGTCAAATATGGCCTTTCTTACATGGCCAAAACTATGGGTTTTGCTTAGAAAAGTTTACTCTTTTTCTAGTGTAAACATGTCAGGCTTTCTTTCTAAAAAAAAAAATAAAAATGGCCACAGTTTGTTTCAAATCACTTTTATAAAATATTGTTCTCATCATGTTGTAGTTACGGATGAGACAAATAGTGTATCAGTGCTGTCTGTATAGCAACCACAGTGGGCAAAACAACAATGGACTGGAGCATGAAGAGCCTTTCAATCCTTTCTTCTACTGGTAGTACTGCTCTCCTGTAAAACCTATTACACTGCCAAAAGGGAGATTTTCTGTGAACCAGGCACATATACAATCACTGGCTATGATATATCAACAGATTTAAACACCTTTAGTATTACACAGCTACAAATGTAGGAGTGGGTGGTTGCCTGGTTCACATACAACTGCTGCTAATCTATGATAATTGCCAAAACTTTAGAGGTTTAGCATATCTCTCTCAATTTTGTTTTTTGGAAACAATCACAATAACATACAAAAATAATATAATGGTTTAGATTATTAACAGGTCCTGTTACTCACGGCTATGTACAGCTATATCGATTTGTGCTGTTGATATTGGCTCTAATATTGCTTAATTGAATTCTACCTAAAAATAGGTATGAACTAAAGCTATTCGGAGGAGGATATATGAAAATTTTATAACATGTTTTCCAGTGCCTCGTGCAAATCTTGGCTATTTCCCTGCATAATCAGTTTGCGTGGTTGAAGGTTGAACTGCAAAGGACTGAACCCTGTAAGCAGCAGCTCCTGTAAGCACTATTGCTGAAACCTGGGGTTTTCTCCAAACCCCACTGCAGACAGTGAGAATGACCCACCGTCAGGGGTTGGACTATGTAGTCTTTACGCAGAAGATGACTTAGGTGCCTGCATACTGCCATTGTGTGGGATGGCTTTAGATCTTTAATACATTGTGCTCAAGCACTTTTTATCAAATGGGTCCCATATGGAAAATAAAATAGTATGAGTGAAAGCCTGCTCTTGTCCCTTCATGCCCCCAACCAGGCTACCAGTTCACATGAACAGCATGTCGACGTGCACAACATGGCTGTGTGTAGTACCTGACCTAGCTGGGAACAGCCTGGCTTGGCTTTAGAAGCGGCAATGCTGGGCTCTTCCAGACACAGCTGTCCCTGCTGAGACACCTGTCTGCAGAGGCCCTTCCAACTCAAACGTACTGCTGCCCAGAGCTGGGATTCTACAGGTTCAGATTTAAAATGCAAAAATGTTGCTTTCCTCCCCCCCTCATTTATACAGTTTCTGTTATCCTGTTATACACCAGATGACATCAGTGGCTGAGAAACGTGGCTCCCCAAGCAGACTAGTATCAAATGAACAAAAAGTCAGCAACCTTGCTGCTAACAGAATAACTCACTCGTTACAGACCACAGCACCTGTTTTCACCTTTTCTCCATAGAAAAACCTCATATTTTAATATCTTGAAGCACAGAGTGTATAATTTACTTGAAAAAAAAACCCCACCTTCTAGAAAATAGGTGTTTAATTCATTGTCTCTTTCTCAACTTTGGGCTTAATAGAACAGAACAGACATTTCAGTTTCAGTCGGAAGATATCTACAACAGTCATCTGTTCCAACTGCCTGACCAAGTCAGGGCTGACCATGTTAAGGCATGTTATTAAGGGCATTGTACAAATGCCTCTTAAACACTGACAGGCTTGGGGCATCGACCACCTATTAGGAAGCCTATTTCAGTGTCTGACCACCCTCTCGGTAAAGAAATGCTTCCTAATGTCCAGTCTAAACCTCCCCTGGTGCAGCTTTGAACCATTCCAACATGTCCTGGCACTGGATGCCAGGGAGGAGAGCTCAGCACCTCCTTCTCCATTTCTCCTCTTCAGAAAGCTGCAGAGAGCAGTGGGGTCACCCCTCAGCCTCCTCTTCTCCAAACTGGACAAGTCCAAAGTCCTTAGCTGCTCCTCACAGGACATGCCTTCCAGCCCTTCCACCAGCTTTGGTGCCCTCCTCTGGACACATTTAAGTGGTACTGTCTTTAGCCAAGCAAAATCTCTCATGCTTTTGTTTTAAAAGCACAGTAGGAAGTCCAAGTATAAATATGAACAAAGACTATTCTCTAATTAACCTTGCTAAAAAGTGACAATAGCTAAAATTCTAAACCAAATAGATATTCATATACATCTACAAGACAGAGTGCCTACAATATCAAAATTGTCCCCCACTTATATTCCCTTTATTATAATAAAGGTCAGGTTCTTTCACCAATCTCTAGTCAAGTGGACTGATGCATGTATAATAAATTACAGAAATGCCCTTTGTGCCTCTATTATTTTGTGGAAAGGAATAGCTAAGCAAAGGGTGCTCATCCACCCATGAGGAAAATAAAAATCAACCAAAAACATAACAGAAAAATCTTTATTCTCTTCTTATTGAATTTCAAAGACAAGAGACAGAAAAGTCCTATTACATTTTTCATTCCTACCAAGGCCAAACAGATTCATAATTGGCACTTAAGCACATATTTCTCTGCCTTCTGGGTCTGTCTCTAACCTGAAGAGTGAAAGATCTTGCAATTTATTTCAATAAATGCAATAATGTTGACATACAGAGGAGGCATTCTTATGGTATTTATTCATGGGACAAAAGTCTCAGAGTTGTCAGCTTTCTCCATCTTACCCTGATTGCAGACAAACCACAGGATTTTGCTACAGCTTGGAAACACACGCAGGTTTGTTCCACTGCAAACAGTTAAATAAAAACCTAAGGAAAATATGGAGAGAATCTGGACACACTTCTAGTTTCCACCTTCTGTGTGGCTATTTCAGCATTAATATCCATAACATTCAATGAAATATGTACAGTGTATAAATACATAATCTTTTTTCCTACAATTTTGTGCAAGATTTAGGATTAATGAGTGTTCAGTAATCCCAACATAAATCAGATGGCATATTCAGAAGAAAAGCTGTTCTGATGCCCTGTCCTCTGTATATAATGTTCTCTAATTTTTATATTCAGTTGCTCACTGTAAATTGCAAGGACAACTGGTATTTAACAAAAGGCAAACTCTGTTTCAAAGGCTTTTTTCACTTATTGGGGTTTTTTTTACGTGAATTCCCCCAAGCAGTAAAGGATATAACAAATCATTAGCGCTTCTCTGTGGATATAAGTGATGAGCACACTGTCATTCCCGTGTATGGAATTTAATCAAATATCTTGCTACTGAAATCAAACAGGGGGTCACTTGTCCATATACTTTTTGTGGATCAAGAACACAAGTTCCAGTACAGGTATCTGAGTTGTTGGCTGCAAAATTACACTCTGTGTGTATTGTACTGGATATGGAAAGGCTCAGTACTAAATGTGCTGTATTAGAATGGCAGACCCCTCTGTCTTGCAGACATTATTGCTGCTTCCTTGCTCATAAAGTTTTGTCTAACTAGATTTTTGGTTCCAATTATTTGATAAAACAAGACTGTAGGATATCATCACGCATTTCAACCATTTTTTTTCCCATTGAAAACTGAAACATTGCTACTAATCTGCTTCCTATTTTAGTTTTCTAACTCACTCATATGAGTTTTCTGACTACACATGAATCCATTCTGCTAGGCCAGTGCAATGAGCAAATGCTAGCTGCCATAAAGTCTGTACAGACCAGTTAAAATGAAAAAAACACTGCTGTATTATAATAATTCTCCATCTGCAAAAGCAAAAAACACTGGCAGAAGCATATAAAGTGTTTCAAAAAAAATATACTAGAAGCTCTGTTTACATTGCAAAAAATATGACTCCACACAAGGCCACTGTGGTGTAATCAGGAGTTGAGGTACTGGACTCTGGGTCCACTACTACTGTTTAACTAAACATCTACTTGTTTTCTCCTTGGAAAGAGAGAGAAAGAGAGGAGGTTACTCAACCAATTGAGCAAACAAACTACAACTATCAACAAGAATTACCCTTGAGTGAAACATGACAGTTGTTTAATAGGTCATAGAAATATTACATAAAAGATTAGAACATGGTCCAAAAATCCATTAATTAAGATACAGAATGGAAGATTAAATGATTGCTATTTGATTTATCATTAATTGTAATGGAAAGGAACTATTAACCACGGTATTTCTGGCTGTAAATATACAACACAGAGAGAATTTTCCTGAAGTAGTTTTAGTTGGAGGTAAAATTTGATAAAGACAAGGGGAAATACATTTACAGCATATTGAGTTTTTGTGGGAAGTTTGAGTAATGATCCATGATTGTAAACAGAGGTTATTTACAGTAACACGCTGTGAGAAGCAATAGTCTACAGAATGAATACAAGGACATAGCCTTTGGTCACAGAGGAAGTTCACAGGCATCCAAATATCAGAGCTTCCAGCAGTGTCTCCTTGGGGCAGGGACTGTGCCTTTTTCTGCCTAGCAAATTCTTAACACATCAGGAATAAATAAATAATAATAAGACTGCATGAGAAAGTTTTCATCATAATCTATATAACACTGGAAGAGTTTATTGCTTCAGTCAGCTGTACAGGAAGCTTCTTCCTCATGAGCAAAGCCTTCCAGGCTGGTAACAGTCCTGGGGATGAAAACCTGACCCCATACACAGCTCTTGCTGATGTTGGGGTGCCTAGAATTTCAGTTCTTCCAGGGGCTTTTCACTTAGGCTGTCATAAATGAAAGCCCACAGAAAACTGGGGTGCTCGGCACCTGAATGGATTGGACAGTAAGGCAGAGAAGGTTGAGGCTTTGTCTTCTACGGAGTTTTAGAGCAAGTTCCAATTGAAGGAAATGTGGAAGGCTGTTGCCAAAACAGTTTTGCTACCAACAAGAAAAGGACAGCATACAAATCATGTGTGTGTGTGCCTGGCAGGAGTCCACAAAGCCTTGTTCTTGGAACGCATTCTGAGAAAGCTAAAGAGGCATTCCGCAATTCATTAAAAATAATGTACACAGAGTAGTAGGTTATAACTATAAATGTCTGAGAGTAGAAGCGTCAATTTTACTTTTCCTTTTGGGCCTGTACTTTATTTTTGAGATGAAGCACTGCACTGTGAAAGACCAGTAGGTGTCAAAAGTCTAGCTAATAAGAAGAAAGAAATGACAAAAAAGATCATATTATAAAGGGACATAAATTGTGTCCCCTATTCAGCCTGCCTTCTGACACATTTTACTTTAGGCAGGTAGCACTGTACAGGCACCCAAAATCTGTCATGGGTGTTGTTCTCATGCCAAGAGGCACTTGGGTTCAACAGCACGGTTAATTAGCATCACTGCTAAATAAACTGCCCCAGTGCCCCATTCATCATTTTGTATCAGCTAACTGTGGTTCTTAAAGGAACTTATATTTGATGTAATGGTACTTGTAACCAATTATTGAAACCTAACACCCTGTATTTCTGTTTGAGTATCAATTTATCAAGAGGGAAAAGGTCCGGTTTTGAAACGTTTCTCACATTTGGTATAGTCATCCAACCTACCCTGCTGAAAGGTAAAGGCCTGTGAGACAGAAGCTTTTTATTTGGATTGTAGCTAAATAAACGAAGTAAAATCCTTAAGTCAGAAATGTCAGTCATTAGTACATTGCCTCATTTAGGAAGGATAACACTGTATGAATGCAGACACTACTGAGAGCAGTTATATACTAGACTCAAAATAATGTTCCTTTGGCTTAATGAAAGACAGAACCAGAGCTCAGGGAACTGTCATGGGATAACAACCACCCCACCTCCAAGGCATCAGTGCAAACTTAACCCACGTTCATTTACAGGGGACTGAGAATTAATTTAACAACTCATTTTTATTCAGTGACTTTTGTGAAAAGGGTTGTTGATCTCAGTCACTTTCAGTGACCACGTTATAAAACACAGCTCTGAAAGAGAAACTAATAAGAAGTTGGTCTCATCAGGAAGGTCAAAAGAAATGAATAGGGTGAGATGTTCTCAGTGAGCGATGGCAGTGCTGTGTGAGGTCAGGGCATGTGGCAATGAGAAGAACAAATAAACACACCGACACGTGCACTGTGTTGAAGATATAAAAGGTACTGTGAATCTAATTCATCAGCACCACATTTGTAAATTAAACAGTGATGAGGTATCACTACAGAAGATACGCTGAATTACTGCAGTTCAGTTTCTAAATATTGGCCTAACTCCATTAAAGTAGGTGTTCATAAAATACATTCAGACAGAGCTTTGGAAATGTTCTAAATTTGGCTGATTCTGCTATTCTTGAAAAGTCTCAGTTTCACTGGGAACAAAGTAAAGGCTAGCCTGAGCACTGATCAAAACCTTACCCTAAATAACATAGTTTTCAAAAGATCCAATCTACATTTTCATATTTTTGCCTCCACTTATAAATTATACAATGCACCAATTTGTAATGAGTAAGAGAGAAGAATGAACAGAATAGTAAGCAAAGAGAGGCCATAAAAGGAATAACCTAGGAGCTGAGAGACTTCATTAGTCATTTTTTTTTAAATTCCAAAGAAAAGAAAAGTGTCCAACAAGTAGTTTATAGAGACTAATTTCTTTGCTGTAGACTCAAATTGTAGGAATTTATATTATAATCATAAGAGCTGGACTCCTTTTATTTTAAATTGACTTATCAGCAATTAGAAGGGAACAATCATCTTCCTCTCTTTTTCTTGTTATGTCACAAAAGAGTAGCATGTGCCTGTAACTTTGTCTTCTCAAACCAGAAACATGAAAGTGAAAATAGAGGAGAAAAGAAAGTAGATGGGAATTGTGTCTGGTGTGACCATTCTGGACACAACTATGTCAATGGAAGTACTCCCATTCCTGCAGCTTCAGGCCAGCTGGGCATTGCTGCTGTTGTTCTTCAGAACCAATAAGTACTGGTACACATAATTCTTTGCTTCTCAGAGGAGGGGAGCAACCTGCGTGGTATGCAGAGAGAACAGCGTTTTTTGGCCCTGATGTAATATTCTCCTTAAACGCAGCCATGAAAAGGAACGGGATGAATCATTTGGGATGGGACGGGATGGTATGGGATGGGATATCCAGAAGGCTTTCCCCAGCCACCTCTCCAGCATGGGCAGTATTGGCAGCCAGGACGTAAAGTCCCTTCTACATACACCTTCGGTGATGGAGAGTGCTAGGTTGGGGTGAGATGTGCTTGTAATCTGTAGTGAGGTAGGATGAGCAACAGCCCCCAGATAAGCTGGCAGAGAGAGGACAGGACTGCTGACACTATTTTCTGTCTGTCTTGCCCCCGTCAGCCCCATTTCTGAAGAGACAGCAGAGTTACCTCCAGCTGTGCTGGCCCCCCACAAGCCTGGGCGTCTGTCAGTGCACCCCTGCCCGCCTCAGGGTGTCTGCAGAGCCTGGCAGAGACCTCACCTAGCACCAGCCATGTGTCTGGGCACTGAAGCAGAGCAGGCGATGAGGATGGCTCCAGAGACAGTTACCTTGGCTCTCCAGATATAAAATGGAGACCAAAGAATTACTAGTCTGGAGATAGTTTCATGGATCCGTATCCTATTCCTGCCTCTGAGATGGTACAGACACCTGCAGTGCAGATGTTCTTCAGGGAAATGTAGCACAGACAGATATAAACTTGAAGAAAAGACATGGCTGAAGATGCCGTATGGGCAAGGGGTCATTCCCTGCACAGACTGTAGGGAGAAGGAAGACACAGACAAAAGGTTTACCTTAGGATAACGTAGAACAGAAATAAGCAATAAAAAAGGAAAAGGCTCAGAGAAACCTGGTAACACAGTACAGTTCTCTGGCAGGAAGAACTGCAGGTCTCAGATTTACCTCTGGCATGGCAGGATGAAAGAGGATGGTGCATAAAGCCACAAGCACACCCCCTCAGGACACCTGTAGTACCTGCAGTACTGACAACAGTGTAATGTAGATACACACTAAAATGAGTGTGGTACATCTACAGCTCATAGCACAACAGTTCACACAAAACTGTGTGCTCAGCCTTGCATGACTAATCCATTCTGATTTCCACCACTGGACAGGTGGAAGCTTTTTCCATCTTTCACTTCATGTCAGCTGCATATATTGAAGAGTATTCTTTACTAAGCAACTTGTCTGTGGTAATGTAGCCCATCATGCCTTTTTCTCAGAGGAACGGAGTGACCTGTGCACCTAGACTACTGCAGTTATTTTGATAGCTGCTTTCAGTAAAGACTATTTAGAAGAAAATACTCACATTTTGGCAAAAAGGTTGTAATAGGATGGATAATCTCAACCTCTGTTCAGGTGGTTGAAGTCTTTTAAAAGCCATTGAAATTTGCTTCTTCAAAACAACAGGTTTTTCTCATTTACTGAAACATATGTTCATAATTGTCCCTTTAACAGTAGAGTTACCACTCTACAAAAGGCTGTTCAAATGCAAAAATAGAACTAGGTCACCTTTGTACTGCCCATCAGTGTATGTGTATGGATGTTACTGATCACAGAAATTACACATAAGAGGTTCTTAAAACAACATGGGGGTTGAGACAACAGCTATCACAGATGCCTTTTAAGTCCAAAGTTCAAAATAAAATGGAAACATTACTGAAATGTTAAAAAGGAAAATAATGTTCCAATACAGGATTGCCTATGTCCTTATTATGGAAAGATTTTCTCTGCCCTCCCTTTCATCCCCTCTCTGATCTACTTGGCACTTCCTTCAATAGTCAGTATGTACATCATCAGTAGAGAGGATCAAATAATGGGAAGCTGAAGTCACTTAATATACTTCTGGATGATCCTTAAGATTATTTAGAGTACTAAAATTAAATGGTATCTAGTAATATAATGTTAATTTCCTTACAAAACTGCAATTTAAAATCAAATAAAAAACCTATGAATAAGTCCCTTCCCCTAGTAAATACCTGGGTGACAATTCCAAGGAAAAAAATGGACAGATATTCTTCCCCTGTTTTTCAGTACAGGTTCTGAAATTCACAATTTTAAGTGCAAAAAGTAAAGTCTTTTTTAAAATCTATTTTCCCGTTTTTCTTTCTTCTTGTTTCCAGTGCCTAAGCATGAAACACACAGAATTACTTCACCTATTGCTGAAATGTCATCAGTAGCTACACTAGGAGACATTTGTGAGTAATGAGAAAGTTTGTGGCCAGTGTCAAGTACATAGCAAGAGTTATAACATAAATATCTGCCACACACTGGTAACAATACCGAGACTAAAAAGACCAGTGAACCTTATATTCTGACAATGCATGCCTCTTCTCAAATCATAGGGGTTTTAAAGTATGGTTTCTTCTGGTGAGAATGTCAAACTCTGTGAACAGGATATGTAACTTCTAGTCAGACCGCCTATCTGCAAGGCACCACGATAACTTCTTTCCAAGGCTGCACGGATAGAAGTGATTTACTTTACAGAAAATTAGTTGGACACTTACCAGTTTTATATTTACACTTATAAGATATACTTAGCCTACTTTGATTATATTATTATATATCATTTATAATTTATAATTATATATCAGCTTGTGAGACAGAAGCCTAAAGCAAATGGGCTAAAAAAAAGAGAGGAGTTAAGAGTGTTATGTATTCCCCCCAAAGAGAGCATTTTCTTTTTCAAAAGAAGCTATTTTTCTGATCTTCTGTCCCACCTAATTTTTTCCCCTGAAACTCTTGTGGATATATTTGGACAAAAGAATATTATCCAAACAGAAAATAATTTAAACCTAGCAATTACTGAAATAACGATGTGGAACACATCATAACTGACCAGCTAAATGTTAAGTTACATGAAGGGCCAATACAAATTACTGTGGCTCATATAAATGCTTCCGTACGTAAGGCTTGATGCTGATTAAAAGAGAGACATATTATAGGACTTCAATATAGATTTTTGTTTAAATTTAGTTATTAAAAGCTAGCATCTGAAGATTCAAGGAATTAAATTGTTCCTCTTAGATGACAGTGCCTCAGCAGTCAGTAAAAAAGGCAACAGTTTCAAGAAACTAAACAAAATCAGCATCAGAAAAGGGAGGGGCTACGCCTGAGGACAGGAAGGGCAGGTTTCAAGATCACTTGGAAAAATTATAACGTTTCTACTTGATGGCCCAGAAGGATTCATCCTGCACACTTAGAGAAAGAACTCAGGTCCTCCAAGTGCCATTATCTTTAAGAACTCACCCAACAGATGAAGTTCTGTAAAAGTGTCCAAAAAAGGGTGTACTGTCAAGCCTTACAAGAGGAGAAAGAACACAATTAAAATAATTTAGTAATCATTTATTTCATCAATTAAGGGACAGGGGAAGGAAGGGAGGAAGGAATAGAAATCAACAGTTAATTCATCAAACTTCTTATAGCATGTAGTCAAAACATGGGCATGAATAATAACTAATAAAGCTTTGTCAAGAACAAATGGGACTAAACCTAAGCAATTTCCTTCCATGAAAATGTAACAGGCCCCTTGGATGGGTGAAAGCTGTAGATGTAATAAATCTTGATTTTTAATAAGACTTCAGAAGCTGTTTCTAGAAGGTAGGTGCAAAATGGTCTAAAAACTGCATTCAGAGAATACTCTCCAATGATTCATATTTTTTGAAATGGAAGGATACACTGAGCAGAGTTCTGCAGAGATTTACTCTGTCTCCAATATTGTGCAATATTTTCATTAATGAGGAGGATGATGGGACAGAGCATACATACACATTAAACTTGTGGACACCACCAAGCTGGAAGGGGTTTCCAAGGCCTTGAAGGACAGAATTAGAATTCTGAAAAGCTGGAAAAATGGTGTGAAAAAACAAGGTGCATCCCTATTAAATGAGATGCAAAGTTCTATGTGTATGTGTAAGAATAATCATCTAAACAAACACTTTTTTTGTTTAGATAGGAACAAGATTGTAAAAAAGAGTCTGACACTAAAGGATTTCTGGGGTTTAGGGATCAAAGGCAGAAATGGATCAACACCACCATGCTGATGCCAGAGAAGAAATGGTATGAGAGAGCGCATAAATAAGTGCATGTATCCTGCAAGATATGAGACATATGAGAAGATACGAGATGCCAAACCTCAAGAAAGATGTGTTCAGAAAGGCTGGATTTCTGACATCTCTAATCATTCTATATGAGAAGACTCAAAGCATTCCTATTCTGTAGTGCAGAGACTTCAAAATACATAAAATGCTGCAGCACAAGGGATAGTAATCATCCGCTCTGTGTCCTTGGAGGATAAGAGAACTAATGGACTTAAACTGCCTTGAAGGAAATGTACAACAGTTAATAGGACAAGTTCTCTAATGGTAGGCATACCACTAGAGCAGCGTTACGGCTGGGCCAGATTGTGCAGGTAGGCTGTGGAACAACTCACTAGTGGCTCTTTAAAAAGATGACGAGCATCTATCAAGAGTATAGGCAATCCTTCCTGAGAGGAGTATGGATAAATGAGGTAATCTTTTGAAAACCCGGTCATTTGTATTTTCTGTGACTGTGTTATGCAACAAGATAATATGTGTCCTACTCCGTAATCAGTCAGTTTTGTTCTCTGCTATTCTAAAAGATAACTAATTATGGCTATTTCTCTGAGAACAGAACTCTAATCTTCACTGACCTTCTGAGTTCTTTCTCTGAGTTTTTGTTTGCTTAACACAGACTAACAAAACAAAAATGGCACCAACATTAATAAGACTTGCACATGAATTGGGAAAGAGGACATCCATAACTGAATATTACAGCTTCACCGTAGCACACTGATATATTTTCATCTCTGCAGAGAGTCTAAAAGAATAAACTAAATTATACCAGAAAGAAAAAGCACACCCTTCTCCATTGCTGGGACAGGTATATCAGGACAGAATATTCCACCTCAGGGATATGCTCAGGTGAGATATATATTTTAGTAATATATTTTTCAAACCCCATATTAGCTGGATGATTAGCTAGTGAAAAACTGTGCTCAACCTTTGCTGACTGAAGTGCTGAGCAACTTTCTTCCAATTTTAACTCTATCTCTGCCTTAAATCTTGTCTCTTCAACTGCCTTTGCCCATGAACAATGTGAGAATTCTGCAGGCAGTTTGAACCCAGAAGCTGTAGGCAGGGGACCCTAAGTTACTGCTTAGACATAACAGTAATTAACGAAGACATGAGGTCGGTAACATGTTTGCTTTATAATTTTCATACCGTCTAGTTTTTTTCCTTCGAAACAGTTGGTATATTGGTACATCTGATAGACAAACCAGTGGAGTGCCTGAAGTAAGGGGATTTTTAATATATTCAAGCCGCATAAAAATTTCCACTTGTTGGTCATCAATAACCATTATGGTAAGAGAAAACAATAAACAAGGCGTATAAACATTGAGAATAAATATTATAATGACAGTTACATTCCCATTAAGTAAAAGTATATTAATTGTTGGAAGAAAAGTAATTTCAGTGAAAGAAAAACCAGACAAAACAAAGAATCTGAGCTGGCTGGTACATCTTAGCAGACTCTTTTTATTCCTGTGAAAAGGTACAGAAGTGTTTGATTTGTAAAACAACTGATACCTTATGGGAAAGTGTAAAGAACATTCTTCTGGGAAAAAAAATTCTGTTGTGTAAGTCAAATTTGCTGAATTTATCTTTTCGTAATTTGCATAGCTAAGGATATTTGCAATGCTCAAAGTGTATAACTGGTAGGTTTAATTAATTTCTTAACTCTGTTACTTGAGGCAAAAGAAGATGAAGAAAACGAGAAATGTGGGTGGGAGCGAGAACACAGCACCGCTCCCTGCCCTCCCACAACTCAAGCACTGGAAATTGATATGAAAACAGGGTCTTGATACCTCAAGAGTTCATCTGCTTATTGCCTTCTTAAAGGTTATAATCCTCTGTTTGTGAAGCCACAGTGGGTTGCTCTAGAGAAGATTACAATGTCACAAATCCTATCAGAGGATTATAAATCTGTCAGGTTGTGAGTAATTATGAAGGAAAAGCAAACCTTCAGAGGACACAAAAATAACCTTCATAAAAGGAGATGTGGTGTCACATAATAAAAGTTTACATGGAAAACCAACCTCAGACTGTAGTGCTTTTGCAAAGCAAGGTCACAGAAAATATTACCAGAATGCGAATGCGACGGTACAGCATGGAGCCCAAGGGAAAAGCAGAAGAGAGAGGCTTCCAGACAGTTTAGCCCCAAGGCCAGTGATATCCCACCCCACACTCCTTGGATGGCAGTAAAATAGCCAACTGATTTCACAGAACACTGCTCCTACACACTTAACCAGAAACAAGGAGCCCAAACCTTAAACATGATGGAGATCCCATCTCCTAAATCACTGTGACCACGGAGAATTCATCACCCCACAGCATCAGAGACTTCACACAGAAAACAGTGGGAAGCTTTCGTCACCAGCTCTTGAATTTAACTCGTACACAAAGACACAGTTGTCATTTCCCCATTTGTAACCTATCACACAGAGTTCAGAAGAGCTCACGGGCGTAAGATTCTTATATATATAAATAATTCCCATACATTTAAACATAAAGTGGCAGCATCACATTTGGTAAGAAAAAGGCTCTTTTACAGGAGCATTGTGTGCACTTCTCTGGCTGGACTCCGATGGCAGTGGAACACCCCACCTCTTTGGCCACATTACTATTAATTTCCCTTCTTTTATGTTTTAACCCCTCCTAAAATCATTATTCAAAGAAATATAATCTCTAACTTTCACATGGGTAAATGCCTGAAGAACATAGGTAGAAAATGAAAGGGTTGGAGGGAGGAGGATTTGTACTGTAAATTAGTGCTATCCTCATCTGCACTTCAGATAAAAGTACTGAGAATGAAGAGTCCATCTGGTTTTGAGTGTGTGTAGATAACGTTGCCTCCATCTGACAGCAGCACAGAATTCCACCGCGCTGGAAGGAAACCTGGGAATTTTACCATTTAAAAACAGGCACAGGGCATTGTCTGAGCAACAACAGCACTCTGACTACACAGCTCACTGGTATGTTTCTGCAATTTACTGCCAGAGGAAAGTCAGTTCCTCTTAAGATATGCAGCAAGGGCAGAGCACCATGGATTTTGTGACCTGGCTCCTTGACCTTCTTTCCCACGTCCACATGAGTGACACTGCCTCTGAACATAAGCTCACGAATCTCCCTACTGTAATGCTTTCTCATAAGGACTGCATCCACAATAACCTCGTTTATCAATGTCTCAAATTAGATCAACAAGGTGCTACGAGTTACTATACCATCCTGTCTCTTGCCAATTTTCAACTTGAACTAACAGGAATTTTGGTGTCAGTCAGCACTATGAACCTTGCTGATTCACAAACACTTGCAGCAGGGGATACGCTTTACTTGCCTATGCTCCATGCTGTCAGCACAGCCCGCAACACCACCGTATCATAGGGTTGGTTCTCTTTGGAATCTGACAATGTAACTGAAGAAGTTCCTGCATCCAGCGTTTTCCTATTTTGGGGACAAAGCTCCTCTTCAGAAATCAACCGAGGATAGCCATATCTGAGAGACCACGCACCTCTATCATGGAAGACAGCAGCAGACCCAAGAGGTTAATCGAGTAGGAAGGGAATAGAAAACATAGAGCACTAGGTGTCAGTACGCTGATGGACACTCACGTTCAGTGGCACCATGGAGAATCAAAAGTATAGCATGTAGCATGGGGCTAACTCACACAATTGTCTGACAGGACAGGGGAAGGCACAAGATGGTGTGTTTGCTGACAGGCATTTACACTGTAGACTGTCACTTCCATTAAACAGAAACATTTTTTTGCTGGATGAAATGCCATCCCACTCATCTCAGATCCTTTTTGTGATTGTGATTAGACGGGTAGGTTGTCTGTGTTACAAGAATGTTTTTGTGATACAGCGCAGAGACAGAACAGATAACTGGCTAGCAGAAATTGCCATGAAGAAGAAGTATTGTCTGAGAGCTCTTACATTTAGTGAAAATACAACTACTTACATGAATTGTGCATCACTGACGAGAAAACACAAAGTCTGCATATCATGAGGGATAGAGACTTATAGGGATGACTTGCAATGCCATTACATACAGGATAACACAACTCCACGTGCTACTGAGGTAGAACCTCCTCTCGGAAGCTGCATTACAAGGCTGCAAGTGTTGAGAAATGGCAGCGGTAATGATCAAAGCCTGGAAGGACTCTCAAATGGAGAAAGATTGAAAGGAGTGAAATTATGTACTTCAGAAAAAAGGCAAATATTTGAAAAGTGTAAAAAAAACCCCCATATAAAATAATGAATGCTACAGGACCTGGACTGAGAGCATGGGTTCTTGCAAAAATACAAAATCAGGTAAATTACACAAAATCAGTTAAATTACACAAAATCAGTTAAATTACAAGCCAGAGAAATTATGATTAGATAATAGGAATACTTTTCAGTTTAGGACTTACACTAGACAGTATAAGATGTTGCTGCAGAGTGCCATTAATCTAACAAGAGCTGAAATACCATTTTATGACTATATGGAGAACAAGACCATGCAGATTTATAACAGTAATGCAAACCAAAAGGTTTATGTTTTGGGCACAACCCCTAGTATAGGGATAAGCACACACCTTACAGAAATAATTTTCCACATAAATACCTCTGGGACTCTTGAACCCTCCTGTCACACACCTAGCACTGGAGAGAGCGCACCTACTAAACTGAATCATAGAATAATTAGGGTTGGAAGGGACCTTAAGGATCATCTAGTCTAACCCCCCTGCCATGGGCAGGGACACCTTCCACTAGCCCAGGTTGCCCAAAGCCCCGTCCAACCTGGCCTGGAACCCTTCCAGGGAGGGGGCAGCCACAGCTTCTCTGGGCAACCTGTGCCAGTGTCTCACCACCCTCACAGGGAAGAATTTTTTCTTTATATCTATTCTAAATCTACCCTCTTTCAATTTAAAACCATTACCTGTTGTCCTGTCACTACATGCTCTTGTAATAGTCCCTCCCCCCTTTCTTGTAGCCCCTTTAAGTACTGGGAGGCTGCTCTAAGGTCTCCCCGGAGCCTTCTCTTCTCCAGCTGAACACCCCAACTCTCTCAGCCTGTCCTCACAGGGGGGTGCTCCAGCCCCTGATCATCTTCATGGCTTCCTCTTGACCCACGGGAACAAGTCCATGTCCTTCTTATATTGGGGGCCCCAGAGCTGAATGAGTACTCCAAGTGGGGTCTCATGAGAATGGAGTAGAGGGGGAGAATCCCCTTCCCTGACCTGCTGTGCCAATCCAATGTCAAGGGAGGTTTTTATATGATCCCAAGAGCAAGATTAAGACACAAACAAGGTCAAATACCATACACCCAAAACAGGTTGTTTTATTAAAAGTGAAGAGGGGTAGCAATAGGAAAGAATGGAAGGAAAAGACAGAAATCAAGCAAGCATCTGGAAGAGAGTTGCAAGAATAGTCACCACCATGGATCCAGCAGCATCCTGTTGGTCCTCAGTCTTCAGTTCTTCAGTGGTGGGTACAGCCAGATCTAGCAGTGTCCCTTTGGTCCTCTTCAGTGATGGGTGTACACCGAGCAAATTTCTCTGTCAGCTAAGTTCATCTTATCAACTGATTAGCATATCTGCCCACCTTTAGTTTTTACTCTGTTCCCACAGGTTTCTGCTGACTTCATGCTTCTTGAGCAATCATCCGGATTCTGGGGCAGAAACACCCACTTCTTATCGATTCAATGGTGAAGGCACAAAGTCATTAGCAATACAATAGAGCCACAAAGTATCGGCTTTACACAATGGCAGGTGATCAGCAGACCTTGTGCTTGAGGAGAAACACCTGGTTTCACTCAGTCCACCTCTTTGAGGCTTATTAAGAAGTTGGACAATGCAACTGCAAGGGATTGGGGGGTGCGCCCTTTGATACAGTCCTGCTTCCTTGGGTGATATTCCTTACATTAATTACAAAGGGCACAGCTGGTCCTTGATGAATGGTTGAGGCATTACTGACACCACACTGGGACTCCAAGCACACACATAAGCAAGCTTTGAGACAATCAGTTGACATTTCAGTCTCACACCTGCTGGTCACGCTTCTTTTGATGCAGCCCAGGATATGGTTGGCTTTCTGGGCTACAAGTGCACATTGCCAGGTCATGTTTAGCTTCTTGTCAACCAAGACTCCCAAAGAGCGCTGCTCTCAATCCACTCCTCGCCCAGCCTGTGTTTGTGCTTGGGGTTGCCCCGACCCATGGGCAGGACCTTGCCCTTGGCCTTGTTGAACTCCCGGAGGTTTGCACAGGCCACCTCTGCAGCCTGTCCAGTCCCTCTGGATGGCACATCCCTTCCCTCCAGCGTGTCCCCGCACCACACAGCTCGGTGTCGCTGGTGAACTTGCTGAGGGTGCCTTGATCCCACTGTCCACCGCACCGACCAAGATGTTAAACAGCACCGGTAGAGGCAGAGCTCCATGCACTCTATCTGGTCATTTAACGCAGAGGGCGACACTCCCTCCACATCTCCCCACGCCTGTCCTTCCCTAAGAGCCTGTGTCTTTCCATTCCAGCACTCTAGTCATAGAAGCCATCCCATCACATCTCTGTGATGCCAATAAGATTGGAGTCCTGCATGTCTCTAACTCTTCTTGTTTATTCCCCATGTTACGTGCATGGGGAAAAAATCAAGGTGTAGAGAAATGCACACACACAAAACTTCAGGGAGGGTCAGTTCAACTGCTCTGACACAACCTACAGGGAGGCAAAGGCAAGTATGTAGGCCAAGGATTTGAGTTTTACCCCGACAAGAGGCTCAGTCCCATGGATGGAGAACAGCCTTACTATCCAGGAAGGAACTGGTCTGAAAGGAATTAGTTTACAGGCATAGTCAAGTTGTTAAAATTCCACAGTTTTCATAATATCTGGGATTTTTCAGAAATAGCATCTGCAGTTTCTGTTGGTGAGTCTTGTAGGAATGCATGTATAGATTTCTAACACTGGATGAGCTAGTCTTATAATTAAGTATAATACACTCAAGAACAAAGAGGCAAATATGCATGTTGGTGGCAGTGCAGTTATGGATGGGAGGGGAGCAATTTTATACTGGTATTCTCTAATCACTCAGATCTATCCTGTATTCATAGCTGTTATTTTCAATTTTACTTTGTTCAGGGCATATCTTTTTCTCTTGAGTATCTGAAAACACTCAGCTATTATTATATTTTGTTTTGAATTTTCGCTTTTCCCCCCTTGACTTCCCAGTCTTCTTTTGTCTGTCTTGTTCTCATTCCTTTTGTATGTGTGTCTGCAGGTGGCTTTTATAGCAAAATCTCATTCCACTTTCCTGCCCTTCCCCCATCCTCTCCTGTTTTGTTACTGCATCGCATGTCTCATTTTCTTTCCCTTATGCCTGTAACTGCTCATTTAATAATAGATTCCATTCTGTGCCTATGGAGTTTTTTTCATTTTCCCTGTCTTCAAGCACTGAACCATTGAGTTTATTGCTACAGAAAGGAATGAATTCCCAGGCCACTCTACAGAGCAGGTTCCACTCTTCCCGTGGATGAAGAGGAGGAGGATAGTGGCTGACCTTAAGGGACACTCATGGCAGCTTGTTTGCTCTCAAACTGTGAACAAGCTTCTTATTGCCAGCAGCCTACTAGCATCCTTTCCTTTAACCCTGAGTATTTCCCATAACCCTGGCAGCTTCTTGACAAGAATAATCAAACTAGGTGAACAGCATAATATATTTTATAAACAATGCAGAAAACAAAACAAACAAAAAGTTGTGGGGCTTTTGCCTTGTTTTACCACACTCATACATGTGATCATCGTGTGTCAGGTGTTTCCACA
Organism: Athene cunicularia; assembly: GCF_003259725.1. Taxonomy (NCBI): domain Eukaryota; kingdom Metazoa; phylum Chordata; class Aves; order Strigiformes; family Strigidae; genus Athene; species Athene cunicularia. The sequence goes on along the minus strand of NW_020799118.1, from coordinate 4,817,875 downwards.
CTGGGTTCTTATTTGTGTTTAATAATTGCTGAGATTCCCATTCCTCGTGCATAAATTACATATGACATCATCTTAAGTGGATAGAGTGCAGCATAACTACAGCAACCAATTACTTTACTGTTGTCACTGTGATACACAATCAAGCAACTCCAAAATTCAGAATCAGGGAGGGGTCGAAACACTCCCCAAAAGCGTTTTCACTTGAAAAATGCAGTAAAGTCTTAGCTGTGACACCTGGATACAAGTTGCAATTGCACAGGTTGAGATACAGGTCAAGATAATACACAGATAACTTAATGATCAGCCTTCATCAGCTACTGGGACTGTGACCAGCTGATGCCTCTGCCATTTCCAAAGGCTCATTGTTGGTGGCTGGGATGTAAACCACACTTTTCTCTAGCTATAAACTGGTTTTGGTGCAGCTTCCTTCCAGTTCTTGTTTTCTGCTCCATTTGCCTCCCAACAGCTTTTCTATACCTAGACGTCTTAGGGGATAACAGTCAAAAGCACTCTTCAGCATCTGAAGACCTTTTTTGATTTTCTTTTTTTTTTCCTGTATGTCTCATTTTCTGCCCAGCAGACATCTAGCTTTTGTGTCAGGAGCTCCAACATGTTTTCACACTCTTTCTTTTAGGCTGGTAGTAGGAATACAGAAAGCAAATCACTAACACTATGTCCAGAATGACTCCTCAAAGTCTTGGGAGGTCAGGAAGCAGCCTAGCATCATATTTCTTTGCTTCAACAGAAAATAAAAGAGGCTGTGACTATTGCAGGTTTTTTACAATATCACCATTGCTAATCAGGTCTGACTATTCACGTTAGAATCTGCAGCACAAACAGTTTTTGACTCTTTGTGATGTTCATATTCTCTCTCTTTTAAAAATAAATACATAAATTGGCAGTGGCACAGTGCAGCTGGTTATATGGAATACCATGCTGGACAGTGTACCAGCATCAAGTTGCCAAAAGTAATGTATCAGCACAGCCACAGCTTTCAGGTTAAAGTTGTCCCCATTCAGTGAAGCCAGCTATTTGCAAATACCAATCACAGAATATCTGCTTTGTAAGTATAAAGGATTTAACTTGGCACTAGAGGTCAGTGATAAAGCTGGTAGGGATTTTTCTTGTTATACTTTCTTTCAATTGAAAACAGTGTCTTGTATCCCACAGAATTTTGAATAATCCAACAGATTATTATTTGCTCCCCCAAATTTAACGCTCACTGTTTTTTTTCCAATTTCAGGAAAAAGTCAAAATATCAAACTGAAAAATCTCAGATTTCCTATTGAGATTTTGTGAGGTAGTTGTAGAAAAATTTCTTTATTTCCTGAGAGAATCCCTATTCGGTATTGCTGAGACTGAAGCAGTATTTACAAGTATAATACAACACTGCCAAGGCCAGTATCTTTTTCAGTTATAAATGTGGAGTCCCCCAGAGTGGGCAAGGCAAGCCCTAGTTGCTCAAGGCTAAGCCTGGGCTCCCCCAATGGTCAGACTTCCATTCCCCGTTGCTGTGCCTGCTGCAGAATTTGCATTAAACCACTGTTACTTTAATTATGAACATTTCCTAAATCATATCCATATATAGGCAAATTTGCCCATCATCATTACATTAATGATGTGTGGACAAAACAATGTAAGTGTCCCATTAGCTCACTTATTTCTAGAAACCTAAAGATAAGGAATCAGATCATAGACAGTTTAGGGAGCTTGCAAACAAATGCAACTTTCACCACTTACGGCCAGTTAGACTAAAATTTAGTATGATTCAGACTTAGACAGATGTATATATCAAGCTGAAATTTTCCTTTTAGGCCCTAGGAGTCCATTCCAATGGGAGTCTCTTTATAAATAGGAATCGTTCTTCAATATAGTTCAATGCACTTTGCCAGAGTTTGGCCTTTTGCTTAATTTACTTTGTACAAATGGCCAATTGAATGAGTAATTTGAACTGTGTCTTTATGTGATGACTTAGTCTTGTGTAAGCATCTGGGTATGAGTGAGGGGCACTGTGCAGTCAGTGTAGCAGTGAAAGAATGACTCAATTTGCTTGAAATTCATAATTCAGGAGAGTTCTGGGCTTTTAACAAGACAAAAGAGAAGTCAAAGATGATCTGGAAATGGAAAACATAATTCTTTACATCTTTGTAAACTCTCAAAGAACCAAACCCCAGAAATCTAGTAAGAACATAGTCTGCCACTGAACACCTGGATGAAAACCAAGTACACCTGATTCATTTTTCCCCAGTACATTTCTGGGATAACTTTCTTCACTACATGTAAAGAGATGACTGACTAAAAATGATAGGTCCAAGTAAGAAACACGGCTAGACAAACAGTCCTGGTTCACTACACCTTATTTACATTGTTTTTTCAAGTCTCCACAGCTGCAAGTCACTTTGGCAGTGAGTGTAGAAATACTGGAGCTCAAAATACTTTCATCACAGTGAAATCATGGTGTTTTGACAAACTGAATAATAAGAATTGCCACAAGGGAACTTTGTAGTAGTAGCATCTACTATAGCTGAACAGAAACTTACTTTACTTTATTAGAAATAGCAATTCTTTCAAATATCAACCGTTTCTGTGAAAGGGTTGACTTAACAAATGTACCCCTTTCAAGGTAAACCTATCAAAAAAGATGCAAAATGTGTTTCAATACTTTTTTTGGTAGTTCTGTTAACAGAAAAGTTTCTGGTTTTCAATCCAAAACAACATTTCTATTTTTAAAAGAGAGCCAGCCTTTAAAAAAATATATATAATTATGAAATCATAACAAAATGTTTCTCCTGATCTGACACAAGATTTGCAAAAAAAGACCAACTTCAGTTTTCATTTGCTTGGTAAAAAAAAAACAAAACCAAACCACTTACTGAAAAACTCTTCCGTTATGAGAAAATAATTTCTCATTCAGATCTACCTACTACCCACAACCAGTTTTTTTCCCTATAAACAACCAGTAACAGCAAGAATCATAGTGATATTAGATGGTAGCACTTCCACCATTTTCCTTGAGCTGCCTCAGGGTGCCCTTACAACTTGTTTGCATGTGTGTGTGGTAGGAGGATGTGATTACACTGCTCTGCAGAGGCAACCTCAGCCTGAACAGCAGAGACTGCACCAGGCAGCAGCAATGGTGAAGAATAAGAAAGTTAAAAACCACCTTAGCTTTCCTTTTCTTTCCCAGCAGTAAATCCGTTAACTGGCTTCAGAGCTCCTGCTCATGCACTCAGCTTCATTAATGAACTGTGGAAAGTGAAGTGGCTCAGGTCCCTTAAAATCCTGGCAAACTGCAGGGATATTTGGCTTCTGCCAGATCCTGTGGGCACTTGGGGGGTGGTCCATTCACACCATCACAATAAGCCTTCTTTCCCATAACTGCCCAGCTTTCTTCCTACATTATCATAAGCTTGATGCTGTGGGAGTTTCTGTATTGCCACAAATTCAGCACCATGGTCTCATTGTACGCTCTCTAAATTCGTCTGATTTTAGAAGCTATGATAAGGTTCTAGGATTGACAATCAGCTCCAAATATCTCAAAATACACAGCCTGGATAAAGACTCAGCAAAATATATGCTGACCATCTTGAAATCTGCTAAAATTTAGGATTGCAAATTGAGTGCTGCATACAATTCTAATCAGACTTTATAGAGGCTGGAATCAAACATTAAAAACAGATAATAAATGATGGTATATCTTAGAAAGAAAAGCACCCAGACTGTATTCACCACTATAAAGGAACAAATCAACTACAGAATTGATATGGGGTAAGTGTTGGTATAAAAGTGTACATAAGCAGTAACTAGCTCCTGCTTTTAGGTGTGCCTGATACAGAAAACGTTATCTTGGTATGATATTGTGGTACCTACTGTCAGGAAAAAGGAGAAAACATAAGGACAAAGTGTGAGCTTTGAAGAAATTACCTAATGATAGTCATGAGCCAAAACTACACATTCTTCACGGTGGGCCATGTCTACAGAACACAACATAATGCTGTGCAAATAACCAAGCTGGTTCTGGTATTAAAAGCAGTGTAAGGGCGTATATGCAGCAGCCTGCCTGAGCCAACTGAAATTAGCCTGGCAATTTAACTGCACAGGCAGAGTGATACCACTGCCCTGTATTCAAGCTACGTTGGAATAAACTTCATGTTTTGGCTTGTATCCTAATGCTGCAGCAAATTCAGTCTTTGTTGTTGGTGTTCAATTGTTTTGAAAACCTATTTTTTAGTTCAAAGCTCTTCTTTATACAAAAGTTAGCATGTATTGCTACAATCATTCATCAGCCTTTAATCATGCCATTAACTGAAGTACAGGTTTGCTGTACTCAAACTCCCACTTTGTAGTAAACAGTGTTTTGTTGCATTAAATCTCATGACTTATCCTGTCTAATCTGTACTGGATAATGATGTTAAAACCTTAAGACTGATTTATTTTTTTCTTAATGTTTGTCGATTTTCTTTAATACAGATCCACCACAGATGAATAATGTCATGCCAACATCTCCCCTCCTTCCTCAGATGGCACATCAACATTCATATCCCAGCCTGGGACAGATCACAAACCCGTATGAGCAGCAGCCCCCAGGCAAAGAGCTTAACAAGTATGCCTCTCTAAAGGCAGTCGGTAAGTAAGCAACACGAAGGATGCATGACTTCTCCTTTAGATCAGTATGTTGCATTTACTGTTGTCAGCTGACATTCTGCTTTGAAGTTAAAATCGACGTTTTGCTCACCCGGACTACTTCATGGTAGAATTTCATACAGGATATCATGTTAGTTGGAAAGGTATTAAAAATTAACAGGGGGACTACAATTAGCGATAAGAAAATTACGTGTAAGAATTGGTGATCATATGCATGTGTGTTGATATATGCCTACAGACCCACACCATACCTACTGTACATCATTTTTCAGCAAGTTTCACCTATGTTGTATGCACAGTGTTCAGCCCTAGTTCTTTATGCCCTGAATATGCACCCCATGCATTTTGGTATATATATTCCATACCTGTCTGCACAAATGAGAGAGAAAAACATCAGATATGTCGCAAATTTAAAGCATATGATTTAGACAACTGCTAAATATTCCCAAAAAGAGAAGGTCCTTGTAATGCTTCTGAAGTAAGAGCTTTCACATTTTCTGCAAGAATGTGTATTAGTAGGTCACTGGAGGAAAATTCTGAGGTCTTATGACTTCAAACAATTAGTGCATCATAAAGCTCCTAATAAAGATGCTGGTGGTGGCTATTTTCTGTGGGTGATTAATATCCTACACTATTATCTTAAGCAAATGGGGGAACATTTGTGGGGAGGGAAAAGGACAGTAGTAAGTAAAGATTTCAATTTTCATATTGGAAGCATAAGTTGATAATACTTTTCAGGGGCTGTAAATACTGGATGCACATCATATGAAGACAGAAAGCCTTTATCACCTCACATTTCAGGCCCCTTCTGGTCAATAATAAATTAAGAACTGTGGTGTCTATTCATAAACAGGTTCTCACTAACCCTTGCTCAGCTTATGCATATGGATGTTAACATCATTTCCCCATGAATTTAGAGCAGTATCACATGCTTATTTCCAGAGCTATTTAGCTCATAAAAACAGCAGAACAGCTGAGAATGTTCTCATTTAAGAATCTAATATTTAGCACATCAGAAAAACTTTCATCACAAACTGACATTCCTTTACCCTAACTTCAAGACAGCAGATCTCTAACAAAATGTACACAGAAGTTCCACCTCAAATAGTTCAGCTTTGCTTTAGCTTGCCGTTTTTGTTTCTTATAAGTGGCATTTTTAAATGTGTTTATAAAAGATGAGGGTTAATAGCTTTCTGCCGAATTTTGAATACAGACAGAGTAGCTTTATAATTTCTTCTTCAAAAGGTGTGTAATGATGTGGTGATTGTCACAGATTTATGCACTGATATCAGGCTTTTCCAGATGTCAATTTAGGTCAAGCCAATAATCAAAGCTGAATGGTACTTCAGCATAATAAATCAAGAGAGAAACACTCAAAATGAAACTTTTCTCATCTGCCCAAGAACCACTGAATGTACTTGTTTTTAAAAATTATTGTTAGGACTTAGATATTTCTTGGATATCTGAGTACAAGTTTTTAAAGCAGCTAGATTATAACCATAGAGTTAAATCAACCTTGAAAGACTGTGCACTGCTGCTCCAGAAGTTGTATAATGCCTCTCAGAATCTTAAACTGAATTAAACATAACTTTCACCAACATTTCCTTCCAGGAGGATTGTCGTGTTTTTCCCCCATCCTTCCTATTCCCTCTCTCTTTTTTTCCCTGTAGACTTACTCATCTCTCAGATCACATTAGCCAAGTTTTAGATTCAGGTGAATCTTCACGAGAAAAGTACAAAGTGCTGCATTGCTATCCAAACTTTTTAGCAGAAAACAATAGATTTTGAAACTGTTATGTGCATACCTTCTGCATGGACGTATGGAGCAAGAGTTAAATATGCTCAGTTTTTAACTACTTTCAGACTCTCAAGGCCATGATTCCTCCCAAGAGGTACTTCCCAAGCACACCTCAAGATCGCAAAGAGGTTTTTCCATGATGCCAGCCAGGCCTGGGTCTCTGACCATGCTGACATTAAGCTAGCCAGACCGCATGTTTCAGAGTTCATACTGGCTGTGTGAGAGCTCTGCGAGGAAACAGCAACCGGCCTACATCAGGCCCACCAATATAAATTTAACCTGACAACATCTTTTTAACAAACAGAAATAGACTGAGTTCACCCTGACCTGGTATTGATGTCACAGAGCGATGGCATTTTTCATATGCTAACGTTCAGAGTCACATTTACTGATCCCCACAGCAGGTTAATGGATGCGTGTAGTCCACTTCCCTTTGCATTCATTGATAATGGCTTGAGGGTGGATTCATTTGCCACAACAGAAATTTAATAAGTGATGTGTTCTACATTTCTCCATGCATTTGAGGAAAATCATATTCATTTAAGTGCCTCTTATTCTGCATGATCCTATTGTTCAGGTGTAGTCCACTGTACTTAATTCTTTTCTCTAATAGGGGGGTGGGGATGGAGGAAGAAGCATTCCTATTGCTTTGTAGCAATTGTAGCTGTAGTGCATTAATATCATTCATCATAATGTGGCCAAAAGTGGTAAGAAGTTTAGATAACTGAAAAAGTGATGCTTTACCAGGCAGTATTAAATTAATTTCCACACAGCTGCTTTCTTCTGAACTACAGATGTCCTAAAAATTTGGCTGTCTAATTTTAGAAGTGAGCTACTTATCTCTCGGTGACTGGCTGCTGTGAAAATTCAGTTCACAGAAAAGTAGCAAGTGACAGTAATCTCTGTTCTGGATCATGTTCAGGACCTGAATTAAATTCAGTGCCTAAGACTCAAGCGCTTGTGGAAACAAGAGACAACAGCGTCATTTGCTAGTAGTTTGCATTGTGTTACTGAGTGAGAATGACCAATACCTTGGTAATGAGGACAAGCTGATCCCTAGGAATCCATTTTAAAGCTCCACCCTAGACTCCAAGTCCTGTAGTTTAGCAGAGTGCAGTTTGAAGCTGGACTGTTCATGCATGTGTGCAATGCAGTGTGTGCACTGCAGAGTGTCTGATTTGGCACAACAGGGGAGAAGAGAATGGAAAAGACTAATGTGGATGTATTTTATTTGAAATGCAAAATATTTGTATGTGAACTAGTTCAAACTGCACAGCCAAACCCCTACACAATCAATGCAAGAGGGTTTTTCCTCATTTCTTGTTAGGAATTTCTTTATTTGTTGAAGCCTACTGACCAAATTCAGCTTTTACTGCCTGCTGGCATTTACATCTCTGAGTAATGTGAGGCCTTCTGTGCCTATTTTATATTCTCAGATGAGTGCTTGGAGGACAGCAAGGTAATAGTGACGAGATTTACTTACTGTTTTCCTTACTGCACCAGAGTTTTACTCTCCTTCTGCCTTAACACATGCACCAACAGGGAATAATCAGCAGAAGGCAGAGGACCCTTTGGAAATGAGAGAGCAACACTCACTTCCTGACAGAATAGATAATCAATCCATCCATCTCCTGGCATCTATAGCCTGAGTGACTGGTAGGTGCACTCTGCCCATCCATTATTTGTCCATTTTTGAGCCAGAAAATCTTTTTTTCAACAGTGCCAAATTTGTTCCACCAAAGAATGTCAGAGACTGTATCTGAGGGAAAAGGATTAACAAACTCTAAGACCAGTCCCACCAAAAGCGGTCACAATGTTCTGTGGCAGTCAAACACCCTGTGTTTAAATATTTCAATTTTTTGGTCACCTGAGATGACGTGATCCTGGTTTCCTTTAGGTGCTTTTGCAGTATTTGATTATTTATGTGAAAAGTGCAGAAAGAGGTTTTTCTGCATAAATTATTCTTATTTCCAGTTCATCAACCATGTTTTTACTCCGTGCTTAAATGGTTATTGCTCATTTAAGCAATCCTGACATGCCTAAAGCTACAAGTGAATGAAGATCTTGTATCTGAACACCTTCATGAAATTCAAGTCTCAGGTCATACAAAGGCAGCTCATCACAAATTTTTATACACATCATTTGGACACTCATTCAGAAAGCATGAACAATCCAACTTCAAATTCCACTCTGATAAGCTGTAAGAGTTGGAGTCCATCCTGTTGCTTAGTAAGAGCTTCCTAGAGCTCAGATTGGCCTCGCTATCCTGAGGTATTGGTTACATTTGTTCACATTGTTCTGTGACCCTGGATCAGGAACAGTTAATTTTCTTTCCTGGGTTTCAGGGAGTGCAGTGTGACTAACTTTCTACAGAGTTTTTTGCAAAAATTAAAAACTACCCCAAACCCAACTTCCTAAAGCCCTGCAGGACTGGGAGAAAGATCACTGAGCTGCTAGAGAGGTGCACAGACATACATGTAAAAACTTAGAATACAAGTATTTCTACAGTTTAACATGATTTTATATTTCTTCCATAAACTTTCTTCTTCCCTTCTCTCACACACACATCCACACACAAACCTTTGAAGAACTGGCTGGGCATGACTTAAGAAGAGGCTAACTCAGCCAGTTTAACTTTCTGCCTCCCTCAAAAAACCCACAATGGACAGAATTCCTCCCTGAAACTCAGACTCAGAAAGCCTTAAGCAATGCTGGGAGTTGTTGTCTCTTGTGGGATTGAAATCAGATCTAATTGGCTGGATTTTGTGAAGCTAGAAGGAGAATATAATTGGCAGCAGACTCACCATCACATCTCTGAGTCTACAGCTCCCAGCATTTCTTGAAGCTTCACCGTTCTTTGATCCCAAAGGAAATGTTAGACCATGCTCCAGCTCCGCTTGCAAAAATCCAAAGTGAGATTCTGCAAATATGACACTCAAAGAATAAATATCTCCTGTTTAGGTCACTGTTACTATGTAGAAAATATTGTGGCCACAAGTGCACCAATGCACGAGGCAACACTTCCCTCAAAAAAGTGAAGCACGTGAGAAGACTGGTTACCATAAGGTTAACTCTAAGTTGCTCTCTTTGAACCATCCTCCTATCTAATGTCAAATTTGGTGGTGCCTTCTCTTTAAGCTTCAGATCTTCAACTTCCATAGAAAAGATTGTAACTTTATGGTGATACAAGACCTGTTTTATGAGAGTATAAAGCCGCGTCACAACTGCCCCTAAGAATCTGATACCTATCTCATGAGAAGATGAGATCCGGTGCTGTTCCCTATAGTTCATTGTGTTCTGGGACAGAAAGAAACACTGTAATTCCCCAAAAGGAAACACACAGTTGGGAAAAAGGCCTGCCCAGGCATTCACAGGGGTTGATACAGTCAACTTCTAGAAAAAGAAGGATGGAATTATTGGACACCATATGTTTGTGTTACTTCACTTTCCTGTACCAACCACACTGTTACACTGATAGGGAAAGATCTGTGTTCCTTTGGAAGGCTCAAAAAGGAATTGTGCTTTCATTTCAAAGAGTAAACAAATTTGGAGCTACTACTACTTCCATGAGCAGTTGCACAAAAATGGATTAAAAAAAACCTGGGACATGGGAATAGCTCCCTGGATTTAACACCACAAAACCAGACAGGGAAGTACAGATTAATGCATCATTTGTCATATCCAGAGGGTGATTCAGCTAATGATTTCATAGATCTAGAGGTATGTTCAGTGTCACGGAAAATGCTAGACTAGGCAATCTGCCCAATTCAACACTGGAACTGTGGATCTGTCTCAAGGAAATATGACATAAAATCTTGGTATATTATTATTATTATTATTATTATTATTATTATTATTATTATTATTATTATTATTATTATTATTATTATTAGTATTTACTTATCCCACAGGCTGAAGAATCTGAAGCTTCTGAGTGCTCATTTGTTAAGGAAGTCTTTCATACTTTAATCCTTGCTTCTCCTTCAGGCACAGGGGAAAAGCCAAGAAGCACTCAGCAGCACGCCTCCCTTTACCACCCCCCCTGGTAGCACTGTTCCCTCAGCTTTCCCATTTCCCAACGAGATGAAGTGCCAGCATCACTCGTTTCACCTCTGTCTTCTGCTGAGACCCCCAAACTTCACATCCTGCCCAGCCCATGCAGACTTTCAAGACCTTTCTTTTTTTCACTATATCATTTAATTGGTTTCTCTGTTATTTACCAAATTGGCTTCCGATACCTTCAGGCACTCCGTCGTAGGTAAATAAAAAATGCCTAGGGAGTCTTGATCAAACTATTTCCCTATTTTATCATCCAGCATACTCATTTTTTTCTTCTGTAGTTGTATTTTAATTACAAACATGTTGTTTGTGCAAAGCCTTGGTCTTGAGCAAGCTCAGCTGCATCACTGACATTCTTTTACAGCCTTTTAAAGAAACAACATTTTACTGTAAAATCTCCAGGGTGATATTCTTTCTGAGGCTGGGGAATTCTGCTGTAAGTAATCAGGCATCCAACTAGCCATTGCCCATGCCATCCTTTAGCAAATAAACGGAGCTGTGGAAAGGTAACTCTTCGGGGATATGTTGGTCTTAGCAGAAGCAGTATCTAGGCTGCTGGGAGGAAACTGCAAATAGCCCTTCTGTTACAAGAAGCAGTTTTAACACCAAAATAAGATGCTCTTAAACATTTCCATCTACGTCATCTCATTTTTAAGTCTTTAGCAGCAACACACTGAACTTGTGAAAGAAAGGAAATCTGACCTTCAGGTCCATTTAGTTTAGGCTTATCTCAGAATTTTGTTTTCTGGGTTGGATTCACACCTCGTATATTTGTTTTGTCTGAATTTTGTCTACTAGTTTTATGGTGGATGAAGAATATTTATACAGCTCTATTAAATTCTTAGACTATTTTTCATGCCAAAATAGCAAGTTTATATCTGTGCATCCTTAATTCTTGTTCTTGAAATTATTCTTTACACCCATTTTCTCTACAGTGGATTCCCTACAAAGGAGAAACAGCCACTTTTTCTCATTACCAGCATGTATTTTAAAACAGGGAAAATGAAACCTTCACCAATAAAGTCAGAAAAGTTCAGATCATAAATGCCAATCCATTACTTATACATCATAGAGAACTCAAACCCTTCCACTAAAAAATTAGGTTAGTTCTCTGGAAACTAATTGATTTTTAACATCCTTATTAAGCAATAATGAATCAATGAAACAAAAGTAATTTTCTCCTTTTTATAACACGCAACAGGCAGATCTAAAATAACAGTAGCCTGAGTCCAGTTGACTGCTAGAGAATAAGTCTTTCAGGACTTTTTTACTGTAGTTTGCTTGGTTTCTGTCTTTGCAGACTGCAGTCTTCAGAGGTAATGAGCTTACAGTAACCAGCTTTATTTCCGTCTATTGAGATCAGTGGTGGCCACAGGAAGGAAACTAGTAAATCTAAATCAAGCATGGGTTATTCAAACCTATTTCTATGAAAATTTAATGAATTATGCATGAGACTTTTTACACATTAAGTGATGTGAAGACATGAGTGAGTGAAACTTCACGCTTATGCAATACCACTAGATAAAAGTGAATCAATAAAAAAGCTCAGCTCATGAGAAGACAAAGTCTAACAATGTTAATAATTTTCACTTGCTACCCTTCTGAAACATCCTCCCCCACAACCGTTTTATTTTGCACTATAGACATACATCTACATATAAACATACTTCTCATTCTGCAATACAACTCATTATTTAAGAGTAGACGTTGATTATAAAGATATGAAAAGAATTGTGAATACTTGCAGACAAATAGCAACACTGTGAGATCCCAGCTAAAGTCTAGATTTAATCTGAAGTGTGACTTTTATAGTTCCAACCAAGGAGACTGCACATCGATTGCACTGGTTGTTCTGAACATACTCCACTTATTTTTTCCTTCTGGATTCTGAGCTGTGCAGGTCATTTACTGCAATATTTTTCTTATAAGGGTTTCATAGAGATTCTCAGTGAGATATCCTGGTAGTGGTTCTCAGAGATGCCAAATGATCAGAACTTATAACTTTACTGGTAACCCAAATCCCCTCATAGATGTTTTTTTAAAAATTAACAGATTTTCATCATCATTTTTAAATACCTGTAGTGCTTAGAAAGTGTTCTAAACTCAGCACATGGAAGTGAAGGCCTAAATGATTTCAAAGTGTCGGCTTTGAATGAATTCTGGGGCAAAACTCTTGAAGAGAATTTTCTTGAATTAAATTAAATTAAATTAAAAGTTTCCCTAACTGAAGGCTTTCAGATTCCACTTTTATTTACTGAGTAGTCTTTCATGCTGGCAGTATTCAAATATGAATCGGGTTATAATGACTGATTCAGGATTTTTTCCTTTTAAAACTCAAAAGGTGGAAATGAAAAGTAGCTTTTTAAGGAAGTGTTTTGATTTAAATTTTCCCAAGAACTGACTAAAGAATAATGGAATAAAGACAGAGAGTGCAATTCTGAAATCCCACTACAATCAATATGCTGAATTAAAGAATAAATTTAGGAATTTTTGATTTGGGAAGCAAACAGACTTGAATTCCTGTACTCATACTTTATTTCCCATAGTTCTACTGATTCCCATTGGGATTATTTTTGTATCAAAGTATGATTTCTTCAAGCACATCAGAATCTGCCTCCATGTGGACAACAGAGCTTTAATTTCAATTCAGGTCTGTTGCATTTACAATGTTTGTGATGTGAACAACCAGGTTTGGCTTGGTAATTTTAAGGAGTTACGAGGATTACTTTGTTACAAGTCAAGTTTACTTAAGTAAACAAAATAATACTCTAACTGAATAGAAAAACTCAAAAGCTTTAATACTCTTCAGCTCCGTACATGGATATGTATCAACAGCAGTAGTGTGATGTTCTTCAGAACTACCCATGAATACCAATGAAGACTGGTAAGACAACTGATAGAAATGAATCCCTTATTAACAATGTAATATAAATAGCAGCAGTTATCTGTCTGCTATTTTGGTTCTGCAAAGGATGTTCTAAAGACAGTAAATGTGTTTAAGAGAGAAATTACACAGATAAAAGCCACAGAGATCATTGCTTTACTCCTACACATTCACACTATAATAACAAAGGGCTTGAGGCATGGAGGGAGGAAGAGCAATAACATGATTTGTAATGCACATAGTTAATTTTTCCAAAATCCCTTCCCCTGACATCTTATATGAAAAAAGGTAAGAGGAAGAGAAACTGAAAGAAAAATAAATAAAAATCTGTTATGTAGTAGCTATGATACTACAGCATCCAAAAAATCACCATGAAAATATCAGTCTGCCCCATCCTAAAGATAATAGTAAGTGCAATAGGTAATTTTTATAATGCGAAAGTTTGCAAAGGTTTCTCGGCTATGGAAGGTATTCCTGTGAAAAGTTCACCTTCCCTTGCAAGGGACCTGCCACAGCAGGGGAGGCAGATCTGCAGCTCAGCGCTTTTGGTTCTCATTTTCTCAAGTGATGGTTATGATTGCAGTTCCTGGAAAAAAGGTAGAGGTGGCAGCTAACACTCCTATATGGCAGAAGTCTTGGGTGTGTGCACACTATTAAATATTGATTGAAGTGAGCTTCATTACTGATTCTTCCTTGACTGTCTGTCAGTCACAAATACTTTTGCTTTATGTGAAAGCTACTTGGAGGGTTCTGTTCAGAGCAGGCATTAGTTATGCTTTGCCTTTGAGTTTGCTCAGTCTGTATGAAAACCTTATGAAACTGATTTTCTTCTTCTGACACTGCAAATTAGGCAATTGCCAGGGAACACCATTTCTTTTTGGTCTGACACACATCTCTGGTTTGGAAACCTCTGACAATATGCATAAGACTTTAGTAATACAAATATCAGACAGCCTAATAGGAAGAAGAGAGGAAGAGAATGAAAAGAGAAGAAAAAAACACAGCTGAATGTGTGCAAGTACAGCTATGGATTTTTTTTTTTTTTTTTTTTCTCTTAATAACTTTTTCTGGCAAAAAGAATAGAAAATATAACTTTCTAATAGAAACAACTTATGCCACAGCTAATTTTAGGGGAAAAAAAAAAAAAGTCAACTTCAATCCTGAATGATTGCTAAAAATTCTTTTAAATTATAGCAGTTAAGAAACAGATCAAATAAAAATAACTCCTGCAAAAAATAGTTATTGCATCACTAGGAATTTTTTTTTCATTTAACCAGTACAATTCAAAAAGCCTTTATGCCTCACTCCATATTCAGAAATAATAGTGTAAATCTAGTATGACGCCAGTTGAAAGACAGAAAAATGCAGGGTTATTTCAGTACTATAAACATGTCTTAATTATGTATTCAGAGACCTGAACTGGGTCTTGTGTGAGCTCAGGCAGCTTTCTGCATCATCGCAACTAGAAGTATTTGTAGCTGATTTGTAGCCGATTCAGACATATGTTTAAGGGTTATAACGAGCAGTGTACTAAAAGAAACAAAAAAAAATCTCATAAAAAATATTAAAGCTGAAAATTAAATTCAGCACACGGAACAAAGCCAACAGCAACGTATGAAAAAAATGAAATTAGGTTCCTGTTAAGAACAGTTATTACAAATAAATGCGGTTAGGAATATAACAGCTTTTTCAGTCAACGTTAAATAAGATAAACTGACACCTTAAGGAAAAACAAACACATTTTTAGATGCTGAATCACAGCGCAGAGTACTGTGAAATTTTTTCCAACATGACCCACATACTACTCGGTGCACAGCCTGCCAGGACAGTCCACCTGGTCTGCGGTCCGCTCCCAGGAGCAAGGCGCGTCGCTGTGTGCAGGCTGCCTGAACCACTCCGACTGCTGCGGTAGTGTGCACGACTGCACGCTCCTTCTGCAAATGTACCATGAAGCAAGCCCTGCCCTCAAACAAACTGAAGGTCCTCACCGGACAAAAGGATCACAAACGATTTCATATTACTGTTGATGTACGAAAGCATTACTGCAAACTTTTGACACAATCAGGTTTGTCCTAACTGATTTGCTTGAGAAGCACTAAAAACTACCCAGTGAAAAAGCAAGCGAGATTACTGAAGGGAGAAGTGGAAGAAGCCTTTTAAGCAAATTTCCTAAGTGTTAACCTCTTTGGCTTCGGACAGCATTTTTAGAAAGCAAGCCAAACCCTCATTTCCTATAATCAGTTTATGCTGCAGTCATGCTTTATTCAGAAGTTAAGCATGACAGCATGACTCCTTAGACAGTTTCTATTTCAAAAGCCAAGTTTCCTTACCATATGTAAGGTTTCCAGTAAAACGGAAACTGATAACTATGCCTAAATGAGATAAAACAAAATAAATATTACACAGTTGAACTTTTTGTATTTATTTGCCATTGTAGATGGGAAAAAAAAAAAAAAAAAGAGAAAAACCAGATTTACAATTACAGGACAGCCACTGGCTGCATTTTCAAAGAGAAGTCAGAGATTTGACTACTTAATTCTCTTAAACTTATTTTACAATTTCATCCATTGGTTCAAGAATAAACTGGAAATCTTATCTCCTTCTCAAGTTTATCACTCATTGTACAATACCAAACCAGCAATTTAACATCTTGATGCTTGAATTTAAAGTGTTAAATCACTTGAGGATATAACAAAGTAGTGTGATCTTTGTCTATCTCCATGTAACAGATTTCAGGTCTCCTGCAAACATTTATGATTTTAATGTTAATTTAACACGACATAACCAACATTTTTTTCCAGGTTGACAGAACCTACTGAGTCCATTAAATCAGAAAAGCTCTGGCTTTCTTACAGTGGTTAGATACAAGTATTCTCCATGTCATTGGTCTCTACATTAGGTACAATGTGTGTGGGGTGTGTACCTGGAGTATTTTAACCAAAATCAAATCATGATATCACTGCAGCACTTTGCAAAATTGAATCATAAATATTCCGGTTTAATACTATGTAAATCGATGCAGTCACATATACAAAGCCCAACTGGAAAAGCTGTTTTCTATGTCCAAGGAGATATCTGCTTAAACTTGCAGAGTAAACAAATGTTTGTAAAAAGAAAAAGAATAAATAGACTTTGCAGTGCTGTGCTTTTTTGGCACCTCATCAAAAGAGGGGTGCTTCTGCTCACAGACATGTGGCTACTCTTGCGTTCCAGAGAACTGTAACCCTGTACATAAGGTACCACACACATTGTCTGATGCCTGAGGAGTTAATCAAATCCTGTCTCCATGTTCCCAGCCAAGCAGCAGCCTTGGCTGCCTGTAGTAGATAAAGAGAACACTGTGAGTCTGGAGGCTCTGCTTACCAAGTCTAATTACATTCCTATTCTAAACCATTCCCTAATGCATCTCAAACCCCAGAAATATCCTGGCCTCTTCAGTCTTTGAGATACTGTTGTGAAACTAATCAATAGAAGAGAAGAAATATTTGGGCCTACGTATTTACGTCTGATATCGTGAAAGTAGAATTTTATTTCACTGGGCAAACAAAATGCAGTCTTGTGTCTGGAGGTAGACAAGCTCCTTTGAAACACTGTCTGCAGAAGAAAAGGTTGATATGGTATGTTTTTTCAAGCTTGGTCTCTCCCCAGGTCACTATAAGAAATGAGTAAGCAGATGAAGTGGTAAAGGGGGCCAGGAGAGGAATAAAACAGAGTCACAAAAATAAAGTTCTACCAAAATTATTAAAAGAATTTCTGGGTGGTAATATGTGTTATGGATTTTTCTTTACCTGTATCAGTAACAGGGAATAAAAATCATGAGAAAAATCCAGACATAAAATATTATCTTCCTTTTCAGAATGTCTTAAAGGCAAACTGGTGGTAGAACTTTTGGGGGAAGAAAGGCAAATATTTAGGACAAAAATCAGTGCATTGCAACCCACAGGCTGAATTCTGCATTCTCAGAGCTCAATACAAGAATGGAGAAGGAGAGATGCAAAAATGATTGTAAATAGCCCTTGCCCCTTCTCAGAATTTAGTATGGTTTAAAACTGCCCCACCTTATACGCAGTCACTTCAGTGCCCAGGAGATGAGAACAGGTAGTGACTAACCATGAAGTAGCTACGTTCCTTCCTCTTGGCCACATACAGACCTATCGTATCATCCTACCCACTGCTGACATCACGTGAACAGAATCATGTCTACCTGCAGCATCTACCTGTATTCTGTTTTCCAACAGACTTCATGGTATGCAAAGCAAATACTCCTATGATGCTTGGTGAACCCCTTCATTCAAAAGAGAAGTCATTAGTTATTTGTTTTACTGGATGGAACACACTTTTCAGTGAAGTTATTGGATGCCGTTCATACCTGGGGGCAGCTAATATGAACTCATTCCACGTTAGCTTTTTCCCCTTGCCCAAGAAATACTTGTGCTGGTGTAGGAATGATACTACTTTGATTTTCACATGCACTCCTGCAAAAACTCTCAGATACATTTGGCTTATATCTTGGAAGCCTTTGAACATATTGTCTTAGAGGCCAGCTTAGAAAAACAAATGAATAAGCAATCACACATTCAGACAGGATCAACAACAGCACCACCAAAGGAAGCATCCTAGTATTTCCCTGGGCAAAATTCTTGTGTTGTCTTTGAGCCAGGATTCATTACCCTTTTGTCTCTCCTTGAGTTTTCATTTTCATTACTTAGAGAAATGTAAGGTTCACACAGCTTCAGGTAACTACTCTAACATCTCAGCAAAGTCATGACTGTAAAAGCAAAGCCTTGTTATAAACTGTTAAATATTACATAGGGATAGCTTTACTGTTACACAGAAAACACCTACAAATAGGCAATTAAGTGTATTTTAGTTGTTATTCTGGTGTGTCATTGTAGTCATTTCATTGCTATCCTGTCCCTCAGCACTTTCCATTGCCTTGCTTTTTGTATCTCTAGCCCGAAATTTGAAATACAGTCTCTTTGTGGCTAGAATAAAGCTCTGTATTTCACAAAGTAGTTCTTAAAATATGTTCAGATAACAAACAATTCTGTGAAACATCTACTGAGAAACAGGGTTCCCTATATATTTTTGTATCTTCTGACTGTGACTGAAAGCTCTCAATGAAGCTTTTTTTTTTTTTTTAGGAAAAAAAAAAAAGTCTTTAGAGCCTTTATAAGAGCTCACTCCTTTGTGGATTCTCCTCTCTCACTTCAGAGGTTTCTCCCCACTCCTAGGTGCCTACTTTCACAAAAGCTGTAGGACATAATTGTCTTTTAGGATTCTACACTTCTCCCATAGCTGTAAGAAGTCATGCGAGAACTCAAAGCCTTTTTATGGACCCAAAAAGATAAGAGGATTGCCAATGAGGAAAAGAGTAAGAAATACTGCTTCAGACTTACCCAAGACCTCCTTATTTAGCTGTACTTTCTACACAGAATGCTTGTAATGGCAATATTTTACAAGAAAAATAAAGCATTACACAATGCTAATGCATGTTCACACAGCTCTTTATGCCAAATGTGGTTACACATCCACCTTGAAGGCTACTTAATTTAGGGTGCAGAACAGTATTACATAGCCTTAGGGCCACCTCTCAGCACAGATAACATACACTCGAATAAGCACACTGAGATATCCTGGCCCTATTACAGGCACAAGGATTTCTGCCACTGATTTCAAGAAAACACATTTTCATCCATGCTATTTGCTCAATAAGTAACTCACTGGTTTACATGCTTTTGTTATATAACTGTGGATTATGAAGAAATATGTGAAACTTCCAAGTTTGGTTATGGCCAATAATCGATCAACAAAAGAACAAAGCTTGCCTCTGTTAGTGCCACATTTAGGCAGAATAGTGAAACTTGAATCAATATGTACCATCAAAAACCCATTCCTTTCTGGCCACCTCATCTAAATGAGCATAAACTCACTGAAGTTTTCCTAAGCATTCCCATGACCTTGCTACTCCAGGCAGCTGGGTAGTCATCTCCTTTAAAAATCAAAATTCAAGGAATAAACCAAGGGTCCCGAAGTCAAGATCAAAATAAAACAGACAGTTTTATGTGGTCAGTTCCTTTAAGGCATCACTGGATTCAGGTGAGAGCGAGGAGCGGAGTGATCAAACCTTTTAATGATAAGCTTATGGGT
Source organism: Athene cunicularia (assembly GCF_003259725.1). Taxonomy (NCBI): domain Eukaryota; kingdom Metazoa; phylum Chordata; class Aves; order Strigiformes; family Strigidae; genus Athene; species Athene cunicularia. The sequence continues at coordinate 4,798,340 of NW_020799118.1, read as the reverse complement.
GTTCAACAGCTCCAACTGAGTGGGACTTAAATCTACATTCCCTAGACAGCAACATGCATCCCAGCTTCTTCTAGGACGGTCCCCAACCAGATTCACATCCTAATGACCTTGTGTGGTGGAGCAAAAGAAGATTTATTAGTCTAGAAAGACAAAGGAAGAGAAAGCATCTCTTTAGCTTTATAGTTAATATACTCAGCTGAGAGGGAGAACTCCTGCTTTTGATCCCTACACATTCCTATTTTTTTTTGGTTATATGTTGCATGTACAGCAGGAACAAACCCCCAAGTTCCCCCCCCCTTCCCAGGCACACGCTTTCAGGTTGGGAAAAAAGTCATATTTCAACATTTTTTCTCCAGATGAACAGCTACAACAGTAACTAAATTTGTGGGTGCATTACCTTGAAGGAGGAAAAACCTTACAAAAATATTGAAACTGAGAACATTTTTATAATTAGATGCCAAGTTTGAAGGGAGGGAACATAAAGAATAACAGAATTAAAGCCCTACTTTTACTATTGTTCATTTGGCAATTTTGTACTTCTAATTCTTTACTCCTTTCGCAAACCTGACCGTGATATTTAAATCCTATTTTACTGATTTATATACAGAAGCCAAAGCAAAAGGCACTTCTATAGCACCTTTCGTCTGAAAACTCAGTATACTCTACAAATAGCAATTAAACTTCATAACACTTAACTACCTCCTCCAATGTGTTAACAGCTCATTTTACAACTGGTGAAACCAAGGCAGAGGGAAGTTGAGTCATGTACCCAGGGTCACATAATAAATCCATCCTGTGAATTTAGTATCATGAAGTATTTCTTAGTGTCATTGTCTGTAAAATCACAGGGTAATACCTAACCTTCAGCAACCCAAAGTATTTTCAGCCCCATAAAGCATTAGCGAATTTGCAACCATTTAGAAGAACAGATCCCATTCTTCCTTTTGCCCTAAGGCCTTATTCGACAGAGATGGGTTCACCTCATACACCACTGGACCTTACAAATTGGCTTGGTTAAACACCCACATTACACTTTGCATTTAAAGGGATGTGCTGTCATACAACAGGACATCCCAAGATCACCCAGTATTTCCAATAAAGTCCGTATGCTTCTGAACACTTCCTGAACTTCCTGTGCTATGTGAGAAAAGCAGCAGTAAAATTCATAGGACCTGTCCCCGTAATGGAAGTATCAGCACAACCTAAGTGATCTGGGGCAGGGACAGTCTTTTCTTAAAGGGCAACAGGCTTTTGTCTGCATAAATGAAAAGCCTAGCATAATGGCATCCAAAAATACACTACAGAGAGAAAATAAAGGGTGGGAGGTGGCATCTCCATCTCTCCATACAGTTACTGATGTAACTGTATCTGCTCCACAGATGCAACTATGCATGACCTACTGTAAACTGTGTAATGTTTTTCTTGTGTCAACTGATTTTTCTGTCCTCTCCCCCTTTCAAATCCAAACAGCTGACAAAGTCAACGATGACTTCTACACCAAACGCCGACATCTTGCAGAACTGGCTGCCAAGGGGAGCTTGCCACTCCATCCAGTGCGCCTAGACGACGAGAGAGCGTACACGATCGACAGCGGCCTAACCAAGCAGAACGGGCAGAAATCCAAAATCGCAAAGATCCACACACACCCATTAGGTTACAATTCCCACTACAAGACCTGGGATCCCAACGACCAGTCTCTTAGACGGCAAGCATATGCAAACAAGGGGAAGCATGGTATGGCAGACCCAACGTTAAGCGACCCACTGACAACCCGGAGCCAGCATTACTTGGGCCCACAGCCATACTTCATAACTAACAGCAAGACAGAAGTAACTGTTTGAATTTGTTTTCCTTTTTTTTTTTTTTTTTTTTTTTAAATGACATCCTTTAAAAACCACACACAAATACACATACAACACAAACACTCAACCGAAAGGCAAAAAATTAATTTAAAAATATAAAAGAAAATTTTAAAAAAGGAAACAGAAAGAAGGAAGGAATTTCCACCTGGACACTCTTGGTATCCAGCCAACTGTAGGCCGAAGAGTGGGTTAATACCATTCAGCAATACACACTGAAGGTTGAATTATAAACTCCATTTATACTTCACAATGGAACACAAACCCTTGTGACTAAATTTTTTTACTTGAAACTAAAATCCATGATGAGAAGTAGCACAATCTAGAGAAACTTTATGTCTGCTTAAACATTTACACTATGTTCCTGCCTTGAGACAGAGGAAGAAAGAACAATATACTGTAATATATTATTTCAGAGGGGGATTTTGTATAAAATCTATTAATAATCAATAGACCTGTGAAAAGCCAAGAGCAAACATCTTGGTACAACCCCGAACATCTATTATTGTACCTTCACACCATCCTATAGAAAGCGCAAAAAAATATATATACAATAAGGGACAAAGACTCTTTCACAAGGAAATTATGAAGACTGTTATGATTAAGAGCATGTGGGACCTTTCTGGCTAGTAGAGAATTCAGCAGAAGATTTTATTTCAGTTTACTTCGTTTGATTTGAAATTTTTGGGAACCTCCAAAATAAGAAGAGACATATCATATGACACAGAAAGCTGCTGGGGGAATAAGGGCATCAGAATATCCCCTCTCAGTCCTCCTGTTTTCAGGCAGATGGTAACAATTCTCACTTTGCAGACTGTCAGGACTTTTTCTTCACCTAAATGTTTTGCCTATCTTCAACTGCTTCAGACTGAAATTAAGCGTGGGTGGTGCCTTTACTGTATTACTATTGTTCAATGACAGTCTTGTTTCTCAAAGTGACCCCTCTGTTCCTTTATGCTATTTCCTCATGTTTTGCTAAGGATGACAAGGGTTCTGCCCTGCTCAGCCTCCTCTGTTTGTCCCAAAGGAAAACTGGACTACATCTCCACACAGTGGTTGCACAGTCAAGACTATTTAGTTAGCCCCTCCATTTTCCCAATTTAAACTTTTCCCCCAAGTCTCTCATTTTGTATTTGCTTTTAGCCATGGTAGTTCTTCGTAGTTCAACTAAATGTTATATGGTATATTGTCTCTATCTTTTGGCTTTCTATAGTGGCGTTCCCTCTTGGTGGACTATTTGGCGGTAGAGGCTAATGGACTAGCCTCAAACGTCAAAGAGATCTGGGTTTAAACTAAATAAACAATTGGACTCGTGGTCTTGACTGTGGCTCTGATAAGCTGGATGCCTTGTTCATATGAGTAAAACCGCTCTGGAATTGGGCACTAGTAGTAGATTCACAGTCCTGGGCCTGTAAAGGCTTTGGCACATCCGCAAAGAGATAAACAGAGTTGGGATGGGATGGTGCTGCAACAGCCTGATGGCAGGAACACACTCAGTCTTTCACTTAAATTCCTGCCCTTCCCCCAGAGCAAGTCATTTAACTCAATCCTAACTAGCTATCTTACCACAGCTGTGTTCTCACCAGCTGTCAATTCTTCTGGAGATTAGTTTTGGAAGAGTATGCAGGGAGGAGTGAGAACTGTTATGTTGTAAGAAGAATTGGAAGTGGCGTTTCTTACTGTACTCAACTGACTGGCAGTGTTTTTTCTGAGTCAAGGATGCAAGGGCTAAGAATTTGCAATGTGGTTAAATGGAGAGACCATTTTTTTAGCTATATTGAGATTGATTTGCATCCTGAGAGCACCGACACCTCTCCATAAGCGTGCTGCTAAATTGTACGATCACGTTTTAAGACTATCAGAAGTGGACAAAGCCCACGGGACAAATACTTTGCACACAACCCAGATTCTCCATTATCTTACTTTTTGATTCCTTTAATCTTTATTGCCTTCATAACTGGCTGACTTAATTTGACCCTTTATGGAATGTTGCTGTTACTCCATATGCTTTAGATACACATTACAGCTGCACTCTAATTCACACAGGTTTCGTGTAACTTGAGCATATTTTATGTGGAAATATTTTAGTAACTGTATGTTCTGTAAGTAAACCCGTGTTAATACTTGTTAACTACAGAGTTTATGATACCAATAATACTTCCTACAATAAAATGTTTGTTTGTTTTTTAAGAATGTTTATTTGTAAACATATGTATTCACTATATTAATATGAATTTCTTACCTGGCAATAAAACTGATTCTATGTGAATCCAACCTGCTGTCTCGTTCCTAAACTTATATCATTGGGCAATTTTTGAGTATTAACTGAGCTTCTGGAGCCTCTTACTGCAGTGGGGTTCATCTCAGCACAAATACTTGACTCTGCCATTGGTAGTGTGCGAACAAGAGGTTCCTTGGAAAGCAGCTGCATGTTGTATGCGTTACATATGTACAGTGCCCATTACAGACAACGTAACATCATGCACACAGGTCATGCAGGACTTGCAGAGCTCCATGAGCCCCTGTAAGCCTCCAAGCACCACACACAGCTTGCCTCACTTGCTCAATTATTACAGTTATGAGGAAAGAAAAGAAGGTAAGCATGCACAGGGCCACATCCTGCTCCTTATGAACACATGGGAGTTCTGCAATAAGCTTCAGTTACATCCCAGGATTTTAATTACTCAGTAAGAACAGATGAAACACTGGTGTATATCACTTCATAATTTTTATATGTTCATTACAGAAAAACCTGTACATAACATCTGTGTATCGAGTCTGCTGGAACAGAAAGTCCTTTATGGTACCACTAGTAGTACACAAACCTGATAATGAACAGAACCTCAGAAAAGGAGAGTGTTTGGGTAGCTTCTTCTCTTTGCTTTGCTGCAATGACATCAGATGAATTTCAGAAGAAATGAAGAATCAGGATACCTAGTTTAGAATCAACTTAGTGCATGAATTGGTGCAAATTCTTTAGACAATTTATGATTCCTTGGAAGCCATGACACAATATCAGAGGGAAAACATCCATTCAGAAGTGGCTGGAGTTAGCCATTTTAAACAGCAGAAAAGTCTCATTTTCATTCTATGGCTCTATTGGTGCATGAAATAGTCTGTAAAAGCCCCACTTGCAGTTACAGGACCATTTCTCTGCCTCATGCACAACTGCAGAAACCATCCCATTCTGCCAGGGGGCTCAGGAGAGACATATGGGGTGCAGCCCAGCACCAGAAAAATTTTGAGCAGCCCCGCAACCCACAGGAAAGCCCAGGGAATATAAACCTAACCTACTGTAGGCACAGCTTATTGTTACAGCTCTACCACCAACTCGTCTAACTCACCTGTTGTTTCCATCAGCAAATTCCTGACTGGAATCACAGATGGCAAAAAGGACAACCACTTCTCTAGAAGTGCCTTTGCATAGGATTTTTATCTTCCAGATACACGAAAGAAAACCCCTCCAAAATATACCTGCATCTGGTTTTGTGTCTCTGCCTGTTTTTTTCTCTTATGTTAGCCTGAACTTTTTGTCACCACAAGCAAGAACTGCACTGGATCCGCGTAAGCATTTCCTCCATAAGGCTCTTTGATATTAACACAGATGCATGACACTACAAACAAGAAATTAAGATGTTCCATATACAGAGCTGTGGAGTCTAAAAGTGTAAAAGTTATCTGTTTCAGACCCCTTTACCCTGGAAAGATCTGTTCTCATTGCTAAATCTTTTAAGCACGATCCTCTGCTCACACAAACTGAAAACATGGTGACAGGATCACGTTTCACAACATTCCACACTGTACCTACAAAGTGTCTCCAGGACTCAGACTTTAGATTTTAATAAATTGAGGAAAAGATTCATGGTTTGCTTTATTCTTATAGAACAGTTATTGAATTTTGAGTACTAAATAAATAACCCTAGTCCACAAATCCCCTCTGCACACAGCCCTGCCTATTTTATTTAATCCTGGTCTCTATACTTAAATACATGAAGGACTTTTAGTGATAAATACAGTCTTTACAGTAATTATATCACCTCCCTATTTGGATAATTTTATTTTACTAAAACCAGTTATGACAGGAAGCATTATTATATTGGATATCATCTCATCTATCACCCAGCACTGACAATGTGAAAATAGGGTGAGTACCACATTACTAAAAAGTGAGCAGTGTTATTTTTGGTAGTGGGAAAATCATATTATTGTGTCTATTGATTATATATGGCTTCAGATAACTTTTGACATTTATTTCAGCATTAATATAGTACCTATATAGTGGTACAGGTGCCAATGCTAGCTTGGGTGTGAAAGCTGGTTTTGGCCAAAAAAGACTGAATGAAAGTCCTGTTCAAATTATACAGCAACTTGCTCTCTGTATTGTTAATAAAATACCATTACATGATCAGTAAGAAAGAGCTTCCAGGATACATTAAAATTGCAATTTAAAAAAAAATTAAATTAAATATCCTATATATTAGCTCAATAAAATACTCCTAAAGGGATAAAACTATTATTAATGCTGTTGGCTGTATTAAAAATCAGAGAATATTCAGAGAACTGCTGGTAATTAATCCTCTAGAAATGAGACTGGTTTGGGAGAACAAAATCTGAGGTTTTCTGATTGTAGATAAAATTATCCATTCACTAGCAGTTTGGCAGAAGATGTAGCATATAATGGCATTATTCCAAAAGTCACCTGGAAACATGGCACCATCCTGGTCTGCAAGAGGTGCATTACATTTACATTACATTCCTAGCAGGTTCTGTCCATTCTGCCCAGCTGCCGCCCACCCGAAGAGGAGAGATGCACAAGATGATCCTTCGTGCCATATCCTGCAGTTCCACAGGAGAGTGCAGAAGTCTAACCTGACAGTTAAAGATTCAGACTCAAGCTTATCTCTAATATTTGCACACAACACGAGCAGCGTTTTCTCAACAACAGGCTTAATGTCAAGGGGTGACATAAGAAGAGATGAAGAAAGAGACTGTGCAATGTGAATTTGTCACTGGCAGCTTGGGTTATTACTCACAGAGTGCACCTCTTGTAGCACTCATGCTCTGCTCTAGCAAACTGCACAATCAGCCCAGCTGGTTCTCTTGGTATACATTGTGTAGGACCATGTTTAGGAGGGTAATGGCAGATGAGTGTGACTAATGAGGGAAGATAAACTTCAATGTTTTATGCTAAACCACTAAATCTATTCATTTGAAAAATGTGACATAATAGCACATTAATCGGGAAAAAAAAAAAAAAAAAAAAAAAAAAAAAAAAAAAAGAGCCAGCAAATGCTATTACAGCTAAAACCCCAGAGGAAAACTTTCAATATAAACACCAACTACAGCTCTAATATGAAAAGTGGCTGTAAAAAACAATTCTTGGAATTCATGCTTTAGATGTTTCCAGACTTGAATTTGCTCAGTCTGCAAGTAAGATGTGTCCTCATACCTGCCGGCTCAATCAGGAACATGAGTGCTAAAGCAGACTTTTCCTCCCCATCCAGCTGCATTAATGAAAGTCAGGACCAAATTAGGATACTGGTTATATCCTGTATCTGCACAAAAGCTGCTGTCAGACAAATGCAGCTGATTGGACCTAGTAAACACTTCTGCAGAAGATGCACCATGGAGAATTTGACACACCTCACTCAGCTGTACTGGCCCTACCAAGTTAGCAAAATACATTCATCACCAGTGACAAATTACACTTTTTGACACTGGAAGAAATTCAGTCCTGACTCTAGTTCTTCCTATGTTGGAATCTACCAAATTAACAATGCCTGAATAGGCCGAGGGTCCCTGGATAGGCCCTCCTCATCCCAGGATTCCTCCTCTCTCAAGAAAATGGCACTGCTTCAAGAGCAAGGTGTCCTCTTCAGTTTAATTTAATTTTTCACCTTCAGAGTTTAGGGCCCCTTTCTGAGAAGAAGTAGTTACGGATTCAAGCTTACATGAGGCTGAGACAGGTCTAGAATCCCAATCTATCACCACTGCTCTGGTTTCGCTTAAGAAAAGAATGAAATGCTACTTGTAGATAAGTGCACGAAGTAATGTTATAGTAAGTCTGGTCCTTCACAGATGCATGAAGAGGCTCCTTGATACCTGTCTTTCTCTGCAGGCAACTTGAGGGCAATTTTGCATCCCAAAACAAAATCATTTTGCAAAATGCCTTTTCTTTTTTTTTTTTTTTTTAAGTAAAGGTAGAATTCATTTTTTTGTCTATCCAGGGCTTTAACAATACACTCACACTGTTACACCTTGTCTAAGTCAATGCTAGCTTCCTTCACTTAGCAACCTTTAAATTGTAAGAGGCATCACTGCTTCTTGATAGGGGTTGATATTGCGCTAGCAGAGTTCATCTTCTGAACCTGCACACCAAGTGTTGTGGGCATCCCTCACAATAAATAAGGCTAGGAGTACAATAGGCTATCAACAGTGCTGATTTCAAATCGAGAGAGAACGTCAGGCAGCACTGCTGCTCAGTCTGTGGTTCAGCTAAAACCAGAATTAAAAAATGGGAATAATCACAAGCCTTTTCAGGGGTCATTGGCAGGATTATTTTGTCAAGGAAACAAGTCCTACCAAGCAGCAGGTGTGTCAGTGGAGCCACTAACACTCCCTGAGCAGAAACACCTTCTTTTTACTGCACGCAGCTGTTGGCCTCATTTTCACTCTCTGGTATTTGAGCTCACACTAACATTTTGATCACAGTAGTTATTATTTGAGAGAATTTTGCCAATGTTAGTGCATATAATTCCCTGAAGTAATTGGTCCCCAAGGGAAAGAGCACTTTACCTGCTACTTATTATTTCTTTAAGCAACAGAAACATTGCAGAAATATTATAATTGTGCTCTTTTTCTGTGACACAGGTGAAGAGAAAGTAGGTTTTGCTCTGTCCTTACAGGGGTAAGGAGAGAGCTCAAGGGTGACTACTTTTTTCTCTTTTCAGGGCAGTCTTAGACTTCAAGTAGGGATTTTTCATACACACTCTGCAAGGGACAGCACTGACTACCGAGCACCGAGACATCCTGTTGACTCCCTCACATCATCACGCAGTTGAAAGACACAAAGATAGACCGGACTACCGTGGCATCAGTACTGGCTTTGCCACGTGCCATGGTTTGGTGGCTACTTTCCACCACCCATTTGAAGAGGTCAGAACTCTGTGATATTTTCAAACCTCATGTTCTCCAGTGAACTCCTGCAGTCTTCCTGAGCATCTGCTCCCACCCAACACCTCGCTTGGGCTCTCGGTTTCCACACTGATGTAGTAGTCTCAGAAAAAAACCTTCTGTGTACACATGTGTATGCACACACACATTTTACAAGACTTTTCACATCAGTCACTTGACCTCTGGAGCCTGACTCCCTAAAACATTTGTGTTTGCAACACCATAAAACGGTAACACATTTGGAAAATCCACCTAACTGCCTTGCTACATTTTAGGGGCCTTCTATCACTTTCAAAGATGGGATCTATATCCCTAATTTACTTCAGTGCTTTTGAAAATGTAATACTAAAGAATGTGACATTCTAAAGAAGAGACAGTCTAAACTTTAGGGATGAAAAGTGTCCTTTAAGGCTGTAATGTATTTTACCATTACTGCTTGGGGAATGATAATACTAAGAATGATAGAGAGCAACTTGACAGGATCCATTAAGGCACAGACAGCTTGTGTATGCCATTATGTGCAAGACTCTGCACGAGTCAGCCTATGCAGAGCAAACTGTTCTGGATTTTACTAACAGTGATTTATGAGTTTGGTTTTTCTTCTGTTCTAAAAGATGCATTTAAAAAGCACAAGGCTAAGAGTGCTCATAACAAAGGTGTCCTGTTGAACACAGCAAGAGCAGCATTCTGTAGCATGTCTCTAACAGTCAAGGCCCTCATCCTGCACTGCTGAGTTAGGGGCAGGTCTGACAGTGTGCAGAAGACCAAAACCCACAGGCAACACACATTCATTCTTTGATATGCAAATTTTTTTAGGCTCCACTACAAGTGATTTTTTTTTTTTTTTAAATCACACCCCAACTAAACGGCATGGGAAATGAAATGCAGCAGATACACGGCAGGATTGCAGAGATCTCCTGGACTCGGCCACAGTTGAGACTGCAGTTCAAAAAAATAATGGCTGCAACATTGCCTGTTAGCAAAATGCAATTATCCTGCCAGGATCTCATCTATCTGGTGGTTTTGTAACTTTGACACAGCTCATAATGACTAAGGAAGACTCCACTCTCAGGCTGTTGCTTGGCTTCAATGCGTACATCCAAAGTCCTTGTGAAAGACAGCTACTACACCCAACAGGATACTGAAGTCCACATAAAGTCCAAGTACAGGTATAAAAATGATCACTTCCTACAAACAGAGTCAAAATATGTTTAGTTTTGAGTCCCAGTTCCAATTTCCTTGTGATTTGCTGCCTAGCTTCTTAGAAAATCCTACCTTAGGCACTCCTTAGCTTCTTTGACTTTTAGTTAACATTTGGTTGCTCACCTATTAAGATAATTTTCTGTTTCTACACAAAATGAGTGCCGCACTAAATACTAGTATTCCTCATGATGTTACTTCATTGTGTACAATTTATTTTATGATTTTTTTTTTTTAGGGGAGCTATCATTCTCCAAAGACAGTGGTGTTAGATGAGTACTCAGCAGGAAATGTCCCTTTTATCACCTCCCTGATAATGACAGTTCAGTTATCTTTGGGGTTGCACTTCCTTGACAGGTTAGTAATGGAAAAGTCTACTTGTTTAAAAGGCTCCTAGATACACTAGAAAAGCTATTCTGCCCTTTAAATATGTTTCTTTTCATAATAGGAAGAGAATACACATATATTTGCAAAAAGATTGTGTCTGTGTGGAGTCTGAGTAAACAGGCGGAAGACAGAGGATGCTACACTTAAGTAAAGAGATAATATCGAGTCTTTTACCAGCTCAAATCCCATTCTCCGTATCTGTAATATTACAGCCACAACCATCGTATAATAATACTTTCTCATACAAAAGTACTACGGAGGTTGAAGTGTGGCCAATGCATTTAATCAACTTCAGGGAAAGATGAAGTTGACTTTTCAATAATGACTTTCCAATATGTCCTGTTATATTTGTTCACTCTTCGGTAGTGACCTTTTAGGATGGGTCAGAGTTTCAGAAAAAGATAAGATACAAAACTGCATAGCTAGTCTCTGTAAAATATTACAGTAATCAGTAGCCTTGAAACCTCTTTTCTCTTGTCTTATCTGAAAATGGAAGGAATAGGTACTGCACCTCATATACATATATATGAGAAAAGAAGCAGAAAAACACAAGCAAGACAGCACAGTGTACAACACCTCCCGTTAACGCTGCCAGCGTTACAGAACACTAGCCAAAGAGCATATTACCAATGTTAACAGAAACCAAGCTGCATTAATGTTTAAGCAGAGGGCATTGCTTTGTAAAGACATAATGTTATTTTTTTCCTCTCTTCTCTGCCCTGGCTTTGGGGTTTGTTTGAGCGTTTCTGTTTGGCTGGTTGATTTGGGGTTTGTTAATATCAGCATGGCTATATTCCTGTCAAGAGAAAGGTTACAAAACTAACTAAGGCTGCAGTAAGAAAAAAGATACAGAAATTATAGTGCTGCCTGTTAATAACTACAGAAGTTTTACACCATCTGCTAATTTCCCCTTTGTCAGCTGCAGAAGGGAACCACATGAGAGATACCATAATAAACAGAGGTATTTTTTCCCTCTTGGAGATCATAAGTCTCCAGAACCTGTGGCATATATGTTCACTTACACTCAAGCTGTTAATATATACAAGTGAGAAGAGAACCAGTATTTTTATCAATGTGGAATAGCAGCTGAGACAGACAACACAACCTCCGCAGAGGGACATATCCATATGTTATACAATAATGAATGCCAGAAAAATAATACAGTGCTGGGGCTTGTCTTGGAGAACCCTATTCAAAGGCATTTTAACCAGAGGTCAAAAAACCATTGTCTGTAAAGACTCTGCAAAAAGCGACATAGCATGAGATCTTAGGAAAAAAAAAAAAAAAAAGTTTGGAATGTACATGCTCTACACATTAATTCCCAGACCTGCTTCTGTTATCCAGTTAGGACATACACTACCTCCTGTCAAAGCCCTGCTATGCATGTACTGTATTTCTTGATCTCTTCTGTTGCCTAGTAAAGGTTTTTGAATTTGCTGCCAATGCAACCCCTGAAGCACAGATGGGAAAAAGCATCTTATCTCCTAGCATACTATTCCATATCATGTTTTCTACTATTTTCAAGCTGTACAATCTCTCAAGCTGTATGACATGCCTGTTTCCCTTGAGAGACTATTTCACATACACACAGGATCCCAATACCCTTTGTGCATATTCCTGAATATAAGGCTTGAAGCTGTGATAGAGAAAGGAGCCCTCTGCTCTCATCTGTTTTCATCTCCTTCTTCCAGCAACAGGAGGAAGACTTGCCAGAAAGCTGTCTTATAGGTTTCTCATCCAAAACTTCAGACTGAGGTGCTAGCAGGGAAGACACTTCTGGCACTCTGTTGATGAGCACAGAAAGTATCTCCTGGAGCATCCTGATCAGAGGTGTAGATTTCTGTCCTGAATTTACCCAGTGACATTTTAAAAGTCAGCTGCTTATTTCTAATGGTAAGGTCTTCAATCACAAAGATGGCAAGTAGCAATAGATATCATACACTTGATCAAGACTTCTGATTCTGGCGTGTGTCACATTTTCATGAGAAATTTAAGAAATTAGCCTACTGTAAAATATGACCATAATGGAACAACAGAGTTATCAGTAAGACTTTAATAAACCACAAAGAGGAATCAAACAATATTATTCAAAAGTTTACTTTCAAATATCAAAACATATTTGTATTTCACTGCCTAAGTCAGTAAGGAAAAGCAATACATTTACAGATAAATCCCCTCAGCTTAATAAAGGAAAGCAAAATAAGAAGCAAAAGGTGTTCACCATATAATGTGGTGTTACGAAATAAATAGGATGGAGCACTGAAGACTAATGCACAGTATCATATACATGCAGTTATTATATAAGTAAGAATAATAGCATAGACATAAAAGTTTGGGAATAACAGCCCAGACAGCAGATCTGCAAAACGGGTCTGGGAATCACATCACTATACAAACTGACTTTGAGGCAAGAAAAATCACACGAAGTAATCTTCCCTCTCTGCTCAGGGTAATAAAAATCTCAGCTAGACTACTGTACCAAGCCTCCCAGAGAGATAAGGGTCAGCTGGAGAGTATCAGGTTATTATAATCAGTTATTACTTAAACAATCAGTATGAATAAGCAGAGGTGTAGAGAAAACAAACTGTGAAGAAAATAGTGAAAAAAATACAGTTTGTGCTACAGAACAGGCAACTGAAGAGAGATACTGCGTACAGATTATATAATTTGTAATAGTCGCTGAAAAGAGGATAAACCAGTTCATACCTGGTGGAAACAACAGTGAAAGAGTCAGGTCTCTTCTCCCTGGAGAAGGGAAGGCTCACAGGGGACCTCACTGGAGTATTCCAGTACTTAAAGGGCGGCTACAAAGAGGACGGAGGCTCTCCCTTCACAAGGAGCCACATGGAGAAAGCAAGGGGCAGCGGGGTACACGTTGCACCAGGAGGGGTTTCATCTCGATATAAGAAACATTTTTTTTATACTGAGATCAGTTAATGGAACAAACCCCATCACTGGATGGTTTCAAGACACGAAGCTAGATAATCTCATCTAGGCTCCCTTTCCTACTGCAGGCTGGACCAGATGGCCTTCCAAAGTCCCTTTCAACCTGGGATATTCTCTGAGTCTTCAGTTTCTCTGCTTATACCACTTGCAGTGCAGGTAAGGAGAGACATATATAAACATTGATGTTGACACTAGTCCGTTGATGTTTAACAAACACAGAGGTTTTGTTTGGTTTTTTTTTAAGAAGACACCATATAGTCAGTAACTGAAAATAAATCATGTTTTAGATGGCAGCATGGTGCTGCTTGCACTATGTATACTTTAGAAATACAGTCCCTTCACCAAAAATCTTGTATTTGAAGTAGGATTACCTAGCAGATGGAAACTAACACCGAATGAGTTTGAAGGATTTGCTCAATTTACACTACAGCAAAGTCAGTAATTGCACCCAGGATTCTAATTATGTTCAGCCAGGCCTCTCCTCCCAGGACATCACTATGCTCTAAAAGGCTGATGTCCTTCTTAGAGAACCTGGTTTTGAACATTTGTCTCAATGGACTTTAGCATTACCCTTAACAGAAGGCAGCAGAGACTCCAACAAGCAGTTTTAGAGTTCTGCTATTACAGCATTTGTGAGAATAGTGCAAATGTGAAGCCAAGGGGGATCACACATAAAGAGAGGGAATCTAATTTTCATATTGTCTTTAGCTTACTTCACAGGGTAAATGAATGATGCCAGAAATCACACTCACTTCAGAAGTATGAGGAGAAAAAGAGAAGGAAAGACTGAGTGGAAACAGAAGGGGACTTCATCATGTAACAGGGGAATGTTCTGCATGTAGCTTTCCTTAAACTACTTTTTCCATCACAACTTGTCTAGATGGAACTAGTGTAAAATGGTTCCCAACCCCGATATTCAAGTAATAGCAATCACAGAAATTAAAATTTTGCATTGAGTAAAATTTTCCAGTGTTTCAGTACCAATGAATATATTCAGTCATGACTTGGAGGACAGACTACAGAGAACACTTGCAGAAATGAACAATTTTGGACTGCAAGTGCTCGTAAGATGTGACTGGAATTCAGATGGTTTTGATCCAAGCTATTTCAGACCACTGCAGATCAGCAACGGCGTGTGCAGAGTGCTACTAACATGAGGACATGAAAAAAGAGACAAAGTATGAAATGATGAACTAGGAAACTTTTCTGCAAAAAGTACTTTGAGTTCTAATTTCATATAGAAGATAAACAATATAATCCTTCTGCTCATATGGGTAAGGCTTTAACTGAAGCAGCAGAAGTAGGGAGGTGACGGTCCCCCTGTACTCGGCACTGGTGAGCCACACCTTGAGCATTGTGTCCAGGTTTGCGCACCTCAATACAAGAGACATCGAGGGGCTGGAGCGAGGGCAGAGGAGGGCAACGAAGCTGGGGAAGGGCCTGGAGAATAAATCCTGTGAGAGACTGAAGGAGCTGAGACTGTTTAGTTTGAAGAGGAGAAGGCTGAGGGGAGACCTCATCACTCTCTACAGCTCCCTGGAAGGACATCGTAGAGAGGTTGGTGCTGGTCTCTTCTCACAGGTAACTAGTGACAGAACAAGAGGGAACGGCTTTAAACTGCAACAGGGGAGGTTTAGACTGGACATTAGGAAAAATCTTTCACAGAAAGAGTGGTCAGAGAGTGGAATAGGCTGCCCAGGGAGGGGGTGAAGTCCCCATCCCTCGGTGTGTTTAAGGGTCGTTTGGATGAGCTGTTGGGGATATGGTGTAGGGGAGAACTTTGTAGAGTAGGGCTGGTGGTTGGACTCGATGGTCCCAAGAGTCTTTTCCAACCTGAATGATTCTGTGATTCTGTAAAATAGCATCCAGAAATTTATAAATTACTCCAGAAATGAGAAACAGCAACGATCAGATGATTAGAAATTATGAAGAGAGCAAAAGCCAAAATAAAACTTTGTTATTTGGGAGAGTATTTCTTCCTTTTATTCTAGAAAAAGACAGCTATGGAGAGACGTAATTACATCTGTGTAAAGAGTTGCTGAGAAGACGAAAATAATATATCCCACTGAAGACAAAAAAAAAAATCTAGTTGCTGTAAGGACAATTTAGGCAATTATTAGAAGAAAAACCTTTAGAAAGGCATGGAATGACAAGCAGTGAAACGGATTATATACAGAGGCTGTGGAGTTTCCACTGCTAAATGATTTTAAAGAAACACTGAACTGATTCTGTCAAGAATGATTTAGATATTGTTGAACCCTTCTTGAAGAAGAAAGATGGACTAGATAATCTTTGAAAGTCCATTACAACTCTTCTTTTTATTTCAAGGCCCACAGCAAAGGTGGGACAGAAAATCTACTCCCCTAGGAATGAGGTTTTTCCTCACATTTCTTTTATCAGAAATCTATAATTAGTGCCACAAAGGTATCTGAGGTTTCCCCAAAATTCGGTGTTGCTACACTGTAATTGCAAATCAGTGCATAATGTTCTCTGGACAGACTTGTATAGTGGCTAAAAGGGCATCCTGAGGCACAAACTACTTCAGCTGTGTTATTATGTATTTCTAATATCAGCTTCATTAATATTTTTGAGTAGCTCTTCCATTCCATGTCCTTACCTGGCAGTCAGCCACAGCCTCTAAAAGGCCAAAATCCTCATCTCCAATGTAACACCCACACAGATGATGCGATCTCAGAGGTAAGGGAAGAACCTGCCTCTACAAGTCAGCTTACAGCTACAATCTCAATAAATCATGCCTCTGAATTGCATCTGAAAGGGTAGAAGAGAACAAAAGGGAGGTAGAAAGGTTTTGAACCAAGAAGTAAGACTGGGCTTGCAAAAACCAAGGGTTTCATTTCCTGGTCTGAAATGGAATTTCTATGTCATTTAGGATGAATCAGTTCCTTTTTTGTGGTATTAGTTTACTAGAAAAGTGGGGGTAAAAATAACCTATCTGTAATTTGACTGTCAGTTGCCTGGGACAAACAGTCTAGCCCATACTATTTAGGAGACAAAGGAAAGGAATATCTACCGAATTGCTCCCAGTAGATTTCATACACAAACTCTAGTCAGTCCCGGGAAGCACACATAGAGTTAAAGCTCCAAACAGATAAATTCACTAAGAATTTAGGTAATGATGTCACTGCGACCAAAACCTGCCCTTAAGATAAATAAATGGGCTTTCAGTATTCCCTGCAATCATTTGCTGTCCCTTGGCACCCAGATGAAATCACAATGCTTTGTAATTACAGATAAAAGGGATCTGACATGAAGGCTCTCCATACAAGCCAAACATCCTGGAAAGTAAAAAAAAAAAAAAAAAAAAAAAAAAAAAAAAAAAAAAAAAAAAAAAAATTAAAAATATAACAACTTGCTTGCATGCTCATTCTCCAGACTTGAGAATAACCATCAAGACAATTTTCTTATTATTAGCAGCTGTTCAGAAATCAGTACTGGATTCATTAGTTACATCAGTGGGCTTTCCCAGACAAAAAGACAATTATGGAAAGAAGAGGCTTTGAGAATAAATTAGACAGACTGTAACAATGTCACAAACACGAAACTCTACAGCTCTGGTATGTAGAAATTACACCCAAAAAGTCCCACAAAAGATACACTCCAAGCATAACTGAATAACTTCAAGTGTAACCTCCCATTCTTTTGACACCACAGAGGATGGGCACATTTACTGAAACAAATACTCTTCTGAGAAAGATGCAAAAGAAAAAAATGAGGAAACCCAATGCACTGCTCTGTCTGTAATTTAAAACCAGCTCTAAATTATATTTGAGGAAATGTTGCCATCACCCTACAAAGGCCAGGTTAAAAGAAAAGTAGCCTGGAGTCTTTCTCTTCCTATCATCCTAAGCCATGATCGTAATACATATGTGAAAATTCTTAATAATTACCACAGTAAACACTGTTACATGTCATTACATGTCAAACACTGGGACGTGTCACATGTTTAAAACAATTGGTTTGGGGTTTTTTAGTTGTCCACGTGCAACAGCACAGAGCTCGCTGCACTCCGAGGGTAACCCTCTCAGGGTTAATTTTGCAAGTATTTACTTTTTGGGGCTGGTTTTGAGTTCTGTGCTGCTGCCTACGTAAGACCCTTGGTTGCAGCAGAAATTTGTAAAAAGCAGTGAGACTGACAGAAGAGACTTCTTTCCTGTTTTGGAAAACTCCAGTGATCCAAGCTATTGTTATTAACCCACTACAGAGAAAAGCACTATAAAATAAATGTAAGTTAAATTTATATTAACAGTACAGATGCGCGTGTAAAAAGCATAGCCCAAAGTCATACTTATAAAGCATGTCTATATACATTTTTATTGATGAAGTAGAAAAATCTAATTGCAAGTACCTCACAGCTGCAACAGAAAAAGCCCAAGCATGTTAATTCTTTTCACAGTGAGTTCACCATTAGGAAATGAGGAACACTTTAGGAAACTCAAATTAGCAGTAGCTGTGATTATTTTACTTTTATCCCTCAAAGCCTTTTCTAAAGAATTAAAAAATACTGTTTTATAGGATGAACTGTTTCCTCCCAAGTGTTTTATCTTTTAAATGTGAAATACTTTAGCTTAAATAATACAAACTGCAGATGTGATCGCAAACATGCATCTGAAAAAAAAGTAATCATTACCTGGCCTGGAATTTCACGTAAGTTTTGACCATTAATTTTCTATCTGCTGTCAATGTTTTCTTTGATATTGTTTTGCCTTGATATTTGTATGAGAATTATTGTCTTCAGTTTTGTAAACCAGCGTCATGATCTCAACTAGCAGAGTGTTATGAGGTGTGTTAAAAGGGGATTACTAAACAGGACTTTTATTTGTACTGGTGAGGATCCATCTTCCCCTCTGAGCTGGTTTTGGCTGGAATAGCATAGATTTTCTCCATAGTAGGCAGTATGGGGCCATGTTTTGGATTTGTGCTGGAAACAGTGTTGGTAACACCGGGATGTTTTTGTTGCTGCTGAGCAGCACTTACACAGAGTCGAGGCCTTTTCTGCCTCTGAGCCCACCCCAGCAGCGAGGGGCTGGGGGGGCACAAGGGGCTGGGAGGGGACACAGCCGGGACAGCTGACCCCGACTGACCCAAGGGACATCCCAGCCCACGGGGCGTCATGCTCAGCAGATAAAGCTGGGGCAGGAGGAGCAAGGGGGGACGTTCGGAGCGATGGCGTTTGTCTGCCCAAGTCCCCGTGAGGTGTGATGGAGCCCGGCTGTCCTGGGGAGGGCTGAGCCCCTGCCTGCCCGTGGGAAGCGGGGAATGAATCCCTTGTTTGGCTTTGCTTGCACGTGCCACTTTTGCTTTACCTGTCAAACTGTCTTTATCTCGGCCCACGAGTTCTCACATCTATTCTTCTGATTCTCTCCCCCATCTCACTTGGGGGGCGTGAGCAAGCGGCTGTGTGAGGCTTAGTTGCTAGCTGGGGTTAAACCACAACACCTTGACAGACTGTGGGAGAAACTGCTATATATGCTAAAGAAATGCCGTATTTCTTTTTACTTTGTATTTTTATTACCATCTATAGGCAACCATACTCCAGACCTGGCTGAATACAACTGTATATAAAATACAAAAAACACCTCCACATGTTACTCTGACTTAAGGATAGCTCGTTGATCTCGTGACACTACAGAATTGGTCACTTAATGGTTGTAAATGTAAAACAATTATTCAGCTATGATATTTCATAGGGAAAGTGCTGATATTTGCTGAATAACCCTGGCAATCATAATTTAAGGAGTTTATATGCATGAGCTTGGCTCTTGGTGAGAAACAGATTGCTAAAATAAGTATAAATTGGAATTATATTTTAAAAATCATTGTAAATTCGAGACAAACCTGCTAAAACGCTTCACTGCCGATACCAGCAGGATCACTTCAAAGATATTTATTTCAAGAAGAGGCAGTATCATGCCCAAATGTAATCCTTACAGATATTTTCCTACCGACCCCCATAAGGATTAGCCCACACCTGATGACTCCACAAGACATTTAAGCACGTGCCTTATATCTGACAGTTATCTGATAGTTAAGGGCAAAGGCTATGGACTTAAAGCTAAACATGTTCTTAAGCATCTTATGGCCCTGGGCTCTAGCCAAGAAATACCTTTTTGAAACCTGTGGAGTTATTTAAATCAAACAGATAGCATTTGAATGTGCTGGATTACTTAACCCAGTGTAACAAAACGCTGACTACATGCTGAGCTCGGTTCCTGGTAGAGTGTTGTCCCATAGTGACTTCTATAGCAAGTAGCTTGTGTTGCAGTAACTGTTCTAACCTCAACAAAAAGAAGAATTACCTAAAATATTTTATTCTGTGGTCTACCATACTATCTTATGTTGCATTAATTTTATCCATTATTTGCATAAAGTATTAGAGTAATATATAGTAGGAAAACCTAGCTTGCATATTGTTATTTCCATTTCTACATGTATCATTTCCCTTTTCCAGTAGGCACTATCTTCTAAACAAATGAAACTACAAAGTTGTAAGACAACTGCAGACTTATCAATATTGCTAAATATTATTTTTCTCTCTTTTTAAATTTTTTTTTAATAAAATGCCATTCAATAAATATTCTGCAAAGGAAAAAGGGAAAAGGGAGAGCAACCGTATTGACTCCAAAAGGGACAGTTAAGTGAAGAGCCTTTTTTCAAGATGTATCAATAGCTAATTCTAGTTTTCTGAACAACAGTGGTCATTGATAACAAGTGGTGGGTTCTGAAAGGCCTGAGAAACCTAAGATGATCTGGGATCACTTAATAAAGCTTCATAAATTTTCATCATTTTTTGACATATTGTTCCTGTTTCCATATAATTTTTAATTTGTGTGAATTTTTCTTTTTGGTGGTACCTTAACCTAATCAAACCTATTTTCAGATTGGAAGTATCTATCTTTACTACTTTACTGAGGAAAATTATTACTATGGCATTAATCAGAAAAGGGAAGTGCACCATACAATACATTCAAAACAATCAGTCTCTTCATTCTCTGTAAAACTAATGATGGTAAGGGGTGTATCGCTAAAAAAAAAAATAAAAAAAATAACATGTAAGGAAGACACTTTCATTTTAACATGATATTTTTCTTAAATTTCTTTTGTGGCTAGTGAGCTGAAAGAATCTGCATTCTGATCCTGGAGGGAGCTTCCTCAACTGAAATTCATGAAATCATGTTCACTCAGGTCATAAAAGATAATTTTTTATTTTTTTTTTTTGTTCATCCTCTGTAACTAATAATAAAGGTAGGCAGCCTGTTGTAACAGTCCCCTAAGAACTACTTACAGCCATCCTACTAGACTGTGAGCTTTTATACATGAGATTCCTCTTGATTCCAGTATTAGTTCTGTGTTTTTAAAGGATGAAAGGTTGACTTTAATAAAATGTTTTCACTTCCACACATTATCCATAGATGAGTTGTTCATGATTTCCTCTCACCATACTTTATCTTTCTGTAAGTCACTTTATGCAGCTTGCATGCACTCTCCAGCTTTGTAAGCACTAGCAGAACATACATCATTGGATAAAACATCATCTCCAGCTCTAATGGAAGGTTGCAATGAAGACAGATATTTCATAAATGTCTAGAGAGATAGATAGCAAGTCAGAATTAAAAAAAAAAATAAAAAAAAATAGACAGTATCAATCTACATAGCATCATTCCCTGTCAAGAAATGGGCTATCTTAAGTGTGTGTAAACAGCAATATTATTCATGGTTACACCACAGTGTAATTGCTAGCTAGATTTGAATGAGGTTCCCCTGATTATAAATGAAGACACGAAGTAAAGATAAAAGTAGCAGTTGAAGTTAGCAACCTGAAAACTTAAACCAAAAATGATAAGTCAGATACGCCTCCTTTTATTGTGTGTGTGGACAGGAATGACTACTAAACCAATAGATTTATAACACTAGCCAGAGTGAAGAACAATGAAGAAAGAAAACTGTTTCCCATTTACATTCTGCCAATGTGCCTCAGCCTTGACATCCAGCATTATTGTCACTGGAACCCTAAACCTCTTCTAAATACAGTCTTGAAATTACTTGAAACTTTATCAGAAGAACTGGTGATTTTTAGGAAGATAGACGATTGCAGAACCTCCACAAATCTGTATCCCTTTGTGCTGAGAGAAGTGTAATACCTGGGTCACTCGTGCTAAAGACATCAGCCAGGCCTGCCACATCTTCAGCGTGTTGATTATTAACTGAAAATTGTAACAAGGAACAGAAGGGAATTTAATCTGCCATTGTCAGTGTGTTGCCGTGATTTGGAACAAACCCAAGTGAGTAGCAATGTTCAATGTGTAACTCCCTTGTTCTGAAACCAGAACAACAGGATTATGCCTAAACCTTTTCAAAAATTAGCTCCTAAAAATGCAAAAAGACCAATACGTGAGCTGATCCACCTGCATTCCCACATCATACTGGGACACGATCTACCACACTCTCAAGACATGCAGAAACCAGCACAGAAACTGTCGTGAAGCCCTGACAGTAGAAAATCTGGCCTGAGGCAGCTTGAAATGAGAAGTTAACCTCCACTCTGGTAGCCAGTCCAGAGATGATGAGAGACTTCACATGGCAAAAACAAAGGAACATCCCAGAATAGATGTAGCAAACTACTGTCAATGAAAATAAATGGGAAAAAGATACTGGTTGTCTTCTTCCAAAATGAGCATTTCTGTATGGAGCAGACAGCTGGAGTTCGGATTCCTGTAGACAAATCAAGGCTGTCTTCCTCCAGTATGGACAATGTTAATAATAAAAGATGGCAGCAAAGACTAAGCTGAAGGAGCTAGAAAAATTCTACTCCATCCCAAGAAAACTATAGTGGATGTTGCAGTGGCAGACACAGAACAGTGGGTATACTGGCTGTGTCATCAGTCCACGCCACAGCTAAATTTCTGCAGAGACTAGCTGAGCCTGGACACAGTCATTCCTCTACTCTCCCACCTCCTCCACCAGTGAAACAGCTGAATTCAGATTTTAAAAAGGCAGACTGACATTTGCTTTTTGAAATGTGATTACTCTTGATTCAGTATGTTAGAAAATGTATTTAATAATTTTGAAATATTTATGCTGAAGGCATTTAAACTTTAAATTTTCTGAATTTAAAGAAGAAAAATTATTTCAAGGAAAATTTGGATGTTCATTTCTTTGTATAATCAAGACTGATGAAATTTTCTAAAGAAACAAGTTGAAAAAATGATTCTTCAATGTCATTTCCCCATGAATATTTTGTTTTGAAATCTAGGCAACATTTGGCTACGGCTTTTTTTCCTTGATACATGTACAATTGACTACAGCTCCTGACATAACAGTAATAATAGCTGAAACTGTCCCCATGTGTGCGCTTAGTACCTAAACGTGGTACTCATTTAATAGAAGAGTTAAGCAGCTCGTATAGATCTAGCCTTCTTTGGACCTTTTTGAAATACAAGAAAACTTTGAAAAGAATCAAAGGATTCTAAAACCTTTCATTTACAGTAGAATATACCTTGGCTTCAACTTAAAATTTTATTTTTCTACATTTTTAACTCCAGATGTACTTGTTTCCTTGTTTATTCGTGTGGTAAACTGTGGATTCATTCACTGCACACTGTCAGCAGTCAACTGAAATGACATTCTGCATTATTCAAAACTAGACATGACTTCTTTCTGTAATGACAATAAACACTTACTTAGAAGTTTCTCAGATCCTGTTTCACAACTTGTTCAAATATAGTGGGGAGAAAGGAAGTCAAAGATATTTTTATATCAATACTTGCAGGAATTATTCAGTGTACTTCAGACTCTACATGTTACAATTTTGATCACAGCAGATTATTTGCATAGTATCATCTTCCAAAAATATAAAAGCTACTTATAAATACAACTACAATTGGAGTGTAAAAATGTCTAAGATCATGAAAAGAAAAAAAAGGAACTGACGCCAATATTACTGAGCAAAGTCATAATTTGGGGATTTTGATGGTTTCAAAACTTGTTGTGCCTAAAACAAGAAATTTTATGGCAGATGGGATTCCCAAACTTAGTTTTCAAATGCTGAGGTTCATTTTAATTTTATTCACTCAAATTTTAAATCTCGGACAAACATTGTTAAAAAGATTAAATCAAATCAGGCATAAAAATTTCAACAGAAACACCTGTGCCATCCACAGAGTAGTTATGTTTGAATGAATACATCTAGAATAATATCTATTATTAAAGCATTATAGATTGCAAATGTTTAACCAACGTAATCCTGAAGCTAAAGGATGTTTTATTCAGAAGGGAACATGATCTTTCCCTTTCGCAGATCAGGCTGTACAGTGGGTCTTTCCCCAATGTCCAGAAGCTCACAGAGGCGGTCATGCTTTCCTCTTGATTTTACTACAAGTCCCCTTTGACTCTGACATATGGTCATCACCTGGACTGGGAATTATATGAGAACAGATGTAAGTTTAAACTTTAAAGTAAGATGGCCAGAACAAGAGAAACAAGTTTAAGGCTAAAGACGTTACCAGTGCCATTGGTTACTTTCCTTAACCGCACCATTAAAAGCGGAGTCAAGTGGCTCTTAGGAGTGTCCCAATGCAACACTGACATGAATGAAAGGTGAAAGAACAATATCCAAGTCAATGCAATATAAGTTAATTAGCTTCTAAAGAGCTTCAGAATGTCAGATGTTAAACTATTAAGATAAATTTTATCCCCTTCCATTAAAATAATAAAATCTTTAATGTCCTTGTTTCCAAGGATCTGTGATGGGAATGGGAGTTTGGCAGTAGTTCTATAGCTGTCAGCCAAGTCATCAGGCATGGAATGTTACTTTAATAATGGATAAATGGCAACAGATTTAAAGTCAGCAGGTATGTAACCTAGGGACACAGAAGTGTTAATTAAATCAGTAAAGGCAGGCAGAAGCTCAAGAGGAAAAACCTGAACAAGAATTTGGAAAGCACTGATAAGGCTTGATTTTCACTCTGCACAGCTTGTGCCTCCAGCAATTCAGCCCCCAAGATGCAAGAAAGCTGTGAAACGAGCTATCAGAACACTTGTCAATCACTGGACGAGCTGCATCATGGTCAAAAGGTGCTTCTAGGGCCTCCAGGAAAATAATGGAATGAATAGATGATGTAAGATTATCAGTGACTAAGCAACTGCAATTCTGATTATTGCGGCAAAGAGTCTTAAACAGAAGGGGGAGAGTGATAATGGATAAACTAAGGATTATAATTATTACTCCCTTTTCATTTCAAAGACTTTTGTTGTTTCAATTGCATTTGCTAATTTCCATGTTACAGGAGACTTTCTGTATGTATTATGGGGAGAAGGAATACCATCCTGCAAATTGTTAATTGAAGCTAGATCAGGTGGGGCTCTTTTTAATTCTAAATCCGGAGTTTTGAAAGTGACATAGGCAGAGGTACACGTTTATCACTGGAGATGCCTGTTCCTCTTTGAGGAAGATGCAATACATTTGAGAGAAGATGCAATACGTTTGAGAGAAGAATAACAGATTCAGAAGAAATCTGATAGCTCTCATTTATGAAATCATCAGTAAAACAAATCCGGGGAAAGTCTTAACAGTACACAAAGTATGTGGTTTGGGGTTGTTTTATATATATGTATATAAAGTATGTATGCACTTTGTGTGGAAACTACTCGTTTTACGGATGGAAATACAATTAAAAATCCGCCAAACTATCAATTGTCTAGAGTCTTTGTTAACGGTCTAAGCAAGAATGACTAGTATATGTGAATTAACTTCCAACTTTGGTCCAAATAATCTGTACCTTAGCAGTTCAATTTGCAAGCAAATTAAACACATCAGTACTTGTTTTCTGGATATAAATCTGTCACCTTACTATCATGTGAAGAAGTGTTTTCCATCTGGTCCATCAATATGGAGGATTAATGCTGTCAGCTCCTTAGGTCAAGTGAAATTAAATTATGATGATGGTTAAATGGAAGATACATCATTGTTCATGTTCAAATGTGTTCTACAGAGCCAAAAATACTAGCCTGGAGCTGAAGTTTGTGTTTCTATCTCTACGTATTTTTATTATACGAATGTAACACTTTTGAAAAGATCTGGCTTCATATCAACTTTCAGCAGAGCAAGAGCAACACAAAGAAGCTTGTTCCACTCTTTAGAAATCTGGTGGAACAAATAGAATAGGGAATGGAGTACTCTAGTAGTCAAAGAAATATTTGTATTCTAAAAAGAGAGTGTTTTTGAGATTTCACATGTTCGGAACCTGACTGATCATCAGTTTCCTGAAAATCCTTGCATTGTACTCACTGTCTCTCTGTTCTTAATTTACACACGCGTGTAAGCAAGATCAAAATATAACAGTAGAGAAAAAGAGCATTATAAGACAGCAGCTGGAAATGCAATTGTGTTTTCAAAGCATTATTACTTCAGATTTGTTTTATTGCCAGTAATAGGTAAAATATGTATCCAGTTTTCAAAAGAATGGGTCTGCCATTACTAGTATGTGGATCACACCCTAATCTGTATTCTTAGTGAAACGGAAGCTAATCTAGAACTCTAATAAGGAAAGGGGTCCTGTTTCCTCAATTTTTGAAGAGGTAGAATAGGGCCTAACAGGCAGACCAGTGATGGGAAGAGCTACCTCAGAGTGACTATGCAACCACCGCAAAATACCAGAGACAGATGACAGTTCTCCACAAGAAACCTTTTCTTAAATTCTTGCAGCAGTTCAAATAACAGATATACTCCATTCTTTTCTCCATATCTTAATGTGCAGCCAGAAGAGGATTTTTTTTCGGCATGTTACTTTTCTATAAAGCCCTCAAACTGAGGGAGAAATTCTATGCTTCTGTTATTTAATTTATTCATGAAATATTTTGCATTTCATGCTACCTCCCCCCCACCAATAACCCCAAGCAAAATTAGCATAAGAAGTGGTGTTTGAGAAAGGTATTTCAAATTACTTGCACTGCACTGAAAACCTAGCTGAATCATGAAATTCACTTAGTTAGGCTTTGAAGCCGAGAATCTAAAAGAGAATTTTTGTCACCGGTAGAAATCTTCTATTAGGGAAGCGTTTACCTAGAGAAAACTAGATCAAAACAATTCCAAGTGCTAATTATGTTCTGCATATGAAGTTGCTCCACCTTCATAAGCACAAATAATGAACCAACAGATTTTTTAATAAACAACTTCTCTAACAGGAAATTAGAAACGTACATCCCTATTGAAGAGAACATAACAGCAGAGCTCATTTTTAATTCACTGAAAACAATTCAGCAGTTCAGTCAGAATGGAAGGAGGACACATCAGTTACAGGGGACTTGTGCATTTACAGAAAAACTAATCTGCATAGGCATGTTGTAGAGATCTCTCTAGAGTCCAAGTTACAGGAAACGAGATGTGACAGAATGGAAGAACTGCAAATGGAAAAACTTAAAGCATTTGTGAAAAGCTTCAGTAGTCTTGCTGTGGACTAATCAATCACCTGGTAAGTATGTGATCAACACACATGGGAATGGCCAAGGTGTAATAACAGGTAGAGAAACTGGGTGATACAATTTTGCTAGGTCTGCTTCTACAACTGGAAAGCAGCCATTCGTTCTGGTGATGACAGTTATACCCTCTGGCCATCACCACTAATTAAATCGCTATCTTTCCTATTCCATTTTGTCCCCAGATATAGATATGATCAAAGACAAAACAATATAAAGGAGGAACAGGAAACTAGATTTAGGTAATAATTTTAAAAGCAAAGTGAGATAGCCTGAGATATTGATGCAATCCCTTGGAAGACAAAGCATGCTTTTGCCAGGAAGATGGGTGCGACAGCGTGTGAGGCGATGCGTGTGTGATGACAGTGTTGTAACTGAAACCTCACGCCTTTCATAACTCCTAAAATTGCTAGAAAAATGCACAGTGCACATACAAATGGGAATAGTTTATGCATAGTATGTTTATCAGGAATGTATTATCTACGGGTTATTACAAGTTAAAGTACAGCCTGTTTCAAAATTAGGATTAACTGATTCCGTTTCAAATACTCAGAGCAGTTGTCACTTCTCAGAAAAGACAAGCACTCTTTGAAAACCAAATCACACTCACATTACTTATCTAAAACCAAGGTCCAGCCTAACATTTACAGGACTCTGCATGCACAGTAGAAGCTGCATTCCAGTACTCAAACCCTCTCCTGCCCACTGCCATGTATTTCCAGTGATAAACACAAAAGTTAAAAGGAAAGAACAAATTAAAATATAACATGTAAAAATTTATATAACCGTATCTTTGTGGCTCTTAAAAAGATACGACAGACAGGAGCAAGTTTCAGCTGAAATAATCCACCTAACTAAGGTCAATTCCCTTTTTTAAGTGCATCACATTGATCTTCTGAAGTAGCTTGGGGATACTCTCGCATACTCCCCTGTCCACAGAGCAGCTCAGATGCCAGCCACTGCTGGACACCATTTTCGAGAGGGTGCCCTGAAAACCTTGTGTAACTGCAAGAATCTCCAGACTTTCTTTTCTTACACACATGGAACACAGGGTTATGTACAAATGGGGGCCTAACAACAGACAAACTGAAATTAAAGCTATGGCACAAAACCAGCGTGGAAATACCGATACAATTCAAGCAACTTCAGTAGCGACTGGCCCTCAGACACAGGTGTTTTGCCTTTAACATGCAGTGGTGAGTTAAATGTACTAGTTTTAGAAACACAACACAGTGGAAACTCAAACACTATAAATTGTTTCTGCATGTTATCCTTCTGCTATCCGAAATACCCTCATACAGAACACGGCTGCAGGAAAGAACTCAGACAGTACCACCCAAAAAAGACTCAAACCACACCAGCATGGGTGCCTTTCATTTCCATAATGATTAACTAAAACTCCAGGAAGTGCAATAAATGGCTTGAGGATTTTATTTTCCTTCCTCAGTCTAACCGTAAGTCTTCTGTATGGTTTCTGATGACAGACTGCCTTCTAACCCCTCTTAGTCAGGAAAGAGGTTGTACAAGTTACTGTAATAGCAAGATCGCTAGAATACAGCTACGGTACAATAGGGAAATGTAGAAAAAGAACAGACTTAAAGAAAGGTTATGAAAAATACTGACAAGACCGAGGGACAACAAGTAATTGCAACACCCTAGTATGGATCAGCATGTGGTTGTGCCAGTTTTCATATAAAGAGCAACGTAACCATCCTTGTCCCAATCTTTGCACCAACATCCTGTTTCAGAGATTGTTGCGTGTAGAGACAGTTTCAATGTTGCTTTGAACTCAAGGTTTCCTTCTACAGCTACTATCCCTTCTGAGCAGAAAGTATCCATGACTAATACTTGGTTGACCATTTTTAGCAAATCTGTTTCTCCAAAACTAGCATTTCATCAGGAAGGGCCTTTGCCCAAGTTAACACCAATGGAAGGCTGAATTACACAATAATGAAAAAAAAACCAATCCAGCCATGTCACACAGGTCAGTTCCCATTTAATTTTATATTAATTTTTCTCAAAGGTACTTTGGCTTTCACCCCATCATTAATGAGCCTTGCTAGACTGATGGATCAGCAGATCTTTGTGTCAGTGCCCAGCGGGAAGTCTGACCACCATGAAGACAATCAGTCTGCTTCAGCCTCATGGGTGTGATGCAGTACAATTATTGAGGTTAAGGAAAAGGTGGAGTCTTCAAATCCCGAAGCATTTTATAATCTTTTATAGCCTGTAATACATCTTAAGTTTTAATTGCCAAGAACTATCTTGCTGCCTACTTCTTTGTGGAACAGAATGGTGGCCTCCATCCATTCTTACCACATTTTTTTAAAAAAAATAAAATTTTAAAAAAACATGCAAAAGCCCCTCACTGCACAAGCATGCAAAATGAAGAAAATGAATATGAGAAAACAAAGCTTCAAATTAAAAGAGGGGCTGTAGGTCACTAGTGCAACTTAAAAAGGGAAATAAATCATTCAGTACTTATGGAGTAATTGAATTCCAGAGTTTATCATATTGACTAGTAACCTGATGTCCTGGTACACTTTCTTGGGCTTAATCCTGGAGACCAGATATAGCATAACACACTTCTGTGAGCCTAAACAATGGCTACAAGGCACATTCAAATCGCAAATGCCTGCTGCTGTGCTGGGTGTCTAAAAGGAGGGTCCAAAAAATATGAAAAAGCATTCCTTGCACAACAGTCCTCTAGTCTGCAGCTATTTGTTCACTCGTCCTTTTTCCTGGTAGTTCTCTAAGTACTGATGTACTCTCAGAGGAATTTTGCAGCTTAAGACATTACTGCCCCAAACTGTCAACGTCAGCCTTTCCATAGAGGTCACTCGCAACGGTAGCTTAACAGGAGATGCCAACCTGTCAGCTGAGAAAGGTGAGATGTGCACACACATCCTGCTCTGTCAACTCTCGTATGAACATGTTAACCTACGGCACAAAAGATGGTGATATAATGCCAGGAATTGCGGCAGCAACATTCATCAGAAGATGTCTGCATCCTAAATATGAGCCTTATCACAAAAGGGGTTTTAAAGTGTTTTAGCTTCAATACAGCAAGACAGTAAATTTATGAACACTCTGGCCAAAATTTACATGACTTTACATGATGGTACTTGCTTAAGTACCTTGCTGAATTAGGTTTTAAAACTTTACATATTGTATTTCTAAAGCAATTAATGGAAAAAAAAAAAAAAAAGCTAGAACATACCAGCACAAACACCCCTGGCAGACCGCATTATCTGAAACAATCATGTAGTTGACACACGGTTCCCAAAGAGGCATGCCAACTGAACAGAAAAGAAAAAGATAGACACCCTGGTACTTCCAGATATAAAATAATTAGTCTCAGGACAGAAAGCACCACTATCCTGAGAGCTGACTACCTGATAGCTCACGATACGTTTCCTGTATTATACTTTGTGGTGACTATGGCCACAGCAGACACACAGACAACAGGTCTGACCTACTACAGGAGCTCCTGCATTCTGTTTCTTTAAGGGACACATTTAATATATGCCCATATGTCTTCCCTTTTAGCTTCGTAGCTGATAACATAATAAAGTGATTCATAGCATAATAAAGTGATTAATGCTGGGGGATTTCAGATGGCTGGAAAACAGAAGGTTTGTCTACACGCAACTATTAATATCACCCTTCGTTAACTTAGTACACTTCTCCCTGGGACCAAAATAGATACAAAAACAGGACTAAGGAGCGGACTGAAGACTTTCCTGCTGTATTGGCAAAAACTGAGCAGGTGATTGTGGCACTGACACAGGGAGCTATCACATAGCCAATTCTCTCCTGCAAGGGAATACAATCAGTAGGTCCAGGAGTGGCTATACTACCAACAGTTCCTCAGACATCCATTTAATGTTTTTTATTACCCTGCAGTGACAGCAGCAGTAATTAATTCTGAAAAAAATACTGCCTGAGGATCTGTAAAACTATACTGAATTTTCACTGATCCTCAGTATGTGTGTTATGATACACATCTATACAGGTACATATATATCCATATCTTTAGAAATATGTCAATCTGCAATGCAAACTGCAGAAAATGCAGAACTGAAAGATAAATTAAAATGCACCTAAATTTACTTCCATCCTGAAAGAAGCAAAATGTAAACATCTGATTAAAGGATAGATTAACATGTCTAATTCCATGAAAATTAGAGTATAGATAAAAAAGTAAAACTGTGATTAAAAGAATGAAGAGAGAACATTAATAGGATGAATGATACACTAATGCAAAATGGTATGTAAAACTGTAGGCCTGTTTTCAAAATTACTAAATGAGGAAAAAAAGTAGTCTGTTCCTGGGGAATGATTGGTAATAAGCAGTTATAGTTATCATACAAAAATTATTGATCATTTCTAAAACTTGTTAGCTACCTTTTATTATTTTATTATTCCTTCTGTGTTTTACAAAGAGAATGGAGGGAAGTAGAATTTTTTGTAACAAGTACTGCAGAATAGATTGGCAATTAGGTTTTTCTTAGTTCCCTGGATACAGATTAGAACTGCAGCTTTATATTACCCATTTTTCCCTTTTTAGTGAAAGTATCTCAAAGAATTTCCATTTCTAAGTATTAAAGAAAACAGTTTTCAGTTTCAAGTTTCTTCACACAGTTCATACATTTTTTGGCTAAATTTCAATTTCCAGTATGTCAAAATATTTTAATGTTATAGAATAGTTTGGTCAAGAGTTGTCTAAATCAAAGGCAAAATAAAAAATATCAATGATAATGGGTTTTTTTCTCCCTGGTGTAGGAGAAGATGCACCTCCTGGAGAAGAATCATCAGATACAGCCTGAAATAACTAAATCTTTTTATTTTGATTAGTCATGTATAAACTCATTTCACAGGTAACTTTGGTTTGCATTTCACAGAGTTCTAACCCCGTAATTTCTCTCCAATATATGGTACTACTTGCCTTTGAAGTCACTGTCTGCACAATGAGTTGAAGAGTATCAGCTATATTTCATGTACTTACAGGTGCAAGAGATGTCAGAAGATTTATATCCCTTTTCCCCTTTGCAATCCTCTGCTTACTTCAGTTTCGCGTCTGTGCTGATTACTTTCAATCAGGATTTCATTTTTAACTAAAACATAGACATGTAGTCAAGTGAGTCCCACAGTAATTGACCTCTCTGCAGTACAACAAAATTCCTTCTTTGCATCATGTTAGTTTTCTTGCTGCCAAGC
The DNA here is from genome assembly GCF_003259725.1 of Athene cunicularia. Classification (NCBI taxonomy): domain Eukaryota; kingdom Metazoa; phylum Chordata; class Aves; order Strigiformes; family Strigidae; genus Athene; species Athene cunicularia. The sequence goes on along the minus strand of NW_020799118.1, from coordinate 4,766,064 downwards.
AGAGAAAACACATTCTGACCGTTATCTAATTAACCCCATTTAACTCCAGCTAAAAGAGCATACTGCCCACAGAGAAAGGTATAGTCACACCTAATGCTAGAATCTCAGTTTCAGAATCTCTTTTGAGAATCATTAGAAAATATAAAAACATCAAAAGTGTGTGCATGCACACGCAATCTACAGACAGACAGGAGTGAGGGTGGGAAACAAGCTATCATTTCAACCACTGCAGCCAAACCATTGTTCGCTTGCCATGGCCAGAAAGCAGCCCTTATTTTATGTTTTGAAACCTATTTATTTTACAGAGAAATATTACCACTTTACTGTACAAAGTACAAATACAGCGTTTGGTTTCTTTTGAACTTACTGAAGGACTAACTTCTGCTGAAGCTGATTTTTATTATTTACTAATTTGTTCCCAACAGACTTTTCTAGCAATAGAAGTGTACATGGATGACTCAAAGATATTTTAAAGATAAAATACAGGATAATAAAGCTAAAATACCTCATAATTTAGAGGTCATAATTAGACCTCATCAACTACAATTACAGCTTCTATTACTGTATGTGCACTGCTCTCCGCAGGGACTTTATTTAAACACCGATCTCAGAGGTACAACTTCTTCCAACAGACTGTGGACATCACTGGACTTCCAAGCCCAGAAACCAAGTAGATGTTCTTAGGCATAAGACAGTTTTGGGTCAGGTGTCCTAAAAACACACTAACAGTTAACTCCTCAAGAACTGGCTCGAGATCAGATAGAGGCCCTAAGTGAAATGAGTGCGACAACTCGCACATTTGAATGTGCGGACTGACGTAGGTGCAGACCGGTGACTAGTTGCATCTGATGAAGCTCTACAGATGACTACCTCAGCAGAGAAGCATGCAGGATCAAAGCTGTGCCTTCAGGCTAAGACAAATGAGCCCATTTCATGGATGACTTGAATCAAACTTCAGTGCAGAAGTGAATCGTTAACCCATTGTCTCCCTGTGGCACTAGCAGTTGTAAGCCGCCTCTGGTAGACTGTAGGATAATTCAGACTGGAAGGGACCTCAAGGGATTATCTAGTCCAGCTTCCTGCTCAAAGTTTCCTTCTGCTCCTCTTTCTGAACCTTTTATACATATATATAAAACATACAAACACATTTCATTACTGTATGTTGTAAGCAAATCCAGTTTCAGATGGAGATTACATTCAAGGACACTATTTTGCTCTGCGTTAAGGAAAAAGCAGCTCTGCTGCCTCATGAAAAAAAAAAAATAATCTAATACATGCAAAATAATACGGAGCATAAAGCATTAGCTTTATGCTCCATATTAGCTTTTCTGTTAGCAGCAAAAGTGCACATAAGAGTTAACATTAAAAATTAAAACGAAATAAATATGCTCTCTAATGAACTAATATATGTGGGTAAGGTAACATCTGCTACTTTGTTTATAACAAATGTGTCAAACATTAGATATGCCAGCATTCATGCTCATGTTCTCATGAAAGTTGGAGAATTTGTTTTATTCACCCAGCAGAAAATGGAAGATTTTGTGTCATGGCAGAATAACATCAGACCCGAGAGAATAAGGAAAGGTAGAAATTTCTTCTTAAACAAAGAGAAAGCCCTTCTGATAACTGCTGTTAGTTGGTTACTACAGAAAAGTAGTCTTAATTAAAGTGATTTGGGAACAAGGAAAAAATTTAATTTTTAAGAAGTTTTGACCCACTTTCTATCTCTAAACAAAATTCTAAGTAAGGAGTGATTAATAAACTGCACTGCGTCAGGATTAACCCCGGGAACTAATGTGACTCTGCTGCTTCCCTTGCGTTTCACTCCCCTTGGCCAGACAAAACCCTAACAGGAGACCCCCAGGATTTCCTAAGCCAGCCCAGATCTGCTCTCTCAAAGCACATGAGGGATATCCCCTAATCCTTCACAAGCATCATCCACTCCTTTATAGACAGCCTTGGGATTAATGAGTTTCAGTGGATTTTTGGTGCCCACCTTGGATATTAAGCAAGAATATTCTGTGCCAAAGTCTGTTTTTACAGTGGTGAGAACGTAAAGCCTATAACCTGAGAGGTGCCCTTGAAAGGAGTTGCAAATTGATCTAATGCCCAGTTTCTTCTGTAACTATGTAAACTGTTCACAGACATTTATTTGCTGTATGGATAAGAAGTCTTGAAAGTTTATTACGTCTAGATTAAACATTTAAAAAGAAACTAGACCAATTCCTTCATTTTGTTTGTAAAGTTCAACAGTTCCTTTTAACCCAAATTACTTTTAATTTGCCTTCAGTCCACAAACCAGAAGGTTTCTAAATAATAGAAACACAAAACCCTAAGAGCCAATAAAAACTCAAGATTTCCATCCCACTTGTTAGGATTCTTTTAAGATAAATCACGTCTCACAAGATTGCTAATGTGGAGAATTTTTTTTGTCTAAGCTGTTTTCATACTAAGTATTTCAGATGTTTTACCCTGCTAAAACTTTTAAAAACTTTTTTTTTTCTTTTTTAACATTTTTATCTCATTTTGGATAGACAGGAAAACATAACTCACTGGAATAATCTATCGTAACATTACATTTATTTATTACTGAAGCACTTCTCTATGAGGATTAAAATTGCTACGCCTGTCACTGCCTGTAAAAGAACACACAAGATCAATCTCTGGCAATAACATATGGTAATTAACCCATGATAAATAACTACGGTAAACAGAAAAAAAAACAGTGAAAATTGCATTTAAATGCACACCTCTATTGAGCAGGAAAATAAGGAACTTTATACCATGAGATTTTACTTGAGAATTGGAACAGCAGAACTGTCAAAGTTTGGGCACTAAAGTGCTGAACATAATAAGGACAGATAGACGGGTGTTAAAAATAGGGTTTTTAACAAAAGCCCTATTTCTGTAAAGAAATACCAACTTTCTTTACAGTATCTCATAGGGAACCCCTAGCTCTTCTTGAAGTTCTGCAGGGACTTTTATACAGGGACTGAAAATTGGGTGAGAAAAGAATCTTCAGTCTTACCTGCAGAATACACTACTGTAGGAAGATAGTGACAATACGCAATGATCTGTTGCACATCCATTTTGTGGTACACAAGGAACATTTTCCAATCCAGTGGTACTGAATGGCTATGACTAATCGCAGTGAAAGGAAGGTTGCTCCTAGCGTTACCCAGCCCAGTGACACCCGCATTCACATTTTTCAAAGGTCATCCTGATGGTCCTTCCACCGCGCAATAGTATGTTGTGCTTACTGCAGTGTGCCTTGAGAAAGGATCCAAAGTCTCAACTCTGCAGGGAATAGCCCATGGGCAGAATTCCACTTTCACATGGAGAACTCTTAGCATCAGTGTAAAATAGTTTTTGCTTGCACTGTTAGGGAGAAGAAAGTAAAGGACTGAGCCATGATTGTCAATAGCACTATATGACTAACAAATGGCTCTTTGGAGGAGGATGAGGAGGTCACAGATACTAAAAATTACGATTTAAGAAAGTTTCTCACACCAGCTCCGAATATTATCTACATATAATAATAATAATATTATAATATTAAATTTCACATTTGCTGACATTACTAAAATACATGCTTTTCTCTACATCTAACCTGCACATATACCTTCAGGTATGGAAATTAATCTGAAAACATTCTTTCTTGAGTAATGTTTAACTAAATAATTGTAATTTTTCAAGCTCTGTTGTGACACCAGAAAGTATTAAAAATAATTCAGTGAATAAATTGTTTTCATTTTACATACTATGTACATTATTATTGATTACTATAAGATATAAAAGTGGTTAAAATTGCATTAGACTTTTTTTCCTCATACTTCCCCTGTATCTTGCTTGTAGTAGTAAAGTCTACCAACTTTTCTTCCTTTTTACTTCAAGCCATCCAACAGTCCAATAGTACGTAACTGTTCCTCCCACCCATCCTGCTACTTTGACATGAAGTACCCTGTGAGTTGTTTATACACTTATGTACACATACATTCCTATTTTAAGAGCTTTTCATCACTTGCTGTTTCTGAGTATTTTGAGATATGAACATATCTTTCATTTTAAATACCTGGACTTGGTGGGTCTGGTTGATTCTGGTTTTTGTTTGTGCTCACTGAAGCTTCCTGTGGAATCCTCAAGAATCATCACTGACTTAAAACTGTTTGAATGTAAATACGGTTTTATTAGACAAGCAGTATGAGTTCTGAATGCTTTCACATATTCTTCAAGTCTAACTATTCCCCCCTTCCCTTTGTGATAATTCCATTTATGGATAAGATTACGAGATACATTTTTCCAGTTAAAATTTGTCTCTTACCTGTCACACATGAAGCCCCGACCCACTGATACAGATAGTAAAGCTCCTATTGATTTATTTTGTGTAGGCTTCCATCATCTATACGTAATTCACCCAGCCTTAGTAATTAATACCCAAATCTCTTTAACAGTCCAAATATCACGTCTTCTAATCTCCAAATATCTAATGAAAATGCAAACAGCATGAATTTAAAAAAAAAATAAATAAATAGCATATTGACTATGAGAGAAAAGCTATGATGGTAACAATTTATCACATCTCCAGGAATCTTATTGTAATTTGTGCTGATGCCTATAGTAATTTAACATCAAATTGTGTCCAAATAAACTAGTCTAGAAAGTTTGTTACAAAATAAGAAGTTGTAGGCAGTACTTTCCTTAGAAGAAAAACAAATTTAAACACAAATAGCACTGGATTTGTGCTTTTCATATTAAAATAACCCAGCCTAAGGGGAAGAAAAAGGCAACATAACTACAGCTCTAGTTACCCCTTTTCTTCCTGTGCTGCCAAAGGCAGAGAGACCAAAATGCTCTTGTCTTTGTTGCTGAAGTAGATCAGAGCTGCTTGGGACTCTGACCACTACCTTCTAAGATCAGTGTACAGGAGTTAAGGGGATGATGCTCGATTTCCCAACTATCGGAGTAATTTGATGAGTCTTCCGAGATGCAGGTGGAATGGCTGTCTAGCTGTCACCTTCCCTCTACTTCTGCACAACAAAATGGAAATTCATTTCTAAAATATTTTTCAGCACTACAGATCACATACAGATGGAACTTTGTTCACAAACTCATTTCATATGAGAAATACAAAACGTGTCTCATGCATCCTACATGCAAACACTGCATTAACACCGAGGAAAGCTATCAGAAAGTTACTCAGAAGTTTAAATGAAATAGTTTAAAATGAGATATTTAAAAGTTAAAATGAAATTGTGCTGCTGTGGATCAACTATAAACTGTATTTTGAAAGTACTAGATCAGAATGAACTAAAAGATAATTGCATACAATAAAAATAAGACAAAAACCAGCATTTTATAGTTATATGTTATAGATTTAGAAATTGTTCATTAATTCTCCCCCAAAACCTGTAAAGAAGCATATATCAATGGGAAAATTGTAGGCGGGATAGACTACAGCTTCAAAACAATTATCTAACCATGAATGTTGGCAGAGACAATCATGATTCTTATAAAACCATTTAAAAAGGCAGTCTAAGCTCTGATTCAGGAATATGTTCTGATATTCCGGATATCATTTCACAGGTAATAAATACCTAAATGAGGATGCCTTCCTCAATACTTCTTTGCATTTTCACTTAAATATCTTAGAATAAGACTAACACATGTTTTATGTGAATGTCTTCATCAATCCAATAGACTCAAGTGATCTGCAGCTGGTTAGTCATATAGCAAAAACAGAAATTTGCTGTCTTATGTCAGAGCTTCTGTGTTAAAATAATTTTTAGACTCCCTTCATTGATCATTTGAAAAGATGAAAAATACCAAATCTCTGTGGTGAGTGTCCAAGTTCCTTTCTAGTTAATTATTTCACAAAATCTGCAGGGCACAGAGGGACGAAGGCCAGTCAGGTTGATACTGGAATGAATGATCTTTGAAGAACAGCTCTCGGGATACTTCCAAATAATCCGACACAGATTGGAATGTAGTGAGGAATTCATTTGTTTAAGAGGTACTGCCTCAAAGACCACAGATGAAATCTGTTATTATAATCAGATTCAACACAGACACTAAAGTTTACTCCATCAACACGACGCTTATGAAATGTTAGGTAAAAACATAGGAAAAAATATGCGAAGCAGCACATCGCAGACTCAACTGGCAGTCAAGTCTGGCAGAAGTCTATCACCTAGTGACAGCTTCCTTTTCTCTCAGTTGTTAGGATGATATAGAGAAATGAGTGAGACAAGTCCTAGGCTGTAGGAAGAAAATGGATCCCAAGAGAAAAATAATCAGCAAGTTGAAGTATTTTGATATAATGATCTAAAAGTAACAAACATTTTAAATGTTTTCAGATTGTTTGAGCCAACTATATTCATATCTGACACATTCAGACCCAAACTTGAGTCAGTATGCACTCAGTATTAGAGAAGGAGAATATTTACTGGAAGTGTCAAGGAAATGACTGAAATTTAACTCCTACCTCTAAATCACCCACTGCCAGATCAGAAGGAGATTTGTCTGGTGTATAAGAAACATAATTGCAACCTTCTTCTTTGAGTTTGGTGTTTATTTCCCTAAAACACAACTGTCATGTGCTTGGGACATCTTAGTCACTGTGTATTTGTGAACACTGCATATGTCAAAAGAAAATATCACTGGTAGGAATACCATAGCCAGCATATGAATATCTTTACTTTGAGATAACATACACAGTGGGAAATGGTAACTGAACTAGTGGGAATCAGAACTGTGTAAAAAAGCAAGGAACAAATCATTCTTTTCTATGATTTCTATTGTCTAGAAAAAAAAAAACACCACCAAACAACTCATATCTTCCTTCTTTCTAGATTAATTTCTCTTTTGTTTCCTTCCACTTGCTGATGCAGCTGGAAAAACTACATAAAACAGTGGCCTAACACCTTCAATGTAACGGGTTTGCCAAGGTAAGGAAACCATAAGCAAAAAACTGTCTGAACAGTTACCAGGTAATATCTTACAATAAGAGATGTCCTTACAAGACATCTAGTGGCTTTTATAAAACAGACATGCAGCTGCACAGTGTGGGCCCTGTTAAGACTCTTTAATGATGTTTAGGTGAGCTACATGGAGCTCGCAAGCCAGTTTTTAATTTATTTTCAATATGAGAACGGTGAAACAAGCCACCAAGGGGAAGAGATTACATAGAACATGGTGGTTTTACTGTTTAATTCATTAATTCCTTTTAAGAAAAGACATATCACTGTTTAAGAATGTTCTGTTCTTAGTCTTATAAGGACTGTATCTACTGAACTAGCATATATGCCTGTAAAATAGAAACGTAACCTTCCCGCAGGTGTAAAAACCTGTAAAAGGTTTCCATGGGATGCTTGAGGTTCAGATCATCTCTCAAAACAATTTACATGAAGAGTTTTGGAAAATATGATCTCAAAAGAACTTTCCCGCTTGGGAAATGGAAAACCATCTTTTGCAAAATAAAATTAGGTAGGACCATTGTGAGATAACAGGCAGAGAGTCTTCCAAAGCTCAGTTATTAATCACTGTCTTGAGCAAATCCTTGCTCAGAACCAATATCCACCTCCATTTCATTACTCACAGGCACACTGTGAGAACACAATGGTTCTGTAAAATACCCCAATTTTTTTCCACGGAAGGTACAGTATTCAAGTAGCACTCACACTGTCTTTTCTTACTGACACTGAATAGCATTTGAATGCAAGCCGCAGGTATTTCTAACAGCAAAGGGACCAACTGAAAGGCTTAATTACAAAATGTTTCCTCAATCTTTACAATTATATCCATATAACTTTAAAAAATAAAGGCTTGGTTTAATTCTACTTAATAAGGGTCAGGATATTTGATGAAGTGAGGCTCATAGGCCAGATCAGCATCCTTCAGAGGGTGAAAATGTGCCATCGCCTTCCCCCCTCACTAGCTCTGAGGACCCCATAGGTCTTCCCACAAGAAAAATCGAGACTCTTTCTTCTTTTAAAAGAATCAAGAATGGCTGGCAAACAAGCGAGGTATTTCTAGTTTCCTGTTCATATATATGGTTGAACCCAAGTCACAGTTGAAAAACACGCGCTTGTAAGAATGGATTGATGCTCAAAAACACGTATTTCCAGTTTATAGTTAATTCTGAGTGAGAATTCAGTATACTGCAAATTATTTCAGTAGTACCTGTTCATACCCACAAGTGCCCTAGCTCCAATGCTCCAGGTATGGAACAAGATGCCATAGTTGAAGAATTAAGTAATAATTTGGGTTTGAGTCCCTTGAAATAACACTTGTCAAAGCGTTCAAGTTGTTTTTACAATAATTTACCACGTTTCTCACTTAAATCATCTTCTCTTGGTGTTTCCTAATAAAGACAGACATTGAAGTGACATTGGCGAGACCTTCGCAAAGTTCCCTCAAGCAAGAAACACATGAACAGAGAAATCAGTTTAGTGTATGGACAAATTCCTGAAGACTCCCTGTGGAAGCTTGCATCATAGACCTAATTCCATTTTTCTTCCCTTCAACTCGCCAGATAAACGTCCCACAAATGCTAGAATACAATCAGGGGGAGAAGGGGGAAAGACAGAAAGAAAGGAGGAAAGAAAGGCAGACAGACAGAGTTACCACTGTGATGATAATGCAGATGCAATTAGTCTCTGCCTAACATATAAAATAGGTAAGGGAAGGAGGCAAGGTTCAGGCAGACATTACTGGAAGTAATTTAAAATTTACTATGTTATATAAAATCAGAAAACCTGTCTGATTAAAACAAAGCACTCTATCAAAGAGAAATCTATATTATAGTATAAATTCAAAACCCCAAATGTTTTGTGATATTAATCCCCATATCTCTGAAAACAGAGTTCTCTGCATTTCTTGAAGATATAATTAATTCACAGATCTTTCTTTTAAATCTAAAACTGAAGTGTAAATTCAGTGCAGTGCCAATGAAGGAATCAAAAATTTCTATTTTTTTATACTTCATTATCTTGATCTCTTAGTTTTGCCCTGAAACGTTGCCAAAAATTATTCAGCCTTGTTAAGAGAATTCCATTCACCCTCTAAATTATGATAAAATTCATTAGCAAGCTTTGCATTTGGTATGAACACAAAAACTTTACTTTTTTTTTTTTTTTTTCCTCTGAGTGCATAAAAACACTTTCAGTCAGCTCAGAGCAAGTTCATTCACGCTTTGTTTGATCTGACCTTTGTCTGTAAAGATAGTACATGAACTATTTAAATTTAGCTGATGGGATTTTAGAAAGCATTTGGGCCTTTGTACTGCCCAAATATTGCACCCCACAAAAGTTTTCAGTCAAACTGCCATCACAGCACTTAGAAAAGCTAACTACTTTAAGTGTGTGAATTTGAGGGACATCAGTTAAATTGCATAAAACTATGTAGATGGCTTAACTCAGAAATTAAAGAGCTTGTTTCATGTATCTTAATTCACCTTCACTGTAATTTAGACCAAATTAAGGCCCATTTAATTATGACTAAGGTTGCCTATACAGAGATTAAGCATTGTTTAAGATGCTAAAAATAATTCAGTCCCTGCACAGACATTCTTGGAGGACATGCTTACATAATATATTCTCCTCAGTGGCAAAACCACTGTAAGGAATGGCCATGCCCCTCTGACATCTTTTGTCCAAGCCAGCTGCCCTTGTCCCCCACACTGCAGTTCGATCACAGACATGGTTTTGAAATGATCCAAACTGAAAATAACTTTCCAAAGCAAAGTTCCTGCCAAAAGCAACATACGACACCACCTCAGATAGAGAGCCAGAAAAGCTAGGCTGGCCATTCATTGCATTTCCTTCTCTGTACTGACGGACTTTTGTTATGTTTCATTTCTCCCCACTTTTACGCATGCTGGCACTTTGTTCCCTTCAATAACTGCAGAACACTTAGTACATCTGCAACTTTATTTAAAATAGTAAAAACACAGGAAATGTTAAGGAGCTTTCTCAGATTTGGGATTTGATCATAGTATCTCTTCTGGTGGCAGTTTCTCATGTGACACAATACAGCAGTTTAGACTGAATATTAGGAAAAATTTCTTCTCCAAAAGGGTTGTCAAGCATTGGAGCGGGCTGCCCAGGGAAGGGGTGGTGTCACCATCCCATGAGGTATTGAAAAGACTGCAGATGTGGTGCTTAGGGACACGGTTTAGTGGTGGGCTTGGCAGTGCCAGGTTAACAGTTGGACTCAATGATCTTAAAGGTCTTTTCCAACCTAAACCATTCTGTGACTCTGAGAACAGCAAATGCTATCCTATTAGACTCATCTGTGTTTAACCACAACCATACCACAAGCTGCTGTTCTAACCATTTAAGCCATTTTTAGTGCATGTGAGCACTGGAAAAAACATCCAGATAGTCTAGAAATATATTGAAGTGTCTGAACAAAATCACCTGTGGTTGCTGTTAGCATTACAATTCTTCAGTGCATCCAAATCCACACAGCTGAGGACCATTTTACATATAAAGTACTCATAACATTATAACATGTAACTGCCAAAGATGCTTCAAAGGGCTGTTAGAGTCCATTTTTGTTTGAACTGCTGTGCCTGCTAAAGTACATGCAAATTTCATTGCAGTTGTATTTGATTTTAGCTCACGGCTTCTCACAGAGAACAAAATATATAAAAAATGTCATGCTTGCCAGATTAAGGGTTCCTGACTAGAGCTAAAAGAGCTGACTCAAATACAGATGGGAAATACAAAAGCTAAGCTTTGATTTCTGTTGGAATAGGTACAAGAACTTATCTACATTCATAGTAACCTCTTCAGTTTCATCTCACAATATATTCTAATATGCAGGAGGATTCTATAATCTGCCTCATTGTGTTTTCATGTTTGAAATTCGATTCACAGCCATGAGATCACGCAGGTAACTCAAAAGGCTGGTACTTCTGGTCCATGTGGGATAAACTTCAGGCATTCACGTGTTTTATATATTGCTAGCGTTGCCTTTGCCTCCAAGCTGAAAAGATGTATTTCATACAAAACATGGATGCGAAGGCAACGCTAGCAATATATAAAACACGTGAATGCCTGAAGTTTATCCCACACGTTTTTAGACAACCAGAGTAGACACGAAAGTACTTTATCAGAAGTTACAAGTTTCGATCAAGACTGGTGTTTTTAGGTTTAAATAAATACCAAGGCTGTTTCTCAAATTCTGCCCATCTACGCAGAGGCACATAAGTTGTTTATAGGCTGAACCTGAGTGATCTGGCTTTAAACAGGGAGTTGGAATGACCTCCAGAAGCCCTTTGCAACCTATAGTGCTCTGCAATTCTACAAATAGCCATGACTATGGCAGTATGTAATTCTAAATCAGAAGTGACACCTCTCCAAGAGGAATGGCTCCGAAATCAGGATCATTCTATTAATACCAGTTCAAAACTTCAGGTGAAATACCACTGCTGAATCTCTACCTGTAACTGATCGTGCCTTTTTTTCCCTAATTGATTCTGCCACATTCAACTGTGACACAGGGGGATGGATCTGGTGATCCAGGAGGCCTTTTTGTTTGACTATGCAAAGGAAGCCTTGTGACTTGTCACAGTTAAAACTGTCAGATATAGAGTCCACAAATACAAAGATTTACAAATGGAAAGAAAAAGCACCCAGTATTATGATGTTGAGTTTCTCCTTGTGCATGCTTAACATCAAAGGGTGAAACAGTATGTGTAGAACATCACCACAATAAAAAATCCTTAGTATTTACTGTATCAAAGTCACCATGATGTTGCATTTATACTCCTTTACTTGTAGTTTTTACAACAAAGTGGCTATTAAATTTGCCACCCTATTTGCTTCTCATGGAGAAGGAATTATTAATCAAGCCCCTTTAGCTAGGGGATTTAGTCCTCAGCAAATATATTAAGATGTATATACCGAGCTGTGCTGAGAGTGAAAAAAAAAAAAAAAAAAAAGCCAGCTTGTCTAGTCTTAGTTTAGATACAGACACTTTTCTTGAAGAAGGTGCACTGCATCATTCTTTTGGATTTTTGGTTTGTTTGGTGGGGGGTTTCGGGGGGGATGGGGGGGTTTTGTTTTCTTTTTTTGCTTTTGCAGGCATTGTCACATATATCTCTAAAGCTCACACCTTTCAGATAACTTAACAGTGTTTCCCTTTTCATTAAAACTTTTCTTTTATGGGAAAATATATCTAAGGAAAAATAGACAAGAAAAAGTTTGAGGTTTTGACATCTGCCTATACTGGTTCTTTACAAAGTACTGTATTCAGCAATGTTCAGGGAAGAAGTCTGGCTACCTTTAACTTTTAACTAAGCAGGGTTTTCCAAAGCCTTTTACTATCTTTCATTCCTACCTCTGCCCAACTTTCTCCTGAGTAAGATGGAGAGTGTACAAAACAGATTTGCTGTAAAGCAGTAACATCTAACAGAGGAAAACCACCACCTTACGCCAGCACAGCTCTTTCAGTACTAAAAGTCTGATTTATGGTCTTAGTAGAGAGCAATTTCAGGTAGAGGATTCCCTTGCTGCTGGAAAATCTAAAGCCATGATTTCAAGCCTACTGTGTGGTACTTTGCTTTTGTTGTGAAAATAGCTGTAAGGTTTACAGTGGGTTTTGGTGAAATCAGATCTTAAACTAGTAGGGAACTATAACCTCACACGGCATTAACGGCATCTTCTTCAGTTGGAAAACATGGGTCTGGTTGGAACTCTTATTTGTTTTACGGCAAAATAAATCAATGACCTTAATACTATTGTAAACAAATTAGGCCAGATACAAACAGCTTGCATTGTTTAAGACAGGGTGCATTAAACAGATCATCATTATAACATTTTTACAATAATCTATATCCTGGGTAATGTTCTTGTATGATTAACTGCTCTTCTACAACAAGTCCCCCCATACATAGTTTTTGTCATATATGGGTCAGACCCTGGTGTCATTTACAGAAAAATAACTTAGTTTAAAACAAATAATACTTGGAGCTATTGAAATAATTCTCCATCTATTCAAGCAAGGACAGAGTCCACACCACCTGGCTATTAGTAGTTTACTTATTGCTCCTCCTGAGATAATCTTTGAGATTTCTGCATTCCAACAGTGGAAGCACCAGAAGTATTTTACAATAAACATTACCTTACTATCCAACTAAAATCACTAATAGTGCCCTCTATATACTTAATGTTAAATAAGCAGCATAGGAAACATTAGATGGCTTCAAGTTTTCTAGGGTTTCTCCAATTATGTTAGTGTTATACTTCAGTCAAATTGAATTTGATGATCTGTTTCCTAATCAGAAATCCAGCCATCTTTATGACAAAATAACAACAAGGAGAATACAAAATAATTCAATTCGAAGAGAAAGTCAGTTCAGTTGAATTTTGAAATCTATTTTATGTACTTTTCAAATGAGCTCTGTTGCAAGGAGCGATGTGCCGGTTTCTCCTGCTTGTCCCTCATTTCTGTCAGCCATCATAGCGAAATCAGTAAAAGATCAAATTTTAATCGCATGGAAATTAAGGTCAGAAAGAGGCATACAAAAGAAGCCACTCCTTCATGCAAATATGGAAGCTTTTTATTTGTTGGGTTACCATGCCGTTTGAAAAAGCTTATCACTTGCTCACAGAAAAAGTCATAATTTGCATGAAAGAAGAATCTCAGCATGCAGTGTTGATAGCAAGGTTCCACAGCTGATCTCTGCTGCAAAGCCTGCCACAGGAGACCAGGATAAAATTTTATTTTGGCTGAGAGCTGGATAACTGCAAACCTGAACATCCTCTTATTTTATAAGAGCACACAATTCCTTAACATCAAGGTTCAGCAAATAACAGGAGATTTTGCTGCCCTCCTTGTACTGTAACCCTTCGAGGGCAACGAGTTTTCATCAGAGAAATGCTGCATTCCACGAGTGTGAGATTTCCTGTGTGGCTGCAATATGCTTCAATTACCACTACTAGATATCTAGAATAATTTCACTGCAGTATAAAGTGGGTACAACCCTTTGTGCTGTTGTGTATGGCTGCATAAGAGGCAGTGAAAAAGGTCTGTTTCTCTCCCACTGTTTGACGTTAAGGTTAAAGTAATTATAATTCAATGAAATAAAAATAAATTCCAATCACAATACATAAATAATAAAGCCTACTTGTTGGAAAGCAGAAACGGCAAATATCACACACCATGCTGAGAAAGTTTCTCATTTAGATATGCTGACTTCTAGTGACTTGTCATGCTCAGGAAGGAGAAGTTTTCAGGAAGTTTATAGATCCATGCAGATGATAGTTGGTTTTGTCACTCAAGGCTACCCCTCAAATCAAACTTTACTTTTTACCTGACTAGGAAATAAGAACAGACAAAACAATTGTATATAAATGATAATCCAAAACCCCAGCATGTTACTGAGTGAACTTAATTATAAAAGTAGGTTTCTTTCAGTCACAGGTTTCTGCTTCTATCCCAAATAATCAGATTCAGAGATTAAGACAGCTAGAAAATGCAGCTTCAATCCTCAGTGTCCAAACACCAACACTGACATCATCCAAAAGACACATCAAAAGACACTGCCCTCTCCACCTGCAGAAATGACTACAGCACAATGCAGGGTGTTTGCCAGTGTAGCCATCATGAAATTGGCAGAGAGGTGGCAGATCCTGACATTTTAAATGAGATGAAAACAGAGAATGAGACTAATGAAGAGGTGGAATGTGGGCAATAAAAATGTACCCACATCACATATGCCAAGTAAACAGAATGCCTGGTACCTCAAGCTTGGGTCCTGAGAATGAGAAAACCACATAAAATTAGCTGGTGTGTGCACTGCAATAGACAGTCCTAAGCTAGCAGCCAATTTCTTGGGACAAACAAAGGTTACTGACTGATAAACCTAATTTTAAACAGAAGAAAACCTTTCTGGAATAGAACTAGATAAGCATGTGCACAAGAAGACATGCAATATACTCGATACTACTCTATGTCTTCTTACTTCAGATCAGTACCCAGGTCACAGCACAGTCTGAGCAAGTGAAACATCCCCAAGGTAATTCAGGGCATCCCTGACTTGGGAATTGGAGACTGCTTAAGCTCAATCGCCTCAAAAGAAAACATAGGAGCAAGACCCGAGGGTGAAAAACCAAACCAACCAACCCACAGCTACACCAAGCAGCAGTGCCGCACCTTCCCCCCAACCCACAGCAAAAGTGTTACGCGTGAGTTCAGTCCTCTTCGAAATCAAGTCAAAAATGACAGGAAAGTGCAGCTGTATCAACGCTTTGGAGAACGTAGCATGCCTTACTCAATAACAGATGGCAAATCCCAGCTCAGACTGTGCTGTTACTCTGTGTGGGGACAAGCAGGAAGCACAGCCAGGGGTTTGTGGAGTGTAAGAATATTCACAGGAGATGGACTTGGAGAGGCTGTATTGAAACACTCACGTGCCCAGGCACTGAAGGGCAGTAGGCACAAGTTCCCTTTCCCTGTACTTCTCTACAAGACCACACGCTACACTTTCCTCCTTCATTTGCACACCTTTCCATCTCAAGGAATAGCTTCTTTTTGTTGCCTCTGAGGTAGTAAATCTCTCTGAAGTAGGGACTGCCCACTTGTTATGCTGACAAACACCACTGCTGCGTCCAGTCAAAGCCTCCAGGTGCTACCCACACTACAAATAACTAAAAAAATTTGAGAACAGTTCCTTCCCTGATGACAGACAGTTATCAGTTTGTGTTGCCAGGATAGTTCGGTGCTCTCCAATACCTCTTAGGAATAAACAAAGGTTTTAAGCCTTTTTGATTCTTCCTTTATAAGATAGATATGGGAAGGAGGGGGGGAGATATAAAAGATGGAAAAGCAACAGGAGATTAAAAGGTCTCCGGGAGTCTCCTTTCTCACCCCAAGCCTGTGTAAAGCCCCAGCCAACACTGGGCCCGTCACAGCCTGTCTACCTCCAAGAGAATGTATCCCCTTATTAAACTGATGGAGACTTTGGTCTTTCAGAGCACACTCAGCCAACGCTCCCCTTCCCTTAAAAGTGCAGTATTTTCCCCCACTCTAACCAGTAGGTAAACTCAGGTTGTTTGAAGATGTCTGATTTTTGTCCACACCCAAAAACCTCTTGTCTTCCTCAGCAGCCAATAACAACAACGATTGGTCAGAAGTTCTCCTTATATCAGAGTTCTGTTTACAGAATTTAGATAAATTTTTAAAACAGAAAACAAGTGGTTCAGTTTGTTGGGTTTTTTATTTTGCAGTTGCTTCTGGTTCATCTGGCCCAATAAGAAGTTTTCAACTTCAGAAATGCACTGGAACTTCACAGCATACAACTTCTGGCAAAATAACGTGTTATAACCTCTTGGAAACAGGAATTCTGAATTCACCTATTGCAGGGGTTTGAGGGCTGGTTTTCTTTGCTTCTTAAACTTGCATGCACACGCAAACTCCCAGGAAAGTCACCATATTACTACTGAGGATTACTTTCTTTTACTCTTTACCCTAAGAGAATTAGCAAACTGCTTTCACATAGCGAGTTCCTATAATGCAGGATAGTTTTCTTTGCTGACCTGATTACGTAAAATATGAACAAAAGGGGGGTTATTGCATAACAACATCAACAACATCAAGCATTACCTCCAAAGTTACATAGTTCTTACCGATGAATTTTAGCACTCTACTAATTTCACCCATTTCTCTGCAACACATAAAATTCTTAAATACGAATTCATTCAGATAATCTAAAGTGTCTTCTATACAGAAGTCTTCATTTGAAAACTATTATTTATGAGGTGTCAAGTGAACAGTATTACAGCTGTAAGAGACTATTCGGTAGAGACATGGGACACATTAAATTTTAAGAAACTGACATGCCTTGTTAATTAGAAATGCCAACATTTGACATTTTTATTCCCAAGAAAATTGATTTATTATAGATCCATTTAATTTGGGGGAAAAAGCTGATGCTAGGAATTCTGATTCACAGTCCACAAAGGTAGATTTCCAACCACAGTGCTGTACAGTTTCAGAGCATCTTATGTCGAGCAAAAAAATGAAATGCACAGGGCCCTGTATATCTAAAACTGAGTAAGCACAACTGTGTAAAAAACCTGATTTTCATCCACTTTCCAATTCCTCATTTCCCACCTGGGACTGTGCAAAGCACTTTTTAAGCAGTCCTTCTTGTAGCTAGAAGAAAACTAATGATTTTACCCCTCAGTAGACAGAGCTATGCCAGTGACTGGCAGTTGGGGTTTTTTGGTTTTGTTTTTGTCAAAATAAAAATGATGAGGTAATAATACAAACAGAATATACACATTACTGATTTTCAAGATTATTTTTATACCTCACAGTTTTATCTAAGTAAGGCTATTGATGCACAGTGAACAGATTCCCTTCTACAGCTGTGTAATAACATCATAAAGCACTGATCAGACAGAATTAGGAGGGTTTTTTTTTTTTTCCAGAGTCTTAGTATTTCTCTGCACCAGGGTACTTAAAACACTGGAGCAAACTGCTTTAAACATCAGTGTAAAAAAACTGGAAAACCCCACTGATTGCAACCATGCTACAAATTTCTTTTCCTTAACCCAAACTTCTAAGTTTCATATGTGACCAACTTAGAGCCAACAAATTGATCATAGCAGTCCATAAATTCACACAACCACATAATGGAGATGATAGGGATTCACATGTCAACATGAAGTTAAAGTGAAGAGGAGAGGGTGAGGTATACATAACTTGCCACTGACCCAAGAACCCCCACCAGGACTAAGAGGGTAATGCATGATATTCAGGGCAGTATTTGGAGAGTTTCAGGCCAAAGCCCATCGGCAGTGATCCTTTCAGTCTGAGGAAAACAAGAGCTGGCTTATTCATGTGACTTTGTAATAGTTTATATGAAACTTCATGTTATTTTTCAATGTGCAACAGCAAGTATGTGTGTTTGAGCTCCTTTGTTATTTATGTGGAACATGAATGCTTCTGCAAAACAAACACAGTAAAACCTGCACGTAATGGGCACCAAAGGGACTTCTACTTTTCAGCTCTTTGTAGAGATGGTTGAATAAAGCAGGGTAATTAGATTCCAACACTCAGACAGCTGAGATATACTGACTGTGAGAAGTAGTGCTGCCCCAAGTGAAGAAAGAAACATAAATAGCTCTGGCTCAAGGGGTACCTCGGACATATTGACGGTCTTCATGAGGTATCAGTATGCCAAATTCCCCCTGTGCAGGATGAACAGGCAAATCTTCTGCTGGGGTGGGGTTAGTGTGCAAAGAGAGTAATGGAGAGGCCATCTAAAGCATCTGGAGCATACAAGAAGAGAAGGTTCTAGGGAAAGATACAGTAAGAAAGACAGAAGAAAAAATAAAAATAGGGCAATAAAAAAAGGAGACAATGAAGAAATTGAGTTAGAAGAATCTTCCAGAATTAGAAGAAAACAACCAGTCTACAGACTTCTCTTACACCTCCTTTAAATCCAAATGATTGCAGATTACCCTATAAAGAACTGTTGCACTATGGCTATGTCTACACTGTAGGTTTCACCTCTGTCCCTACAACTGTTTTTGCACAGATTACATACAATCCATGAATTTATTCTGCTGGTGCTTGCTGTCATTTGAGTACGGGAGTCTTTAAATGTCCTTCTGTATTTAGAAGGAACATTTTCCACGGTTTCCTGAGGGGGGAAATAATCCTTGGGCATTTGGCACAAAGAATGCTGCAATTTATCCACAGAGACACAGGTGAGAATAGACCAAGTGACAGCCCACCAACACAGGAGGGAATCTGTTGACTCCACATATGGCCCAGTTGTGCAGCAGACTTACCTTTAGCTGCATCACCATGGTTATTGCTCAACAGTTCATTTTAGAAGAGGTGCAGAGAAATGTTACAAAAATAAAGATTTGTGAGAATCTTCCTAGACACCACCAGTAAATATCAAAAACCTGAAGATAAGTGGAAGATGAAGGCAAAGAACAAAAGGCATAGCTTGTCTTTTTCCCTACTGATGTTCTGAGATGCCATTTCAAAAGGGTTTACCTCAAAGCATCCAGACACATGCTAGAGGCTGGGCATAATTATTTAGACTCACTGACTCACAGATGTTACCTTTAACTGGTTTGTCAGTTGTCATGCACCATCTGACAATCGTGCTGAAGAGACAAATTACAAGCAAGACTGCACGTGTACTTTCTAACTACGGTGCTGTGTATTGCACCAAAGTGACTGTCAAAGGCAGAAAGCTACAGAGCAGCTCTTCAGGTAGATTTTTACACTCGTAGGACATGAAACAGGAATACCACACACTCATCGATGAGACACTGGCCTTTTGCTTTATGTACCAGGGTTTAAGATCAGAGACCTGTGGAGCTACTGTTCTTAAACTAAGGTGTCAAGGGTACAAAGCATTCAGAACAGTCACCTACATTTTGCTGTCAGACTATGAGGTCATATCAAAGATGCTTTTACACGAGTCTGTCCTTAAAAGTTAATTAATCTAATCTTAACAGTGTGGATATTTCAAGTCATAATGTGTTTATAAAGTTGTAGATGTCACTAATCTAAAAAGAGTTTGCAGACACTGTGGAGAGACTGAATTAAAATTGTTTTGAAATGTTAATTGGGGAACCATATCATTCCATGTGACAAAAACAGTCTAGACTGACAGACTGGAAAAATCTCTTGTTTTGCGGCAAAAATATCGACGCCCTAGTAGCTGCTAAATTAAGCCCACCTCTGCAGGTATTTGTTCTGCCCCACTAGCCGGAGGTAAAACAGGGAGTCAGAGCGATGCTTTCTAGGCAGCAATGAACGGTATCTCAGATCTGAATTTAGTAAATACAGAATAGTTTACTAATTTTTTTTTTTTTTTTTTACAGTTGATGTAAATTTCTATAGTGACAATCATCAAGCTTCTTAGGAAGCCCAGCAATGAACATCACTGCTTGTGAACAGCAAGGAGACTTGAATACTGCAATATTCTTGGTTCCACGTAGTCACCTTGACTATTATAAAACAGCACACTATGGACATTTACACAGCTATGTTCAGCCATGTTTTCTAAGCCACTTCAAAGAATTTCAGAACAAATACTTTAAATAAAGCAACAAGGAAAATCCTACATATACAAGTTACATTACAATCAAGACCTATCTTGCTACTACCATTATTTAGACCTGAAATGACAATTCTTAGTAGAATTTAAATGAAGTTTTAAAGTACAAACATCTAATCCTAATATAGTTTCTTGCTTTTCACATATTTCTTGAAAGAACCTCCTGCAACATTCATAACCATTTATTTAACACTGCAGCTATGCCTAGTCACTAATATTAAGGGAAGTAAACAGAAGAACTCATCTCCACTAATTCCTATAAGGAAAAGAAAGTCAAATTAAAAAAAAAAAAAAAAATAAAAAAAAAAAAAAAAAAAAAGCCTGGCATTTCAAGCACATTGGGCCCTAACAGATGCTAAGAACTATAAAGTAATTACAGATGTTTAGATTATCTTAAAAAAATAACGGCTAAAATATTTCCAACTTAAATTAAGACACCAAATCATTGAAAGCAAATGTTTTGCTCAGGAAATATGTTAAATGTCTCTCCTTGAAAACAGGGCTTGAAGGTGACATAAAGGAGCGTAATTGTTCAGCTAAAAGAGTGCCTAAGTGGGGTTTTTTTTGTTTAAAAAACAGAACTCGGTTTCTAAAAGTGTGGCTGAGATAGACATACCAAATTATCACAGCTAATTCTTTTACAAGCTTTATGCTAATTGAATCAAACTTGATTTCCTTTTTATTTGACTAGATTTTAACTTTTCCTGGGCCAAACCAGGAAACAATTCTAAAAGCTGCATTTTGTCAGAGTGGTCCATAATGCCTGGGATTTACAATTGCAGGGAGGGAACACGCAAGTTAGTATCTCACAGAGGATTCCCATTATATGTTTTCTGTTCATGATGTTAAAACAAACCCAGACAAAACCCAATGACATTACCAGACTTCATAGTAAACTCAGGAAAACTGAGCTTCAAAATTATGGGTTTAAAAGCAGTCATATCAAACGCGCAAACAAAACAAAAACATGGGAAGTCTTGGCAAACACACCAGATTACATCTGTGAAATACTACAGACACTTCAGAGTATGCAGACCACATAGATCCTAACCCTAGTGAGCAATGCAGCACCTGAACAGGTACAATAGATAACAGTTCTGAGCAAGAAGAGCTCAGCAGAGAGTCTGAAGTTTATTCAAAGACCGGGATTCTACTGAGAAAGCAGATTTATTAAGGGTAACAGCAGAATACCAGCTCTGGGGTTGACCATCAATGTTGGATAGCAAGAGCTATGAAGGAAATCTGAAACTACCACCCTCTGCAATAAATTTGGTGAGTGATACAATACAGAATAAAAACCTAAAGAATCCAAAGACATAATGGGTCAGCAAAATATCAAACTGTCACTGAAGATATGTCAGAAATGGGTGTCTTTTTCCAAAGGTTACCCTAGAACACTTTGTCATCCTATATTTTCAAATTAACTCCTAAAACACAGCTCCTTCTTTGGACAATCCCAGATTAAAACAGGGTCCATTCTATTTCAGATCGCTTTCTATCCCCAATTTTTTTCTTTCTAACATTTAATCAAAGCGTGAATGTGGCCTGATGTAGAACTGTCAAGAAGGAAAACAGAATTTGTAGCCTCAGCTTTAAATTTAGTTTAATTTATATTAAAAGTTCCCAGTCACCAGTGATTTTGCCTGCTTTGCCCCAGGAGGTATTTACTGAAAGGGAAAAAGCCTTTCTGATGGCAGCTGTGACAATAAAGTATTGGTATGCGCTAGAGAAGCGGCACGACAGCCAAAACATATGCGAGCAGCTGATTTCCCCCTGCCTCCCATTGGTATCTGGCTATTCCTGCTGCAGAGCTTAAACCAGGCTACAACGGTGCCAAGCTTTAACTACAGATGACTTCTTTTCCAATATATTTTTCAATGTCATTTCCAGACATATTTTACATTTTTATTGCAAATTCAATTCCCAAAGGAGCTCGAGCACTTTGCAAACTATGTGAAGGACTGCACCTCAACAGATTGTTAACTTTCGTAGTAAGAGGCAAGTAAATACTTATCAGCAGGTGGCAACAGTTACAGCAAAGGTAATTTGGGACTAGAACCTATCAGAAGAAGTCTTCAATATATATAACTTCATTAAAACTAATTCAGTACTACCAGGATATGAGTCATGGATTTTATGGTGCCATACTTCAGCACCTCTTGACAGACATTTTGTACCTGCACTGAAGTTTCACACTATGAGTTATTAAGTTTAACATGTTAAACACATACAAGACCACACATCTTGCCTGATCTCGATTAGAGATAGCTTACACTGTCATAACTTTGACATATAAGCATAACAGGTGCATAAACATAGAGTGATTTAAGAAGGTCAAGCTTGTGGTAAGTTTACCATGTTTGAATACAATTATATTTTTAAGATGTACTTAATATACCTATAAGTCTTCTCTATGTCATATATATGAGGACAGATCTTGCCCCAGCTTTCAGTGGACACCAACTCCAAGTAAGAATATCAACCTGCTAACTGAAACATGATTGCTCTTTTAATAGGAGCTTTGGCCTTTTTCTGCAGTGAGATATTCAATATTCGATGCCAGAAACCATGCTGTTTCCAACTTACAGATATTATTAACAGTTGAATCATCACAAGGTATCTTTGGATGGGTATATAAAGACTGCATGAAAATTCACAAGCTGTTTTCAAATTTAAGCAACAAGAAAAGTCCTTGCAAAATAACAAAGTTAAACAAGCAGATTCTTCTAATTACCTGCTTTTAAAATTAAAAAAAAAAAAAAATCACAAACTCTCATCTCAGCTCAAGGGAAATTAAAATTATTTTACATGGAAATTAATTTTGTATTGTTCTGCTTTGCTCCCAATGTCACTGCCTTCTTACGGGTTTCTTTGTGTAAGAATCTTCCAGTCATGGGAACTAGAAGTGCAAAAGTAAATAAATTGAACATTTTTTAATTGAAGGTAATGAATTCGTATTATATTCTGATAATGTAATTTAAAAATTGAAGGATAGTCGAAATATGTCATATCATATTAAATCTAAATGCAAAAGCTACCCTTCTGCTTTCTAAATGCGGAATGATTCCATGCTAAAAGTTTACATTCCATCAAAAGAAAAAAGCTGACACGAGATCTTAGTTACCAACGGATAGAGGGAACAGTGACTTAGAGATTTACAGATTAATCAAGATTAAGAAATGTAATTTGGATTATAGAATATCTTTGGGGTTTTCATGAAAAAGAACATAAGGACCATATGGACAGTCAGTGTCAGATTAACATCTAGGTATGACTGGATCACTGAATACTCCTGCACCTTTCAATACTGTTTCATCACACTATGCCCAAGAGGTACCTTCCAAATAATTCCTATTAGAGAATGAATCAACTGAGCAGAAAGACATTCCGAAACTCCTGTCAGTAGAAGTCTGTGATTAAAGCTGGCACATGGCTTTTAATGTTTTTTGAAAAATAGTTAGGTCAGATTTTCAATTAGCATAGATTAAGTAAAGATTTACAGGTTTCAAAGGCTTTCTAACAGTTTAACAACTGTTTCAACTCTTCAACGAAGCATTCTTTGATAACAGATGTTAGTCTCCTTTGTTTCTAAAATCAAAGGCAAGGAAGAATACCTTCCAAAACAGTCCTGGTTTATAATTTTGTCTTAAGAGAGAGGGGGGAAGGAAAAAAAAAAAACAACACACAAACCAAAAAAAACCCCACCCAAACACAACCAACCTTCAGTAAAAAGCAAAAGCAATAACACCACCACCTCCTTTTCCTATTCACAGGAGCTAATTACATTTACTTAAAAAAAAAAATAAAAAATTCAGAAATAACTTTCAGTAAAATGCAAATAGTGGCAGAGGGAGATAAATAAAAACCCAATAGAATTGCTTGGTGTGGTTTTGCAATCACAGCTTTAAGAAGCAGAGCTGAAAAAAGAATTAAAAGTTGCTTTCCAATAACACAGAAATATTACAACTAGCCAGTCAACAGAAGCAGAAAGTAACTAGAAAAGAGTGACAGAATCAGCTTTTAGTGACATAGTGATAAAAAGGAGATAAAAAAGCAGCAGAAAATACTGATGCAAACAAGTATTTGTAAACACCAGATAAAGAACAGCTGAAGGCAATAACTCAGGCTATAACATGGCTGATAAAGCAGCCTTGCAACATTCTAATCACCTACAGTCCCCGGACTCCTTTTTTTTTTGTGAGGAGTAAATAACTCATTGTTCTGATAGAGCAGTAAATTTCATGCATAATTTTGAACTGCTGAAATAAGATGCATCCCTTAGGAAAGCAGACAGTTTCCAAGTAACTGAGAAATGGACACTGGAAATGGAATTACAGTGCAATTTGGATAGAACAAGTCCCATATGGAGAGATTCCTGCAGAGCAGGACATCTTTATTATCAGACTCCTCTTGGTGCTCAGAAGCAGCACTGCTTCTACTGTGCGACTCTGCACTGGTAATGTCTGATCATTTCACCTCATCTATACAGGAAGAAGGGATGTAGCATAACAAAAGAAAGGATGTGCAGGCTTCATAAAAGTCTCCCACAGCCATCTGTGGATGCACATAAACTTCAGCAGAGGATCGCCTGAAGGTATTTGAGCATCTTACAATTTCCCTAAAGAGAAGGCAAGTCTCACACAGGTGTTACATGTAACTGGGCTCCCACCCATACACTTTGCCAAAATAAGCCCCTCAAAACCCACCTAAAGGGCACATAGATCTAGCTAATAATAACATGGCCGAGACCCAGAATGAAATGTCACTTCAATACTATTAAAACTGTCTCTAAGCATTTGTCTTCATTCTGTTTAAGTGATCCTGAAGTATAGAGAAATATCTGGATGGACCTTGGGCAAATAATAAATTCAACAACAGTGGATTCTCAGAATGCAAATGGATGACATAAACGTGTTGGAAACAAATTAGACACAATAAAATAATTGAGCATTAGTCTTTGTGTAATTAATTTGCTTCTAACTGACATTAATTGTACCTTTCCTCTCAGATTTCTGTGACGCTACTCTCAATCACGTAGTTTCTAATTCGCCTGAAGCCTTGTGAGGAAGCAGCATGTGCAATAACACAGGGCCGTTGCTTCCCAGAGCTCCCTGCTGTTACATTCTAAATGACTCCTCTTTGCACAGGCTCATCACTCTTTTCTACACGTCTGTATTGGAAGTAAAGCCTCTACATTTGCTAAAGGCTTTTGTCATCTACATACTGTACACAACAGACGAAAGCTAGCATCAGGAAAGAACCAGGATTCATAGCTTTAGGAAGGCACTCTAGTTTTTCCTATACATAAAAATATCCCTGAATACTCCCATTAACAATACCAAAAAATAAAGTATGAGTTTCCTCTATGAGCATTCAGCTCTAAAATTGTCCCAGATCCTGACAAACAGCATGCAATTAAACAAACAAGACTGGAACAGCAATCAGACTTTTAAACCTCTCTGGAGGTTTAGATCTCCACACGTGTTGATAGAACTATTCCCCCTTTCATAAAAGAAATACGTAAGTCAATGGAAACAGTTATTTGGCTTTTTTTTTTTTTTTTTTAAGGTTTATATGACTAATATTTTTCTGTGTGCATCTGACAAAAGTGCATCAAACGTTACATATGGCAGAAGATTAAGTTTTACCAGCTAGAGCTATGTGATATTTTGATCACCCCAAAACTCTTTCCAATTTGAAAAATCATTCTCACCCTTATGAATTGAGCCTTTTGCTTCCTTAGCTGCAATTAATTCTAAGAGAAGTGAAGCAAAACACAATTAGGTGACACTAAGTAAATTTCAGGGACTCATTAAGCTGTCATTTCATACGAATTTTGGTTCTTGACTGTACCTAGCAAAACTGTGGAAAAAAAAAAAACAACCACCACCCATCCGGGTATGTATGCAAGTTTTAAGCCTTATTAAGCATCAATCACTTATTAGAAGTCCTGAAACGCAGAGCAGAATTTCCTCATCTCGAATCATGACTGACAGAAAGATTTGGACACGGTGTCTACTGTTGTTCTACAAGGAAGAAAATATTGTTTCATAGTGTGTTGTATGTGATTAAGTGTTCTTTGTTACTTTGCATATTTTTCTGCAAGATTCCTGCCAATTTACTGTGGAAGCGAGCCGCCTGCAGAAATTGCAAATGGGAAAAGAGCTGTAACCTAGGAAGTTTTCCACAGTGGTACTTGTTAGGGTCTGACTGAAAAGTTAGTTGAGACAACTCACAATATCTCTGAAATTCCAAAGCCAAAACTGAAAATTTGGCAGGTATCAAATCGTAACCTGCTGAGCTTCACCCTGCATGTTTTCAAGTACAAATGTTCCCCTGTGCACGGGCAGAAACCTGGCCCACTTGCACATTTTTTGGAAACTACAATTCACAAACATTTTCATTGGGTACCCACCATTCAGTATGAGTAATATTACCAAAACTGAGAAAATTAACAAATATTAAGTGCTAGATGATTAATTAGTCTTGTATCTGCAAAATATACAGTTTCATTTCGATATCTCACCTTCATGGCTTTAAAGACACATGGAGCAAATTAAGCCATGCATCACTCGTTTGGTTAGCAAGCTACTTCACTGGATGCACACGTTTTTTCATCCAGTTTTAGAACATGCAGGTAGGCCATAGCAGTGTTGTTTTCCTACTGATCTAATCCTCATGGGCTTATTTCTAAAGACAGTCTCTTAACTGAGTTGGCATCTTTTGTACAGCAATGTTTAGAGAGTATCGAAAGCAAAACAGTAAAGGGACTTGAAGTAGTGGCTTGAAATCCCAGAGAAAGTTTTAATAAGGTTGACAGAGGGACAGAATCTCTTTCTCTCTGCCATCTGGTATAGCTGGGGGGAAAATCCAAAACCAAGATATGAAGTATTAAACTCCTTTTGAAGTCATAACACAGTTGCATACAAGACTGTATTCTTCTCTGATTTCACATGAGTGTTTGTGTGGGGTTTCTCCTCACTGTGGAGTGCAGGTCACCCCCACCCTTGTAATGACAAAGTTAATTTTCATCTCTTTTACACCTTCAGTTACTTGCAAAGTTTACAACCATACTAAACTTGCCCCAAGTACTAGGCCAGCAACATTAAAATGTTAATTTATTATAAAAAACAGTAACCGAAAAAATAAACTTCTGACAGTCATTCTTATCACCTGTGCTTCACAGACATTTGTTAAAAAAAAAAAAAAAAAAAACAAATTTTATCATAAGGATAGATCTGAGAAGAAGGAACTATGATTAATGAGTTTCTACAAAATGCTTGAATGTTTTCGGAGGCATAGGCCTGAATCACTTAAGCATTTAATTCCTATTGATTTTAATGGAACTCAGGCACCTCTATTCCTTCATGCATCTGAGACTCGCATTCTTAAGGCCTTTCAATCACAGTGAAAAAATGTACCCTATCACCTGCTAAATAAGTTCACTTGAGGTTGTATTTATGTCAGCTTTCATATGGGCAATGCTAGCAAAGAGAACAGCAATGATTTTCATGTAGCTTGGGGCTTGAAACAAGCTCTCACTTATACAGGAGTAAATTCAGGGTAATTCCATTTACTTCATTTGATTGGATCTGGCCTCTTGCCTCTGACACTGCCTGTGGTAAAAAAAAACCCTGTGCTGTAACATTTTTTTCCCCTCCAAAATAAGATTGCATTTTAAGGAGAATGCTTACTAAGAGGAATGTCAAGTTTTTTCACCACTTCAGAGATTGCTAGCCTCTCTATACAGTTATTTAAGCACAAGCAACCAAAATTATTTTTTGTAAAACCAGACAAGGAAACTCATACACAGACATAACACTTGCTAAAAAATACCTTCCCCCTTACACACACAATTACTTTTTCCTCCCTGCCCCCCAAAAAAAGAGAATGGAATTCTAAACAGACAAGATGCCTGTAGTTATGAGGTCACCACGTAAACTATATTGACAAGGGCAGAAAGATCCATGCTAAGGATTAGTACTTCAGTAGTTAAGAGATAAAGATAAGTCAGATACCTAAACATATTTCTGGCACAGTAAATTATTTTTACTCTTTTGTTTGCTCTGATGCAACTATTCCCAGCAGTAGCCTGCATGGCAAGAGCAGGTATACAGCTGCTACTGTGCCAGGTGACATATCGCTGAAAAGGAGATTCAGTTCTAAGCACTTGCAGAACACCTTCCATCACTCCCTTAAGCAGAGTTTCAAGTTTGCCATATCTTTGCATCACTACTCTTGAAAATTTTGGCTTCGCTAATTAAATATACAAATATTCCATAATAACTTAACAGTTCCCTGTGATAATTATTCTTTCCACTGAAAATTATGGCAACTGGAATCCTCTGCACCGCAGCACATACTGTGTACGCCAAGAAAGAAATCAAAGTGTGTCATCACTGTTGATAGAAGGATAAATATAGTTGAAGTCAGATTAATATTTCCAAGATTACTCATTTCTACTTCAAAAGAGAAGCAAAGATCATGTGCAAAATGACAGCTACCCATCTGGGACTAGAAAAGTCACCATATGGATGTCTTTCTGCTAATTATAGATAAATTTTTGAAATAAGGGATTTAAAAGTAGGGATCTATCAGTTCAAAAATATACTTCCTCTCCTCCCTTAGTCAGGGCTTTGGTGCTGGCTAATCAATTAAG
This sequence comes from Athene cunicularia, assembly GCF_003259725.1. NCBI lineage: Eukaryota > Metazoa > Chordata > Aves > Strigiformes > Strigidae > Athene > Athene cunicularia. The sequence goes on along the minus strand of NW_020799118.1, from coordinate 4,737,310 downwards.
CAGATCATTGGATCACACAGATTTGCTTTACCTTTAAGAAGGCAATTTTCTCCTACTTCATGTACTATGCAGTCACATTTGTAGATTAATTAAAGAAAATGTGCTACAATGATTCCTTCTTTTTTTCAGATCAGAGGAACATCTATAACCTTTTAGCCCAATGGCCAACATATCAGAGGCCATGAGGCTGCCTTATATTACTGTTTCATGTACAATATCTCTACTTGAACTACAGCATATACTCCTGAAAACCATCCCAAGTGGATTAAGAGATGCTTCAATAACATATGTACCACCCAAGGTAAGTTCTTCCAAGAACAGTTACTTCACTTAAGTATATATGCCTAACATTGTGCAAGTTGATTTCTCTTCCACTATAAGATACTTTTCTGGTTGTATTTTGTCTGCTGAACTGACTGATTAATTCTCTATCAAATTACTGAATTGGTTGCATTTATAGACCAATCACATTGTTCTTCAGCCTTTGCTTTGATACACGAATAGAATGGACTTCTTGACCTTGGGAGATAATTTCTGTACTTTAAGTCAGAAAAAATAAGCTTCTCCAAACCCTGCAGCTTTTGGCCTCCTTCTAGAACCACAAACACTAGATGATACTCCAATAGTAATTATATTACTGCCAAATGCAAAGGCTGCGCAGTCTCTTCATGCCTGCTTAGCATTTTATAGCATTTATACATGGATTGTTTTAGCCTTTTCGCCACTACAGTAGAAATTAACTTCAGCACATAAAGAAAACTGCATGCCTAATCAACAGGAAGAAAGAGGATTTTCCAGATGACCATTGAGAGCACTCATACTATGGTCATGGTCTCTGAAAAAGCCTCTTTTTTCTCCTCTCTGTTGAGTACGCTAAAGGTTAGGCAGGGCAAGTATATTGAATGTGACCCCTCTCTCCCTTTGGACTAGGGGTGGGGAAGGGTGTGCAGAAGAGTTAAATAGAATTAAGCTGAGTCCTGACCCACAGCTGTGCTTTTCACTCCTCTCCAGAGTATCTTCAGCTGTATTTCATTCACACAAACCCAGTATGAGTTCTGATTGACACACAAGTCAACACTTTTTTTCCCTCCTGACTTGGTAGAGTCTCCTGTTCTGTCCATCACTGAACCAAGCACCTATCTCTGTTATGCACAGAATTAGTCCCTGAGCCTGCCCCAGACACACCTGAGTATCTATTTCCTGAAGATCACTAACAAACATTTTTGACATCTAGTGTTTTCAGCAGCTGGTGAGCAAGGGCCTATATTCCAGTTTCTCCCATTACCTTCCCTCACAGCCCAAGGGGAAAAAAAAGTTAAAAGATAACCACAAGAAATAAATTCCTTTACTTACCTGACTTTTAATACAGGTGGCAATGATCTAGCATAATGACTGTCTACTGAGTAATATAATTCTCAATTTGAGCATTAGTTAAGTAATTCTTTATCCTAGATATGATTCTTATCCCACCAAGTATCTAGTTTAACACTCACAAAATGTACAAGAGGTAGCTCTGCCCTCATCACTGGAAGCTTATTTCCAATCACGTTGTAACAACTTAGTAGCTTATACTTTACCTATGGCATGAAATCTGTAAGTTTAAGCATGCATAAAAGCCTTCTGATTGTTGCAATCACACTCCCCAAGGGAGCACGTCCATCCCCACACAGACCAGAGCCCACAAAACAATGTTACGCCACTTCAGTCCCTATCAGCTTTAAATTATTCCCAGCTTATAATGAAGTCTTTCTCTTTGTGCTCAAGAAGTAAAATTACAGCACACAAATGATTTTGGTACTTCAGCTAAACCAAAGAGCCTAGACTTTCCCAGGAAAAATGCAGGAAATCAGTCAGCCTTCAAAGGATCACCTAAAATTCAGCTTTAAACTCAACCTAACATCCACCCCACAGAACAAGAGCAGTAGTTCTCCTCAGCAAAACAAATCCAAGACAAGGTAGTAAAATTCTGGGCCTATATTCTAAGCTATTTGCTTTTAAACACAAAATTAACCTGTATTTACTCCAGTCACTCTCCTCACGCTATCGCGGCCATCTCAGTTCGCAAGCCCCTACCATATTTACACTCCAGCTGACATCCTGAGGAAGGGCTTTTTCCTCCTCTCGCATCATAAAAAAAAAAATTATCAAGCAGTCCTTCCATTACAGCTTTCTATTTATCCTAGTCCCAGCTGTGGCTCTCCAGTAACACCCCAACCCTTTTACATACCTCAGAAATCCCTCACAGATAAAGCAGGTACAGCCCGCTCAGTGCCGCGCACAGAGCGGCCACCGCAATCCCGCAGGAGACGAGCCCCTCCACAGCCCACAGTGCAACAGGCAGCCGGTCACAGACACCTTCTTTTAAAACTTTTCCATACCTCCTGAGACAGGCTCTAACTCCTTCAGGCTGGCCATTTCCATGCCTTTAGACACAGCCTCCTGCTCGGGCGCTGCACCTCACCACCCACAGGTGCTACTGCCAGCCCAGAGCCCCTCTCAGGAACCGGCTCCCCCACCTGCAGCCTCTGATCATCATCCCCCTCAGCTGTGGCTTCTAGAATTTTCTTTAGAAGACTCAAATTAAATTGAGGCCTCCTTACTTGTACAAAAAGCTCAACTTAAAAAAAAAGGCATGAATTTAGGGGTTGTTGCACTGAGCCTTCAAATACATAGCTCTGAATTGAGTCTGGAAACCTGTCTGAGAGGCAGAGAAAGGCACAGGGGAGTCACAGGCCTCACAACAAGATCCTTAACTATTAGTACAATGATCAAAGAGCTGCCTAAAGGCAGCATGAACAGGAACGTTCAGGATAAGCTCCTGAAAAACTTACCTTTCATGACAGTCAATAGTTTATGTGCTACTGAAAGGCAGCATCTGTTTCCACTTGAAGTTTGCAAGGCTGAACTTGAAAGAGTTTAAAGGTTTGTTTTTGCTTTAAAAGATCTGTGGTTGCTGTCTCTGCCCTGTTGTGTTCAGGAGAGCACTAATCTGGAATAACGGAGTCAAAGTCAAGTCTCTTATCTGAAGAAAACAGTAAAAACACACTTTTCTCACCTTTCTGGAGAACAAACTATTTTCACAACTCATCTAGGCCTTCCTTTACCCCTTTCATCAAAGCCATACTGCCCTACAGAAAGCAACAGCGGATTTATGTGACTCGAGAAAGGGAGTAGAATTCTGCCCTACCGAGGCAGAGCGAGCTCTGAGGTGAGAGGGGATGGGCAGGCAGAAACTGTTTCACACACAGCATAATCTTCTGTATCGCCCATTCTGGTTTCTTGCTCTACTAGGTTGGATTTCTAAAACAGACTACTGTACAGTGGATGATGCTTTAAAGCAATTGCCTCCAAAATGTATGAGCATTTTAGTAAAATATCTAATTTTTTTTGCCAACTGATACATATTGCCAACCAACTTGTGGGACGCTAACATTCTATTTACATATTTCCCAGAGATGTCAATGTGTTACAGCAGAAATTGGGTTAGTTCTTTGCTGCCTTCACCAGGCTTAGTTTGCTCAGTGTGGCTGAGCTAAGTAAGAAATTTCACATGGAGTTCCTACTAAAGAGAATACCTGTTCTAATTCTCTGATGCTGTCCTGTCTTAACAAGAAACTATGGGGAAGAAAGGGGGAAATCCCTTAGAAGAACAAACAAAATGAGAATTTAGCCTGTCTGCTGATAGAAGCATTGGTATTGATGGAGTTAAGGGATTGGCACAATCAAGTTGTTTATCTGCTGAAAATATGAAGCACAACGTGAATCATTACAATTCCAAAGAAAAGAAGATATATTTGAAAATGAACAACAGCATATGCTTATGCTTCCTTAAAATTAGCTTCAGGCCACTTGTTTGTATCCCTTGATAATACCAACCATGAAACAAAAGAAGAAAGTTTCTATATTGCAAATTTCCTTTAGGAGTGAGTCCAAAAGTCCATGGGCATGCAGCGACCACCACTCAGGAGAAAACACGTCTGAGGTTCTGTTCTACCAGAACTGCTAGTAATGCAACGGCTTAAAGACACTAACCAGAAAGTTTGGTGTTTTAAATAGAACTCTTCCCTATATGGGGAACAAATAATGTGAATTTAGGTCCTTTTGATACAATGTTAACTTTCTAAATATATGCAGATATATTTAGGAGAACAGGATGTAAGGTAATGATCTGTCCGTCCACAAGTTTAGCAAAAGGCTGCTTCAGAACAAATGGCACAGTGTGCGTGGTGGGGGGTGTTTGTGTGTGTTATAAGTGTACAAAATTTTAATCACAGACAAACCACGAATTTCAATGTACTGACACAAATTAAAGCAATTAATAGACATATACCCTACTCAGCGTGTTTACCACAGAGTAAATGCTATTATATGTATCTACATCTAAGGTTGAAAATGTTTGCAAGCAGCTACAAAATTAGATCATCAAATCCTGAACAGAATGTTAGAATATGAGCCCAGATAAAAATCAATATACTTTACCTGAAAAGACTTTACTAAAGCCACTCGTGAATTCATGGCACGGTTCTTTAGCACGGACTAACAAATACCAAAGTGGTCAGAATGTGTAACATGGACAACAAATACATTTTCTTTCATAAAACTTTAATTGGTAAGGGTGCTCTACAGTCAACCTACCACTTCAATCTACTATGGATATCTTAAAAGGTATTTATTTCTTACACCATGCCTTGTGATGTACATCATTTGTACTATCATCTCTAACCTGTATTACAATGATTTTGCTAGTAGGTTATTCTGATGACTTTGACTTCAGCATTAAATAACAGAAAGAAAAGGGAAGATCCTTGCCTGCATAGAAGAAGTATTTGTTTCTCTGTTCACTGTAAATAAGATTTTTGATAAGTTTCACAAGATTAAAAGTTTTCTCTTTTCCTTAGTAGGACACTTCTTCTCCAGGCAATATTCTCGTTTTATGTTTATACTAAGTAAAATGATTCCTATGTGACATCATATATATCCCATGTGCTTTGCGGACCTGTAAAGTCACAAAACGGAAAATAATACACCTGTCTAACAGACTGCCCCAACAACAGGAATTACCTTCAGGCATTCTGACTGTACAGAAAAGAAAAAAAAAAAAACAAAAAACAACAGGGCAAGCTGGCAGCTCAGCAGCCTCATTTGCACTCTGTGGAGACTGGGCTGGCACTGATCACGGAGGAGCGGCCCGCGACCTGTCCCTTGGGTAGAGCCAACACAAGCAGAGCTGCTGCTGAGGTGATGAAGGTTCCAGTGTGGCACTACCTTGGAAATGTGTTAACTCCAGCCACCACAGGAAATATCAGATGTCAGCAAGCATAAGGTGCTTGTAGGAGGGCTGGCAAGTGAAGGCCTCTCATTAATCTCTCACAGATGAATGACGCCTTTGCTACAACCGCACACAGGTGTTAAGGAGCCAACTTGTCTCATGTTTATTATCCAGAGTAGACGAACCTGCGCCGCAATGAGAGAAGCTGCCACTGGAAATGCACTCCCTCTCTTCTCAGGGGCACGTGTCTAGATCTCCTCTAGCACAGCATAGCTAGAGAGGAGGAGGAAACTTCATACAGGGAACCTATTTCTCCTAATCAGTAACCTAGAATTTTTTACTCCAAATAAGTATTCAGCCCAGCTTCTAAAAAATTACAAATGCTAGTCTTAGTAAGTACTGATTAAGCTTGTAAGAACTATGAGAGCTTTAATTGGGGGGTGGGGTGTGTGTGTGCAAATGTATTATTACAACAATTAACAACATTTTCTAGCTTCAAGCCATGGCTGTGCATGGCAACTTCTCTGATGACTAGCTTCCAGTAAAACAGTCTACATGCTGTCCATCGAGCAGAAGGGTGACTTCTAGAGTAAGGTACTGCCAAGTCTTAGTCATGAGATCAGAGCTCCTTCCCACTCTTGTACCAATGAAAAAAATTTGGGGAATATAGTGATCTCTGCTTTCATGTGAACCTCGTGATACTGTGTACGTTACTCATACCAGGTGACCAAAGTGACAATGACATTACAGTAGGACAGATTTTGAAAATCTTATTTGTGCTGCTGTCCTTAATGTACCAAGGAACTAAGAAATACTGGATGCAAGGGTGCCAGAAGTTGACTCCTTCAGTTTTCTTTGGTTTTGTTTCCTGTCATTATACACAAATAGAAATGCAACTGCATCAGTAAATCAATATTATGAAAATTTTAGAAATAATGATACTTAGATATTTAGTAATATTCTAAATGTAAATAAAGGCTTTCAAAACAAAATTTTTGAAATTCATACCAAAAATCTAACCAAGGTGGTATGAAGTATAACCAAGGTAATCAAAATAAATTCTACTGTTTGATCTGCTATATTGCCCAGCATATACACTTTGAACATGCTGCTATGAGGTACTACACATTTACATCTAGGAAGCCTAGAACATTTGATTGCTGCTGTTTTCTGGCTAATTCTTGGAACTGATGTGTGCTCTGTAACAGAAAGTTATCATAATGCATACTCTTGTGCAGCAGCAGCTCCAGACTGGGGAACAAGTTTTAGCCTGAGTTGGCACTATTATGCTACAAGATGTTACTACACAGTAACACAGTCTGACCTAGAAAAAAGAGTGATGTTTGACCTGACATTCATGTCACTGATGTGTATGGATTGTGCCACTAAGAGTTGCTGGCCTTGCCCCTTTGTTTATGAATACAGCCCAAGTGTGGATTTCTACAAGATCAGAGAAAGTTCAGTGTAGTTTTGCAGATCCAAAGTCATAGTTCAGAAGGCGTGCTCTTTTAACCATTTATTCAAAATGCATTTCCAAACCCTTAGTTTCATCAAAGGCAGTGAAAAATTAAGGCTGCCATTCAAATAGTTATGCCTTGTAGAACAGTCCATATAAAATTATCCCCTGTTTGGACACCCATGTAACGTTTAATGTCAGTGGGTTAAACCACAACTCCATTTTTGTATAATCATTTTAACAAAACAGCATTCTTCATTGGTATGTGATGTTGTCATGATGGTCTCAGGAAGGGAAGGGCTCAGTCAAGGGCTGCTGTTAAAAATGTGAAGCACAATGACTGTGCTTCAATACACAGTGTTTCAAGCTTCCCATGAAAATTTAATAATTTTTGATGTTTCAAAGAAAAATCTGACTTAACAAGTGCTTGTACCATTACTCACATGTATTTAAGTGTGTGACATTGTTGTCATTTCTTCTTCCATTTCCACCCTCTGGAGAACATAACAGAGAGAACAGAAAAATTCCCCAAAAATGTCTTCTAGTCCCTACTGGCTGAGGACAAAACAAAAATAAACATAGACTTCGAGGCATGAAGTCATTCAAAAAAGCTCTAGTTTAAACTTTCTTCTATCTCTTGATACTATGGTTGTTACACAACGAACCAAGATCAGAAGCACAGCAAATGGGAGACAGACCCTGAGCTAGTACATATGTGTGGCTTTAAAAAGTGGGTTTGAGTTCAAAAGCAGGTAAACTCCTCAGATCTAAATAACGTATAAAAAAAAAACTTGACACCTCAGAAAATGATCAGGGCACCAAGAAGTAGGTAATAGGCTTGTTCTGTACGTTCTGCCTTTTCTCACAGGATCTAAGAAATGAGCTTTTCTAGCAGATGGAGGGAAAGGAAGGGCACAGTACATTCTCTACTTAAGGAACCTTCTCCTAGGAAAGAAGTTTGACAGGTAGGTATAAGTTAACATAATTTACACATTTCTATAGCTTGGGTAAGTGTAGCCTATTAGTGCAGGATGATGTAACCTATGTGACAAGAGGCTTGAAACTGAGGAAAGATGAAAGAAGGTGCAAGATGAAAGAGCTACAGTACGTGATGCGCAACTTACACCGTTATCCCTATCACCTCTGTCCCCCAGCTCTCATAGATTAGGAGTGAAACATGATCTGCATAGAAGTATGAATATACTTAAAGAGCCATAGGCAGCGACCAGGGCAGCAATGAAACTGGGCAAGTAGTTGAAGGACACTTCAAAGAGTTTTAGCCTAGAGAAAAAAAAAATTACATATTTTTTATCTGATTTTTTTCCTATTATGGTGCATTTGCACTGTGGGAAAAAAATATTTCACCTTGCTTTTGTGCACTGAGGAGCAAAACCAGCAAATTTGTGAGATGGGCTATTGTATCTTGGCTTTTATTACTCAGTATAAAAACACTTCAATAGTTCATCCCAATTTCCAGCAGAAGTCATTACTACCTATTTTATTTTCTGACTCTCTTAGAATTACTAAATCATTCCATTGGCCTGGATGGCTTTTTTATTTACTGCTTTTATTACAAGTCAAGCTGGAAGCCCTCCTTTCCAAATTTGTATTTAGAATACATATTCACCAGATATAAAACAACATAAGCAACTTGACATTTTCCTCTTATTTAAAGAGCATTTACCATCCGAAGCTGTGTAACCTTACAGTTTCATGTTACAGAACTTCAATAAAAATTCTGGTGTATCTGTAACTTCCTTCCCAGTATTTATATCAGCCTCCAGCAGGTGAATAAATGGCAGATGAAAATACCTTTTTTCCTGGAAAATTTCTGGAGCCTTCTACTGCAATACCCAGCACCCTGCAATAGAATCTCTCCCATGGAACGAGCTAAAAAACCCCAGCAACTATTTTACTGGCAGAATCACTAGAACATAACTGTGCAGGTATGCACTTACCGTGTTAATAATCCAGGCTGTGTTAAAGAATTTGGGATGTAGTTAGTGATTGAACTTCTGTTATTTGGATCACTTATTAACTTCCAGATATAGAACCTGGGAGAGCAGGAATAAGGTGGGCAAAGAAGATTCACCATCATGTATTGGTTCATGACATCTAGCTACATGACAGATGGTTATAAACCTTTAAACATTTACATCTGTTTGCAAGTATCAAACTCAAAAATTATAACATAAAAACTACAGTAACTACATTATTTCAGTGACCTATTCACCGATGTGTGAAGAAACCAGGACCCAACTCCATAAAAACTCCAATATCTAGAAGTACGTTTTCCTCCAGCCTGTGTGCAGTTCTCTGATACCTGGTGCTTATTCTCTGCACTCCCCTCTCCCCATGGAGCCTTAGATCTCCCGTCTCTGTGGGGAGCTCTTTCTTCCTCCTCAAACATAGCCCTAGCAGCATGTGTAACTGTATAATACTCTCCTTGTTTCTAAATATTTTTACAGATCTCCATGATCTCATCACTGAACAGCTTAGGCAGTCACTGAAACATCTAGAGACAAAATTAGAGCCAAAATCTTCTGATCATCCATGTCTCTACAGGAATCACTAGACTAAGGCATTTGTAAATGTTAATTTTTTTGAGGAATACAATTTAAAGGGGTTTTTGTTAGCTTGTTCTGGGTTTTTTCCCTGCATGCTACAATATTTAAAGAACGTTAAAACTTTTATAACAGTTGGTGTCTTATATCGAGGCAAAAATAATATACTTTCAGCTGTCTTGCTTTGTATGAAGCTTTTGAAGAACCTTTATTATCTGCAAACAGTAACTGACAACTCAAGACAGAATTACTATGCATGATTTTTTTCCAAAAGGTAAACAGATTTCTTTCTCTTGTTTTGTCATTCTTCTTTCTCTCAGTATACTTTGTCCTTCTCACTTGGGTACCCTCCAAAGCTCTGCCTTTACATCCCATATGTAAATACTAAGAAGCCCACAGCTGAAATCAATAAAATAATTCACATTGGAAGGGACCTCTGGAAGTTGTCCCATCCAGCCCCACTCACAGCAAGGTCAACTTCAAAGTTAAATCAAATTGTTCAGGGCCTCGTTTGATTATCTCCCCAGATGGAGACTTCACAGTATTTCTGGGCAACCTGTGCCAGTGTTGGACTGCCCTCACCATCTTTTTCATTATATCTAGTTGGAATTGTCCTTGCTGCATCTCGTGCCTGTTGGCCTTTAGTACTTTTGCTGTACATCTCCAGAAGACTCTGGCTCTGCTTCTCTATAATCTCCCATTAGGTAACTGGATTCCCCCGCACCTTGGCCTTTCCAGGACTGAACACACGTAGGGCCCTGTCTCCTGTTATGTCGTCCTCCAGCTCCTTAATAATCTTCATGGTTCTCAGCCAAACTGGCTCCAGTATGTCACTGCTTTCCTGTACTGGGGGTCAAAAAGGACACAGTACAGCACTCCAGCTGTGAGTGAAAGTTAAGTTTGTCCCAGTTTCTTATTATTCAGCTATATTTAAAGTAAGCCAGGTATTTAGCTTCCAGTTTTCTCTCATCATCTGCAAGCCACAAGGAATTCTTGCGAGTTCTGCTGCTAGATAGTATTTTAGGGAAAGACCTCAAACAAGATGAGTTTCATATGCGGAATAACAGTGGCAGTAGTTTTCCACAACTATCTCAAAAATCAAATAATCACCTTTTCCCCTTTGGGATGCATACATATCACACGCATCTGGAATGCATGTAAAAATAATCCTAGTCCAAATCTAACAGAAGTAATACATTTAAAGCAGTATATACTATTTAAGGAAAAACATGGGAAATTAATGAAGGAAAATAACTCTCCCTCTAAAGGTGGGGTGTGTTAGCAATCTATTCTCTCCCTTTGTCTCTGTTTCTACCATACGTTAAAGGGACCTATCAACAAGGTAGCTAATCTATTTCCCCAGCAGGCATTCTGTTAAACTTCTGTTATACATGTGACGGTGCTTGTGAGGCTCACCAAATATCACTCTGCTTCACAGCTGAGAGGACATCCCTAGTTTGTATTCAGTTTATAAACTGTTCTTTGACTACAGATTGATTTTAAAGAAATGAGAAAAAGACCAAATGAAAAGTAGTAATGATTTCAAGTCTGATCAACTAAAAGTAAAGGTTGAAAATTCTTTTACCAGTCCGTTCACATATGTTTTTTTCTCGGAAACAGCTCTCAAAGGAAAGGGCCTAATAAATAACATTTAATCATAGATTCAGGGTTGCTATACAGAAAGGCCTAAGAGCCAGAAACAGAGACAGAAATGTTGGTCACAGGGGGACAAATATATCCCTTTTCTAATTCTACTGGAACCTATAATCTTGAATTTGATCCACAGAATACAAACTTGAACGGATATTTCAATAATAATTCAGTGCGGATTTTATGAAAGAATAGTTATTCAATAAACATCAAGTGCAAGCGATAACAACAAGGTTCAAACTCTCTCAAAGGATCTTCTCTGAAATAGAACTAAGTTAAGTCTCTGTTCAGAAGTACAGTCCCTTATCTAGCTTTGGGAAATGAAAATCTAACCTCTCTCATTAGCTTACTAAGTAGTTTTTCACACTTGCAAATTCTCAGGAGCCTTTGTAACAGAATCGTCTGTACCTTTGGAAGCTAACGTGCAAAACAATTACATGAGCATAGCCTGGATCAGTTAATCTGGTGTTTTGTAATACCTTCAGCTTCAAGCACTAATTGTTCAATGTTCTGTTCTCCAGAATAGATTCACAAACAATTCCCATGAGCCTGAAAGCCCTTGCTAATTACCCCAATGATACCCATCCTGCTCTACCATCTAGTTCACCTCTATTACTCCTACATGGCCAGCTTTTGCTGAAGACTGCCACCCTCTTGATCTAATCCAGTCTCTCCTCTCTCCTTCCCCAAGAGACTGAGTCCAAATTACCATAATCTTCCTTCCAGAAAACAGTCAGTCTGATGGAGGGAAAAAAAGCAGTTCCTGGTGACAGAACTGTAGGTTGACAAAGTCCTCCTTACAGAACGTATGTATCCTGTTCCACAAGAGACAAGTATAAGGGCAAGGTGACCCACTTACTCCAGGGCATATTTTACCTAGTTGCCGGGGCTTTCGAAGGTGCAATCACAGCATCAACCATTTATATAATCAAAACAGAACGCTTCAACCCAAATAATGTGTTATCTTGTGGAACACTAACAGGAGAATATCATCTGTACTAAGGGTGAAATAAAACAAGTGTAAAGTTCATACTATATACTCTGACTTGTACACCTTGACCTGGATCACGATTCTTGATCTGGGTGAATCTATATCACTAAGAAAAGGCATTGAAAAAGTCATAGCCTAACTTTGAAGAAAGATATATTGATAATTTTGTGATGCCCGTGCAATGGGCAAGTATGACTGTGTAACTATAGCAAGCTCTTACGGCACAGTGCCTTCCAGAAAAGTACTGCTGATGTCTAGGCTGGTATATTTAAAAACAAGATTGACTGCAGGCTATTTATAAGTACTTCTGCTTGTACACACTAAAACTGTGAAAGAGTTTAAACTAAGAAAATCCACAACATCATGTCATATATTTCTCCCTCAATAAAAAATTGACCAACCCCCTGAAATTCCCGATAGCTAGACAGAGGGAAAAGAAAAGCAAAAACAGTGATGTGAAAATTTAGCTAAGAGAAAGTCATATTTTTTCAAAATTGCTTTCTATCTTGGAGAGATTTTAAGATGAGCAAATTTGCTTTCTGATTAACAGATTCCTTAAATTACACCTGGATCTTTTGTCTGGTTTTCATAAATATACAAGTGGAAAAATAAAACTCAAGCATATGTAAAACTTTTAATATATTAGACAGTTGAAAATGGCTTGGCAATACTTTCTTTTTATCCTGACTTGAAGCTTTATTTATTTCTAATGAACTAAAGTTACAATTGTCTAATAAATCCCTACATCAAGGGAAGAAATAAAAGTCCAGATCATATTTTTCACACAGTGAACAAAGTCATGTGCAAAAGAGTGATGGCAAAAGCACAGGACTTTCCGAACAGAACATTAGAGTAATCTCTGAGATAAGAAAATACATATGAAGAGTGATACTTAAAAGTTTTTTCTGACAGCTGGAGCTTTCTTGAGTTAAGATGCATCTTTCTTGAGTTGGTGTCGTGATACTTAATTTCCCTGGGTGTTCTGTAGCGTTTTTGCTTTCTTGGCCCTTACTTTGCTGGAAACCTTGATGGCCTTGAGGTAGGCTACAAAATATACTCTTGCACATTACAGGTCAATAATGATAATATTTGCCTCTGTTATTGTGCCCATGAAGAAAATCTTGGATGTTTATAAGAAGTTGCCACAAAACTTTAGTACCCACATAATATATAATTATTATATCAATAAAATTATCATAATTTCCTGATAAAGTATTAGCACATGAACATGCAAATTAATCTTCAGTTTGCCTTCTGGTGTAAGAGTCTGAGGAGCACGATTTGGAGGCAGGCAGGAGAGAGTTTAATAGAAACAACAGAATGTTTGGAAATCTCGGTGGAGTTGGAGCAGTGATTATAGACCAGCCTCTCAGCAAACTAACTGTTTTCACCTTTTACTACACTTTTTAATTGTCATACTTTATTTTTTATAGCAACAAAACAGTTTTGTGAATTAGACCATCAGTCTGACTGTGGTTCTTAAAGGACAGTATTGCAGACCAGGATTGCTTATTAGATTGTTAATATCACTGATAAAAGTTTCAAGTCCTTACTGGATTCAGAAAATTATTTTTATCATTTGCAGTATTCTAAAATGAAAACAGGAGGTGTTCCACTGACAGCCTGTCAATAGATGCTGAGAGATTCAAATAATGTGAAGTTCCCATTTAATCATGCTCCTAAACTATTGGATGAGTTGTTAATCACAGTGTTACCAGGCAACATGTTTACAAAATCAAATGTAATTCTTATTCTCTGTGAATGTTTTGAATATTCTGATCTTCAGTTGTTGGTCTCTTCCATTATTTGCTCACTGTAAGTACACTCTATTTGTGCTCAGTACAGTTCAACAAAGTTTATTTCTTGTCAGAGTTTCCTTTAGGACAAAATTAAATCTGTGATGAAAATTAAATTTTTTGAATAAATTTTCCATCTGGAAAGACTGTGGGTGATGAATTAATCCAAAGGATTTGCAAGTAAGGCATTTCATGATGTTGGAATGAGATTTCTGTTTCTCAAAGAATTTATCTTCACCGATCCCGTTCAGTGCCAAGACCAATAGCTTAAAAAGAATCCCAATCACATCGCAGTTTTATAAAGGCAGAGCCCATAGTCCCACACCCACCTATGATAGCTGATGGACATATACTGCATAAGAAAGAGCCTCTGCACTCTTATACAAGGCTTTTATTAATTTTTTTTTTTTTTAAATACCTATTACAGATGTGGGACAAGACAAGAAGAGGTTACACGTTTCCTTCAACCATGTAAGGGACTGATGAAAACCCCAGCGACTGAATGTAGAAGATACCCTCAATTTCAGAGCTGGGTGAATACTTCTGTATGAATTTTACTTTTTTACTGAAAAGACCATGTGTTGGTCAGTCAGTGCTTGGCTGACTCAAACTTGTTTCCACTTGTTCCAAAATATTTCCTAATTGGAATTGAGTTATTCTCTTGTCCATATTCTCCACCCTACAAATAAACTGAAAAAATATTTATGTATCAGGTTTTCCTCAGCTCCATTCTACCGCATCAGTCACAAGGCTGGTTTTGATGTCTTGTTCAATAAGCCCTCACATTTCTGATTTTACTTATGCCAGGTATACTACCATGCCTGATTTGGCTTATTTTTAAGACAAATTTTCCCATTAAATGTGATTTTAAAGCTAAATCAATCAGCCCTGTATGTATGTAACGGTTCACAGATTTTTCTAGTTCTGTTTGAAAATGTATCAGACTGAAATACTCTATGTAGTATTCACTCTTTGTTCACATTGTTCCTTTCAAACATGTCACACGAATGAGAATAGTTTATTATTGATGTTGGCCCATTAAGAAATCTGTTTTATGCTTACACTGGCTGTGGTATATTGAGGCCATAGAAAAAATGACAAAAGAGACCCATTTTCCTATATTTGAGTCTGCAGACAGTATCCATTTTCTAAGCATCAGACAACACAGCATCAGACCTCTGAGCTTTGCTTTTCATATCCCAAACCTCTTGTCAATGTATGAAAAGTAATGCTTAGTTAATACTGAAGGCTTAAGTGACTATTCGAAGGAAGATTGAATGACTTACAAATGCAATAAAATTGGTAATCAGGTGGGCAGGTTATCTGAAGTAACTGATTTGTGCATCTGCTCCCAGCCAGAGGAACTTCACAGCATTCTTATGTCTGAATTTCATTTATAGTGCCGAATCCACTTCAGTGCAATTATCCTAAATTGTATTGAATATGATGGAAGTATAGTAGATAGAAGTTGACACATCGTTTTATTTCGTTCTATTTTAGTCATGGCTACATATTTTAAACCTTTATGACAAAATATGGGATCACCATTTACCGCAAAAATCCATGAACCTTTGCCATTTCCAGAACTGAATTTTGAAATTCAAACAGAATGAAGTGGGATTCCACTTGGCTGCACTAAATCTAAACTTTTTTTTTTTTTTCCACAAAACCAACTGATAATCTTTCCTCTTTTTTTTTTTTTCCTTTTGCTACCAGTTTAATGTCACCACACAATCTATTTGCTTAAAAACACAAAAAGAACAAAAAACCTCTCAGTTCTTTCAAAAAAAAAAAAAATCTAACAGCCTATTTTCAAAACATAAAAATCACAGAAAATGTCTGGTTTATGCTTAACTGAAAATTAAAAATGTTGTTGCAATTACAATTTTATATTTTAACTCTGAAACAAAAACTACTAAGCTTAAAAAAAAATAAAATTACTGAGTTTTTAGAGTCTGTGAATTGCCTGCTGTGCCGAGGCAGTAATGTTTTCTAATGTGTATGTCTATATCAATATAATGACAGCACCATGCTTCAGATCAACTGGATACTAATTACAGATTTACCTGACAGACTGGAATGGCTCCCAAGGAGCTGTTGCACTCTATTTAGCAAGTAAGTGATTCTCCTAAAAGCTGCATAAGGACTTGTAATGCTAAATAATCTCATCTGGATACCATTTTGTAATACACTTTTTTTTTAAAAAAAAAAAAAGTTTTCATGAGCTTCAGCTAACAGCTTGCAAAGATGAGGTAGGCCGCTGGAGATGCTTGGAGCTCCAGACGCTGGGGTTTTCCTTGAACCCAGGATGTCCATTTGCATAGAGAGCTATTACAGCCCTTGAAGCAGCTCCTCAAACGTCAGATCTAATGTCACTTTTAACACTGTGAAAAGCAAGAACTCTCCGTTTCATGCACTATGAGAACTAGGATAAATCAACTGAAATTACGAAGCAGAATATTCAACAACAACAAAAAAGAATTAATTCTTCAAACAGCACATGATTAAGTTGTGGATCTCATGACTGCAAGAAACTGTGGAAGCAAAAGGAATAACTAGGTTCAAAAAAGATGAACAAAAACGATGAGCAGAGGGAATACAGCTAGCAGACCTTTAACGTGGTCTGGATACAACCTTACAGTCAAGAGTGATCTAAAGCTTTCATTTTTTGAAAGGGAATGGGTTGGTGGAATAATTGCTTTAAAGACTCTAAGTACTTTCTACTGATCTTTCACATCACTGAAGCAGCTCAAGCTGGTATAGAGCCCATAGTGTGTATGCGAACTCCCACTGTACGGCATAAACAATCCCACTGCATCACTGTGGGAAGGTGTTACTCAATGCGAGCAGAGTATCAGGTTGTGAGCTGTAATCATTGTTTACACAAACTTGGAAAGCCTTAAAGACTAAAAAAGACAATTTTTAATGAACACTCTCTGAAGAGGTGATTAATTTGTTCATGAGTTGTTACTAAAAATGTAATCAGTGAAATGCAAAAAAGGTTTTATACTCAATATAATTGCCCGCCTGTAATGTAGTAGTAATAATGAAAACACCTACAATAAAGGCTTGTTAACTTAGTGTGGGATATATGATCTCTTTTTCAGTTTAAAGCAGAGAAATTATTCTGAGCCGGCATCAAGACGAATTACACACTTGCTTACGCTCGTTACATCTTTTTGTTTCAAAAGCACAGTAGCATAATCAATTGTTCCCATCTCATTTGGAAAATCAACACTTACAGTTCCTATTATGAATCATCATTCTCCTTGTCTATCACTTAAAACAAATATGTTTTGCTGTTCCTTAATTGTTCCTGTCTTTCAGGTTTTCACTTCTGGATAATAAAATGCACATCAGTAACCATGCTAAGTAATCTGGTGATTTCTGAAATACATACTCTGGGCAAAGAAATTAAAATTACACCGAAACAAATTAAAATACAATACTAAATATACTACGGGTCATAAATGTTGTATTCAGATTACATTGTGGACAAATTCTTGTCATTTACCTAGGCTGTTCAATAGCGTGCTCTACAGGAAAATTTGACATTTGTCTTTAAATAATTTACATTGCATCCAACATGGTAGCAAAAGCCATTGTGCTCTTCTGGATCTGAATTAAATCACTGGATACTGGGAGGAAAAAAAAAGGAGAATATCTGAAGAATTCTAAAATTGTGTCAGAATTTTCATAAGTATATGGTACTTCTTACTTTGTACACTGTGGGGTTTTTTCCTGATGTTACTCAGGAAAAAAAAATAAATTTTACAAATGGTTAATAGTCTATAACTCATCACTACATATCAGATTCTGACTTCAAAGCACTAAGTAGTCTCTTACCCCTTCACACGGAGATTTATTCAACAGAACTAATCTGAAAATGAGGTAGCATTCAACATCAATAATTATGAGCCTGCCTGCTAATTTTCTGCAGATACTTCTGGGGTTTGTTGAAGTGATTTTTGGCTTTTGTTTTAAAAATTGCTAGTAAAATATACTATAAATATATGACAGTGAAGTGAGTCCAGACAGCAGGTCATAGATGAGACATTCTTGGAAAAAACAGTAAAGGCCAAAAATAGTCATTGCAGCTAGGAAGAATTCCCTGACCCCATGGAGTATACTGTAAGTCTAAAAGATCCAGTGGGAATTAAGCTTTATCACATCATAATCAGTTACCCTGTGGCAAGAATGACAGTTCTGCATAGTAATTTGCTTAGAAGTATGTATTTTGCATTTATCTTTTTTTCTTATTTATTTTTTGTAGGGCACAGGTCTGTGTTTTGCTAAGCTTTAATGGTTCAGATCTTCCTAATTTTCTCACAAATAATCACACCAAAAATAGCTCAAGAAATGATTAATAGGAAGCTCCAGTTTCTTATTATTGCTGACTTTATCTAATTATTGCATGTTGCTTTCCTCAGATATACATGCATACATGTCTTACACCTTCCCTTATAAAAAATGAACTCCTGCAATCAGATTGAATGTAATAGGATTCTCTGCTCAACCTATTCACTGAGTGCCTCCATGCCTGCTTCTTCAAATCAAGTTATACTTAATAAAGAACTATAAAACGTGTAGCTACTAAGAACAAGAAAAAAACTTAAAACACTACGTGCTTTTGAAGTTTATTTTCAGTAAACAAGGTCTTCCCTTCTTCTGAAAAAAAGAAAGGATGAACACATATTTTAATACTACAGAAGCTTAAAAAATGGGATTTTCTAAGGACTCCAAGGAGATCAGGCACCTACTCCCTTAAGCTCCTTTGAAAATTTAGTATTTATCTTCCGAAGTGCTTACAGCCAGCTGGAGAGAGGCTGGCTGAAAGGATCCCATCAGGATTTCACAACCCTGAAGTCATGTAAATTCTACCACCTTCTTGATTTGCTGGAGCTTTTAAGTAATGTAGGCAACACTGCTGTTGCAAAAGTCACAATCCCAGCACGCCCTATAAGGCTGGGGGTGAGGGAAGGACATTCGGAGCTTAAAAAAAAAAAAAGGAGGGAAACATAAGAGAGCAAGATTCCCCAGGGGAGGCAGGTTATCTGGGAGATGCATGGGAATCGGCCGTCCTTGAGATGGAAAAGCCAAGGAAGGACTGAGGAGAAGGGGACAGCTTCAGTGGTTTCCTCTGCCTGTGCAAGGAGACAAAGAAATGACAAAAATCATAAGGGGCTGTCTGCTGGCTTCTGCTGAGCTGAGAAGATTCACTGTGAGGCTTAACCATGTACTTCTGTGACCTGAAGCCAGATATCATCAAGGACAGATTTGCCTCGACCCATCCCAGCCTGGGCATCCCTGCTGGGAAGGGCACTCAGAGTCTCTGGGAGCTGTGTGAGTGGCAGCTGCTGAAAGCTGATGGGACTGCGAGGAACTGCAACAGGGCTGAGGAAGCTGGAGATAAGACAGCCTTAATCTGTACCTCTCAATGTTAATGCTGTGTTAATAGAAAATAGAGCTGAGGTTGGGACTTTCACAGTTGGTTTTTTTACTGCTGGGGAAAAACTGTCCCAAGGATCAGTTGGTTTACATCCACTGAAGGATGGGAAAGAGAAATGGAGAAGGCAGCCCAGACAGCTGCAAGGGAAACAAGCAAGATGAAAATCATAAACCATGGTTTGCGAGGGACTTTTCTAAGCTTTATTCCTGGTGATAAGCTTGATTGCTTTCCCGAGATGATTCTTACTGCACCAGAATTTAGAAGAAAATGTTCTGGTCTTTTCCTTAGAAACTTGAACCAAATATATTAAATAGAATTTCTTGCTTAGACACAATATCATCATTATGAATGGACACAGACAGGCTTTCAAAAACTAGTTTGGAAGGGGCACAATAAATGCTACTAATATAGTTTTGTTAACCAAATGGAGATGTGTGAAACCTCTGGCTCATCAAAACTGATTCTTGTGCTGACAATTCTATACGTTTGTAAAGGTTTGTAAACACTGATTGAATTTGGTTTTATAGCTCAGAAGCCACCAAATCTTCATCTCAAAGTCTGTGTATCTTTGTTCTGTGTCTGTATGGATGGAAAAATGCATTTTCCAAAACATGATTTGCATTTCAGCATTAAAGAAAACAGCCCAATTGTATGTAACACAGTACAGGAAATATATACACTTTCAAAATTGCAGAAGTGCATTGAGTGTATGTCTCAAATGGCAAAAAAAAGTAATTGATCTTATATTAAAGGTCTGATCCTTCTGCAAAACAAGCTGCATTCAATCCCCAAAGAAACAAGTTCAATAAACAAATATATACCGTTGCATGCTAAAAACAGAGAAGTCAAGCACAGAGAGCTCCTTTCATGCATCATTTCTGATTGTCCTACTTTGCTCTGTCAGGAACAGCAGCGACAGCTTAAGCATTAAAGCTTTTTGACATTGCAACAAACCAAACAAAGCCTAGTTGCACATTTTGGAATTTATTGTATACCACATCTAAAATATAAACAAAATAGGGAGTTTTCAGCATTCTCAAACAATAGCAACCACTGGGGACTGTTTCCAGAGATGATGTTTTCCTCATATAAGGATTCTCGCTAGCTGAGTAGAAAAAACATACTTGATAGCCAGCTCCAGCAGCCAGGCTGGCCAACACAATTATTGCACATTCTGTCAGCACATTTCCTCCCTTCAGCTTTACTTCTCCAATCTTTTTCAATATTGTTAAAATGAGCAATCATTCGTGATTCACACTCCCAAAAAAAGGCAGAAACCAACAATTCCCAATGGCTATAAATTATTAATGCAATTGTGCCAATCACACAGAGCTTAGTGCTTTTAAAAATGGAATGAGATTATCTGCACAGTTATTTTCAATCAGATTCATCTCTTATTAGGGGGCATTATGCATATGGCTTGCTTTCAGAAAGCTATCTTCTTTAAAAAAGATTATTGCACAGTCATTTCTTGTGAAATACTGTGCAAGCTCCACACTTAGATACCAAATCAATTTTTTGTTTCAAGAAATAATTATATGTAATGGGTATTTTCTTTTGTAGATAGACCAATTCTTTCCAATGTAAAAGCCTGCTCTGTTCTCGGTTGTTATTCCTATTCAAACCACCCCTGCTTTGAGTTGCTACACCTCTAGCAAATACATAGGCAGACCTGGTGGCTGCGGTTTAGCTTTTTTTTTTTTTTTCTGCAGTAGCTTTAACAGGTTGTAATAGAAAAGTTTGTAAGAGTTACCATACGATGTATCTGTCAAAATACAGCTGGGGTATAAGGCTGTCTCAAAACCTACAGGCTTACTCTCTGTTACACAAATCTAAAAACCTGACAGTCAAGGGCAGTAGAGATTCAAAAGATTTAAGTATAAAAGTCAATTTTGTGCAATCCAGAAGGTGGTCAAGGGAGTGTTTTTCTTTGTACATCGTCTCTGGCAAACACTGTTAAACATTTGCTAGATTTTGGTCCTGCCAGAGCCTGCACTGGAGGGTGTATGGAAGAGACTACACAAAACAGACAGGACGATGCTGTATTTACTGTTGCATCTTGTAAGAGGCTTGTAAAATTGTCTTCGCTCTCCCAACTCCATATGACATACTCAGCTTACCCCAACATCACACCATGCTGTATAGGACCCATCAATACCCTGAATGCAAAGAAACTGCAACCAAATTCAGCAGTGCTTCAAGTTGCAGGAGTAGAAACGCTATTTTTCTATTTCCTTGATGATGCATGGCTTGCAAGGCGGATTCTGACCTGCGTTATATTCAGATGGTTTGAAAGGTGAAATACTTGTCACAAAGCTAAAGACACAGATTCAGACCACACAGGCATGTTCCACATAACAGAACTCAAACATATTCTGAGTCAACAAAAAAGTCAGTAGAAGACTCTAGCACATGCCTTACTTAATCAAGGCCAAAAAGCAGTCTCACTTTCTAAGACCTTTGCTTTTTGCTTTCAGCATTAGATTATTTTACCTCTTGCACTGATGAAAAGAGTGATCTTTAAAGCACTGAGCTGTCAAAACAATGAGGATTGAGCTATATGATTTTACATACTTCAGCCCTGTATTTCAAGTACTGGCAATCACATATTGAATACATTTTTTACAATATGGAGAACTGTCTGACTCCTGCGGTCATATGCCATGGTGCCATTTAACAACATGTATTCCCATCTGCGAATTTGCTTTCTGGCATTTGGCTTGTACTTTCTTTTTCCCCATCTAAAAGTCTGGCAATAGTTTCTCACTATTATTCTGATAAGAGTGTAGGTCAAACTCATTCCACTGTGAATGTGCATTTGTACTTGCAGAGAGTGAGTGATTGATTGGTATCAGGCAGAAGTGACTTCTCCTGTTACATTTCTGGCATGTTATTCTGTGGTTAATCAGTTCTACTGAGCGTCAGTCAAACCTGCCAGATGTGACTCTAATGGATAGCTGCTAGTCGCCTGATGTCTGTTTTGTCACTGATGTGGCTAGAGTGCTCCTAAAAGTTGAAAGAAAAATGAAAAAAAAGAAAGAAAAAAAAAAAGAACACGTATCTTAGCAAGCATGAGGAAGCTGTATTTAGAAAGTAGCTGTATTTGTATATCTCTTTAGATATTCAGTTAGCTGATTTTATTATGGATTAATCACAGTACTATCTGTCCTTGTTTAACCAGTAAAGATTCATGCAAAAGAGTACTTGCGATTTTTTGGTATGTCCTGAGAAGGGTAAAAGAGTGTTATTAATTTAGTTATTTAAATGCTTAGCAGTTCTGGAACACACACATTATGAATAATCTTCATCAAAAATGCCACAAAAATTTGTATCATAATTATGCCTTTTAGGCTGAAGCAAAGTCCCATTGAAGTTAACACTGTCATGAAGACAGAAAGGAAGATTGTTCTCTTCCAAAAGGAGCTTAAAATTCAGTCCTAGCGAAGGACTGAAATTCTCTTCATTTAATTAGAAACCATAAATCCATCCAGTTTTAGATCTAGCATGAACCAAAGACTGCAACTTGAAATATCCCAGGATTCCTTTTGCATTTTGGTTTATATCTGAGCCTGGCCCTGGAATTACCCGATATTTGATGACCAGCAGACTGGAACTTACAGCTCATATTTACAACAGATGTGGTTAGACTGATCAAAGTACAGGGACATTTATTCAAATATAATCTTCAGCAACTGTGCATCCAGTTCTACTGGATCTAAACTTTATTTATGGAACTGAACAGACCTGATACAAATTTTTAACAAAAGGTCAATTATTTCATTGTTGTTTAAGATCGTATTATATTGATGTTTCACTTCGAGAAAAACTTCTATTGTATATTTGCCAAGCCTTTCAGTAGCAGTTAAATTCGCTGCCTGCACAGTTCACTTATTCTCTTCAGTCATTAGCTTCAATAATATTATTCGTCTCAGCAGTATTTGGCTTCAGAAAGCCTGCCTGCCATTTGAAAATAAAAGTAAAATGCGTAACACTTGCAGCTAAACTCTGCTCATCCTATTCAGTTTTACTAGAATCAACAAGATCACCTAAGTATGTGCTGCACTGGTCCTGCTTATTATGGAGTAGAACCGAGTAGTGGAATGAAACAATATACATGTCCCGAGATTTCTCAGAGAGCAAACTTTGAACCTCTCCACGTTTAAAGTATTAAAAACATTATTTGGAAGAAAACAATCCAAAGTTCAGGGTTAACTTGGTAGGTAAGCTTGCTCCAGGAATTGCTACAAATCGACGTTTTTGGTTTCTGTTTGTTTTTTTTTAACCTGATTTTTATTAATGCTAGTTTCTGAATCAGAAGTTGAATCCAAAATCAAATTATCTTGGAAATACCAGGGTATGTTCTTGTCCTCTTGCAAATCTATAGCTGCTGACGGCTGACAAATTTATCTTCTAATCTATTCCCAATTTGAAGTTTAAAATGATGCACATGATGTCTAATGGAGAACATCAGGAAGGCAGTTTTTTCAAGTGACAACTTGGAAGATTTTTTTAAATTTTGTTTTTAAGCAAGCTAACTTAAATCAAGCATGAATGATAAACCTTGTAATGAGAATGGAGATGTTAATTGTGCTTTATATGGATCATGCAGTGAGCATGACCCCTTCTCTTCTAACACCTTAGGAAATACAGATATACATCCAAATCAAAGAACAAATTGACCTTAATTCACTGATCTAAACATTTATATGCTTTTGTTACTTTTAATTTTCAGTGAAAATGACATAGTATCTTCAACACACCCCAAACAGCATTGTGGTGGTTTTACATTAATAGGTCAAGAATAGATCAAGATAACAGTCATTAGTCCTAAAACTATTGTTCTATTGAAGCACATTTCATAAGCTAGACTCAGTTTTTTAGCACTTTTCTGATTGGTACAAGTGTTTTGCTTTTCACATTACTGGAGATATCATTTAAAAATAATATGTTAAAAAAAATTCTGAGGAAGAAAGTCTGTCCTTACCTTTTCATCATATCTTCCTTCAACTAAATTAATGATATTGAGAAATGTAGATAAATTATGAATTATTCTAAGACTCAGAATTCAGCAGATACTATTTTTACAGCTACTTACACACTTAATATGTGTAAATGTATGCATGTGTCTGTATATATGCACACAACACACTCCACATTTTTTTTACTTTGACTTTCTTGCACTGTAAACAGACAAGTCATAATGAGCTGTAGCTTTAATACATCCTTGTAGGCAAATGTAGCACAGAAATTTGGCAAGGAAGATAGCAGATATAGATAACATAGATAATGCCAAGAAAACGAATCTAGATGTGATTTAGGAAAAATGAGCAGTTTGGCAGTGGGGATATTTATAGTACTGGAAGCATGGAAGAAACATGAAGCTATATTTAGAAAGTCAAAGGGACCAATTAAAGAGAGGTAAGGGAAATATTGTGGATATAACTGAGTCTCTCACAAAGGCAATGATCACCTTTATAATGTGCACAGCAATGCTCTCTTATATGTGCCAGAAAAGTGGAGCAATGAACAGGAGAATTTTACACTGCATAAACCTCTATAAAGGGGCTAAACAAAACAACACAGAGCTGACTTCATCCCATTAGGAATTTAGGGAAACCATGCTTCCACTCTATCAATTTACCCATCTCTGCCTATGCTGTAACAGCAGTTCTACAGAACTTAATTAACTGGTACCTGTAAAGTACTGCAAAGTTAATATTAAAGCAGCTAAGCAAGTTCAAACTATTTTTAATATGGAGATCTGCTCCTTGGAAAGAGATGGAGTTTTACTGCACATGTAGGAATGGCTTTGGCCCCTAAAACAGCAGTGAAGAAAAAACAAACTCAAACCCCATAGTATTAACTTGCTTAAATTAAAATCTGCAAGGAAAAAAGTAGCTGAAGAGTTGAAGCATAAAAAAAATAAAAAAGTAGTCAGAATTGTGTACTGTATGTAATACTTCTTGAATGCAACTAAAATACAAAGCAGGAAGAATGGCAAATTCTAGAAATAAAACATACAAGGTGTAAAGTCTTTGTCTATCAAATCAATTCCCTTCATACTAGTGTCAGGAAATCCTTTTTATGTTCTCAGATTGGTCATTACCAGTAAGCAAGATGACACAAGTGACAGAAGCTTGCTGTGGGAAGCGCAGAGCGTCGGTCCCACCGCTCGGGGTAACACGGGCACTGCACGAGAGTCAGCGCCCGGATCCTCGACTGGAGTGTCCCACTCACACGGATCTGCTCCGGTCCTCATACGGAAGGGGACCATTACAACAGAATATCTAGTAAACATGTAAGAGGATATTACCAACACATATCTACAGGAGAACGAGGAGGATACTCTCTCAGTAACACTGTCTCAGGCAGTGACAAGTATTTACGTAGTCTCCCAGACAAATACGCCGGCAGACAGCTGCCCTCTATAGCGCAGAATTACTGTCCTGGTTTAAGACTCACTCCTTAATGGCTTTCTGACAAACCTTTGGTTGTAGCTTCAGCACACAGCAGACATGCCCTTTCAAATTGCCGCTTTATTTTTAACATCTTCATTGCAAGCTACTAGTAGTATGCTGTTCGTACACATTTTTTTCCTATGTATCCATTCACATCACACAAACAACAACCTGCTCTAATAACTACCTTTGAGCACCTGCAAACCACTTGTCTGTTGCATCTTTTTTTTCCTTCTGGTACAGTTGATCAAATAGAGGAACATAACCTATTTTTGTCAGATCCGCAATATTAATAATGAGATTTCAAAACATGTCTAAGGATGGCACTGAGGAAATGTATTACTGAGGTTGACTTATTTCATGAACCTGTCAAGTGATTTGGTCACCACATTTATATCAGCATCTCCAGAGGGCTGGTGGACTTTTATGTCAGAGAAGATACAGATGCTTTTATAGCTCCATAACTGTTTTGTTCCTTACGATGTTCTAAGTTTATCACAAGGCCAGAAAGACAGGATAAAAACCTCCCACAATGAAAGCAAGCTGTTAGGTTGTGTGGTAAGGCTGCCAAAGCAGTGTCACTTTGGCAGTGCCTTTTTAAGTGTTCTTTATGTTTGTTGTTTGCCAGTCTGCACTCTGATCAATCTCACCTGCCATAGCTGGTAATTCACATTTTTTATAATCTCTCAAATTACACGTCTAAGGGAGTGGGTGCCAAGGGACTGACTGGGTGTGTTAAACTGTTGCCCATGAATATTGCACAGAAGAGCCTGCTGCGTGAGTTGCAGATTGCAAGGTATGAATGTAGGAAAGATGTATTGCAAGTATAAGCAAGGAATTTCTTAATCTAACATTCAAAACTCTTCAGCCCCACCATGTTTATGGTTAAAACTCCTTTCGAATCTACCAGTCTAACCAATGAACCAGACAGAAGGTTTGCTGCTGAGTAATCCCAGGCACTGGCAGGAGCATTCCACAAATCTGTCTCAAGGTGTGTTTTGTAATAAAATGTGATGAAGTTATAACAAATACAGCTTTTATGTTCTTACTACAATTAAGGATAATGAATAATAGTTTTTAGATTGGAGGTGATGTGTTTTTTCATTCATGATCTCATGGAAGATGTGGTTTATAAGTCTCCTGGACTGGCTGTTTAGCACATTTGCTTCCCTACAACACAATCCTAGCAAATTGTTAGATAAAATTATAAATCTCAGCACAGCTATATACTAGCCCCTTCAAATCATTCAGATCACCCCCTCTACTCCTCCACATGCCATCTTCATCATACATGAGCAGGAATAGCATTTCTAAGTGTCATTTGGGTTACCATGAAGGCCTACTAGTAAGAAGATAATTCTTGCACTTCAAAAAACCCAAAACTAACCAAACACATGTACTTGATAATGTTTTACCCACACCTGAAATTAATTAATATTGGTTTGAAAACAAAACTCCAATAAAAGGTGAAAAACACAACATTGCAACAATTTTTATATTCACTAACAAACAGCAGGAAGTATGATTCTGTGGTTTCCCTGACTTCTGGGACCAGTATTTTTTAGATTCCCTGATTGTCAGATTACAGAAATACGGTAGAAATGAAAAATAGTGCAGAAAAAATATTATACATCAGTCACATCTTTTAGAGTGTCCAGGCACAAAAACAAGAACCCAGATGCTCTGTTCACATCTTAATTAGTGCTAATTAGTCAGTAATCTGAAATTTTTAGAGCACCACATATGATAAAAGGTGATTTCCACTTTGTTACTGGTCGCTAACTGCTTGCTTAGATTGATTAAAAACAAAACTCAAAAATCTTTCAGCTGTCTAGGTAACACATTTTCTGATGTTCAGTGATAAATTTTTAGATTATATTTCTCAAGAGGCCTTGTGTAATTAAAGATGTTTTAATCACTAGGATCCTCTAGCGAAGAAAGGCCATTAATGATGTGTCAGAGTGTGCTCAGTGCTAGACAGAACATGAAGGAAGCTAGAGATCTTCCTCAGGGATGTTCCCTTCTGCACAGACTACCTAACCTAGCAATGCTGGTAGCTCTGAATAAAATGCAGAAATAACATCACAGCCCACCAGTTCTTCTGTTTTAATGCTTGATCACATGTCCTGCTGTCTATTCAGCTGTATGTTAGCACCTGTTCTACCAATTATTAGGCTTAGCATAAAGGACACAGCCAGCATAAAGACAAACCAATAACCAAATTGTATTTGATACAAAAGGGTCAGTACCTGGGTGAGCGCTGGGGGTACAAACAAGTCAGTCAGATTATACATAATCAACATCGATCCCACTGACCCCAACAATGACACTGCAGGACCAACAATGGGTGGAATAAGTGGTGAAATGCAGTCTCCCATAGAAGGGATGGGAGACAACCAAGTCAACAAGCCAAACACATCAGACCAAGGAAGCCACACACTGAATCTCCACACAGCCCACATTTACAAAATCCAGACCTGACTGGAGCCCAGTCCCAGGGAAGCGGGAGGTCCTTCCCCAATAAGGAACTCTGCACAGGGTATCCACCTCACACACAGACACGGCCCCTGCCTGCAAGGGGTCCCAGCTTTTATCCCTACGTGGGACACCTGACCTGGGGTTACTCAATGCAGACACCTGGGGCTCCTTTACCCAACGGCTCTGTCTGCCAGGCTGGCACCACCCTGGAGGGAAGCCTAAAGGCAAACTCACCCCCTTTGGGAAGGGCTGTGGGAATCACCCAGATGTCAGCTTTAATCTGGGGCTTGGGGCTGAAAGCCCAGCATTTCAGCACGCTATGTCACTAAACGCCTGGCCATCATTGCCGAAGCATCAGCCTGCTTCACAGTCATTCATGGATTTCTTTCTCCTTACACCCCACTTAGTACAACATTATTCCTCATTTCCAGTGAATTGCAGTGACAAAAAGTCATGAAACTGGAGATTCAGCTCCTGCCTCCCAGGATCAGTCCACATTGCTGGCCCCTGGTCCATCCCTACCTGGTTTCCTTTTCTGCTGTAGGGAGAGGATAGCATGTAGGAGTACTCCGGTGCTGAGAGAACTGGAGAGGCTTGCTCTCAAAACATCCTGCAGTAAGGTTTTTACACAGCTCTGCCACTTCCTAAATCATGTCACTGCACAGAACGTTTTGTGAAGTTTCTGTACCAGGAAGAATTTGCAATCACCTGAAGTAAATGAACATAGAAATAACATTTATTTCATCTGTTAGGAATAACCGTAATGTCTTAATGCCACAAGTAAATACCACAAATCAAAGCAGCAATTAATCATAACTGGAGACCACACAGCTGAAGTCCATCACATATGCTCACAACCACAGATACACAGAATCAGGAGAGGAGACAAATGAAAACAATACATAACTATACCCCAGATAAGTCCTACACAGAGGTGGAGCATAGCAGAACACCCCTACACTTTCTTGGTACAGATATGTCACACTGAAATCGGGGTTGCATTTTAACATCAGCATGTAATATATAACCTACCTGGAAATGAATTGATAACACATCTGATGGAGTTTAGAGGAAAAATACAGTGGCTGCTGCTGAATTCCCAAGTCAGAGGCCTTGCCCTCTCCAAAGCTGGAAGGGATCCAGGTGTGGTGTCAGAATAGAGAACAGTTTACCCAGGATCCAAACCTCTTCCCACTGAAGTTAACTGAGAAACTCCTGACAGTTTAAGCGGACTTCAGCAAAACTGATTCCTAGTTTGTGCTTTTATCATATGTTTTCTTGGTTTTCAAATTTATTACTTTTATCCTAAATTATTTTAACTCCTTGTGTTAATGGTGGAGGTACTGTGTGCAGTTGTGATGTTTGCAAGAGGCAATCTAGCCTGTGTTAATGTGTACAGGATGAATCATACGTGATTACTGGGTCAAGAGGCTCCATTAGCTTTTACAAGACAAAACCTCTTGGGTAGTGGTATAGACAGCTATAGCTCCCTCTAGTTTTGGAAAGCGTGAGTTTCACCACTATTTAAGTCCTCGGCCTTTGCACTTTGTGCCACCCACACAAGTTTCTAACCAAAGCCCGAGTTCAGTATGTGTGCAATATTTCTGAGTCCCAAAAGATACTGCAACATTTGGTACAGCCAAACATCTTGCTTAATTCATTATTCACTATTTAAAATTTTGTCAGAATTCCAAGCATGAAGTGAAAAATAAAAAAAGAGAAAGAAGTTAAGCAATCACACACCATCATCAACATAAATAAATCAGAAAGTCCATATGCTGAAATTCATGAATCCAAATTACATGATGAAAACCTTACACATAATAGAAACAGCACAAAACCCAGGATAAAAGCATAAAAGGGGAACATTTCCAGTGAGTAATTGCTACAGCTAGTAATGCCTGTAACTATATGTTTTTCCTATGTACATGTAGCTTTATCAAGTGTGACAGTAAACATCCTTTCCTGATACTTCCTATAAACTTTCAAACCCTCCTGGAAACACAGTGGTGATCAGGGATACACAAAAAGCTTCGCTGTCAAAGCTCCCCACCAAACCCTACAATTTATGTAGCAAACTACATGCATTTCCCCTCCCAAGACTTCACTGAATCAAGAGAAAATTCAGTCTTTTCCATAAATCCTTGTACTCCAGGAGCTCCAGAACAGGACTGGCAGAGAGCCAGGCTTCAGTGTTCCCACCTGGGGGCAAGGGCGTTAGTCAAAAGCTCTTTGACAAGTCTCTTGCAATCTGCATAAAGAATGAAGCAGCTTTGTAGCTTTGGCAACCCAGCTTTAGTCTTTCTTTGTATTACATCAGTGATGAAGTGGAGAAGCACCACTCTCGCTTTTTCTTTTAACAGATTTGATTGATTTAAAGTTACAAACCGGATTTTAGCTGCACAAGGATATTTAGCAGGTATTACTGAGCCGGCAGATGGCAGACCAAAAGTATCTGCTTCAAAGCAAGGGGAAGACGTGGAGGCTTAAGGGACAGGTCAGCTCCCTAGGGGTGACAGCAGAAGCTGGCCCTGTAGAGATGGGATGTAACCACAAACGAAAAAGCATTGCTGTCAGGTAGACTGAGAAAATGAAACCACAAAGTTTTCTCAGCAAAGACGCGTACCACTATTTGATCAAAGTACAGAGGATTCACAACTCTTCTCAAATTCAAACTACAGCTGATGGAAAATCATGAAACTGCATTTTGTTGTAACAGTTTATACAAAACCTTCAAATCTTCCCTGGAAGGATACAAACCTTGACAGGGAAGTATCCTTCTCTGAAAGGAGGATACAAAACAGTGTACTGGGTTCTGATACATTTATTTAAAATTTTGCAAGGAAACCCCTCAATATTAATTGCTACATGCTGTCACTGGATAAGGTTTTAGTATATCAGTCCTAGGGAAATAAGATTTTAATAATGAATTGGTTACACAATACAGAGGGTTTATATATTGAAAATATCTATGACAAAAGTTCGGTTTTGTTGTTATCTGAAGAGACTGGCTAAAATTATTGGCAGAGTATTAATAGTGCCACAAAGTTAGAAAATGTAGGTAGGAAAAACACAAGAGAAAATAGGATGTTATCAGAAACCTTCAGGCTAGAAACCTGCCTTTGAATTTCTAAATGTGTGATAAGAAGAATTATGTAACATGGTTAAAACTCAATAAACAAAGCCTGTCTGCTCAGGAAGCCAGAATTAGACCATTTGTTTCCTACAAGGAGGAATGTTTAATGTTATTTCTCTGTCAATGGTAAAATTATGAATAAACCTAATGAAAAATATAGAATCTGTGGGAGTAAAGAATATGCTTGGCTATAACTTCACTTTTGTTTAACTACAGAAGTATTGCTAGTTAAATGTTCCTCTATCTTAAAATATCACATCTGGTAAGATAGCTTTCTATTCTAATCACCCACAGAGCAGGGAAAAAAGTGGGGCACTGAAAACAAACATCTTCCTAGTAACCTAATCACCTCCATTTGATGAAAACCCCTAGAAAAGAAAATCAGCTTTAGCCAGGCTAACTGTATCCTAGTTAGTTGTTAATGACCCGTTGTAAAACTACCTGTATTAGGGGAAACTGTAAAGCTTTTTTTAAAATTACCAGAGGTCATAACATAGGTTTACAGCATTCTATTTTTTTAAAGTGAGTGAAAATAAGGGTCAGGGATATCTCACACAAGCAGCATTCAGTCTTTTAAATACTTCCCTAACTGCAGTGAGTGGCCACTTCTGTTGTTCAAACACTGTTTGAGTGTTCAAACAGCACTGTGTGTATTGGATGAAAGGTGCTATTTTATTTCTACCTCTTTCTTCTGCACAAGTCCAACA
Organism: Athene cunicularia; assembly: GCF_003259725.1. Taxonomy (NCBI): domain Eukaryota; kingdom Metazoa; phylum Chordata; class Aves; order Strigiformes; family Strigidae; genus Athene; species Athene cunicularia. The sequence continues at coordinate 4,705,356 of NW_020799118.1, read as the reverse complement.
GCATACTCAGATTTCTCACTCTGGAAATTAGTTTTGTAGAAATCACAGCCATCCTGACAATGGACAGGTCCATTATAAGAGGCATAATAAGTCTGGTCACTCCTAGGTTATTGTTCCGTACAAAGAAGGGAGAGAAGCTGCTGATCGGGAAAGAGGGAGTGAACAAAAGATGAACATGAATCAGCAGTGCACCCTTGGGGCAATGGATGCTAACTACACAGTTACCAGGAGCATAGGCAGCAGGTCAGGGGAACTGAGTGTTCCCTTTTATGTGGCATTTCTAAGAGCTCAGCTGGAGTACTGCCTCCAGTTTTGTGTCTCCCAGTACAAAAAAGACCTCGACATACTGGAGCCAGTTAGCTAGGAGGCTGGAGCACACAACCCTGGAGATGGTGAAAGCCAGGGTCTTCTCAGAGACTAGCAAAAGGTCAATAGTGACAAGACACAGCAAAGACAAGTTAAACCAAGTAAGGGCAGTCAAACATTGGCACAGACCTTGGAGGTATTTAAAACTTGTCAGAACTAGACCCAAAGCAACCTGATCAAGCTTCTAAGTTAGCCCTGCTTTAAGCAGATAACCTTCAGAGGTCCCTGTCAATTTAAATTATTCTATATTTTTACTTTGGATATAAACATGGTGTTTCAACAACACACCATATATCAGAGTATATTCCCTCAACTACTTATAAAAGGAACATGGTAACAAGAATCTACATTCATCATTGTCCAATTTTCATTTGTGACTTTCCTGTACGATGAGAAAATATATCTCTGTACCGTGTGGTAGTATTTCTAGAACAGTTCCATTACATAGGGTACAATGAAGGTACAAAAAGCTACATTCTAAAATCATCATTTTGCATGATCCCAGAATAACTGTTTAAAGGAGTTACCTAAGAGGTTAGTAAGTATGCAAATAACAATTCCGACCAAGCTGCAAGAGAACAGTCAAGCTCTGGTTTACTGAACTTGACTGCTCCTTGACATCCTTTCTGTAGTACAGCTACTTTGAGAACCAGTGTGTCTGAAGATTATGGCAAGAAGAGGTGGGAAACAACATGATTCCTCTTACAATAAAGAGGGAGGCGAGGAGGCTCCTTGGAGCCTGTGAACGGCCAGCTGTGAATAATCCAGCTCTCCAAGAAGTCAATGGAAACTGGATGTGGAGTTCCAAAGCCCCATTTCACTAGATAAGTTTTTACTTTTTATCTGTTTTGCTGTCATATTACACACTGTCGAGAACAGGAGACAACATATCCGCAACCTGAAGTCCGAGTTATTGCAATGGATACTCTTCTTGGGGAAAATATACTTAATAAAATTTAACTCAAAATATACTCACAGCTTGGAAACGCAGAGGTGTGTCGGTTTAACTGAATGTGAGAGCCCAAAACATTCATGTATTCTTGTAGTGAAAATTCTGCTGAGAAAGCAGTTATCACCCAGTGTGCCATCATGTCCTCGGGACAGGAACAACTGCTTGTGTGAACATCACTACTCGCTCTAAGAGAGCAAATAAGCACATGAAATAACTGAGCAAGGAAAGGAGTAGGAGGAGGTTGATATGTAAGCACATCCTTTGCTAAGCAAAACCAGCACAGACTACGTCCCAAAAGTCTGGAAGTCTGTTTGAACTGAGCAGTCCTGGTCTGTATGACCTTGTATGACTACAAAGGAGTCAACAAGGAGAATATTATGCATAGCTTGAGTATGCTTTCAAAATACAACACAATTTGTCTGAACCATGGATTTTTAGAAATCAAGAGTGCTCCTAGCAGAACCTGAAATATTTTTTTTTCTGAAAGTTGTTTGCTTATTCATGAATAAAATAATTTAAAATGAAATCACATCGCTAGTTTCATAAATACTGTATATGTCAGACATGTATTTCCCTCTGATCACATTCCAACAGGACTTGGCTTTTGAGCTACTTTGCTGGGAATAACAAAATACTAATCAGATCTATATGTTTCATAGCTAAAATAATATAGCAATTGACATTATGATTAATATTATTTCCTTCCTAAACTTATATTACCAAACCTAAGGATCAGAGTTACCTTGTTAGCCTAAACCAACACTCATTCAGATCAACGGAAAGACAGCCACTACCTCCATCAGATGTTGAGCAAGTCATTATGAAAGCAGAGCCCCTGCAGCAACATTTGGGACTGGCTGGCTGTCCCAGGACCCCAAGCGTGTCCCCCTGCCCAGCGCTTGGCTGCTGTTGCCCTGGGCCCTTGCAGAGACCATGCAGCCACAGGTGCCCCCTTCACACAGGCCATGGGGGCGTGTGTGCAGGCTGCGGTGCGGGGGGAGCCCGGCGTGGGGAGCTGCCTCCAGCTGGGGGTCAGGCAGTCAGGCACTTGGCCAACACCACTCCCCCCCGCAGGTGGCTGCCAGCTGAAGAAGGAAGCTGGTTTCTTCACTGGCTCCAGCTCACCATTCATCGGGGCAGCAACTGGAGGAATACTGAGACACTTGGCAAGTAAAATATTTATGAGGTCATTGTCCTTCCATGATGTCTTTTCATCTTGTTTAACAAGGATTTACAGCAGAGGGTAGATCAGGCCTGCATGGGAGATTCCAGCAGACCAAGGTTAATGATGGGGTTACTCTTTCCAATGAATCGATAACCTGTGGTTTGGGGGCAGCTGTTGAACCTAAAGAAATAATCCCACTAATTAAATCCAGCTTTGCATAAGAGATACATGACGCTTCAGTCCTAACTTATGCATACTCTTCAAACAGAAAAAAAAAAAAAAAAAAAGCTTCAAATTCCTTACAGAATAATAATTCAATTGTAAATCAAATGCAGGATTTAAGTTTGTTTCCGACACTAAACGGTATCTGTAGAAATGCAACAGGGATATATATGTGCATCTATCATGAATGCAGTGAGAGACTTTTATCTACAAGGATTTGTTTCAGAATTTATTTAAATATTTTACCACTATCTATACTCTGACAACTGGAAAATAAACAAAATGATGATGCATTACTCTCCTGTCAGTAAATTAGAGAGTATTATTAACATAAGTATTCATAAAGATCTGCTAAAAGTTGGGTTATGCCTGAAGGTGACTTTTGTGTGTTTGAAGTTTGATGATCATTTTATGTCTTGGGCTTTTAGAAATGTCTTAATGAAATTTGAAAAAAAAAAAAAAAAAAAAGTTTGTCCATTTTTGTTCCATTTGAGACTACTACTTACAGTGAATTTTATCCAGCAAGATGCGTTACCTCCTGGATCTGATATGTTATTTGAGACATTTAAAATGGATCTTAGTGGAGTTCTTAAGAGTGTGAATATTAGCACCTTACCTAGCCATGCTTTCTCACAAGAGACAAAATCCTGTGCAGAGCTTGATGGTTAACAGTAAGTTGGCTGAAAATTAGATTTGTCCTCAAATTATTTTTTTAATCGATAATAAGCTGCAGAGCTCTCACTTGAAAAATATGTTGGAGAGATTCAAACTCATGAGAGGAGCGATCTTCTACCCAACAGCTCTGCAGGTCATTTTCATCAGATCATTTTCTTCTGCCTCTGGGCCCTTAACCTACTTCTATATCAGGGGTTCCTCCTACCATGAACACACCAGTTATGCTGAGAGGGAAGTCTCAGCCTTTCTCATCAACATTGCTCTCCTTTGAATTAACGGTGAAACATTCACCAAACCAAAACTGAAACCCAAGTGCCACGTACCCCGGTGTCCAGATTGCATTTTGTTCTTCCTTTCTAAACACCCAGTAAACCAGGGCAGAACACAGCTTTTCCAACGGCAGCTCCTCTCCCAGTGCTGCACAAAGGCAATGACCCGTTCACAACTGCGGTTATTCAGCCCTACCCTATTTGTGCAGATGCTGGATTCACTTCCATGCAACGGCACAACCAACCGCAGCTTCTCCAAGGGAAAGCCTCCTCCTGCCCCGAAGCTATTCCTTCCTTCAGAGCCTCTTCCCTCTCCTCACCTCCTCATTTAATATTATCTGCTCTTGACCTCACCAAGCTAGAACTGTGCAAATGATTAATATGTAAATTAGCAATGAACATTCCACTGTGATGTCAGATCAAACAAAGAGCTGCTTAATTTTGGGGCCCCCTGTACCTCTCAACCAGCTAACAGGTGCTGCACCTCACCCCATCTTTGCACATCTCCCTTCACCACACAGTTACAGAGGTTTCCCATGGATAGTCACCGCACAGACCTAAATACTGAGACTTCGGCACGTCAGAAAACATTAGATCAAAAGAAGCGAATAAGAAATAAACTGACATTTTCCACACAATAAACAGCTTATCATTAGCATTATATAAAGTGTTATGACAAACTTAATTTTGGAACTATTGACAAGAGCCTGGTAGTTAGTCTTTAATCATGAACTTTTAAAAACTGCCTTTGAAAGTCTCTACTTTTGCTCTGGCTCATCTGTTTTCGGTTTTGGATTTATTGGCACAGAAATTAACAAAAATCACAAAGCTGATATTCCGTCATCACCCTAGAGCTTTTTGTATCTGTCTGGGTTGTTCAGACTTCAGAGTTACTATGATTCATGCCACAGAAAACCATTACTGAAATCCTTCCACTAACAGGCCCCAGTTCAGAAAATACTTTTCACTGGATCCCAAGTTAGCCAAGGCTATCGGACAAATCTGCCTACTTTTAATGCAAACACCTACATTATAAAATACAGAACTGAATTTTATTTGAAAGTCGGATAGAATACCTGAGTAGGGAAACTGAGGTGGTGGGCAAAACAGCTTAAAATAAAAAAATACGTTTACTCCCCTCCAGTTACATCTTTGCTGGTTGAAACTTTTGCTTCGATCATCCTATCTAGTCTAACACATTTCCATGGCTTCGTGGTTTCCAGTAAGCTCTGTCAGCTCCTTCTTGATTACTATAGATTGCAATTGCTATCTGCCATCACCTCTAAGGCTTGCCTGTGACCTGCACTCAGCTTTTCTATGAGGTGCTTCTAAACATCTTCTACACTCCTCATCTCTTTCTAGCTCTCTCCTGTGTTTTCTGCTCCAGAGTACTGCAGAAAGCTCTCTGAGCTGAGAACACACAGCTACTCTGCAGGGGGGGCCACTTTTCCATTCAGCTGGCCAGTTCCCCTGGAGCTGGGCAGGACAAGGCAGTCCTCCACTGACCCCTCTAGACACTCCACTACACACAACAGCTGTGAACACACAAACCAGATATACCATTTGTCTATCACAGATACATAAAATCAAGCATGCTGTGAAGAAAATCACATTAAAAGTGCCTAAATACCTTCTTCAATAGGGCCATCCCATATCAGATCTGAAGTCAATGGGACCGTCTTCACCTTTTCCAGTAAGACCAATAGGTGCTATCTGGAGAAGATGCTAGGAGCCAAAACTGCCAGTCTCTTGTACAGAGAATAATGACTGCTGCTACCATAGTTGAGCCCTCATTAAACTATAATGTTTGAATATTTACTCTTACCTGAAGATGTGATCAAGCATTTACCATAATGGAAACACTCTCCAGAGTAAGTCTTTCCTTCTAACTAGGTTTTTCCACCTCCTGACTTTGAAACAACCCCCTAAGATCAGCAGGCCATAGCAACATAACTTAAAATGCCAAAATAGTACCCAAGTCCTCTGAGCCTAAGACATGCTCAATGAATGCATAAAATCCAGCATAGCGTATTCCTGATGGTGATGGCTTTTATACAGTATTTTAGCAATTCAAACACAGATCTTCTATCCGACACTTTCTTATTATTCTTTTTTCCCTCTTTGTTTTAAGCTCCTGCATAAGAACTAACTAATAATTCCCATAAATCTTTAGGGTAGGAAAACATTGTCTACCTCATTATCCAGTAGGAAAGGGGCCCATGGAAAAGCTGACCTGATCAATGACAGCAAATTATGGTCAGTCAGACTCAAAACTCAGGAATCCAGGTATAAGAGCATTAAGCAAATTCACTTGTTTGACAATGCCCAATGCAAAGTAGGAAGAAAGCTCAATTTGGAGCTTGCCAGCTCAGCATTTAAATTAAGCTCAAAATAAATATGAACACTATAAAGTTACCCTCATAGACAACTGAGATCAGGAAATGGTATAAGGATAATGCAGCAATCAAGAACCTGGTTTTTGAGCACTTCTGAAATTAATCTATAAGATCAAATCAGTATTTCTCACATAATTCAGAAACCAACATCCATAAAAACACTTTTTAAAAGTCAGACGGGGCACATACAGTGAAAGGTTAGTATCTTGAATGAATTAATTTCTGGTTTTGAAAAATAAGCTGCAACTAATAAGCATTCACTCACAGAATATAAACCTTCTATCAGTTGCCTCTGAAACTAAGCTCAGTGCACTCTCTTGATATAAACTTCAGTATTTACAAGGGCTTACGAGATCAAAATTAATTGTTCATATTCATATTCTGAACTGTGGAAAAAAAAAAACCCTGACTTCTGAAATTTTCACACTTTCAGTCTAATATTCAAGAAGAGTAACTGCTGTTATTCTGAAGATATCAGTATACTTCTGCTGGTATATTATCCTTCCCTCCTCTCCACAGTTTTTTGGGGGACATTTCAGTCAAGATACCTTTAAATAACCTAACATCCAGGGAGAGAGGCTAAACATAAGTAACACGTGTACTCTATTGCTTTCCTTAATCTACAGATTATGCTTAGCTACTGTGAAAGTCTAAATTCATTCCATTTACTTTGTCAAGTGAAAGAAAGTCTGTCTGTCCATAATACACTCTTGATATGTCTGAATTAGTTTCAGCTAGATACCTTGCTAGAAGCTTACCCATGCTTCTTATGTTATGATACATGTGCAACAGCAAAGGAACATGAATAGCAAGTTGCATTTTTATTTCAGTGATCACTAGTAGAGAAAGAGAATGCCATTAATAAAAATTTTACAAATAAAATGACACATAACTAAATTAATATCTATAACCATTAATAGCCACTAATATCTGTAACTATGTATTTAGGACAAAATAGTTTGTTGTTATTCTTAAAGATAATGAGTCCTGTAATCATTTATCTTTGCTATTCCAACCAAACAGTAGATATCCTCCATTCAGCAGAAGAATTATTATAATCTGGCCAAATTACTGAATTTAAAGTTTCTGTTGGACAGAGGGTGGCTCCTTCATCACCTCCCTTTTTCAAGAGAAAACAGAAATGAGTTGCTAAAACATTTTCTAATAAATGGTACCAATTTAACATGTCAGTGTGGAGCTGACTGGCTTTATTAATTCTGCTACACTGGTTGGCCTCCTCCCTGCATAACATTTCAATGCTGAACGCATTGCAATGAAGGCTAACTATTTAAAGGAAAGAAAGTGTACCACTGACAAGGTTATCCCCTTGCTGACTTGCTTCAGTTCCCACTCCTTCATGCCTTTTTTCTTTTACTCGATGAAATCCCTTTCCAGCCAACTCGATGGTGGTAATGTATATGAAGCAAATGATTTTGAAAGGCTTGTAACAGAACATAAAACACAGTTTTCAAACCCCAAGACTCTTATGTGAGCTTTTTAAAGCTTACAGGTCTTTCAAAATTCTACTGATGCCTGAAAAGGCACATAAATCCAGCCATGTATAGAGAGGTTGCCATGACAGACAGCAGTGAATCTGAAAGTCTCAAGAATGTTACAACGGCCTTCAACCACAGAAAAACATCTTTGGATGTGGGGAAGACAACATCGTAACATCAAATAAGCACATGAGAGCCTCTTGTTCTAAATGCTGGATGTTCTCGTATTCTTAATCAAGTCACTTCACTTCCTATCAAGTTGACTTAAATGTTTTTTTCACGAGGATGCTATTAGAGTTGACTAAAGCAAAGGAACTATGATGATAAAAAAGGACAGCAGAAGTGCTTTGTAAAACCTGCTTAATCATAGGAAATCAAATCAAAGAAAAAATCAGCATATCAAGCATCTTTGGTGCTTGCTAGTTGAAAGCTTCATTATAAGCACCAGGTGAAAGAGGCAGAGTTTAATGGTCTTTTATTCTCTAGAAGAATAGAATCTCTGTTCCTTAATTTCCAAGTTACTAGGGTTCACTGAAAGACAAGAAGTATGTGGATGTTTCAATAGTTTTTCCTCTACACCAAGGAAGAAAAAAACCAAAAACCTTCAATATTTCAGGGAGATCATAGGAGACTTTGCCTCCTCAAATACTACATCAAACTCTCCACCTCTTAATGTGTCGTGTTTCAGTTTTCACTTACTGCAAATACTTATCATTATTTACCCATAAGCCATCCCTGTTACACCGTGATTCAGTGTAAATAACCAAATATTCATTCCTTTTGCCATAGGTGATTTGAAAAATATATTTCTTGTTATACTTGTTATACTCCTAGTCTAGAAGAAACTATATTTGTCAAGAATTGGAGAGACTGCTCCTTTCCATCAGCCCTTAAAATAATATCCAAAGCTTTATGCAACAGCAATTAAAGATAAGTTTTGACACTACCCTTATTTTTTATAATTGCAAGAGAAAATGTGAAACTCATATGGGTCTTGTTAGTACTAAATGCACTCCTACTGACTCCAATTTGTTTTGTTCTATTAATTTATCATCTTACATTTGGAATGATTTTATAGTCTGCTAGGAGAAGGTCTCAGAAGCATAAAGCAGTGAGATAACAGAATGAAGATGTAGCTAACTGTGGTATTTCAGAGCAACGATTCGAGTGATATTTGTGAATACACTATTATTCTAAACACAACCCTGCAGCTTTTTATGCCTAGAGCATATACAACGTTGTTTAGTATTAACGAATCTGACAGTCTTGGTGGCAAAACTCAGTGAACTCCACACACATGAGATTGCAACCTTTACTGTAAGTTTGGCTGGAGAAGACCCTGTAATTTGTTCCTCTGTAACTGCCATGCCGTTGCACTGATCAGCCCTAAGTCAATCCTTCAGCATCACATGCAGCAAAATAAAAAAAAATATCAGGTATGTACAAAATGGTGAAGGTATTCCCCAATGATATAATTTAGATTTAATCTATAACTTGTGTGCTAATTAGAATAAGAATATATGTTGTTGCAGTAAATCGGAACTGTGACTTAGATCACATCATGATGCTTTGTTATTTGGACTGAAAGTCACGCTGAACTTTGAGAGACCTTTAGTCTGCTTGACTGGTTTCAGGATTTGTGCCTTTCTTTTCATACCAAAAATGAATAATGTGTTTCTTCATGCTTTTCTTTTCTTATTTTATTTACTGATAATTCCTGCCAGCTGCCAGTAAACAAAGACCACTAGGGATATTATGATATATGGATACTTCTACTTTTCAAGATGACAAACAAGTGTTCGCTAGCACTATGAAAAATGCACCTCTATTGGTAGTCAGCGAGAGGCACACAAGCTGCATGTTTAATATCCCTTATGAACTTCTGCTGCACCCACAAAAGCACCAAGTTACTCAGTTATACCTTACTGATCAGAGCCATAAAAGACTGTAAAGAACCTATAAAGTGAGCTGAACTGGCTTCCCAGGGATGTGTTTTGTTGGGTTTTTTTTCCCTTTATTATCACCAGTGGTCAGCAAAGGCAGCTCACTGGATGGCACAACTCCTTCTGGATAAGTAACACCCCATCTCCACAATACTTGCAGGCTCTGTGGTGCTAGAGATATTGCACTGGAATGATGTACAACTATGTTTTTTTGTTAGATTCCAGGCACTATCAGAAAATCTGTGTTGTTTACTAGTATCTTTGTAACATTTCAACTGGAATTGTCACACTTTTTTAATTCCCTGTTTTATTTAACTACATTTTTTTTTCTTATCACTGCTATTAACCCACTTAAAGACACCTGATGTCCTGATGTTATTATAAAAGAAGCTGTGCATAGAGCTAGAGTGAACGTCATATTTACCTTCATTTTTGTAGAAAATATTATCAGTCTGCAAATGCAAATATATGCCTGTGTTATGATAAACTAGTTTATGAGTCTCTATGTATTCAATAACAATCATTATATTGTTTTGAAAATGCTTTTAAAACTTCACTGGATTAGGAGAGTAAAAACCCAACTTGCTACCCCAGAAACACAACTGGGGAGGGCCAAGAGGTGTGGTCATTCCACATGCAGCCACACTTGACCTTTATTTAAAAAAAAAGAAAAAAATTCACATGAGCAGAAAATCATTTCTATTTGGAAATTATCATGATGAAAATCACTTACCCAAAGGTCATGGCTGACAAAAAAAAAAAAAACAAAACCTTGGAAAACAGAAGAAATTAAAAACCATTTTTAGTATAAATAAAGTATTTCAAACTTGAAGTGTTTAAAACCAAAAGTCAATGCAGAAATACATTCTCTGGTAGAATGCCAGTTCAAATAACATAGAGAAGAAGCCAAAGCACATTATTGATTAATAGCAGCATCGAGCTTCAGTCCAAAAATAGAAAAATGTCAGCTGTGTGACAAGAGACCCAGCCATGCAGTGAGGTGGGCCCCAACATGCGTAGCTGGCAGTGGGAAGGGCAGCACTCCAGCTTGCCCCAGTGGGCGGTGGGATTCTCATAAAGGTACTGTGCTACATCTCAAGGGAAAGAGACCTGAGCAAACTTTTGGCCTCGCATGTCACAGAGCTCTTCACCGGAAAGCCCCTCTTTGATTTCAATGGATGAGTTCCCGTCAGGTTCTAGCTGACAGATACAAACGTACTTTGCCCTTATATGAGTGAAGTAAGACAAATCCCATCTTTGCCAAGACATTGCTGTGATCATAAATGGATTTGCCTGAGTCACTGCACTTTATCTTGGTTGAGATAAAATACTTCTGGACTTGTTACATTCCTGAGGATCTTTCCTGTTAGCCTCGTGGAATCACCATGGTAATATTCTCCACTTGCAGTAATTATGCTTATGTATCCTTTCTGAATACCTAAGGTAGTTACAATCTGCAGAAAGAAAAGTAATTATACTAGTCAGTGTAATACGGCTGTGGACAGCTGTAAAAGGTTTACATGGGAATGGAGACATTGCAGAGCTTTAGAAAAGTGTGTTATGAAAAACAAGAAAACAAGCCTGTTCCAGTTTGTGAGAATACACAATTTAATCCATGTAGAAATCTTGTTCTTCAGTAATTACAGGAGATAAGAGTCTTCTCAATTAAGATCAGGAGGAAAATGCTTTCATTTAATGTGTCCTGAGAAGTATCACATCAAAAATAATTAGAGAAAGATGTAAAAACTTTTGGATGTTTTAAATATATAACACCCTTTGAAATTTAGAAAAGCTTCAAAGAAATGTCAGGTTCTGGCATTCTATGGAAAGAACACTTGTGTTTAAAAACAACAAGGCCCTTCCCCTAGTTTTATATATAATTTGATGGATTCACTCAAAAAATAATAACTGAGTAACTACTTTAAATTCAGACATGATCGTTTGGATAACACTTTTAGCTCAATGGGTGGAATTATTAGGAATGAGCCTGTGGCAAACCCTAGATCGGGAACATGACACAAAGGAGTTTCTGTCAAGCTTTTACAATTATTAGTCTTCTCTTCCTGGTTATTTATATTTCCTTTCAACTCACATGTATAAGTCATACAGCAGTAATAAAGTACCATCATCTCTGAGGAAACGTCTAGCAACCTGTGCTGAGGAACAGTCTAGCAACCTGTGATAGCAAGCTTATTATCATTGTCAAATTTTCTATGGGAGGAAAGAATGCATTTTTAAAATTTTTGCATTATTGTTACATTTTTACAATCTCTAATCATTCTTCATGACTTTGGTAACCAGTCTTCAGGGCCCACTCTTACTCATTAACTAATCAATTAACACACTTGCTAATCTGTTTTATCCAAAGTTTAAAAACTAGAAGGAAAAGGCAGACATGGATTTCTTTCTATTACTTAAAAAAAATTTTCTTAAAACTGGTTACACAAACCTATTCTGAGCCATGGCCCCCCAGCTTCCACATGGATTTTCCAAGCATCCGTGTGAATTCATTTTGATTTGAGTCACTTATTGTACTCACTCAGTGGGCTATTTTGTATGATATGGATTGGCTAAGCACTGTCGTCAACTCATTTGAAATCAATTCATTTATTGCTCACACCCGGTAGACTATTTTGGACAGCGATAGAGTACAATGAAATGAGAAGAAAGACCCACTGGAAGGCAAATAATAGCACAGAAAAAAGGAGAAATATAATAGTCATGGACTGGAGATGAAAGAAAAAGACGGAAACATGGAGATTAAAGACAAACATTGATCAAAGACAGAAAAGGAACTGCAGACAAATGAGAACCTGTGATCAAAACCTGATGGAAAGGAGCGTGGTGAGATGTGAAAAAAGGAGAGAGAGGGAAAAAAAATCATAGGCTCACGGCTTCAGGATATCCTACATGCTTTTGATTTTTTACTAGTCTCTAATCCAGCCATGTTTAAGAATGAAGTATATCAATTTGTCTACATCCCCTAGAGATAAAAGATTTTACATGGACTTGTGCAAAGCACGTGACACTGTCCCACACAACATCCTTGTCTCTAAATTGCAGAGACATGTATTTGATGGATGGAACACTCATGGGTAAGGAATGGGCTGGGTGGTCGCACTCAGAGAGTTGGGGTCAGTGGCTCCAGGTCCAAGTGCAGAGCAGTGACGAGTGCCGTTCCCCAGGGGCGGGGTTGGCACCGGCGCTGTTTAACATCTTGGTCGGTGCCGTGGACAGTGGGATCGAGGCACCCTCAGCAAGTTCACCAACGACACCGAGCTGTGTGGTGCGGGGACACGCTGGAGGGAAGGGATGTGCCATCCAGAGGGACTGGACAGGCTGCAGAGGTGGCCTGTGCAAACCTCCGGGAGTTCAACAAGGCCAAGGGCAAGGTCCTGCCCATGGGTCGGGGCAACCCCAAGCACAGACACAGGTTGGGCCAGGAGTGGATTGAGAGCAGCCCCAAGGAGAAGGACTGGGGGTGTCAGTGGATGGAAAACTGACTGTGAGCCAGCAATGTGTGCTCACAGCCCAGAAAGCCAACCGTGTCCTGGGCTGCACCCAGAGCAGTGTGGGCAGCAGGGTGAGGGGGGGGGGGAATTCTCCCCCTCTGCTCTGCCCTTGTGAGACCCCCCCTGCAGTGCTGTGTCCAGTATAAGAAGGACACAGACCTGCTAAAGCAGGTCCAGAGGAGGCCACAGGGATGATCAGGGGCTGGAGCACCCCCCTGTGAGGACAGGCTGAGAGAGTTGGGGGGTTCAGCTGGAGAAGAGAAGGCTCCGGGGAGACCTTAGAGCAGCCTCCCAGTACTTAAAGGGGCTACAGGAAAGTGGGGAGGGACACCTGATCAGGGTGTGTGGGGATAGGATGAGGAGTAGGGGATTTAAACTGGAAGAGGGGAGATTCAGATTAGATATTAGGAAGAAATTCTTCTCTGTGAGGGTGGTGAGACAGTGGCACAGGTTACCCAGAGAAGCTGTGGCTGCCCCCTCCCTGGCAGGGTTCAAGACCAGGTTGGACGGGGCTTTGAGCAGCCTGGGCTAGTGGAAGGTGTCAGGGATGGGGGTTGTAACTCGGTGACCTTTAAGGTCCCTTCCAACCCCAGCCATTCTATGATATTTTTTCTGGATAGCTTATAATTAACTCTCCCTTGTCCACTTTGCTGTGATGTTCGTCTTCCTAACACTATTATCAATCTGCTTTCCTGGTTGCAAGAAAGGATATTCTCATATTTCTGTCACAATTTACTCAACAAAATATGTGCATTAACTCTTACAAGCTAAACTCTGTCACCAGTCTAGTTTCTGTAGAACTGCTGAAAATAACTCTTAATCACTAATTGTGGAGCTATTGCCAGATGACAGCTATTTATGACCAGACCAGCTGAGATGCAAGTACCTGCTTCCCAGGAAGAAAGGCCTTAGAATTGCTATGACACCAGTTTTGCAAAAATTAATCAGAACATGGAAAATGTGAGTTTTGTTCCCAAAGAAATTAGCTGAAACCACAGAGAAGAAGGAAAGGGACTTTCAAACCCATATGCCTGAGTCCATATGCTATCAGAAGAAAACATAATTTGTAGTCTGCATTCCCATTGCAGATTTTGGCCAGAAGTAGGGTCATATCACCAGGTTCCACCCCTAGGCACTCCCAGAATCACTAGGCTAGTATAAATAATTTTGATTTTCACTGAGTTTGTGAGAGCTGAACCTTGTGCAGGTTATTGCTGACAGTGCCCAGGACTGCTCTTCTGTGAAATTCCTAATCGGCACTCCCACGTTTGGTTTTTGGAGGTGCTGTAGCAGAACGCTTCTGAGGCACCACAGGGATATACAATCTTCTCACACTGTCTTAATACTGCTGGGCAACAGGAAAGCTAGAGCTGGACGTGACTGAGCAAGTTCATTTTGCTATATAAGGGGAAATTGTCCACTTTGTTTCAATAACTACTTTCCAAACAAAACCAAAATTATCCTTTTTGGTGGTTTTCGGATAATTTGTCAGATAACTTTTCTTGGTCAAATAATTCTAAGATTAGAATATCTTCAGGGTATTACTGAAACAGGTCAATTAAAGCAACCGCATGGCTTTCCAAATATTTTAGGAAATCTGAAGCACTGCTAGAAGACTTTTAGTTCACAGAACCACGACTGGTTCACTTTGGCAGGGACCTCTGGAGGTTGTCTGCTCCAAACCCCTGCTGAAGCAGGGCCACCTAAAGCCAGCTGCCCAGGACTGTGTCCAGATGGCTTTTGAATATTACCAAGGAGGAAGACTCCCTGGGTAACCTGTGCCAGTGCTCAGTTATCCTCACAGTGAAAATGTGTTTCATGATGTTCAGACAGAACTTCTTGTGCTTCAGTTTGTGCCCATTGCCGCTGGTCCTGTCACTGGCCACCACTGAGAAGAGCCTGGCTCTCTCATCTTTGCACCCTCCCTCCAAGTATTTATAATAGGTAAGATCCCCCTGAGCCTTCTCTTTTCCATGCTGAACAGCCACAGCCCTCTCAGCCTTTCCTCACAGTTGAGATGCTCCAGTCCCTTTCTCACCTTCATGGCCCTTCACTGGACTCTCTCCAGTATGTCCATGTCTCTTGTACTGGGGGAGCCCAGAAATGGACACAGTGCTCCAGGTGTAGCCTCACCTGGGGCAGAGGGGAAGGACCATTTCCTTCAAGCTGCTGACATTTGCTCTATTGCAGCCCAGGAGGCCATTTGCCTTCTTTGCCACAAGGGCACATTGCTGGCTCATGTAGGTGTCCAAAACCACTGGATGCCTAAAAAGGGGAAGCACTGGCTTGTTTTGCACAGGTTCAGACAGAAAGTATTGCCTATATTTGAAGAGCTGGCAAAAAACATTTTTCTTGTGAGGACATCTTGTGGCTAATATTTCACATCATTGGCAATAAGCCATGTCACAGAACTTGGTTGCAGAGAATTAACTGGAATATCAGGAGTCTTAAATCACCTCTTATGCCAAATGTATGTCCTCTTTTCACATTTAGTCTTGGTTCATAAAGATGGGATCAGAATCAGGAGCTATATTGGTAAATGAAAACTATATTTAAATATCCAGAGGTATTTTTGTGAGATTATTTTTCCTATGGTAGCATTTAAAATACTCTGTGTTTTGCTGGAGATATTTTAAACCTTCATTATTGCAATTCATGGCTTGTGTGTTAAGTATGACATTGGCATCTACTGAATAAAGAACTGTTAACACTGCACCACTGATGAGCCCTATAAATTGCTGAATGTTTGGGAGATGGTAGTGTAGCATCTGTTCTAGGGACATGTGCCTCTAGCAGGAAGAACGTGGCTATCTTTTCAAGATAACCCATTAACCGCTACATACCACCCTGGGAAGATGACAGTAGTTTTGTAATGTACCCAAAATACTGCTGCCATAAGATTGCTAAGAAAATAACATTTGTAAACCCAACAGTGTTTTCTCCTGGCTTTACAACACTTCACAGTGTAAGTTAGGTGCTTTTCATTAGAATATTACAATGCAAAGTTGCTGAGACAGTTATTGATTTAGATGGACCTAGAGGACAAAACGTTTAAAACTTTAGACTTTCAGCAACTGGGATAGAAGAGCAAGAAGAAAATCCACAGCGTCATTTCCAGTAAGACTGACTCTACACTGCCACCATCTTGACAGCAGTTATGTGAAAGCAAGGGCACTTTCCATTTTGTTTCAGTGAATCTCTAGTTTCTACACTTGGCACCTCAAAGAAGCTCTCAGAGTTCAATATGCTTCAAAAGAACTAAAAATGCATCCTTCCCTTTATCCCAGATACCCTTATGATGAGTCTTCTAGCACTGGCAGACATGAGGAAGTGATTATCTCAGACAAATTTGTTTGTGTAATCTCTTGATCACAAATGATACCAGAACAGAAAATATTTGCCTTCATAAATCACAACTTTCATAGCTATCCTAGCAATGGGTTACAGTACATTAGGATCTCAATCTACAAACCACTGATGAAAGATGAAATATACAGTTAATGATTTAATCAGTACACTGTGTTAATTACAAATGAAACCAAAATCAAGAGGAAAATATAAAAATAGCACATATAGGACCAATCCTGCTTTCTTTATTCACGTGGCATTCCCATTTAGATTCAATGGGACTAGCTGCTGCATGACTGAGGCAACCAGGATTTGATCCTACTTATATTATGTCTCATAAAAAATATTTAGATAGTCCTGCCTGTAGCATATTTTACAATGTTCTCATTATAGATAAGATTTACTCTATATCAAATGAACAGTGTTAGAAGTTCCTAATGGAATCCAGAACAGTTGCTAAAACCACTGCCTCATTAACCCCTTTAACCACGGAACTCGCACTGAAATTGCGGATAGTACCCAGGCTCCCAAGTATCCGAAAGCACAACTGTTCCTCCACTGCAAACAGTCTGCAAAGACCCCAATTCTGTGGTCCCAGCTTTGGAAAGAATACCTTGGGGGAAGCTGATAGAAAGGAAGGACAGTCCCGTGATCAAGGCGCTGACCTGGCCAGACCAACTCCCTAGATGCTGCTGTGGTGGGCAAGTCCTACAGACTTTGCAGGCTTTAAGTTCTCCAACGTGCTGTTAATCGCATTTCCCCTCACAGGACTGGATTAGGATACTAACAAGGGACGAAGTTCACATTCATACTTATAAACCCTGATTCTCTTAATGACAGAATCACAGACTGGTTTGGGTCGGAAGGGACCTTAAAAACCATCCATTTCCACCCCCCTGCCATGGGCAGGAACACCTTCCACCAGACCACGTTGTTCAAAGGCCCGTCCAACCTGGGGCTTCATTCAACATTTTCATCTAAACACTTCAACTTAAAACCAACTCGGTTTTCAGCCATACTTTCTGTTGTGTGAAGCAGTACACAGAGGGAAGGAAACACACTTTGGCTTTTACATCTGATGCAGTAGGGACTGCTCCAGGTACAATAATTTAAATAAGCCTTCATATTGTCTTCACAGTGTTGGTATTTGTTTCATTTTTCACATGGCTTCAGGAGAGAAGTATTTCATGTTACTTTTTACTTTTCTATCTTGTCTCAGGCTTGTATCTAGTGCTGTTTTGGTATATACCTTGCAACTGGCTCCCAGCTTAAATATTAGGAACTGTGATCCAGACTATGCTTTGGTAAATACATCTGGGAATGTTCTGAAGCAATAATATAGAGAATAGCAAACTTATTCAGATAAAACAAATCCCAGTGCTTATCAGCATTTAATTGTGCCCCAGGGATCTTTCCCTGCCCGTATGCGCAGTGCACGCAAGGAAGTGTCTCCTGCTGGTGGTCCCATCACAAGCCTCTTAAATCCATGACACCAGCTCACTTTCAAACAATAACAATAATTTTAAAACACACACACACGAGTAATTTTTAAAATTGTAATAAATAGATGAGGTTGAGCAAGAATCCTAAAATATTCACCTCAAACTCCAGCTATTATGTGACAGCTCTTCAGGATTCAAATAAATAAATAATGTCCCATGTGCGCATGCACACACACACACACACACACACACACTTTCCTTCTGTCTTCTTTAATTCTTGTCTTAAACTAGATCCAGAAATGGGTGGACAGAGATGGTGAGCCTGCATTCTAGATTCAAGTGTTTCTAAAATAATTGGGGTATTTTTAGTTTTGCAAATTCTAATCTGAACCGAACATCTTCCATCCCTATTGTAAGTGGCATATATTTATACATATGTATAAATTAGGTATATGCATGTGTGTGTATCTTGCCACAAGGATGCATTACAAGCAATTAAAGCCTTGATAATAAATGGTTCATCAGTCTGCAGGTGATGTACTATAAGTGATTGCTCCTGTAGGTAGTAATCATCTGGTGCAATTGCTAGAATTATAAATTCCCTCTGGGCTGATTGGACTTTATCAACAAGAAGCAGTGAAGTAAAAAAGGGTTTGGGATGAGGTTTTTTATAGTCTAAAACCTAATATCAGAAATTTGCCAATTGGAAATGAGTGCCTTTCCCTTCAAGACATACCCACACGATGACTGAACAGCTGTCAAAAAAAGGTAACCATCTCCAGAACAGCCTCTGGGACCAGAGTATATTCTAAGGCAAAGATGAAATTAAGGTTTTTTTCCCACCCCCACAAAAATATATGCAACTCTCATGCATACTGGAAGTGTTTTCCCATGGGTAGAGCAAGATTCCATAAATCTATATAGGGACTGACAGAACACGATCATATTTAAATTAAAGCACAAGAGCTAGTTACTATTATAATTCGGACAAACTGTCAGTACAATTTATGGATTATATTTGAAATTATTATTTGTCAGACCACCAGTTCCCCTGATAGCAAACTGAGGAACTTCTATGTACGTTGAATTCAGACCACCGATTAAAATGGAACAGTATGTTTAAGTTTTAATTTGAAATCTACCTGTTAAGTATACCATCCTTTTTTATTATTAATATTTTGTCACAGCATTATTTTCTTTTATCAAATAACAAAGCAGTAAATACAGCTCTGACAAATACTACCCATCAAAAATAAGTACAATCCACAAAATCAAAAAGCTCTCTAAAATAGTCTAAGACTTATTTCCATGTCACATGGTTTCTTTTCAATTTTTTGGAAAAAAAAATATCTATTTCTTGCTAACCTCTAAATTTTTGTTACTAATAGATACTTTCCAAAATATATCTAATGGTAAAAGGATACTCCGCAGAATATAAGCATTCAGGAGTAATTTCAAATTGATGTTTAATAGAAGCACTCAGATTCTTATCTTTCTCATTAAAATTCTGTTGACCACAAGATGTGCATCAGCTATTTTAGCCCTTTACTTTCAAAAGTTGCACCAAGCCCAAATGCAGCCCAATTGCTTACAGCAGCTGTTCTAACTGGAAGGAACACTGGGTGAACATAGTATGCAGTCCACACAGGTGGGGAGCTTCTGTAAGGGAAGAGAAAGTTGCAGAGTGAAAACTGTTTTATGAGGAAATACAACAGTAGCATGGAGAACCATAGATACAGCTATATATAAAATAACTTTTTAATTACCGTGAATTAAGTAGTTTCGGTGTTGCTCGACTACACTGATTCATTTATAGAGGAATCAGTACCTAGCTACACCAACAGAGGCAAGAAGGCAAAACTCAGTTACCACAGACATTCTGCATCTTTCTCATTCAACATAAACCGATTTTTTCAAACAAAATTATCTCTTTTCCCCACACAAGCCTTTTCCATATCTTCAACTCCGCTCACTCTTACTGCCAGGAACCACCACAAGCTATCATGCCAACGAATAAACTGGGAATGATTTTGCACTAATTCTGCCCAGTCACACCAGCTGAGACATACAGGGCTCCATACCACTTCTATTCACAAAGTATTTGAGGCTTTACTGTTGCCTGTTTAAGGAGGAGGAGGAGTAGAAGTAATATCTGTACACTTGGCAAGCAGGTCACTAAATCATTGCCGGACACCTTTGCTGCATTTCCAGGCACTGGCATTTGCTCCCAGTTTGGACAACAAAGACTTGTATAAGCCTTGCTCCCCTGCTGGATGTCCTTCTGTATGCTACTCCCCACATACAAAAATAATGTATAATTATAGATCACAATTTAAAATGAGAAAATAATTGTTTATACAAATTAAAAAATAGTTCCCCCTCAATGTACATAAGTCTTTATAGAACACTTTTCACTCTTCTACTACAGCACTTCCTTCTCCTTCCTTTTCTTCTTTTTTTTTTTCTTTCTTTTTTTCTTTTCCTATAGTCTAAATGACACTTTGAGATGTTTCAGGTGCCTGTTTTTCAGAACATACTCAATACACACCTAGATGCTTTAGCATGACAAACAGCAACAATAATAACTTGACATATATAAGACAAATTTTAAAATGAGACCCTTGAAAACACAACAGAGGCATCAATGAATGGCTGAAGGGTCATCCCTGTTAATTTTATTATTCTGACACTGGCAATCTACTTGTAGTGCAAAGTAGCAATTACAGTGTACTCAAATTAGACAAGAGCAAATTTATAGCAACAACCCAATAATCTAAGAGCCATCTTAACTAAAATTTCAAACCATTGACCTGCCTGCTTTGTGAAAGCCTTAGGAAAGAGGGTGATGGCTGTTTTGACATAAGCAGAAAACTTATTGTAGAAGGCAACTATGCAGCTGTCTTAAAACCCTTTCATTTGGAGGTATGACATGCTTATGCTTCCAGTGCAGAATTACAGGGATCCAAGAAAAATATGGATAGTGACTATTATAGCAGAAAACCCACTATTTTAGAAGGAACTTTTGCAGTAGTGTTCATTCTCTTGAGGAAAGGCATTTTTTAGCATTACAGCCAGGTATTGTGAGCCAAATTAAGGAACTAAGAGAGGAAAAAAAAGTTCTCTTTGGGAAGGATTCCCCAAGGCTTGCATAGCTGAGTTACAACCTGAAGTGTGTATGATGAGTGGTTCTCCTGGGTTTCTTTGGAAATGACCAGACATTTCACATAACATTGTCAACACCACAGGGAAACTGCAGTTCTTTGGAAAAACAGTGTATAGGTTCCACATCACCTGGGAGCATGTGAAATGTGTGAGGGTTAAGAATAAAGACTGAGGGAAATAACAAGAAACAAATCAGAAAGCAGCCAGAGCCTGTCACTCTATTCCTTCTTTAAGCACAAACTGAAGACTAGTACCAGCTAGTTTTAGTGAATCTTTACGAGATTTCTTTTTTTCCCCATCTAACATTAGGTATCATTTTAAGAAACCAGAAGACAAAGCAGAGAGAGATATAAAAAGGGAAAAAAGAGAAGGAATCCACATAGCCATTGCCTGACTAGGATAGAAAGGAGGCATCCATAATTTTCTTCTTTCAGCCTTTAGCAAAAACATTGATCCTGGAAGAGATTTTGTCTTTGTACGTATCTTGATATTTTCTCCATAGCTTGAAACATGAATCTAAGGAGATTCATTTGGGTTTCTTTATTCTGAAGTTCTGCTGCAAATCCTCATCTACCTGGAAGACACTGGGAGCTTTCAAAGCCATCAGGGTACCAGTCAGGCAAAGGATGCCTACAGCCCAATGCAAGACTAGCTGAGCACAAGAATGCTACAATTGTTCCCCAGATTACAACCAGATCCTGTTTATGCCTTTTTTCTACCAAGTACAATTACTTCACATGGAATCATAAAATCATTCCGGCACTGAAAGGATGTTATTAGGTCCCCCCCTAAGCCTTTTTTTCCAAAAGCTAACCAAGCCTCACAGCAAACTCCAGCTCCCTTCCCATCTCGGGCTCCACTGGGCTTGCTCACCTTTATTCACATCTTCCTTGTACTGGAGACCTCAAACCAAATGCAGGTGGGAAGGGGGCTGTGTTCATAAATTATTTAATGCTATTAACTCCACAGTTGTTCAAACACATTGGGCTTAAGTTCATGGAACAAGCTGCCACAGTGACCAACACCCAGGGGATCAGGTCACAGACATCATATGTTAAAAACACAGATTTCTCTAAATTTAATTCATCACATGCAACACTATTACTCAGGACTACAACCAGATTTGTAATACACAGCCATTTGCCTAGGAAGACAGGTATGTAGCACTGGGTCATGACAGGATCTAGGAAAAAAAAAAAAAAAAAAAAAAAGGGCAACAGAAATTTCTTCTGGCTATGATATCCACTGCTTATTTTAATATGCCAATGTAAAAATGATTAATCCAATTAATTAATACACATAGGTCTTTTTCACTGACAAACTTCCTTAGTGATCATTCTACATGTGAAATTCCTATACCATCAAGGAGATGAGCTGGAAGCTCTTTTATTCTTCTGTTCTAATGGAAGCTAGGAGTCCAGCAGTCATTTGATATCTTACATCGATCTTTTCACACCACACTACTCATAGCGGCATTTCTATCTGAAATATTAATGTACTTTTCTGGGTTTGATTGTATTGGGTAATCCTGAGAGCATTCCCCCAGTTTTCATTCGGGAGTAACAATAAGTAATACTTTGTTCTTTCATACTTTCCTTGCTTTTTAATTGTCACAAACTGTCAAGTAGTTCAGAGTGCTCTCAGGGCTCCAAAGAGCACCTGGATTTCTGGATCTAGCATTTACAAGTTCTGCATCATTCTACAGCTGAAAAAAATTCCACTTTTATCTCAGACCAGCCATCCCATTTGGAAATCAACAGCGGAAAAACCAACACTCAGTTACAGCATTTTCCATTCTAAGATCTCAAAGCACCTCACTAAAAAATGTATTATTCCTACAAGGGAAACTGCATAGCCTGTTCTCTACCTACACCTAGGAGTAGACATGACTGCAGAGGAGAGAAGGCTAAGTTCTTGTTACCTTTAGGCAGGCATTAGCCTGCTCTGATGGACACCGAGCACTGATCATCTGAGATCATTCCTCTTTCCTGTAAGTACATGGTTAATGCAGTGTTCACACCAATGCATGAGGCATGGCTATGGATTTAATATTTCCAAAGTATGGAGGCATTCAGATTAGGCCAGATTAAGCCATCTGTGTTAAAACTATACCTATTCCTGCAGAATTTCCCTTTGAACAACATGTTCAGTTGTGTCCTGTAAGATGTTAATTAACACGGCAAGGTGCTAAATAATTTCTAAGTATTTTAAATTCAGGATATTTATTTTCTTCAGCGATAAACACCACAAATACTATCCAGCAAAACCTGGAAACTGTTTGAAGTGGTATCATTTTTAAAACCTCTCCAGCAGCATAGCAGAATCAGGACATTTTTAAGGGAGTAGGAGGAGGAGGAGAGATCCTATATGAAAGCAAAAATATTCTCACCCTCTCCAAAACTCAAGCATGAGCAAAAGGAAAAAAAAAAAAAAAAAAAAAAAAAAAAAAAAAAGACAAATATTTAAATTAACTTTTTGAAATTTATAATGTATTTGGAAGAACAGACTTAAAAGCCAGCACTAACTGATGAAGAGGGTAAGCTGACATTACCTCTTTGGATTTATAATAGCTTTTGAAAATACAAGCTCAGAGGGATCAGAAAGGAAAAACAACAAAGTGCATCAAGAAGATGGGTCAATTAAAAAACACAAGAGCTTTACAGAATTAGTGAAGGCAGCCACACACTGTTCCTGTTTTGGAAGCACTCCAATTCTTTAAATCAGATTAAGGTCAGTCCTAATTGTTTCAAGCACAAAGATGTGCAGTATTTATTTGCTGGGTGCCTTCTTTTCTGACTGATTAGCTTTATGAAGATTAGCTGCCAGTAATTTCTGAAATGGCTAATGTAAGGTAATTAGCTCACAGCGTACTGCAGCTTGCACTGCCCAGGAGAAGAGTTTACTTGTCTCAGCTGAGAGAAGGATTATAGAAGACATTACAGACAAAGCAGCAGAAAGTTAGCAGAGTTCCGCTAAAAAAAGTTCCTGCAAAATTTGATTCAGCGTTTTTCAAAATATACTTTATAAATAGAATATGAAGAAGATTCATATGGTCTGAAATATGCTAGAAAATACTTGGAGACGGTATAAAGTGCTTCCAGAAGGGTTTCCTTAAAAATAGTGTGGCATCTCTCATAATTTTAATTCTCTGCAGTATTATGTTTAATCTTTTTATGATGTTCGTGGAGAAAGAACAGCGATGCATCCAATAATAAAACTGCACTTTTAAGGAGATCTTACAGTATGATTTATAAAAGTTTCTTCTGAAAGCAGTCTCAAGAAAAAAACAGCCTGGAGTCAGAAATATGCTAAGTAGGGCATGTGACAAAGATTCTAATCATAAAGCCATAATAAAGACAAGTAGAAGAAATTATGATTTTCCACAGAGCTACATGATATCCTGGTTCCCAGTTGCAGAAGATAAGGGGGAAGTAAACAGAAGCTGAGAGCAAGAAGCAGGACTTTTCATTTGAGGCTAAAGAAAGGGCCAATTGCAAAGACCAGCTACTTTAGATAGTCCAATCACCGCTTCTGATAATAGGAGCAATGAAAATTCCCTATAAATTCTTCAAGGTAGGAGACTACTGGAGAAGTTAAAGAAGCTGAGCAGCTATCATAAGGGTCAGCTAAGCATCCTCAACCCAATAATAACATTTGTTATGTTACATATGCTGTTAATAATATTTTTTCTGTTTTGTTTCTCTATGTGTGTTCTATTATCCAGGTTGGACTGGATGATCTTCAAGGTCTTTTCCAACCTAGACAATTCTGTGATATTATTTAAACCAAAAGATTTTTGATAAATCTCCAAAGTGAAGCTGAGGGTTTGGTTACCCTTAGAACTGGAATTCTCACCCTATTGTGCATACCATGAAAACTCAGGGTATCCAAAAGCTTTTATGGTGCTCATTCACTGGGAATGGTTGATACAGGCGTACGCATCAAAGCAACGTTTTCCATTAACTAAATTCACCCCATCATGCAGCAAGACAATGACTGATACATGAACACAGGTGAGTGCACAAGAGGCTCTGACAAGCATTTTGTATGGATGTGCCTTCCAAATAGTGATCTGCTGCAGAAAGAATAATTTATGAATTATTGAATTACGACAGTTAAGTAACTACCATCTTCACCCAACTCATATCCAATTTGTTTTTTCCCTAGAGCTATCTGTAGTCAGTATTCAGCAGAGGTTTTCAAGAATAGCTTACAGAAGTGGTCCATTTAGATACAGGAAGTTAAATATATTCCCCGCTGTTGATAGGAATGAAAGTTTAGCTGTGGTTCTCTTGTTCCAGCATGTTCTGGTCATCATCATATTAAACTAGAGTGGAAGCCTTGTAATACGTTTTTAGAGAAAACTTTTTCCATAAATTTAATCTCAATCCCTATTTTATTATGCACAAAACTTTTGGTTCTTCTTACATAAAACCCATCACACAATACATGTCAACATACAGTGACTCAGTTAATGGGTAGGTGGGAATATGTGACAGGTAAAATTTGTTAATGGAAAACTTAATGAGAGTATCAAACAAAATACCTATTAGCATTAGGAAGGACTGAAATATTTTTAAAATGATTACTAAAAAAAACAAGCAACATATTTAAATGTGAGATGACGAGTGAAAAGGAGAGTATTAAAAGTTACTTCACCATAGAAACATACGATGTCATTGATACACAAGAATATTGTGGTTGCCTTAAACTATACCCAGCTACAAGTCTTTGGGATGCTATAAATAAGGTTTGTTAAAGTTCTTGGATTGGAAGATAAAATGAACAGAATTTTTAATCTCAGGAGAAACCATGGTTAAACATTATAATTACTGAGACCAGCTATTTTAATATTGTTCATTTTAATGACCTTATTCATCAAAAGACTTATGAAAAGGATGACTAAACCCTAAATGGAGAGAGTAAAATGTATTCTGCTTAAATAATAAAGGATTTTAGGGATTCATGGCTCATGTTTAAAACTCAACACACAAAGTAATCTGAGTCATAACTCTCATCTCTGTAATGTTAGAAACCTAGGGAGATACTAAAACTTGTTAAGCAATGTTAGGGAGAGCAAAGGATTTAATTAAACTAGAGTGTAATCCTTTTAAGGAATTTCAACGCTAGATCTGTGGCACTATACAGAGTAATTTGATCGGTTTCCTTTACTACCTCTTCGCTTTTTTGAGTTGTGATATCACTACATTAAACATTAATCGCTTTCAATATCCATATGCCAAATTTTTGTCAAGAATCTCATTATTTCATGTCTCAAATATTGCAGCATCTTTTTCTCTGACCTAATCCACTCAGATTACTGTTGCAAAACCAGGTCATTTACCAGTAACTAGACCATAAGTGCCCATAATGGATAGAAACAGGGAAAAATAGCATTTCTTCTTAATGTGAATATATCCTTCCTCTTAGAAAAGTAGTTTGAAGATGCCTTCCCGTATCTGCCACTTGCAGTCTAGCTGCTTGACAAAGGTGAGCTAATGCTGTATCATATCACCCTTAGGAATGCAAGGAGGCATTCTGTACATGACTACAGCAGATATACAGCAGGTTAAACACCAATTTCAGAGCTAAGTGACAATGAAGAAGATGGCAGACGCTGTCACTGAGAGCCTGACAGCTGAACGTACACAGATTTTTATGTCTGCAGAAGGCGTGATTTTCCCAAGCAGGTAAGACAAGTGTAACTACTGGTCAAAGGGGTGAGTGCATATTAAGAAAGGCATAATTTAACATTTATAGCTTTCCAGTAAGTTACTTTTCTTTTCTGCAACTATGACTTTTATGAGAAAGGAGAGAAAGAACAAAATACTCTCAAGGAAAAGAGAAAAATGCTGAAGAGATGGACTAAGCACTCGAAGCATTAATGCTGACCTGTAATACAGTGGAAAGACAAGAAACTAAAGTTATAGACTGCAAGACTTTCTCCATCTTTTGCTGTTAGTTTCCTTTTTCCTATTCTGTCATTTTTTAAGGTCATTCACAGCCTCTTATCAGTATCATTCTGTACTGACAGATCAAGCAATGATGATTCTCACCTCCAAATCTCACCGACTATATTTTCAAACAAATTACTTTTGTTTCCCTGAAGTTGTCTTCACACTTAGAAAAATCTCTTCATGAACACCTGCAGTCATGATACTCCTTTAAACTTTTAATAACTGCTCCTTCCCATGGTACTTAGAAATAACTTGGAAATATTTATCTTCTTGCAGCTAGAAAAACTCATGCCTATAAAAATGAATGTTACTGATGATGTCTCCATGGCATTTTGAAGGTAGAGGTGAACAACCTCTGCCTATATTGCATGATGGGGAATGAACATAAGCCAGCTCTAGTCAAAAGGATAATGACTACATTTCCAAGGGACTGAGTGTCTCAGCAGGACTCTAGTTTGAGCTTACACCAACAAATAGGGCCTCTGGCTTGGAGCTGGCAAGCAGACAGCTGGGACTTGTCTGGAAAAGAACACAGGCACGCAACTCTCATTCTTATCAAGTTTAACGAGATCAAGTAGAAATAGTTACATATAAAATATACAGATAAGAACAAAAAATAAATTCTCCTAAATTACATTTAACTGAAATGGAAATATGCAAAATCAGTATTTGATAATATTGATATGCAAAATACTATCTCCTCTAATTCAAATGCTGAGCAGAAGATTGTATTCTGATCTGTTTTAATCTCTTGGATTTCTTATTTACAATGTAGACGTTACAGGTCTGCACATCATCGACAAGGAATGTCCATGCTGATATGAATGGTATTTATACTTGTGGTCAAGAGAAGAATATCGTTTGAAGACCTTTTCCCTTTTATTCTTGGTGATGCTAAGAGCCACCATTAAATTAAATACAAATTATACTATAGCTGTTTACACCTACAGAAATATTTCTTCACACTCAAAGTGCAGTAGGGTGGGTGAATTTTTGCTATGTTTTCATGTTGATCTTTGTGTTCTCTATAATTTAATTCCCTGTTTAAGCTCTACAAGCTACATCTACACTGCCACGTGTAGATCCATCATTCCACCAGCCAGATACACAGGATTGGTTCTTGGCACCTTTCTGTGATGAGTCTAACACAAATGTCCTTCAGCTGAATGTCTGGTAACTGTGTATAAACATATCTTTCAAGTTGTGAGATAACAGAAAACAAAAATCCCTGCAGAGCGGCACGTGCAAAGGCAGCCTGACGAAGGGACTTTCTGCCCCAGAATCCGTGGGACGTTTTAGGACAGTTAGTGGAAATGGGGAACGACAGAGATGAAAAGACAAACGGAGAGCTATCTCTTTTCCTGTAATTGTTGCACTGGATTATAAAATTAAAGTCATCAAGTAGGAAAGATCCTGTACAGATTTCCAGAGATACTACCTGTTTTGGCTAATTGTGTCAGCCTGGAGTAGCTGATTAGCATAATTAATCTAAACTTCTGATTACCCAAAGGAAGGAGATGTTCCCGGATGCACAGGTGAAATATAATGATTGAGACTTCAAGAAGCTAATATACAGTAGCAAGTAAGTAGGAGTATTTCAGAGTCCTGTTTGTTTTTCTCTTGCTTTCTTAAAACAAGGACTGAAGAGTATCAGCAGAGCACGCTGCATGAAGCCCAGTTCTTTGCTGAGGGTACGGTGTTGTAAGGTGTTGAAGTCTGACACATTAATGACAAAAGAACTGTGCTAGAAATCTGTACTTCAGTACTGTAGTATTATTACTCTTTGTAGTATAACAACAGTCACCTCAAATCAAAGATGAGTCCTTGTGATGCCCAGAACTTCCAGAAAAGTCATAGCAGAGGCTTAAAGATAAAAATCCTGGAAGAGGCAAATGAAAAACTAAGCTTTTGCCACCATAGTAGTCAGAGAATGCAGCTGGACTCATAGCCTAGAAAAAATGTGTGACCCAAGAAGTCAGTCTTTTCTGTAGGTATAAATCACAAGAGCCCCTGCATTACATTTTTACAAAAAAATTTCCCTAATTTCACTAACTGGTTTATACTGCTATTCCATATCTGGCCTCACACCTAACCTAATCCTATCCTAAATGAAAGCAATCAAAGGCACAGACTAGAAGTATCTGGAAAAGAAACTTAACAACTCCAAAACAGGAGGATCCAGTCACCATGATGATGCTTCAGTTGTGTTCTGTCAAGTCACTGAAAGAATATTTTCAAAGCTCCAGATAAGAAGTTAATGGATACATTTAGAATTTTCTGTTGACAGAGTCTTGCGTTTGGTTGTCCTCAATTATAAATCAGGAAAGCTTCAGCAACTGCAGCAGCTCAGAATCCAACTCAATCCTTTTACTATCTCCTACTATCTCAGTAAGAGAAGGACAGTTACATAAGTCATAACGACAACGTAAGATACATTTGAATGATTACGTATAAATTACTTCTTAAGAAAACATTATAATGAATTTTAATTGAGTGAGGGCTGCATTACAGCAAACCTTCTGTTTGTTCTCAGTATGGGCACTGATGATGAAACGTTGCCTAATTCCCATCAACCACTCCATCTCTCATCTGCAGAGAATAATTATGGGATTTTCACTTAAAACTCTCTGTTAATTCAAGCCTTTGTACTCCGTTGGTAGCGCCAGCAAACAGGAGGCTCATCAACCACAAATTGGACTGAAATTGTGATTGTGTTGCCATATAAGCCACCATGCAGTCAAGGCCAAGAAACCCCAAATTGTTATACTCCATTAGGAGTGCAGGTCATGGAGGAAAAGCTGGATTTGTGTGCTCTTCAGATATAATCGCTACCTTTACAAGGTCCTTATATTCTTAGTTCCCACAGTCCTTTTAAACACAGGCTTATCAGTCAAAGACAGTCTTGTCTTTTTTTCCCCTATCTTTAAACGCCTTTTCAAATGCTTATAAAATTTTGTCTTTGGGCATGAACTTTCAGATAATGAAAATGAAGTTTCATTCCACTGGCATGAACAGCAAAAGGAAAAGATAAATGAGACTCCGGGAGCCGGTTTACTATTGACCAGCAAGTTCTCTCACCTCTAGTACAAATCGCTTGCATGACACATCCTGCCCTAACATGTAAAATAGTCTCACACAAATGTTTATTGATGCCTCGTTCTGTTCCTGTTTAGAACAAGCTGCAAAGACATTTGGTCAAAAACTCAAACAAAACTATTTCATCAAGAAGTGCACAACAGCTGCACAGCCTTTCAGGTGAAAAAAAATCCAATGCCTGCAGTGATGCACCATTGACTGCCACGGAGCAGATGGAATCAAGACACTTCCTCAAACTAAAACGCAGCTGCTCTGGGAAGGGGGAAGGTACCAGCCACAAACATGAACACGTCACTCTCAAATAAAAACTGCCAGCACATTTGAGAAGTTCATTAAATTATGGAAATGTTCTCCTTAAACCAAGTTTCCTAAAACCTTTACAACTTGTTGAGTGAATGAACAAACAGCTTGATCTATAATTTGTCAGAATCATAAAGAAACTTTAAAATATAACATACTTTACAGTCTAATGTCCAGGGGCTCAACAGGCACAGCTGTTTCTTTAATAGCAGATTCACCTTCAGCCCTCACTGTATCTTCTGTTACTCAGGATGCTACTGACCTGTCTCTAAACCTTAACTCTATGGAGAAATAAATAATTGCCTCAGTTATTTGCACTCTGCTATAGTCTTGACCAGAAAAGAGGTTGTCCTTTCACAATGCACAGTTAAGCTCCCTGCTCCCGAGGAAGATGGCACATTTTGATCCCCAGGAGTTTCATTTCAGGAGAGATCCTAAATTGCTGCACATCACAAAAGCAGTTCAGTGACAACCTCATCGGAGTAAGGAAGATAATTAAGAAATAAGTGAAATCAAATGGCATGAAATTTCTAAAAGGGGCTCCCCTTTGCCTTGGGAAGACAAAGCATCCTGTTGCTCAGGACATGGCTTGGAAAAGTATTCCAACACAGATGTCTTGTCCCTAAGCTGGAAGGTTTGCATGCTTTCAAACACCTGCTTAAGTCCTTGCATACAGTTTATTTAGTTAATCTGTGCTGGAAAGAATCTGCTTTCAGCATAACACTTTCTGAGTATTATGCTGAATGAAAAGGACACATGTGCGGGAAGGAGGAGAGGCTCCTGTTGTCATGTGTTGCCAGGGGCTGGTTTAGTTTGTAAAGGCTCACAACACTGTACCATTTTTCATGTTAAACGGAGCTGCTTTATTTTAGTCCCTCAGAAGAGCTTAAATCAGAAGAAATTTCTCTAGGCTAATGTACTAACCTTCAAAGTATTAGCTTTCTGAAGTCAAGCACTAGCTCATTTCCTACGGCTGAAATGAGTACGCCTTTAGCTTCAACCAGAGCTAGATGTCCAACAAATTCACTGCTGTCCGTCAAGCATGAGCCACGTGCAGCCCTTGGCTTCCAGAGGAATAAACTCTTCTACAACCCCCAACAAAATCCAAGAGGCCAGACATCAAGTCACACAACTAGTCCTATTAACTGCAAGGAAGGCATCCTTTCTGGGCTTCCCGACCCACAAGCCTAGCACTGCTTTCCTGGCCCCAGCCTGTCCCACAGCGAGTTTAGGTGTAGGAGGGAGACAATCAGCACTATATTCTAAACATATAATTACTTTTCTCAATGCTTATTTTAAATGAAGACAACTTTTTATGACACTTGCCTGCTGATGTTTTAGCTGGTCCACAAAGACCTGGATGGAAAAGAGGATCTGCTAAGATTAGAGAACATGGCAGTGATAGAGGAATTGTTCTGTTCATGTGGATTTTACTTTAATTCTTCAGGGAGTGGTTCACCTTCTCTTTGCTGTGATGATGAGGCACTGGAGTATTATAGGAAATACCACATTCCATGTCAGAAAAGCAATTCCATTTTCAAAAGCTAAAATACTTGGGCTAATTAGAGTGGCTCAGATACTTTGATCAGAGATAAATTAATGCTTTGTATGAGATCCTGGTCTTAGTTAACTTCTTTTACTCAATTCCCTCACTAATGCTTTCTAATTTCACATGGGAGAGGAGGGGAGGGGGAAAAGATGAAAGGGAATTTTTTAATCAACTTGCTGTAAATTTAAGAATAGTTTGCCAAATGTTTGTTTGGCTTTATAAGAATATATTATGATCTTGTCTTATTAACACCTTGTTCTATTTATACCACAATTTATTAAACCACTGCACAGTATATAAAACAAGAGAATCACAATGCATTGGGAATCTTACGCCCCATTCCACATTTCTTATTATTTCCTCATTTGCAGCGGTGAGGGTAGGGACCATAGCTCTGCTGTGAGCATGACAAATAGTACCAACAGTCACCTGTATCAGTCCATACACACACACTGCAGCTACATTTTACATATGAGTAATTCTATTAAGCTTAGTGGGGAAATTCAGTACCTAATGAACCCTCCTAGCTGTGTCAGTTTTTAGGCATCTTCAGTATTCACATGCTCTGCATTTCAGTGTGCTTGCTCATTTTCCCAAGTTGTAAAAGTGATGTGAAATGATTTAGGAAAGGCTGAGGAATTTCATGGCAGAGAAAAAAAGCAAATTAATTCAACCTGACTCCAAAACTGCCTTGGATTTTTTTGTGGTGGACCTTTAGTGGCATCTTTTGTGATAATGAAAAACCAAGAAAGTACATGCGATTGGTTATAGATTCAGCAAAAAGCTTAAAAACTGGAAGTCTGACAAATATTCCTTTTTCCCATCTGCATGCTTAACCAGTTGTGAATCAGGATGTTCTGACAGACTCACATTTCTGACATTCCCTTGTTTACATCAATCAGTTCTCACTGAATACCAAGGAAAACACTGTCTTAACTACAATGATATAGTAATACTATCTTCAGAATTAGAACCTGAGGTCTACCTAAAGCCAAAAAGATTCCTGTAAACACATAAAGCCTAGAGGAATTCCCCTAGGAGAGCTTCAGACAGTATGCCTGCCCCTTAGAGATCCCAGATTTGGCTCTTTTTCATTCACTTAGTCCCTACTGGCAGAAGACAGAGCTTCAGTATTTCTGAACATTGTGTTCCCTTTAGAGTCAAGTTCCTCGTAACAGTCTGAATCCTTCAGTCATCTAATGATACTGGGGCTGATGGGACACAAAACCTAGTTACTGACAAAGGCAGGCCCCCTCCAAGAAATCTTGTCATTCTCAGACCAGTTGTGACAGTCCCACTGAAAAAGTTTCAGGCCCCTGAACAATCAAAGCAAAACCAAAATTACATTCATCATAATTTAAATAATTTTTAAATTATACAAAAGTCACTTACAATTGTTTGGAAAAGAATTTTTCCATCTGAAATTTTAGGCTCCGACACTTGCTGGACATATATAATGCTACCGCAACAGGTACCAGCACAACAGACACTCAGACATAGAAGATATATTTTAAAAAAAAAACCAAACAGTTGAAACATGTAGGTAAGACTTGCTATTTAACGGTGGGACAGCTCACAAACAGCAAGTATCTCAGGCAGTTGCAAATAGGTTGGAGTATGAGACAGGGAGGAGGACTAGCAGAGACCCAACTCCCATCTCTCAACAGATGGTTAAGATCTGTTAGTAATTTTGATCCACTTTCATCACTGTGTCTAGCAGACTTCAGTTATTCACATGCTATAAAATCTGCTATGTGTTTTTCCTCACACTTCCTATTTCTTCACTTCGATGTCAGAGCCATGAAGTATCTTTTTTCCCCTCTCCTTCTAGCGCTGGGATTCCTGTAATTTCTTAACCTGGTGTATTAATGCGCAAGAAGGACCAGCTAGCTTTTTCCATCAGAAACGAAGGCTTCATTTCACTGACACACAGTATATATTACCGAGTAGGGAGGCTACACAGCAGGGATGCAACAAATCAGGAAAATTCACTGCATTATAAGTAAATCAGTCACCAGCACACCCAGCTATTATTGTCACTGGATTTAATAAAGCAGCTTGCTCTAATTTACATTGTCATGCCTTTAGCACAAGGTAGTTTACCTTGTCTAAACTAGACACAAATGTGTTTTCTGAGGTTAACTACAGAATGACAGAATCACAGAGTGGCTGAGGTTGGCAGGGACCTGTGGAAGCTAATCTGGTCCATCTGCTCATACAGGGCCACCTAGAGCCAGTTGCCCAGGACGGTGTCCAGACAGCTTTTGAGTATCTCCAAAAAGGAAGACTGCACAACCTCCCTGAGCAACTTGTGCCAGTTCTTAGACACCCTCACAGTAAACAAGTGTTTCCAGACGTTGATCTTAAAGATCCCTTCCAATCCAAACCATTCTATTATTCTATGATGTTCAGACAGAAGCTCCTGTGTTTCAGTTTGTGCCCAGTGTCTGTGGTCCTGCACTGAGCAGCACTAAGAGCCTGGCTCTATTGTCTATGCACCCTTAGGTTTGAGACATATTGATAAAATCCTCCTGAGCCTTCTCTCGTCCAAGCCGAATAGCCACAGCTCTCTCAGCCTTTCCTTATAGGAGAGATGCTCCAGTCCCTTCCTCACCTTCATGGCTCTTCACTGGACTCTCTCCATCAGTTCCATGACTCTCTTGTACTGGGGAGCCCAGAACTGGACACAGTGCTCCAGATGAGGCCTAGGTCATGCAAGCCATCTAGATGCATATGCAAGTTCATAGCAAACAATATAAGAAAAATATGTTTAAATTAATTGTTGTAGCTCATGATAAGGCATTCCTAAAGAACCATGGAGGTAATGTCTACTGGCTCCATCACAGCATATTTGACTTCATATTTCAGCTTTCCAGACTCAGCTTTCCCACACACTCAGACCTCCTTTCTTGCAGTTTTCTGCACGATAATTCCTCACTGAGGACCACACTGTCCGTTGGCCTGTGTTCACAGATCTTGAGGACTTTGAGAAGCAGTGAGTCAATTAAAATTCACAATGTTCAGTATGGCTTATAATGCTAGAGATTTCAAGTCCGGAACACTTGTTGTTTAGCTGTAGTTAAACACACTTGACAGGCTGTAGCACAGCCATAGTTTCTGGCAGTGCCCAGAAATGCAAGAAGCTGATGCAAAAGTCCTTTTCTTCCCTTCTGTCAGCCACACTAATCATCTCCTCCCAGTTGCTCTGCAGTGCCACAGGCTGCTTTTCAAAGCCTACTCTGACACAATTTCAACAAGACATTCACACCGAGCTCCCCAGAGCCCAGGCACTCCTCTTTCCTCCCATTGCAGAAAAGTTGCAAGATGGACAAGTCAGGAACTCTGAATTAAGAGGATGCAAACTCAGGTTGTGCCTAGAATATAGGAATATCTATGCACCAAAACAGCTTTTTCTCCAGTTACAAGTAAAACATAAGCATGAAGTAATACTAAATCCTTCAGATCACCTATGAAGATATTGCATACATGTATAATATCCACATACAACTAATATAAAGGAAAGTGCATGCGCATATAAAGAGGTATATCTATTTAAGGAACAACACTGGGTTCAGCAAAGCATATTATACACCGTCTCTGTCACTGGGAATCCATGACAGGTTACAGTCTAAACTCAAAACCTGACTGACTGTTGTCAGTGGCATGCATCACGCATACAGGAGTACCTTACATTGTGTTTGTCTCTCTGGCAGATTAACACTGCGATCATTTGAGAAAACTTCAAGGTGTAAGACAGAACATTTCAAGCTTTAAAGACTATCATGAATAAAATCCTTGCCAGGAGGTGTGCATTGCTATCATCCACATAATATTCACATCCTTAAAGAGAACTGAAATTTGTAAAAATACAAATGCACATACTTGAAATAAGGAGGAAGTCCCTTTTGACTGAGATTTCTGAGAGATATCTGTTGTTCTCTATGTACTCACTGATGCCATGCTAAATCAGATGGCTCAATAAACTCTATATATGGTAAGAAAAACTAATATCCTAAAATAAAAAATAATTCCTCACCATGCAATTAAGTTGCAATTGATAGCAAATGCTTTTTGCCAGTGAATTTTTTCTTAGATAGCAAGGTGTCCTTCAACGTGCCCATAGCCACAATAAGCAAATACACAGCAACATCATTAAGAAGACTAAAATAATAACAAGCTATATTTTAGTGAAAACTGACAACTATCATATAACATTTTTTGTTCACAATACTCATTTACCAAGTGCAAATGTGTTCATTTCCTTCCTGCTCCATTCCCCAGACTTGCAATGCCAATGGGAGGGAAAGCTGCAGAACCCACCCTGAACTAAGGCTCACCCATCACAGCCAAGTACCTTCTTCCTGCTTCTGTCTCCCACACAGCACACTTTCCCCCCCCTAATATAAAACAAATAACAAGAAAACCCAAGTTGGAACTCCAGAGAACCTAAGTTAAAATGAGTGCATGAGTCAGTTCTCAAGAACAAAAAAAGAGACAGATATTGGTCTGCTTACGCTGCCTGTAATATATTTGCCTTTCCCTGGAGATAGCATTGAAAAAGACCTTGTTTATTAAGCCCAGCACCCCTTCTTATTGCAAGCAACAACACTGTGTACTCTGCTTCATAAGCTCACTGTGAGCAACCTCAAAATTCATTAGATTTTGTCTCCACTTTTCCTGTCTGCCTATTCCAGAACAAGACACCCACCATAGCAAGAAACCATCTCATAATTTCTACTTCAGATTTATATAGTAAGTTTATTACAATTTGACTTTGTGTTATCTTTTAGCTCAAATCCACCTTTTCACTCACCAGTCTTTAATCTGCTGATATATTTAGAGACAGCAATGCATTACAAGCCATACTTTTATAGTTTCTTGTAAAACTGGCTTTTCATTCACAATTAACCTAGCAGTTTTTTACTGCTGACCAGGATTCTTTGGAGTATCCTAAATTCAGCCCACTAGTGTCTTTTACAACGGCATTAACTTCTTCTGTAAACGGCCCCATGTAAGAATTCCTCAAACCACATGCGCATTTTCTCACTTTAATATCACACAGCAGCTAATAGTTTCCTTCTATCAGCAAGAAACCTTTGCACAGCGGCGCATTTTTGACTCTTGATTATAATTGCTGAGTCTCCAACTTCAGCAGATTTTCCTGATCTCACATGCTGTATTCTTATATTCACCCTATCTCTATCATTACAACCCTCAATATCATCTGCTCTTTCCTGTTTAATATTCTACTACTTCTCCAAATTGATGTCATCTTCAAGTCTGAGTTATAAGCAAATTAATTAGCACATTTGTACTTGTTATGCCAAGATCACAAGAAAAGTTTCCTGGGAATTCTAAATGCATCAGTTTGGCACTTTCTCCCTCACTGCAAACCACCTTTATATATTGTTTACTAGCTGCCACCGGCCTTTGAATTTTTGCATAAAGATGTACACAGGTCATTAGTAATGCATCCTAATTAATAATTTTCTATTTGGCATTATGTTTCTGTAATCCAGATTCATTAGATTATTTTTCAGTTATCTTCTCAAAAATAATACCTTAAGACCACCTAATTTATCTCTGGTAAAGGAACAGTACGTCATATTCCACTTCCCATTCATATTATTTACTCTTATTGTTAAAAAACATTCTAAAGACTTACATTTTATTGAGGGTAGAGTCAAAATCTCACAATGCCTGGCTCACTTTCCTCCACTCCTGACTTTCTCAGAGCTTTAGCTTCATAACACAAATTTCACCCTTTTTATATTTTAGTTTAATAAAGCAGATTTTAACTAGCAATTTCCTGGTCTATTGTATCTTATACAATAAGCAATTCTATAATATTCTCATTAATAACCAAGAGCACAGTTCAAATAGAAAGTTTCTCACAGATTCAGTGATTGCTTTGTGAAGAAATGTGTCACTTATCCCACTCCAGAATATCTAGACTCTACTATCGATAGCAAATTTTGTTCTTCAATCTACATTTAGGAAATTGGAGTTTTCCATAAAGGACACAAATCACAGTACTGTAAGTCAATTTTCTATCTGTCGCCCCATCATGTTATAATGTACTAAAAATACAAAAGGATTAATGCCATTAAAACACTATGTCTCTGAAAAGAAAATGATCTGAAATACAGACAGAAATGTCCCAGAATAGTTTTCTAGGAACAATGATTTTCTCTAGGCATGGCCTAGTCTCACCATGAGTGAGCAAAATACAACAGTCTGTTTTATTGGCTGTTAGGCTGTGTAATAGGATGAGAGGTTGATGTTAGTTCTATAAACCCTGCTGTCATGAGCACAAATTCTAGTTATGAACACAGGTGTTTTGGGTTTTATTCCTAGATTTCAGAGTGGGTATATGTGCTTCACCACACATCCTACCCAAGAACAGGAGAAATACACAATTTTAATTCTAGTATGTAAACTATAAACTATGCCAGGCAACCAACACATTAAAGTACTGGGTATCATTTCTCAACACACTGAACTTCCTTCTCCCTCCTTTCATGAATGATTTCCCTTCAATTCATGATTGGCCCAGGAGAGTTGTGGTGGTAGTATATAAACCAGTATAATCCAGGTGCATAAGGCTGATGTAAGGCCTAGAGAATTCAGCTGAACTATTACATCCACTAAATAGGGGCTTGTCGCTTATATGATTGCAGGGAATAAATCTGGTAAATGTAGACGACAATAAGCAATGAATGCTATTTTCAAATAAAACTGCCCCTAAAATCCACTTCTTTTTCTTGAAGAATTTAAATTTAAATTAATTTTTAGATATATAAAGAAGAATGTGCAAATAACGCCAGGAACGGGTAATGAGTTTGGACATCATGGGTTGGGAATGAGGGGTCCTATAAAAAAGCTGCATAATTCATGTTATTTCATGACACATCATTCATAACATTAACTGTATTTTATGAGGTAGGTTCTTAGCTATTTAGAACAGTTTGCGTCTCTTTAGGGTCCCATCCTATTTCTGCTGAGGAAATAAAATTGTTCCGAGACTGAAGCTACTGCAGATATTTTATAACTCCTGTCAGAATGCTGCTAACACACCCCTGTTTCCCAAAGATTTTGCAGATTAATTTTAAATAACAGAGGAACTGTACAAGTTATGTGTTATTCTAATATCATCGGTTCAACTATTTTTTTTCCATGTGATACAGGCCTGAGGATTAAGACAACTAAAAAAAATTTAACTAACTCGACTTATGTAATTTATTAATACTCTCTGGATATTTTTTGCTCTTCCTTGCAATTATATATCTTTGAAAACTTGCTAAGTTATTTTATGTTTCCAGGAATAGTTGGAGCATCTAGTAATCAATGAAGAAGCTAATTCTGATATCTCCAAATTTTAGGATTTATAGTAAAACTAACACAAAATTTCAAAAGCAAACAGCACGGAGACCAGTCCTGAGATGTAACACTAATATATAGGTGCTCAAATGCAGCAGCAAAAGAAGCAGTTTGCAAACAAACTTCCTAAAATGTATGAATAAGAACAAAAGACTCTTATCTTTGAACTATGGTTTTCCTGATGTCAGAAAACTAAGTCTTCTTTCAAGCACAGAAACTCCGTTTCAGAAACCTGGATTTTTAAGCAGCTAACTCTCACTGAGTCTAAGAATTCCTCTATGATCCAAAATGAAAAGACAAATAGGGCTTCGAATTGAGACCTTTAAGTTAAACACACCTGTTTCCCATATCATGGGGGAATATAATGAAAAAGAGTAATCTCTTTGCTGAGATTTTTCTTCTAAAGATTTTTTTTACTTTTTAGAAACTGCAAATTATTCAACATTTCTTTGCAACTACAATGAGATGGAAACTACTTTCTGAGATGGTTTAATTTCTGTTTAGGTACTTAACCTTTGTTGAACTGTCCTGAAACATTATCTTTTGAGTCCATTCAGTTATAAACTGAAACCAACTTACCCAGTTGGTCTCACTGGCTTATGGGAATACTGATATTAAAATCTTACTATTTCAAATGTAAATATTGAAATCCCAAGAGTGCTGTCAAAATGTGCAAGAATTGTAGAGACCAATAATTTGTGTGATTGCTAAAAATGCATCAGAAGTCTTTAAAATCCACTCTTCTCCAAGCTTACTGGTAGGCATTTGGCTAAACAAATTCTAATTTCTAAATGCTTTAACAGAGCTGGCCAGAATCCTTCCTTCAAGTTCTACAAAAGAAACTACAGAAAGATTTACAGAGAAAAAAATTTATGGGGAAAATACTGAACAGGAAATATTTCTAGGGAAAGAAAATGGAAAAGAATTAGGGCATTATTTTAGAATAAGCTTACCCTGAGATCTCAGCAATGGCCCTTGAAACATGATCAGTCTTCCCTCAAGCTTTGCTGGAAGTACACAGCCACTGGCTGCAGAAAGCCTGTGAATCCATCCATAATTCCTGTTATTTTTGAAAGCACTAAACACATCTTTAAAAAAGAAAAAAAAGTCCTAAATACTTGAATTTAAGTATAGAGAATTATGACTAAAGTTAAGGTTTACCAATTCACTGTGCATTGTTCTTAAATTAACGCACCCACCCGCTTCAGATTTATGTGTTTGAATTTTTATAATTTTTTTTTCTTACTCTTAGTGAACCTCAAGACACAGGGAGAACTTCTGTCCACACACAAGAAAGTGTCATGGGTTTTTCTTCTAAAGAGATTACGAGCAATAGCGCAATCATCATCGTAAAACTTGGGCAGAAGGACTTACAGCACCACTTGTCTCACTCTCCTATCTCCTTTGCACTCTGTCCCATGTTAGAAAAGGCATAGGGAAAGTGAGGTCCCGAATAGAACAAGAAGTTACAGAAGACAGACAATGTAATCAAAGCAATTAAAAGAATTTACATTAGAGCGTGAGCACGAAGGCCTTCTGGTTTTGGACCTGAGTTTCCTATACTGTAAAGCAACTGCATGCACAAAAGAGGAGTGCTTTTCTTTAAAGCAAGGTAGAACTATTCCTCTGCCCTTTCATAATCTGAAGTTTTGATCCAAGTACAAAGTACATGACCTGTAACGTTAGATGAGAAAGCAAATCCATCTTGTCCAAGGGGAATTAAGGAGAGTTGGCTCTATTTTTAAATCACACACACAATTCTGCAGAGAGATTAAGAGATGTACGTACATATGACAAATGGTAACCACTCTGTCCACTGTGCTACTAGAAGATGCTAAAATATGACAATGAGAAAGATATAAGAGATATGAATAGAAGTTGTTCCTGCAAATTACTGACCTGCTATCAAGTAGCACTTGAGAGACTGGAAGAGGTAAAGCAAAAAAATAGGGCAGCAACAGTCTAATGTTCCCACCAGGTTGTTATAGGAATTGGATCAAATCTTTATAATAAAACCGTATCTTGTAAAAGGACAGACAAATGGCGTGTGGATGTCACAACTTCTATCAGCCTCCAGCATTTAAACTCATTAAGCATCAGGGCCTTATATTTACCCTGCTTTCAACAGCACAATCCAACAGGCGCTCTTTCAGTTGCTATACTGCAAAAACACAAAAATAAAAGCAAGAGAAAGGTACATCGACAGAAAGATTAGAATGTCTAACTGCTGTATATATCTTTTATACAATAACTGATTACTACTAAATATAGTCTGTCTTCTGAACTGTAAGGGGGAAAATGCATTTGTAGTTCCAGATACCCTTAAAAATACTGGGTTTAAAACATGTTTCCTGCAGTAATGCTGACAAAATACACTGCAAAGCTTTCAAAAGCTTCACTTTTTGGCATCAGAGAACTTCTTACCTACGTCCTTTTGCATCAAGCACCAGGTCCCCATTTATACTCTACAACAAACCACCTTCAGGATTTGCTACACTGTACTCCGAGTTTTTGTCATTAAAATCAACTTCTACAATGAAAAACACAATTCATGTCAAATGTCTGGGAATAAAAAAAGAGATTCTATTATGAGAATAGTAGTAGTTTTATTTGTATTGTAGTGATCAAATTTCTTCCACTGCGCACTTGAAGCAAGGAACTGTGTTACATTTTTTCTGCATAAATCAAAGCATGTCACTGGACCAGGGATGTAGAAATTAATCAGCAAGATGCAACTTCTTTTAACTCATCACAAAGTCTAATTAACAACCATAGAATATGTACAGTACTTCAACCATATATGGGGGAAGGGGAACAGAAGAGGGGAAGGAGGGACATAGAGCAGGGAAATATCCATGTTTCTTAGTATTGAAGATGGACTCTTCAGGAGAGAAGATCCTTTCCTGCCAAAATCACACTCTCCTCCAAAGCCTTGAGACCTTCCAAACTGAAACATAAAATTACTGCTGCTGTGGAGTGGGGTTTAGTCAACACAATATCTCTTCAATTCTCCCAGTTTCCCTTGGATGGAAGCAGAGTACATAGGCGGGGATGGAGTCACTATGTACTCCCGTGTCATGCCCTGCTGAGACCATCAGGAACAAGGAGTGGGGTGTATTACATTTTGCAGTGCAGCCAGAACATGCCCCCTGGAACTTGGACTGCAGCCTTCCCCCTGGGGAACATGGGCATAGCCAGAAAAAACAGCACCTGGCAGGGCCTCTCTCCATGGGCGTGCGACCAGCTTCTCGGGCCGAGTTCTCTTTCCTGTATCCAGCTAAGGAACAAGACAGCTCCCACCAACAAGGTGGTCTCAGGCTCTAGCCTACATTTGCTTCTTTGCAGTATTATGGACAAGACAGAACCTCAGAGGCTGCCCCATGTAAAGCAGAGCCTGCAGAGACTTACCAATGAAATTCTTAACTCTGGCCACCTTGCTTTAAGGATCTAAATTGTGTCTTCCACTCCAGGAGGAACATTCAGTATGGATGTACCATCACTGAGAGTATTTCTGAAAAACCTTTGTCCTTTCTATGGCGTTTACATCTCAAAACAGAACTCCACTAGACCAGCTCCTGCTGTGTTACTGTGACCAGCTACTGGCAAGTGACTGTAGTGTTTGTACCATTTATTTAATTTCATCAAGTACACTGTCTTACAGAGAAAACTTTTATTCCATTTAGACTCAAAAGCTACCATTTTAAAAAGAAACAGTAATCTGTTGAATAGCTATTTATTCTGGATGAACTTCACTCAAGCAATAATATTTTTTAATTTCAGACTAACCTAAAATAATAATATATTTTAAAATAATAACAAAAGTTACAAATAAATGTTTGCAAGCCTTCATTTGAACTAAATTAAAAAACTCTATGGTTTTGCAATCCAGTTTACTCACCTGAAAAAAAAAACTTTCATAAGTGACAAGAACAAAACATGAAGGGTGCATGGGGGCAGTAGAAAACACAGTGTTTTCACTTGAAGTATTTGAGAATCTGGCTTAAAATCTCTCAGGCTTACCAAGATTTATGCATCAGAAAACATACAATATGATTCAGGAAATTAATCACACAACACTAACAGGGTGAAATTTCTCCCTCCTGCCTATGACTATATGGAGATCATCAAAACAGAGAGTGGATTTATCTAGTGCAGAGGTTTTTCTGCTAATGTCTAGGTCCAAGATGAATTTTTTCCATTAGTAAATTAAAGCATTGGATATTGAGTCCAGTAACAATGATCAATTCTTAGTCTAAAATAGATCTTAATACAGAATTTCTCAAGAACTCTTGAGCAAAAAAATAAATTATGTAAATACAAAAAGGAGCAGCAGCAGCAGTTTAAAGTCCATTGAAGTATAATTCACATGCAGGAAAAAAGGAAGATTCACACTGTCAACAGCAAGAGTTAGAAGTCTACAGCCCTGTACTATTTCTGTTTGTATAACTATGCTTTTTTCTGACAGATCTGCTTTTCACATTTCACTGGGTCTGCAATCCAACTACAAAATGAGGACATTAAAATCAAGGGGGAAAATTGGTGAAGACACGATCCCATGAAGAGAGGGGCAGGCCTTTGCACCATTGCATTTCGGGGACATAAACTTTATTTTCCTAAGAGGAAGTGTTATGATAAAGTGAATTCCATAGATGTGAACATCAAATTCCTGTAGAAGCAGCTACAAGATTTAGTTAGTCAAGATTTGTTGTTCAAAATAGTTTTAACAAATAATGGCCATTTTTAAAACCAACTCTTCATCAAAATATAAAATTTCCAAGTTTCAACTCCCTACTTCTCCTGTCATACTTCTTCCTCTCTCCCCAGCTGTTTGGGTTTGGATTAATATTTTTATTTTTTTTTTTAGGAGAGAGGGATATTATTCCTCATTCTTATATTTTTTAAAAAAAAACTTTTTAAAAAGTAATTTTCAAGTCTGTATAATTGTTGGAACTCTAAAAAGGGGAAAAAAAAAATCACAACAAAAAAAACAAAACACACCAAAACCCCAAACAAAATCCAAAAGCCCAACAGGTATGTCTGTGTTCCTTCTTCATAAATCCTCACTACAGAAAAACTGTCAAAGATCTGAGAAAAGGAATGTAGTAAATTCCATTATATTGCACTCACATCAAAAATGGGATGAAACAAAGAGAAAAATGGAAAAGGGAAGAGTTCCTTTCAAAAATGTATATTGTAATGTTCCTATAGCTTGATATTGATTTAAATATCAAAAATATTTCTTTTAAATTCCTATCAATACTTGCAGGGAACAAACAATAAATAAACCAGAAAAGCTGGCAAAGTAGAAGACCTCTGAAAACATATAACCAGATTTGGAATGGCATTTAAGTGTCAACATACATTTTTCTAACAGCCTGCTCATCAAATATACAATATGATACTCGTTAACTATTAAAATATTAGAGCTGCAATGTAGTAGATGGTGTATTTACACTGTGGTATGTATGGAGAGACCCTTTTATGTCACCATCCCCAGGGTTTCATTTAAGTTTTTATCATCTTACAATGAATACTGTTTAGCTCTGGAAAGCTCATTTCTGTTCCACAAAACAGGGGAAGGTTTAGAACCACTACATTCAGTGTAAGGATCCTCAGTGGTTTCTGTATTGTTCCTTACAAATGTTACAGACATTTTTG
Source organism: Athene cunicularia (assembly GCF_003259725.1). Lineage (NCBI taxonomy): Eukaryota > Metazoa > Chordata > Aves > Strigiformes > Strigidae > Athene > Athene cunicularia. Next base: position 4,660,468 of record NW_020799118.1, on the reverse strand, counting down.
CTTTTAGATCTATAGTCTGCTTTTTCTATGAAAGCTCCTCAAATGATATGTGGCCCAGATATACAAAGTCTCTGTAAAAAACATTAACCGACTCTGACAGCTTTTATAGCAAGTTTGCAGGTACAACAGAACTTGGAGAACATTCTTGAGTTCTCCAGCTGAGCAAATACTTAATAATTCATGCATTCTCTTGAATCCTTTACCTTCAAAATTCTCTTGAATCAATCCCATTTGAAAAGCTGCAGGGTTTTGGGGGTTTTTTTGAACTCAACTCATTTTTTCAGCTCCTTTTTCTGTACTTTTTTTCCAGAGATAAAAAACGTGAGTGTTCTCTCTTTCATCTGTTTCCAGTGCACTAGCAATGGCATTTTCCCCAAAATATATATAAGGTCAAATTTAAAGGGGACAAACCTGCAAAAAGTGATCTTAAATTACATACAAATTCACACAGAATCTGCAGATTTAACCTATGAGTTTACATTTTTGCCTTCTCAGAAGGGGTTACCCCCCTCCCTTCTCTTGCAACACAGAATAACTGTACCATGCCATTATTACTGGAACTGCAATGCATATGTTGTCATTTCTTCAACAAACATCTAATGACTAACCATAAACCTTATATCAAGCTGAAGGGATGTTACATATCCAACCATTTAGCAGCAGTAACCATCCATCTGTTGTGCACTATTATTTCTATGAATCATAAACTTAATTTTAAATTAGGTGATTGAATAGTGGCATAATTCACTTAGATGTTAAAGTGAAAATATTTTGTTTGTGGTTCCAAACGTTTACCTGGAATTACATTAGCTGAAGCTTAGGGCGTAACTCTGTGAAAGTCAGTTAATGGCTGGAAATGAACACCAGGTTTTGCGTTTAGAAGTCAGAAGAGGAACAAAGTTTTGGAGACAATCTTGGGGAAACAGAAGTAAGTTGATATCATCATTCCATGCGATGCCTATGCACACTTCTGAGTGATAAAGTAGAAAAACATAATGATTTTTTCCACTGTTTCTACTAGTGAAGCACACTAATCTCCCTTACAACCTAATACTGGTACAGGTATCATAGGTCTGAGTGGTGCGATGGTAACACCACCTTACAAAAAATGTTGAAATAATTTCATTTCCAATGCATGGGGTTTTTCCAGATCCTATGAAATTTTCCGTTTCATCTTTTCTTACTTTACTGATTAAACTACAGGCAGATTTTCTATTGACAACTCAAGCAGAGAAGAAAACCCATGATTTTTCAAATAAAAGCAGAAAACAGCGCTTATGGAGAACTCCCGGAGATTCAGTCTTTTTCAAAATATTGAACTACTGTACCATTGGCTACAGGGATATGACATGAAATAGGATGACCTACAAACACTCATTACCTTTTGGTTCCACTAAGCTGATATCCTTCACAGTTGTTCCACCATGGCCCCACTCTTACAGACTTGGTTCGTATGCGAACGCACTGGGTGTGGAATAGACTGTCCCTGTTCAGCTGCAAAACCTACCCCCCAAACTGATTTATATTTGAGCCTGAAGCACTGCTGCTCTTGCTAATAAGCATACTGCCAGGACTGCAACAGGACCCACACCTACCTACCTGTCTGAAGATTCCATGGAGTACAGAGCTCATTGCATGATTCAAGCTTTGAATTCGTATCACCTGCAGTGTTACTGGATCTTGTGACAGCTCATCCACAGCACATCAAAAGTTTTGGGGCTTGATGAAATTTCTGATTGAAAATTCCTGTAGGATGCAATAGGAACATAACCAAATATAGGTCATTTGTTTTAAATGTCAATCAGCTTAATATAATTTTAAGCCTTTTCAGTACTGCAAAACATGTTAGCAGTAGTTGTATGTGATTCCTTTGTACCAGGATCTAAGCCTACAAAAATCAATTTTTGCCCCAGGCAGCTACTACCTAAAACTTTATGGAGTCACCCTACGTAAGCAGAAAGAGGAACAGAGAAGTAAAAGGACCTATGCTGGGTGCCCAGAAGATCAATGAGACAGTGCTGAGCTCTCTTTACTTCTGGGTGCTGCAGTAGAGGAGGAGAGTATTTAATTTAATTCATGTTCTTGCCTAAAGTATTAAATAATAAACATTAATTAATGTAAATCTGTCTAAAACTGCCAGCAAATTAAATCAATGTTTCCTTACTGAGATAAGTAACAATGTGTTACTTAGCTGAGCTAGTGTGTGATGCTTCTTCCTAGCTTTAAGTATCAATACAAACACTATGCGCAGTCAAAGCCTAGTTCAAAAACTAAGAAGTCAACAGGAATCTTCTCACTGACCTCAGCAGGCTTCAGGATACATAAGCAACTTGTAGCTGCACAAGAAGGTGGCACGAATTCACCAGTACTTTGTTTCAAAACATGAGACTTCCAAGAAGGAGAAACTAAACAATGGGAACACGTTACATTTGGTCGCAGTGATCATTTATTTGCAGACTGTAAGTGGTGTCTACTGACAGTGCAGAAAGCCTGTGCTTTCAGAAGTATGAGGAAAAAAGGAAAGAAGAATACGAAGGCGTGGATTAATAACGTCCTCCCTCTGCTCAACTGCAGAGTTGGAAGGGTGCCTGTTCCTTAGCATTTGGTATGATTTTGTGCCTGTTACATATTCCGCTGCTTAATAAATTTACCCTGACAAGAAACGTATAATCTTTCCCGAGATAGGATAGTTATTATCTTCCCTAGATGATGTATCTGTTTTCTTCTTTATGGGAATGGCAAGAACAGAAAGAAAGCCTTAGCTAACCAGTGGCTGGTACTAGAGGTTCAACCACTCTGAAGCAAGCATCACGGTTTTTTATTACAAGAAATTCGCAATGTTGTCTTTGAGCTTCTCTTTATTACTTCCTGGTTTTGCAAATTTTATTTGCTACTAGAAAACAATACTTCTCATTACATTTGCTGTAGGCAATGTCAGAATGTCCCCATCGAAACTGCTCATCAGCCTCATGCATATCGCTGTCAGTCATGCCATGGGCAGATCCCTAACTAAGGCAAGACATCCTGAAATGTTCTTACAGCTACATGACTGCCCTAATAATGACATGCAGCTGCCTGTAGCAGAATGCTTGCAGCCGCTGATAAATTCATAGTCTACTTGCTGTCCAGCTTTCACTGTGCTGTAGTAAAATGCTATTGGCAGGTGTAGATACAAGGGGCAAAACAAGGTTCTGCTTCAAGGTTCTGCCCTTTGAATTGCTCGTCTTTTAATGACTATATCGCCAATGCAGAAGTAACCAGTATGGTAGAGCTTCAATGAAATCTAAAGTGAAACGCTATGAATGCGCATAGATCCAGGCTCTGACACATCCTGTAGAATGAGCTATTCAGCCTGAGGAAATTACTGCACAGTATATGTTTGGTGACTATGGATTACAACTGACCCGCCATCTGGCGCTAACGGAAACTGTCACACTTCCAGCACAGAGCAGGCACTAGGGAGCCTGTGATTACTCTGCCAGACAATAATTTGTTTGAATGAAATATATTATACAGCATCATTAATTGCATATTTTAACTCCACGTGACTGCACTAGTTTGACATAAAAAATAAGTTTTATGGAGCTGAAGTACATACCGGCACAACAGAAAAAGAGATAGGAAACCTGAAACTGAGGGACTCATCAATTCTTGAAAAGGTAGGAGATTGAAAATCTTAAACTCAGTACAATGGATAATCATTTGGAGAGAAACATATGTAGCACTCAACTTCAAAACAGAAAATTGTGCATTAGATGGAGAGCAGGAAGAGTCAGCAAGCCCTAATGCCAGGAAAATCTATTTTCAAGGACATGGCCTTATCAATAGAATACAGAGAAATACCACAAAAACTTGCCAAAAGTGCAAATCTCATCTGTAGAAGTGATGCTATTATCTCATGAAATCTCAAAAAAGCCCCAGTCCTACAGAGCAGAGTCAAAGCTGGGTATACTTCTTATAATTTTGTCAAAATAGCTCTTCTATTACCTCATCTGAGCAATGCTGTGTTGTATTGCTCAAAAAGGAATCTACGGGATCCAGTTCTGAATTCTTTATTCAGGCCAACCTCCCGGTATGTTTCCTGACTGATACAGTGCCATTAGCACTTATCTCTAATGGCCAAAAATTGTACTAAACCATAAAGAGAATGCCCATGCGAAAAATATTTTGGGTAAGTTGATAGGGAAAATGGTAAATAGGTATTTGAGGAATAATGTAAAGTCCCAGTCAGAAGTCACAGCAGGGAACCTTCTCTCCTGTGTGGGACTCTTCTAATAATCAAGAGCAATAAAGAGGAGACAGGAGATCAAATTTATCTTTAGATCTTGAGCTTTAGGTGGATTGTATAAATAAATAATACCAAGTAACTTACTTGTTTACATTTCGAATAGATGTATCTTCAGCTCCTCAGATTTCATGCACATAATGCAGATGACTAGAACCAAATACAGCATGAATCGGTTTTTATCCAGAATGTCAGTTCAAACGTAAGCACCGATGTTCTTAGCAGCACGCACCAGTCCAGCCATTGCTACTGAGGATGTGCAGAGCCTTCAGTACCTGGTTTTGGCAGAAGTACAGCAATGTTAGTAACAGTTCCTGAGAACATGCCGAACTTCTCTTTACTGTTCTAACAAGATGGTACCAGTTGCAGAGCCTTTTTTGATTCCCATTACTGATAATGTACAGATAAATTTCTGCCAAAGCAGTAATCAGAAAACCAGATTCTTTGCTGAAAAAAATTCAGTCAAATTATGCCACAGAGAATCCACCCCCCAGTCATAATCTGCCTAGTACATAATTCAGACACGCACACACTTATTTCATTGTAGATTAAGAGAGAATAGCCACTTCCAGTGTTGTAAGTGAATGCTTTTCTCCTTACAGAAAATTAAAATTTTATTCTTCAGACAGTAGAGAAAAGATCAAGGAAAAACTCCTACAAGCAAGTTTCCTACTTTCCATTTGTGTTATAAAGATAAGGAAAACACCAACATATCTGTTTCCCATAGTTCTAACAAAAAAAAAAAAAAAACACAACTATGAACACAAAGCTAACAGAGAAAAATGCAGCTGAGACAATTATGCTCTTTCAGGGTAGCAAACCTGTAGCTTGAAGTTCTCACAGCTGCTTTACATTTGTTTTTCCTCTGCAAACAATAATTTGGAGATGAACTGGCAAAACGTAATAGTATAAATAATATCCTCTTAAAATAGTCTCATAGAAATATGAGTAATTACTTTTATTTAAAACCTTTTTAATGTAATACACAATTTCAAGAAAATAAAGAAAACTACAATCATGATAGATCAGTACCTACTGCAGCATTAATCAGTACAAGAGATAACTGGCACATTAGCAGAAAAATAGGTGCTATAGTGTAAGTTGAATTTATATACCTCTTCATTAACGCATTTATACATTAATACATATATAGAAGTATTAATTGTTGCAAGCATGGTATCATCTGCAGTTCATTTTTATGGAAAATTCTGGGGGGGGAAAAAAAAAAAAAAGCTTCTTACTAATACTGTCTGTATACTAAAAGAGCTGCAGAATTTACACTATACCTATGTGCATACTCCATCACTGGAGAATATAAAAATCAAAAGATATTGTACAAAATTACTTTTGAAATACTACGTGTATTTGAAACACAATCCTACTTTTGAAACCATGGTTTTGATTTTCCTGCCATTCTAGCCCATCCTTTGTAAACCTAGGCACAGGGAGAAGCTGCAGAAGCAGTAAAGCTGTCCTTGCCTTTGGTTGCTGTACTTTATTATATTATATCGCACATTTCTCAGTAACAAAAAGCCACTGAGACAGGACCATCTTTTGATAGAGTTGGTGCCTGATAAGCCTGCTTGCTGCTTTGTTTTCCTACCTGTCCTGGAACTCGAATGACCCTTATCATTAGTGCAGCGTAAGAGGCAGGAATGCCTGTAGGTTATTTCACGTGTTTCAGGACAGGTTATGAGAACACTCTCCAAGGAAGTGTTTTACTCTCACTCTTATCAACTAGGTCTGCTCCATGTAAACCTGTCAGGTTACCCAGGTTCAGGGAAATTTGCTGCTCAGCACAAGGGTGGCAAAAATCAGGTCTTGAAATAAATCCCATGTTTGCTTTGCAGAGCAATGATTGAAGAGCTGCAAAGATTCTTCATTTCTTCATACCAACAGGAACCAGCCTCATCCTTCCGCCACCGCTTGTTTCACACGTGAGGTGGATAGTGCTGGATGGTGGCAAAGGGGAGGCAACAAGCCAACACAGGACAGCAGAGTACTTTAGACTGACAAATGGCATTAACTGAGGGATGCCTGTAGCAGCTCCTTCTCCTGTTAATGCCAGGGTCTCCAAACGTGGGAAACAAAGGACTAACCTATCCTAAAAGTGTTGTCACTGTATAGTTATAGAAGCAGAGCACCTCTTCTGTAGATATTTAGTGGAATTAATTTGTCAGTATATTTATTCTACTCTTTCAAACAATATAAATGAGTGCAACAAAAAACATATACGTCTCTTGTCCAAAGGTACAGTGAGCTGTCTCAAAGGCCAGCACAGCCTAGGCTAACTGGTACCAAGGGGATCACAGGAACTAGACCCCATTAATCACACTGAACAGGGAGCAAACGTTAATTTGCTCATACTGACACACAGGTCTGACTTTGAAAGTAATATGAATTATGAACTTTCCAGACTCTGCTGTTAATATTGATGAATCTTAAATAATGAACCACCCAGCCTCTTTTAGGAACAGTCTCTTCCTCTCCATGAAGTTTTGAGACTCTCATGTCTCCTCAACAGCACTGTGTGATTAGAAACCACACCAGTACACATCTCCAATAGCACTGCTGAGCTTTATAAAACTGAACAGCAGAACCACACAGCGGTTCCACTGAACGAGGCTATTCCTGGCCATTGCTTATTTTCAGTCAGATACTCCATATACCATACTGTTAGATAATGGGAAGTGCTACTTTATCTACCACAATTAAAAAATCATGGTCTCACCCTCTTCATATTAAAATTATCTCATCTCTGCACTTGGTCTTTCATCACACTTTTCCACTCAAATTAATAAATACCTAGAAAGGAATCTCAATAGTATTTTGAGTTTTACTCTTTGAAATCCCTCAGAAGAACCCCATGTCATACCATGAAAAAAAAAAAATTATACTGCAACAGTGAAGAAACACTTTTTATGATAGAACACAGAATAGCAAGCTACTCCTTTAAACAAGCAAACAGATATATGAACCTGAGTTAATGAGAAAAACCGCACCTCAGTCTAGAAAATACAAGAAAAGTGTGGTTTCATATCAGTTATAAACCATCTGCTGCCCAAAAAAAAAGATACAGGGTGGTGGCTTGAGGTTGTTTGGGGTTTTTTTTACAATTTTACAGAGATGCAGAAGGTATTCAGAGACTTGATTTTCACCTGAGTGGGTATGAGTTGAAAATACACCATGCTCAAATCACCATCCATGCCCAAGTCACTTCTGTAATAAAAACAATTAATTACAAGTATATGAAAAGCCTGTATAAGACAAGCAATAAGTCAGATTTCACAAAAGAAAGTACAAATGGTTTCCTTCTTTACACAGCTGACACCTTGGTGAGACTATTTGAAAGAACTTATTTAAAGAAAAATATAAAAATCAGGCCCAAGGCACTAGATGTATGAGCATCGTTCATTCCTAACGCTTCCATAGCTGAGCAAAGGTGGCTACCACTGCACTGATATAAGCTGTTCTTGAGCTTCTTTACCACCAAATACTTCCCAACTGTTGCTGTCCTGAGCCTTCTGACTTTACGTACATCAGTATACCTTCTACAGCCACGTACTACTGATTATACACATAGGCAGAATATCTTTATTCATTCAGACTCAAAACTTTAGCTGACTGGCTTCTGAGCTGTGAAAATAACACACTACTTACTGCCTGTTCCTCAGCCCTCACAAATTAATTAAATTATTTTCCTGAGAAGACAGAACTGCTTCATTTTGGGCATGAAACAGTAAACAGCTTTCAGCCTTTTCCAAAGTCATCTACATAATATGCTAATAAGCAAGGATATTTATTCCAATTTCCTGAATCAATGATAATGATAAAAGCTATTACTTCTGAAAAGAGTTATGGTTCTTTCGTAACGGGTGTTGTTACTAAATAATTTATTTGGCAAACCATCTGATGCGACTTAAAGGAGAATAAATTTAGTTCTTAGAATAAATACAGATTTCTCATTCTCACGTTAAGCTTTTTCATTTTGTCTTTCCCATTATACTGCAGACTCCTCTTAAGACCATTCACTTTCCTGTTGAATACTGTCCTCTCTTCTTTTTATCTCTGTTCTTTGAGCTCTACCTTGCATCTTCTCATCATAATCTCATTCAATAAATTTTTGATGCACTGTAACTGAAATTTTACGTTCATGAGAAACAGGCATTCTGCATTAGAAAGAATCATCTTCCTGGAGACTCACTCTGATCAACAAATGTTACCTACAGTAACAAATTACCTAAGAAAAACAGCAACAATGCCACTGGGTGTCTACAGGTCACTGCTGGAGCATCTGAAAGTCCACCCATACAGTTTAACAGTCGATCATACCCTGGTACCATCTGACACTTCCTCACAGCCCTTTGTGTTGTCAGCAGTACAAGTTGAGTATTATCAAAAGGAACCTCCTTGTAGCTGGCTGAGTATTCAGTCTGCAGTTCTTTTGCTTTTCCACAGTGAATTGCCTTGTAAAACAGCAGACAATGTGTTTAATCTTTCTAATTTCTACAAAGGCCTTTAGGTTTTCACAATTTGATGTGCCAGCAACTCCTTCCTCATCTGATCACAATAGCTCCCTCCTTTGGGTATTTAACTCAAGCAGAAAGGTAAAACACATCCACATTTGATGGATGTTTTTGTCATACACAGTCTTGCAGCCCCAGACTCACACACAGGTCTCATCCCAGCTTGCAGCACCTTGGTAGAGCCCGGCGCTCGCTGCCATTCCCACCTCAAAGCAACGCAGGATTCTGCAACAGCACCAAATCCCTGCAGCTGGCTGGCTAAGGTTTTGCCAGGCGTCTGATGTCTTTGATAACGGATATTCTTCCTTCTACTTCCTCCACTCAACTTTCTACCACTGAGTGCTTCCACATTACATGTGTGTTTACGTGTATTTTAAACCCAAGATGAAACATCTTAACTAGATAAACGTAACAAGATGGATACTGCATATTCATTCTGAAAGAAAACTACAGACTTAGGCATAAGGAAGAAATGTTAGAAAATCAGGAATAACCCATCTTAGATTTTGTTAAAGGGTTCACAGTGCCTACAACTGGATGTTACTGAACAGCTTTTTACTCTGTTTCTCAGCGATTATAAACACTTAGGAGTTTGATTATAATTTTCTTCCAGGGGCTCATTTTATAACTGGGCCCAATGTGATTGGTATCTTCCATCAGCATCAGGAGACTAGAAATCAGCCATCATTATCATCTCACTTCCATTTTAGAGATAAAGAAAAAAGTCACCAATAAGAATCTTTATGAATTGTCAAATCACAGTATTCATTAGAGCCCACTTGCTGTTCCCACAAAGGCATTTGAACTCATACAAAAAAATGCCCTTGCTGTGCCTGGCATTCAAAAACTTTATTATCAGGGAGCTTTGGGGTTATTTTAACCCTTATTTCTCTGGATATCCCTCACATCTCCCAATGGAATTTTCAAGCAATTCTCTACAGAAGTGACTTTCTAAAACGGAGGGAAAAAATATACCCGAATAAGAAAAGCAAACCTAAAAATAGAGAAAGTATACTATGACTAGCTGGCTTTGTTCTGCTGTATTCAATTTAATATTCCTAAACACAAGCCCATGGGTGTGTATGATGCAATATATCGATTTCAGGATAGGAGTGTTAACATTTGAGGAAAAAAACCCAAACAGTCAAAGAATGTTTTTTCCTTGACAATTAACATTTAAAATATATTTTTTAAAACTTTTTAAAATTTATCCATTAATATTATGTGTGTTTTGATCCCATGTCATACTTCAAGGTAGTAAGTTCTTTATTTCTTTTACTAACAAAGAGCAATTGCAGACTTCCAGTTACACAGTTTTCTTTGTTTGTTTCTTTTGCTACTGTTGATTAGTTAGAAAAAAAAATCTGAGAAAGATATTGTGTGTTTCACTGCTCTTTACAAGGTCTGTAAACAAAGACTGAAGCACTTTTTAAAAATGTAAATGAGTAAATCACACACAATCATCTGGGTTTCAGAATGAGAGAGAAACACTGTGTTTAATGATCAGTTGTGTTGGAAAAATAAAATTACACAGCTCAAGTAGCACTTGGTAAAAGATAGAGAAATGAGATCTTTAGTTCTCAATTCATTTTCAAATCGGTAAAGATGTAATATCATCAGGAGCCTACAGATGTTCAGCATCTTGTAGGACATAAGCAGAGGCATGAAACCGTCAGAAAAAGATACATACCTAATCCACACAATAAACAAACACAACTGGCTGTCTGAAGTATACAGACTGTGTAGAATCTTATAAAAACTGTATCTGCACTGAAAACTATTTTGCTTTAAAAATTGCAATCTGCTCATAGTAACAGACTGAGGATTCAGATTTGTGTGTCATCTTGTGTCTAATATTTTGGGGTTTGAATTTATTCTTTTAGAAATAAATTTCACTCTCATAAGTACTTGAGACCATGAAGGGTCAGGTCTTGCTGTGCTGACAGAAAATGCCCCTGATGGCAGCTATCAGCCACTCCCAGCCCTGCTGACCTGCAGCTGAAGCAGCTCCTGCCAGTCCACACACCCGAGCGGGGTCGCACGGCAGTTTCAACTCTCTGATATAACGCTGTAGGTTTTGCAATCTGAAGCAGCTGGATTTGGTTGCCCCTCTGGAATGGCTGAGTCCAGGAAAGGCAATCTGAGAACAGCTTACTTCATTTAAAAAAAAGTGTGCTGCAAATTCATACCCAATTTACTTAGCATTAGCTCTCCGTGCAAATCCACGTGTGTCCATACAGAGTCAGCACAAACCAGTCTTAGTGATGTAAATTTATAACATGGCTTACACTGCATTAACTTCTCTGTGTCAAAATACTCACAGTATTAACAACTGTTTTGCAAATTTATGGAAACGATGCCAAGCTGTTGAAGTGTTTGCCAACTTCATGGTCTGTGTTCCATATCCAAGTGTGTCTTGGAGACAATTCGTGCAGAGCATAAAACACAAACAGAGGTTATAATGTGTTAAAACTATGATCTAAGCCAGAATTATAGGCAAGCTGTATGGACAAATCCATGTACAGTTTTTCTTGCTCTTTAAGATATTTAAACATTGTATGTTATCTACTATTAACAGATTTTTACATTAGTACTTCATGTCATTTTTATGGAAAATAATAACATCAAGCAAATACCCATGTAACTGTGATTTAGGAAGCATGGATATTTGTGCAATGTTCATGTTCACTTTGTGAATTCTGAAATTACTTCAGAAGAATCAGACTGCAATAGGACAAGTTTTGTTCCTCTATCTGTTGTTCTTAAGTAATAGACTGAATATCTACCATACATATTATTTCAGGAAGAGAAGCTATTAAATGTTTAAATCATTATCAAGAAAAAATAAAAGGGAGATTAAGCACAAGAACTTCTTGTTTCTTCTGTAAGGGGTTGACCAAAAACCTGTAGCAATACAAGGCATCAGGAATAAACTGTATTCCCATAAATACATTTTTCTTTGTACAGTGTCTACTGGAGACCTTTATGGATTATTTTTGCACAGAAAATCCAAAAAGAACTCAGATGCTTTTTACTAAATAAAAGAAGTCTAGAGTAATACTGTAATAAGAGTGTGTGCCGAACTGACTCACTGGGGACATTAGGATGAAAATATAACCAGGTTCTACAAGAAAATTCTTGAACTCACAGCACAAGAAGAATAGACTAAGGAAGCACACAAAACAATGTTAGCAGTGGAGAAAAGAAAAAAGTATGGCATTAATAGAAAATCTAGAGGACAAAAATGGACAAGTTCCTTTGCTTTGACAGCAGTTAAAAATATATTGGTACTTCTAAACTCAGTCCTTACTAACACCAGGGCAAAGATGTCTAGTTATGCAATAAAAGGAAAGGTCATTTACTGGGGTTAAAAGAAAATGCCCCGCAAAATACAGACTTGCACAGACAGAGTCTTTTCTTTTTTTTTTTAAAAAAAAAAAAGGTTACCGAATATAACCTTTATCAAACACTAGAAACAATAGACTGATCTCAGGTATGAACCAACAGAAAAACAATGTGGGTCCACACATCACCTAAGGAAATAGTTACACTAAATGAATGAGATTACATTTCTATTTTTTATTTTGCTAATTTTGTGCATATAACATCATATTGCATATACATGTTTTTCCCATGTAATCTGTTAATTTTCAATGTTTACATGACTTGCCCCCCCCTCCAGCTTTTCTTATTTCCAACATACAGCAATCAAATAAACTGGTCCCTGCTGCAAACTGCTTCTGTCACACCTCCATTCAGGACATTACCATTTTCTTTCCCCTTTTGAAAGCTATTGCCAGACGAGACCTCTTCCCCACAGGTCAGCTGGATGTTGAACCCTGAAACATGAAGATACCTTGGGACATGTTATATTCACCACTGTGAATTGTCCAGCTCAGCTTTTCCTATCCTGGAGCAGCACCAGTCTCAGTCTTCAAGTTCCCAATACAGCTGGGTAAGATCTGATTGAATTGTGCTGACCCTGCTGATAGCTCCAGGGAGGCTGAGAGGTGATGCTACAGATCCTTATGGTAACAAAGCATGTGATACCCTTTTGAATTATGACAAACATTTTGGCTCTTAGCTCTCATCCAAAATGGACTGTAAAGCCACCAAAATCTCAATCTCATGTATAAGACACTCCATGACAGGGAAACCCAGTATTTCCTACCATATTACAGGCAGGTTCCACCTCTTCTTAAGGTTATCATTACACTGTGTATATAAAATGCACAAAGCAAGCCATATGTACGCATACATAACACATCCACAGATGTTTTAAGACACACTGAACCCAAATACCTACTGAAAGGCACGTACAATACAAGAAATGGTTAGGTTACCTGCCAACAATCAAAGCTCTCGCTTTGTGTTTAACTAGTTTCATTCATTCTCTTTGTGCACATGAAGCAACAACCTTTTATTAATCTTTCCGCATTCCCCATCCAGCATTAAGTTCTAATCTTAAGGAGATGGTGTTATTAGAGCGTAGTGTTTGCCTGTGATTACTCCCCTCACAACGGAAGATGCAATCAGAGTAAGAATTTATGTCCTGTAATTCAACAAATGGATGTGCTTCTCCAGTAATTTCTTTAGTAATTACTTGTGTAAAGTATGTTTTCCTGTAGTTGAAATTCTACAATGTACAGTCATTTATTAAATATATATCATTTATTACGGCATTTTCTACCTTCGTTTCATTACTTTCCTTCAATGTTTTCATAGTCATATTTTTAATTCATTTTATTGGTCTGGAGATACTCAAAGTTGCAGGCCAACTTATAAGCATTCAAACAGAAAACTAACAGAGAATAAAAACAGAGGAGAGGTCATAGCAGGGCAATTACTAATAGAAACAGAAACATAACTTTATACCTCTCCAGAGATAAAAAGTGATCCATATGTAAAACAAAAAAATATTCTCAAATATTCCCCTACTTTACGTAGTCATTCAGCTGTAAAGAACATGTTAACAATCCTATTTAGCATTCTTGCCCTCTAACAAGTATTCCTGAGGGAACAGTTAAAAGCAGCACAGGGTCTTCCAGGAAAAACTGAAAAGCAAATACTGAAGGACACATTTGTCTAATTTTTTCCTAGCCAGAAAGCACTGAAGACATCATCTCTGTTATACACACAAATACTCTTCCTGAGCAAATAATTTAACTGGGTATTAAAAATTTCATAATAAAGTTACTCTAAATAGGGCTGGAGAGCATAATATCCCACAAGAAGACTACCAATTAGACTGCTAATCAGCCTCTTAGTGGAAAAACTACATTTTATAAATTAAATGCATTAAGGTATTAACCTGAAATCACATGTAGAAAATTGATGTAAGTTGTCAACAGGCAGAATATGATCAAACTTTAAAGCACTACTTGTGGCAATGACTGCCTGGGTGCAGCCTGCCGTGTGCCCTCTGCCACAATACCTGCAGCAAACCGGGCAAGCGCAACTCCAGCAAATAATGCAGTAGTGGAGCAAGGAGTAGCGGCTACTGGGAAGGAAAATTCAGGGGGAGAGGCAAGAGAGAGGCAGCAGGAGGAAAAGAGAAAACAGGAGATTAGTGTCTTCCTTCTGTGTTTTCAACAGGCCAGAAGGGGAAGCCGCCACCCTTCCAAGGGGAAAGGCGATGCTTCTGTTGAGCCCTGTAAAAGTGTTAGCTATGATGTGTTGAGCCCAGCTAGCAACTAAGCACCCAGCCAGCTGCTTGCTGACTGCCCCTGCAGCAGCATGCGGGAGGGAATCAGAACATCAACAGAAAGAAAACTTGTGGATGAAGAGAAAAACAGTTTAATAAGTGAAGGAAAAAGAAAAAAAAAAATCATGCAAAGGCAGTTCCTCGCCACCAGCAGACCAGTGCCCAGCCAGTCTCTGAGAAAAGGCTACCTGGGAAAGACTAAACCCTGCCACGCATACTGCCAAGCATGATGTTACATGGCACTGAATATCCTTTTGGCCAATTGGGTCAGATGACCCATGTGCTTCCCCTCCCAACCTTTTGCCACCCCCTAATACACTCACTGTGCGGGGGGGCAGAATGAGAAACAGCAAGGCCCAACACTGTTCAGCAATAGCTAAACCACTGGTGTGTTACTGACACTGTTTGCATCACAGATGCAAAGCACAGCAGCACAGCAGCTACTGCGGAGCGAGGTAATTCCATGGCTGCCAGCCCCAGCGCGGCGGGAGCCGGCCCTGGCCAGCCTGCCGCGCTCACCGCCCGCTGCCCCCCAGTCCCCCGCACGGCTGCCAGGGACACACGCCCAGGGAGGAAGGGTTTGATTTTAGCCAAAGCAGACAACTGAGTTTAGGAATG
Source organism: Athene cunicularia (assembly GCF_003259725.1). Classification (NCBI taxonomy): domain Eukaryota; kingdom Metazoa; phylum Chordata; class Aves; order Strigiformes; family Strigidae; genus Athene; species Athene cunicularia. Next base: position 4,645,335 of record NW_020799118.1, on the reverse strand, counting down.
AGTAATGTTGTGCTTGTGAAAAGAAAAGAGCAACTTGAAGGTTATCTTTTCTGCTGTTTCAGGAGTTGTAGGTCAGCTGAAAAGATTGCTAAGAGCAGCTGAAACCAGATAGCCTTGCTAGATTTTTGTGCAAAGTCCCTGCGACTAGGGCTTTGAGACATTAGTTATTTAACAAATTCAATTTATCTTTCCTGAAAAATAGTCTGAGGACATCTTTTAAGTAATTATCACACATATTTCTTCTTTTCAAAAAATTTTTTGTAACTATCACAAATATATAGAAGTATATATATATTTGACAGAGTCTTTTTATTTTCATTTTTTAATCTCTGTATCAAGTCCTGGCAACTATGGGAAAGGCTTAGCTAAAGAATATTATCTGCTCCTCAGAAAGAAAACCCTCCCCCACTTCCAATTGTAAATGACTTTCATAATTGCAGCTGAGTCTCTCATTTTTCCTCTAACATGAACTGCTCTGTGAAAATCAATATCTCATTATCCAAGCCATAAGGTGAAGCAATTCCAGATCAGAATGCGCAGCAAGTCTGTCCTCCCTGCTTGTCTGGAATGATAGGAACACAGTGAACCTTGATTCACTGGGAGTTTTGCCCACTGCCTTAATGTAAAGTCATTTAATAGCACTGTGTGTTTCATTCAGGGGAGGCATAAATTTTAATATCCCAAACTATCTATAATGAAAATATACTATTCTGCTAGCTTATGCCAAAATTATGGGGACTTTTTGCTTCTTTCTGATAACTGCTGGAATAAGTTATTGCACAGATGATTTCAAAGCAAACACTGCCTTAAGCTACAACTTTATCATCTAAAATAAGATGTTACTTGGAAGGTGTTTTAAGAACAGGAACCAATGGCAGATGCACTGTGTATTTTTCTCCCTTCCAAGACATTTCAAACTCAAGATCATCTCCTTAGAGGTAAGCAGGAGATTTGGCAGTGGAAGCCAGTACTTCATACTCCGTTTACTTAACCTTCTACCTTGAGAACACAGAACAGAGAAACAAATATAGCCAAGGAAAGTGAAGGCACTCCTGTTTTCTATTAGCACTGACTTGTGTACCCTTCCCTTCATCTCTCTAACCACAGCACGGTTGCATTTAGGGCCATGATTAATTCTGCTTAGTAATGAACATGCATTCCCAGATACGATGCCAGTAACTTTAAGAATTAATTTATTTCAACTTCTTGAATGCTTTTTTATTTTAGACACTTGGCATGAGTTTCTCCCATACACTTGCATACCTCCAAGTAAGCTAGTCATCTTGATTCCCTTTGAAGTCGATGAACAGAAACCTAGTATTCACCTGAGTTGTTTTAGATGTCAGCCTTAGGATGAGATGAAAGGAAGTCTGCCCATTAATTATGAAGGGAATCAAGATGCCTAGAGCTTACATGTAGATACCTACACCTTAAGATAGAAAAGTCTCACCCAAATCTCATTTTTCCTCAAAGTAGTGAAATCCATAGCAAAAGGCTCATCCTCCAAGGTCATTAGAGCCCGGACTTGTCCAATGTACATACATACTGAAATTCTGAGACGCTTGATTGGGCACCTGATGGCTACTGCAACCCCTACAGACAAACTCAGCTTCTAAAGCTCCAAGCTCAAATAGAAAATAACTTTATTAAATGTTTACTCTGGGATTTTATCACATACATTTTCTTCAAAATACTTTTTGTTTTAGTGTACCACCAGTTCACAGCAAGCACCTGAAGTGACGGCAAAAGCTTCTACGCTGAAATCATGTGTAAACAGCAATAAAAATTGATTTCCTTCAGCAGAGGATATTATTCAAACACTGCAATATGCACCTGATCACAGTTAAGACTTGATCCACTTAGAGTTATCAATTATCCACTTGTCCACATAGTCTTTACGAATAATTTTAGAATGGCAAAAATGAGAAGAAACATAAGCTCAGGGATGACATGGTTACTCCAATTTGCTCAGGGAATACACGTTTTCTCTTTACAATGGGATTTCCAAGAGCCTTTTAACAGACATTGGATCTTCATTCAGCATACAATATATGACCACACAGTTTAGCGTAGCATACATAAACAATCCTGCAGACTATATTTTTCAAGTGAATGAGATGCCCAAGAGGAGTTTGGCTTCTTCAAGCACTTCCAAATAGCATTTATTTTTCCCAAGAACCACCTCCATTTTCTGCCTTTCAGTAATTTTGCTACTGAGGCAGTGTGCACAAAAGCCAACTACATGAACCACAGTTCAATTATTGTGTGCATACAGCAAAAAAAGAGGAAAAAAACAGTTATTCCTGCCACAGTGAAGCCTGCACTGCAAATATAGGGCACTAAAGGCAAGAGCTAGATACAAGTCAGAATGGGCAACACAGAAATCTAGGGCTGAAAAATTGCACAAAGAAAACAGAAGTGGGAATAGTGTCTTCATTTAGATGGGAGTGGAAGCAGGCAATGAAAGGAATATTGGTGAATAATTTTGGAACTTTCAGTAGGATACGACAAAAAATTTCAACCAACCATCAAAATTCAGTGGTTATCTTGACCTATTACAACCATCTGAAGTAAGAAGAAAAAAATCAGCATTAAGTGGGGAGAGGAAACAAACAACTCAGCATGCCATATTGAGCCATTTCACCACTAAAACCTCAGTACAGATTGACTGTATCCATGATACGTGTTACTGATACTTGACGACTTCTGTAAAATTAACTTGAACTTGATAGTACTTCAGTATTGATCTTCACCTGTGTGTCAGCAAAATTATAGTCTATTGGATGCTTCCCCGTAGTATTAAAAATGATTGCCAGAGGGCAGGCATAAATCAAGTAGTCTCACTGCACCCAAAAGATCTCTTTTTTTCTGGATTGTCAAACTAGCACCTTTCTAGAATTTAAAAATATTTCAAAATATAGTCTTAAGCAACTATTTTTTTTGAAAAGGGTAAGGTGAAAAACTAGGACTACATTTTGCTATGCCTCTCCCATGCACCTTTATTGTTCACTTAGAGCTCTTCCAATGTCCCTGCCTCTCAAAGCTGTGTTCCTCTCCAGACAGGCCACTGAAGTGGAGGATTGGTATTTTCACCATGCTCCCTCCATCTTGGTAACTAACAATGTACAATTAAGACAGGAAATAGAGTTATCATAAGATATGCACTCTAACAAGCTTTAGAAGGTTAAAATGGTATCAAAAGATAAAATATCATTTGTTGTTTCTACTTCAAAATCCATAACACAAAGCTTCTGCAAGTCAAAAGATGTCACTAAAGGCCATTAAAGGGAACTAATTAATGTGATTAAGCAAGTACTACTAATTCCCAGAGTAGTGACAGCATTTGTACATATTGTCATGCTTAGCAGTCAGATTCAACCATCACACAAAGCAAAAGGGATTTTTTTACAGTTCATTCTTTTATTCCTCGAGTTTATAACAGAAAAAATAATCAGTTTTTATCATTTATTGGACATTCGTGAGAATATGTGACCATCTCTGGGATTATTTTTTTTTTTAATTTTCTGGAGTTTATTTCAAATGCTTCTTTCCCTAAACCTCAGCCTCAAATTTCCCCAAAACTACAAAAACACCAGGGAGATTTAATTAAAAGCATAGCAGCTTCAGCTCTTCTGAAAACCTTTCCAATTTTCTTTGTGTAAGATTCTGCTGCTGCTAAATTACTTCGTCCTGGATGGAACGGGAAGAAAGCTTAGACTAAGCAGATGGTGGGTTTCAGAGCTGGTTTGAGAATCAATCTACAGACAAAAATCAGCATCAAGATGGACTACACATGACTGTTGCTTGCCTACAAGTGTAGCTAGAATCTAACTTGGAGACTTGTTTTGAATCCTTTTGTTTATTTGTTCTTCAGTAACACTTCAGGAAGAGAAGAGCAACTGGAATGGAAGGGATGAGTAAATTCACTAGTTGGCCACAGAGAAAAGAAATTAAAATAAGTTCAAAGAAAGATAGGCAGATTTCTTTAAAAAGGTAGAAGGGTAAATATCCTGCCATTTACTCTTTCAGGCTCAGACTGGTATGTCTTTACATTTCAGGCCTGGGCCTGTTCCTCTCACATCTCACTTTTCAAGTATATTGGACTGTTGCACTGCATAAAGAGTGATGTGATACTCCATGGACTGTTCTTGACATGTTTGGAACCAGTAATGTTTTACCATGTGACCCAAACTCAAAGATAATCGTCTCCATTAATTTTGGTAATACTGTTCTTTATAATAAGGAAGATGATCCAAAACTTCCCAAATTTAAACTGTCTTCTCATTTCAGAGTAGAGCTTCTATTATGTCAGTTCCTGTAGGAACTCAATATAGCTTTCAAAACTCAATGTATCCAGCTACTTTCCTTTTTTCAATGCTTCCTGTATAGATAAGAACTAAGATTTTAAAAATCACAGATTCAAATGAACCAGTGACAGTGGATGGTTAACAGGAATTTTAGAAGAGTAATCAATTTAAGAAGTAACCTATGGAGATAGATGCACAAGTCAATAGTTACTTTTTGAAGTCTCCCCTGATATTAGCTACTGACTTCTGACAGCATGGTTCTAGTTATCTCCCGGTGTTGTGGAATGCTTTCTTTAATTGGATAACCAAGTATCAGGAACCCAGGATGGATATGTTTGGATTCTTCTGAATGAAAATACATATCACTATTAACCTCACAACCAGGATCACCTGGCAACTTGCAAGAAACTCAGAATATTTGCCAAAGGCTGAGCTTTTTGTTTTACTGGAGGTTGGATTAACTGACTTCGGATGATTTCAGAAAAAAACACTTCCACTGCAAGTATTTTTTTCTTCTTACTACAAATTGTGTAAACTATCAAGGAGAAACAAACACACATGCCGCTTCTACACCCCACTGTTCTCTGACTTGTGATATCCCTTATGTAAAATATGTCTGACTGAAGACATTGACTGTAAGGAAATTATCTGTGTCTATATCAAATGACAGCATCCATACTATGAATTAAGATATAATTATTAATGCAAAAAGAAATATTTATCTTTTAGAGTCTCCCCCTGCCCTGGTACAATAAAAATAACACAAACACGAGTGCTTGCAGTATATTGTTAAAGCAAGATTAGTGTCCCTGTTAGCCGAAGTGTAAAGTGCCAGTTGCAAGGAACGTGTTTATCTCCAATTCCGGTATTCAGAACGACATGTATGTCCTGTGTTAGAGCAGTGTGAGTACAGCCAATTCAGTGTGACAGCTCACAAGACCTTACGATTTAACATAATTTGGATCATCTAAATCTTTTTACGTAGCAAAGGAAATGAACCGCTATGGCACAGTATCATTAAACAATACAATTTAAACCTGGCAAGTTCAAGGCCCTTGAACAGCCTCGGACTATAACCAGCATAACTCTGAGAGGAAGGATTAACAGCATCTGTGAAATGAAGAAGAAAACCCACAAATATTCCCAGCTCTGCTCTAGTCTCTGCAGGCTATTTCTGCTTCTGGAGATATTTAAGTTATGAAAGCCTATGCGGTGCCTATCTGGATATCCACAAATGCTGACAATCAAAGGGGAAGGAGAAATAGGTCAGAACATGTTTTTCTTTTGTAACTGAAAGAATTCTTTTCAGGTAGACCTTGATGCTATTAAAAAAAAAAAAAAATAACAAGAATGTACCATTTCATGTGACTTTCAGGCAAAGCTACAGCTTATACCACTTGTGTTTGCAAGACATGAATTTAGGAATGAATATAACTGTTGCCTAAGTATGTGGGGACAGATTAGAATGATAATTAACAAAAATCTCCAACTGTCATTATAACATGTCATGTTGGAAATTACATCCCGATTTCTTTTCCAAAGTTTACAGATTAATTACTATCTGGTTCTACCTACTTCATTAAAAAAAAAAAAAAATAAACAAAACAAAAACAAAAACCACACTCAAGAAACTCTGTCAGTAATGTTTTAGGACTTGTCAGTACCAAGAATCATCACAAAACTAAAGTTAATACTGCTGTCACTGCCACCCTGTTTTTTCTTGTGCAACCTGAAAAATAATCCCTGGTTTGAACATTTCTGAAGCAATCTGATTCAGTTTCAGTGCTTAAATTTGCAGCTCAATTTTCTCTAATAAAGAATGGAAATTACAAAATTATATTGCATTCTCCTGTGCATTTCTAGGTGTCATTGGAAGTCCCCTATACAACATACTTTTTATTGTGATGCTTTTGCAGCACATCCAGTATCTCTGTTTCAGTTTGCCCAATCATTTATTACTGAGCAAACTGCAGCACCGCACACACTGTAAACCTGAAATACAGTATGTCTTTTACCAAACCTTCGCATTTACTCAGTGCTGCTCTAAAAGATGTATGAGCAAAAAGGTCAGACATAAATGTTCACACAAAGCAAATTTCATGCCGTAACTCAGATTCATTCCAACCACTAAACATGGCTCAAAGGGAAATTACCTGATGGGGAAGGTATGTCCTCCCAAAACATGAGCTCTCACCACAGATTATATATTTCAGATATCAAACCCCTGGACAGTAACTATTTCATACACTTGTTAGAACACACAGTTTCAGAGAACCCATGGTCTAATATCTCTTCTTCAGAAAAAATAAGAGTTTTGAATTTCAAGTCGTGGCCAAAGTTGTCTGAAGCATGGGCAACGGACCATTTGTACCCAGTGGTGAGGGCCACATTGGCTAAGAGCACTGACTGCTGTAAGCTGTTTGTCTTACTCTGGTAATACGTACCATTCCTCCCAGGGGATGATGTGAGGATTCAATTTTATGCACTATTTAGAAGGAAGGTGAAAAAAAAAAAAATAAAATAGTATTTTCAGTTCAGTCCCACTAAGTCAACATCCTTACTTAGGGCCCATGAAATGCCAGTGTGTCCTGATACCCAACGTAAGATCCAGTCTCACTTATTAACTGCTGCAAGAACACAAAAGCTGGTAGTTTCAGGTAACATACTGCTGACTATATGAAGTGTGATTCATTTGCCTGTACTCACAGAGCTACAGACATACAGGTTTGCTCTGAACTGGATGAAAAAGTGTTTGATTAATGCATATAGTGAAGAAGAAAATATTTCTGCCCCATTGCAACGCAGAACACACCTGCTGACAGGATATACTATTTCTTGTATTTCAATAATTTTTAAATCAAATCTAGTTAATTTCACAGCCAGAATTATTTCAGAACTACTCTGAAAAATATTTCAATCAGGACACTTCTGTTAAGTGGAATTTTCCTCTATTTTTGCTTCATTTAAAACTGCTGTGAAAAGCCCCAAAACAGTGAGGAGCAGTGTGTATTCTCAGATAACTTCTAGCAGAATTAATGCCAATTCTTTATTCTGTGTGCCATCCCCATGAATAAATTATCGATCTTCATAACCATGCAAATCTCTTACAGTTCATTAGCTTATTTTGAGAACACTATTAATAATAAAAGGTTTCATAAAAAATAAATAGAAATAAAATCTATTAGACACCGGTTTAAAATTTGGATACAGAGTCCAGAGGGATGTATTTTCTGCTCCATATCTAAATTCCCATTGATGCCAAGAGTATTTAATATTAATAGTTCTGAGCAAAATGAAAGTGAAACCAGGTAAGCTTGAGAAGATAGAAGGAAGTTTTAAAACTCTGGCAAATTAAAGTAGAACTTGGTAGCTGACCGCTTTCAGTTAGTATTTCTTCCATGTTTAGATTGCAATTTAGCAACCTCATCTTTCTACATTAGATTTCTGGTGAAAGAATGTTCTTTCATCAGAAAACAGTGTTTCTGTACATCACAGGAGATTAAAAACTGTAAAACCAAGGTGAGACAAGGATTAGGCATTTAAATAACAAATCTTACATTTCCGTGGTTTTGTTTTAGGATTGCAAAGGTTGTCTTTATTTAAGTCTTGATAGGACTTTTTCAATCAAATGTTTTAAAGGGTCACTGTATCAGTCAGCTAACACCACTGTCAGAAGTAATAATAAGAGATGAGTCTTATTGTTAGTCAACTATCAAGAAGGGCATAATGTCAAATTAACTGGAGTTTGCACAGTAAACATACCTCCTGTGATTTAGTAATACGTTCCAACATTTCACATTTTTTCTGAAACTCTTGCAGCAGATCTTACAGAGTTAGCATAGAAGTATGCTGCTTGACTCGTAATCAATCTTTTTTCATCTCTATGTATTTGGCAGAAGAATGTAGGTGGATGTAGATGTCTAATGTGAGACAACACTGCCCATATAAAACCTGACATCTACTTTTCAAATATATTTTTTCTATCTCTATTTCACAATTACTAGTTTCTAAACTAAAAGATGAAACTTTTGATAATAGTTTGAATATTTTAACCTCGTCATGACACTCCCTAGAATCCCTGCAGAGGGATCGGGTCATTACCTTCTCAGGGCTTTAAAAGCATAGTAGGAAGGAGCTGCTGAGTGAAAAACATTAATCACCTTTCCTGATTTGCAGTACTCCTAGCACAGAACAGAAACAAATGCCTAGGAAGGGATACATCATATCAGACACACACAAAGATCTGCTTGCTTTGAATCACGCCTCATGACGTCATCGTTTTTAGACTACACACTTCAAGCAGAGATACATCAGACCCATGAATGACATTTCTGATGAGCTAAGTGACAAGAATTGTTTGGAGTGATGCAGGGACAGATTTCTACTTAATAAACCTATGTACCACTGTTATTTCAGCTGGGTGTTTCAGACAAAGCTATGAACAGGAAAACAGGGCAGGAATATAATCGTAGTCTATTTGAAATGCCAATGCCTTGGCATGGGTTTGAGTTATTTTAAACGAAGAAAAAAAATTACCATAATAATATTGTTTCATCTTTTACAATATCTCTTCTCTTCTGCTTAAGGAAGTGACTATTTCCACATAGTATACTACACCGGTAAATCAGTGGAAAACCCAATTTAAAACCATGTCAGAGTGAAGTATTTTGTGTTCCAGTCCAACTCGTCACAAATTCTGAATACTACTTTCCATCAGCCACTCAGCACCTTTCATACACTCACAAGAAGTCACAAGGTTCCTCAGAGAGTACACTGTAACTACGCGTAATTAATAATTTGCAGGAAAATTAAAGTGAGTTACTTTGTTATGCTCATGTCAAGCAACCTCTCAAATATAAAATATTAACCATTTCAAAACGAACAAGCAACTCACACCACATGCAGGTTGGTATGACATCTACCACAATGGATAAATGAACCAGCTTTCTGAAAAATGCCGTAAGAAGTTTCATGTACAGTTTATATACTAAAGGTTTGGGGTGTGCCGCACAATTCCACACTCTGTTAGAGATGATCAGATGTTTAGTGGGTGCTTCAAAATCCTGGCAAAGAAATCCATTGCTTGCCATCTGTAGAGTTCCATTCTTTCTTCGTGCTGGTCAGAGGTGGTCATCTGCTCTGTATGCCATATGAGAAGTGACAGCAGTACCTAGGGACCCAGCCACATTCAGAGAGACTTTGCATTGAGTTTAGTACGGTTTCAAAAGAATTTTACAAGATGGGTTGGGGTTTTTCTTGGGGGGGAGAAGTTGGTTTGAGGTTTTTCTTTTGTTGGGGGTAGGGGTGGTGGGTTTTTTGTTTTTTTCCAGAAGTTTTATCAGGATCTGTGTTACTTCTAGACCACACCATCAGACAATTCGAAATAATAATTCTCGTTCTCTACTGAATCCTACAACTTTAATTTATTATTTTTAATTAAAAAGCAAAATTAATATATTTTGTGCTGTTTTCATTTCAGCTTTCCCATGAATAGCAAATTGTTATCATCAACAAAAAAATAGTATGTTTGCTTATTATAAAATGAAGACAACATGTTCAGTTGATTTTGAGTTTTTCATTGGAAAGACAGGGCTAAGAAGATTTTCATGACTAAGTGAAATTTAAGACTATTAGACCAACATCAACAAGACAGATTTATATTTGTTCTTCAGTCAATGTTACTGATATATTTACAGATGCATCAAACATTACTTTGTCACAGTTATGTTCACCATAGGCTCTAAAAAAAAAATTATCTAGTACATTACATATATATATATATATATGTAAATATTATCAAGTATTTATGAAGAGCTCTGCTCCTAAGCCATGTCAATCAGAAAATCAGGATGGATGATATTTATATGGTCACTCAGGGGGTATTTGACCTGTAAAAAATACTCAGTATCACTAAATTGTTCTATTTTCATATTCTTTTGTGAATGGAAGGTGATAATTATATATTTAATAATTATATATTTAAGAAGCACTGGTTGTATGTTTCTATTTGGAAAATGTCCCCTGTTAGACAGTGATTGTTTCATGTTTCCATCTAGGTCTGCAGTCAAAGGCTGAGGTGGTTTCAGTTTTACCTCCATTCTTCCAAACATCATGTTGAATCTGAATACATTCAGATACACATCCCATTTATGGATATTCGTACTATGAAGACATTCTCATTTAGATCTGTTTTTCACCGGCAAAAAATATATTAGTCACATATCAAGAGTGCTGTGGAGTTTAATTCTACTTGTAAACTACCTCAAGACTCTTAGAAAGAAGATCATGCAGCAGTTTAAGGTCCTGGGCTTTTCTACCACTTACACCCAGTATTTGACTCCAGAAATAATCTAAGCACAACTACTCACACAAATTGCATTTGGGCAATGGGTACAAGGAGATCAGGAAAATCCTGGTATAAAGACTACTTCAATTTTAATTCTACAAATAAATACAGAAATATTCACCTTATCCCCATTTACTTATTTTTTCACTATGGCTCTAACATGTCTGAGGACACGACTTTTTTTTTTTTTTTTTTTTTTTTGCAAATGCTTTTAAAACAGAAATACTTTGTTGGTTCTGTATTGCACACATAAAGCAATAAAATACATTTTAATGTCAACCACCCATCTGGAAGCCCCTTTTTACTTTTGCTGTTCTCACTAGACAAATTTTGTGTTGAAGCCTGAAAACCTTCTGGCTTCTTCCCAGCTCAGTTTCCATGGCCTTTTTTATTCAGCCCTCTGATTTTCCCCAGTGTGCTCTCTCTCTTCCATGTCTGATTTTAAAGGACAAAGCATGATTTGTAGCAGCTCAGAAATCAGTTATGAGGCTCAACAGGAGGAAGTAGTAGAATTATAAGGATTTCTCATTTTGCTTTCCATTTGCAAACTGCCCATCACAGACTGACTCAGCAAGACTTGACAGCTCGCATAATAATTTTCTGTTAGAGAATCCTGTTCCAAAGAAGTCTTCAGAACACAATGAGATACACAGCTTGCCTAAGCTGACAACTAGGAAGCTTAGTGTTCAGACAGACAACTCATTTTTAACTCCATCCTGCAACATACACTTTCTAAATAGTTTAGTTCCTAAATAGCATCATTTAACCACACCATGAGTCTAATACTGCCTTCAGGTGCAAGTACTCAGGCACTGCCTTATGTTTGTAAGCCACAGACATTTCAGGTTCTCTTTACCCAAAAACTTCAAAATGAGCACAACAAACCTGTCAGCCTCATTCTTCTAACATTATTTGGTATTTTGTGAAATCACCAAGGCCACTGAAAGATGCCCTCAAGCTTCTCAACTTCAGTTTCTTGCTTTTCATCGAGAATACCACCAAGATAATGCCAAGACAGACACAGTATTAATTCAAAATTAGCTGCCTTTTCCTGCCCTTATATCTTTTCCAATTTTTATTTAGTCAGTCACTTATTTTACATACTTGGTTGTTTCCATTCTACTTGTTCACCTAGCTCTTTCTTGTGTATTTTCTTTCTACTATCAGGGTTTCTAAAATCTCACCAATACATCCACCCATATCCCTTTACAATGAGTATTTAAAATGTTCCATTTGGCTTTAGATGGTCCATTTATCTTCTGCAACATCATGCATTGCTACAAAAGAGATCATCTTCACATGATGGCCAACTTTCTGTCTCATCAGCACCGCCTAGACAGAGGCAAACTATGACACCTGTGTGTCTTGGGACATCCACTCCCCATGGATACAGGAAAATCCAGCCTCAGAGGAGCTGGGCTGCTTGGGAACAGCGCATGTGAACTCAATTTACTCATCCAAAAGGTATTGCAGCAAACCTGACAGGAAAGTCATTAAAATCTCATACTACAGGGATGAGACAGTGCAAATATCAAGATGGGTAACTGTTGCACTTGTAAGGCAAATAGAGGAAAATTAGCTTTCTGTGATAAACTGTGGGAAAAGGAAGAGATCTTATTACGAAGAAGGCTGAAAGCACACTGTACCTGTGCATCTACCATTTACCAACTAATACATCCTAATTAGATTTCTCACAAGAGAACAGCAGTAAAGCTTTTATGTTGGAACACCTGGCTTAATTTATTGTTGACATTTTAAACCCCAATACATCTTTACATATAAGCACAGATGGTGCTCAGTGCTGTTTGATAAACCTTCTCCCCATGGCCCTAAGTGCCATTTATGCTCTATTCAACCCACAGAACCAGAATAAAGAAAGTTCAGGAGGTTTGCACGTGCCCTGGCATGCCAGGGACAAGATAACTACCTGGAAGTTAATGGGAGCCATGAGCCAAATGAGAAATTCTGTGCTTACAGGACCAGCGCTCAACATCGGTCATTGTCAGATGGGCTCTTAAATCTGCCGAAGAGTATTATCTGAGTAACTGTTGGCTGCAGTTCTGGGATAACAGAGTGACAAGGACCTTGTTACACTGCTGAGGAAGGCACTGGACAGCATAAGGTTAATGGCTGATATGTGCACATCTGCCAGGCAGCACTACAGTTTTCAGCAAGTTAAGGGCAGGAAGAAGAAAAAAGCTCCAATATCTCCCTAAAAACCAACACCCCACCCCAGTGAACTCACATCTAGTTCATGGATCTGAATTCTTTAAGTCAATTACTATCACTAGATACGCATAAACTTTTTACTGAAACTGCCAATATACTCATAACATGCTGAGCTCATCAAGCTAAGTAGGGTTTGAGGTTGCAAGACAAACTTTTGCTCAAAGTACTTTCAAACTATTAATTTTCCAAAAAGGACAGGCTAACAGTTTGCTAGTTCCTAACTGCTGATGCCTTCCGGTGCTTATCACATTCTGCCCACCGCAAAGTAAGGTGAGGTAAACTACAGGGAGCCAGAGCATCAGATAAGGTAGACAATCATACCTTTTCAGATGTTAATGGGACTGTGATGATTTTTATAAGTTGCATTAGAACAGAAGAGCTTGTTTTCTGTTGCTATTTCCAGGCAGCTTGCTGGGTAATGTGACCAGGATCAATCGAGAAGTGTCTGCAAAACACAGCTTACTTTGCATCTTAGAGATGCAAATTATTTTAAGATGAGCTGCCTCATCTGGAAAGGAATGTAACAGAGACAGAAATTCACAGTCCAACCTTTTTGAGTGTCAGTAGCTTGAAGCTGTCAGTGAAGACCAACAACATTATTGGTTAGCTTCATGGTACATATTTCAGTGAAACTTTCCAAGACAGAGTTTTCCTGAAATCTGTGCTGGTGATTCAGCTCCACTTCACATGGCTGTCACTGACCTCCCCAAGCCCTCACTGCACGGACAAAGCTACTTGAACCATCCTTTTGTAGAAGTAGAGCACTGCCACACCAGTGCTTCTGAACTGTACAGTAGCTATGGGAGCTGTGAAGGATTTACATGTGCAAAGATTTGTTCACTTCAGTTTTTCTATTGCATCTCTCCACAAATATTTGCTTCACTAATCCCTCTGCTTATGACAGGCCACGTCCACGTCTTTCCACTGCTTTGCCTGCTCTACAGCAGAGCCATCCCAGCCACAGAAAGCAGAACGAATGTAGCTCCCCCTTCCTCCAAAACGCTACTACTTCCTCAGCTCCTTTTACATGTGACAGTGCTGCTTCTCTTCACACTGATGTTAGAAAAAAATATTTTCTAATTTAAACTACCAAGATATTTATATTATGGCGTAACCTTATATGGCACTTTAATTTCCAGAGAACCTCTGCTAAAGCAGGCAGACATACAGATCTTCAAGGGCGTGGGAGCAAAACAACCAAGTACATAAATCGTGTTGTTTAAACCTGCCTTGTTTCTGTTTCTCTGTCTATAAAATCTGTAATTTATGTATTTTACACAGTTACCTTACATCGTGAAACAGATAATGTTTCTGAAGGCCCTTACAAATGTAAGGTGTTACAAACTTTTGCTGTATTATTTGGCTCCAACTTTGTTTCAGTTAGTCCTACTGTGAGACTTGTAACAGAAGGCATTTTCCCCGAGTACTCAGAAAGCACATTTCTCAGTTTCAAAATCTGGCAAGGTTCTCAGCTGACAAAACCGTATTCATATGTGCTACTGAGGATGGTGTAATGTTTGCACACATACTTTCTAACATCTTAGATGAATACACCTCTACTTAAATAAGTATGCTTTTATCTCTGACATTGTTTTAATTGGTTCCAAGAGCCAAACGTAACATGTCCCTTCTCTTAAAACTGCAAATTCTCTTTGCAATTCTGAGAGCAGATACAGGTGGTTACCCAGAAGCTTTAGATATTCAGATTATTAAATATCCCTGCAACCAGTTTGGCAGTAGTAGAAAAGTAGAACCAAGAAACCCATCAAAATCAGAAATTATGAAAAAATATTCGTTCTTTACTCACCGTTATCAAGACACCACCAAAAGAAATCCTTTGAGAAGAAAGCTCTAGATATTCTAAAAAAAAATCCCAAACAAAAACAACCCACCAAAACCACCGCAAAAAAAACAAACAAAAAAAAACAAAATAAAAAAACCAAACACACATGCTAAAACGGAAACTTGAGAACTCTAATCAAGTATTATAATCTTATTTGCATATTTGCACGAGAGGATATGATTATGCAACTGTAGAAGCTCCTGAAAATTTAAAAAAAAAAAAATAAATAACTACATTTTATTTAATGTGCTTAGCTCCCTTTATATTGCTTTATTTGTTAAGAAAGCATGCTTGCTATTTAATGTCACAATAAATAGCTCTTTGGATAGTAGAGGAGGGGCCAAGAATTCACTAAAAAAAAAAAAAAAAAAAAAAAAAAAAAAACACACCGACAAGAGCTAACAGTGTGCTGCAGAGGCAGAGGAATGACTGCCCAGCAGCCTACATGCTGCCTGACAGGGGAGGACCATCCCTCACGAGGAGGCAGACAGGAGCGGCACTAGCATGGCAAGGACCGGGCTCTGCCGCTGGTAGGGACCGCATGTCCTCCCCAGCCCACCTCTGACAGCTTTCAGCGACCTCCAAAGAGAACACATTTACAGGATATTGATTTTCAGTGTAATTTTTCTTTCCAATTTACTGGCAGGCTGAGAAATTTTAAAAAATTGTAAACGCAAGTGTCACTAGAGAAAGTAACTAGCTTAATAATTTAAAAGCTTTTCTTTGGAAAAGAAATGTCTTGGTGAATACAGCCGGCTTTCAAGGCTGGATAGGAAGAGGTATTAGTTAGCTGTGGTTGCCGATGGTCCAAAAAATCCCTAAGAAACCTTGTTTAAAACCTTTGATCAATTCCTTTTACTTAATGGCAGTATAGAGACTCATCAGATTGCCTTTCCTGGCAAGAGAATATGACTTTTTTAAGGGTAAGATTGAAGACGTTCAGAGTTCACTACCTCTCTCATTCCTCCACTGGCAATTAACAGCTAGTGGTTATATACTATTCAGTTTGGTGCCAACATTTTCAGAGTCTGATGTTATCTAGCAACAGAAATGAGGTCAAGAAACTAGTTCAGATACTTTAATTCCTAGTCTCTTTTCTTGATCCTTAAACTTACTGATGCCAATTAGCAAAGTACTAATGAACCTCTACCTATATTAAATGGCTGCTGCCATTCCTAAAACAAGCCATTTCCAATCCTAACTCTCTAAGAAAAAAGTGAATTGGATCATCATCTGCATTCTAGTTAATGAGGAGTATTTAATGTATTTCTTCTGGCAGGGTGCTCAAGTGGGTCACAGCCAGGTAATTGCATTGACACTTTTTTGCAGCCAACCTTTAGAAAGCAGATAGACTGGTTTATAGCCCAGTTATTGTACACACAGCCCAGGGTAGTGAGTGCTCATTTCACACAATAGTTCTGCATACTGGCGATTGACTACTAGCAGCTTTGTGTGACTGTAGTCTCTTTATATGGTACTACAGAACTCAAAAATCAAACTGCATGAAAGATTTTCAGCAATATTAGCATTTGTTTTCATGGAATCATATACCCTTTTGGTTGAAAGCTATCTTGAAATTGTTTAGCCTAACCCTCTGATCAAAGCAAAGCTGACTGCAGAGTTTGATCTGGTGGCCCATGGCCTTGTCCATTCAAATTCTGAACACCTGCCAGCACTTCCATCATCCAGCTGGGCAGCCTGGTTTCAGTGCTGAACTCCTCACATTTCTCTCATGCTTACTTAATTAGGTAAAAGCTACACAAGGTGCTCTGGGTTGGTTGGTGTTTTTTATTATTCTTTTATAGTACTTTTCCATTATTTAGTTATTTATTTTGCATCAAATAAAATGTAAGTCAGAATCACATGTCAGTACTACTAAGCCCCCAAAACTAATTTTCTGATAGTACCCTTTCCAGTCAAGAAATGGGAAAAGCTACAATGTACCTGTGGGCAAGTTGTGCTGCAGGCAAAATCACAAGTGAGCTGTGGCTTCAAACATTCTCTAATTCTATGTAGCCCACTGTCCAAATACCCTTAGTAAAACCCCCCAAAATTTGCATATAACTGAGGCCAATGAACAGGACCAAATATACATAACTTCCTACATAAATTCTTACCAACTCAGATAATGCGAGAAAGTAAACTTTTTAAAGTGGTATGATCTATTCATGTCAAACTGTATTGTCTCAAAATGTGTGACACCATGGAACTAACTTCCATTTTTAAGCTCTTCATGAAGAAAAAGAAATCCTTATTCCCATTCAGAAAAGCTTTTGTCATAACTACCAATAGACTTAAAAGTTCCTTTGCTGCTCTTCAGGATTATACTTTAGAAAGAGTCATCGCTCATATATAGGAGAAATTTTCTAAAACTTATCTTTGGTTATAAAGTGGGACAATTTGCTAAATAAGCAACATATGAACATCTGAAACAAGTCATTAAGTCGCAAACATTAAGCAAGTCATAACCTTTTTAAAAATTTAGATTCTAATAAAAATATTAAAAATATGGAATAACGCTTTTCAATACATACTTGTTTTGGTGTTAGACAACATTTACATGGCACTCAGATTGTAAAAAAAAAACTCAGTTTACATTAATAACAAAACTTCACAGAAGATACTGTTAACAGGAGACAGACTAGGAAAATTCAAATAATGAAAAAACATTTCCATTTACATATTTAATCATCATATGCATTTTACATTGTCCTAATTCTCTGAAACTAAAGCCAATGTTTCCTTTTCATCATAATAAAGGGCTTTGTTCACACATTATTGAAATGCACTTCTGGTGCACACTGGGATGACCCTGGTAACTCTGAGGAGACGTACACCTGTTTCAACCCGATCATAATTTAATTAGCACTATTAAAAATATATCACATCCAATGAAGAACTAAGAATGCTCTTCCTTTGCTGAGCTCACAGAATAGTGGACATCTTCCCACTTTCTTTCCTTGATATGTCAGATTATTAATTGCTGTAAAAAGCAAGAAACATTTATCGTGAAACTCAAAAAGGTTTATCAGGCACTGAAAGTTAAAGTCTGCAGACAACGTGCTGCACAGTGTTTGCTTTTCCAGTGTTTCACAGAAATTCATTTGGTAAATGCAAGAATCCTAGTGCCATTTTTAGATATCCCAACAAAGCTTTGAATAGAAGGACTTAGAGATCAATGAAGGTCAAAAATAGGAAACTGTTAAAGAACAGATAAAACCACACCAAGATTATAAAAGAAAAATATGCATAGGGGTAGGACTTTCATCAATAATCTTTATACTTCAAAATTTTAAAAAATCAATTTATAAGATTACGATAAAATAATAACTTCCAAACTGGACCATAAACCAGATGTTCATGACAGAAGTTTGTAGCAAGAACACAGGACCATACTAAATAGAAAAATGTGCTAATACTTTAGACTTGTGTGGCTATAAAAATGTGTATATATGACTATATGTGGCTATAAAAATGTGATCCATAAAAATGTTTAAAGGATGATACTTGTCCATTCAGCCTGAAGCCTGGAAGCACTTTCATAATGAAATATTTCTCTCACCCTCTGATATATAATCAAATTTTATTTTGTAAAGAACCATCTGGTGTCTTAAATATATGAATTTTGGACATCTTCAAATCTTTGTCAGTCACACCCCATATGAGCATAGATTTGCTCAGAATGCAGAACTCTGCTCAAATAATAGTTTTAACACGTGCTTGAGGCATACAGGCTTGTATTTTATACATAGAACATCTTGAGCTATAGACAAGATACAAAGATCTTTCTTTCATTACAAGCAGTATTCTCTACAGGTGAAGTGCTTTTGCAAAAGAAATACAAATATGAATTTATCTTTGCACTGGAAGGACCAAAGAGCTGTTTTCCACAAGCATATTTATGGCAAAAATAAAATCTGTGTAGGAAACCTCTAACATTAGAATCAAGATAATTACTTCCTTTCAAATTCTTTACGCTTTTCATTAAAAAGAAATTCTGTAACATAGGGATATAACGGCAAGGGACTGTAGGGAAAAAAATAGAAGTGTTTAACTGAAATTTCAAAAATTAGGAAAGAGCAAAGCATGCTGAAAGGTCATGGCAAGCAATTACCACCCTCCCTCCCTTAACATTCACCTTAGTTATTCCTCCTTCAGTTGCAGTAATTGAGATATTAGTGATTTAATAAAACAGTCAACACCCTTCTTAACTGATCTGTGGTGGGTTTATGGTCGTGTAATATAGATCAGCAACAGCCAGTCCTTTCCTACAGGATGACCTTATTTTCATAGTTAGCATCCCTTCCACCCCATTAGGTGATGGTCAACGTTATAAAAAAATAGACACTAGGTCACGTAAGACTCTGCCTAGAAGTTTCTTTGTGTTAGAGAATGACTAATTTGATCTTTAATCAATTTGGTTTTTTGAAACCTTAATATACAAGATATCTCAATCTAAATTTTCCTGGATCTAAATAGTTTAGCTCTGAAAAGGTTGTGTTGGCCTCAAACCTCTTAGGCAATACTTTAATAAAAGTAATTAAATCAAATTAATAAAGGATCCTATTCAGCATCCAGAATTGTTGTGGGGATCTGATATAGGGCTGCAATGAGAGCTTCTCAAAATCCCTACAACACACAACTAATACAGCAATTAACTAGTGATATAATCCAAGATTATAACAAAATCAAATTTCAATAAAGTCTGTATGTCCAGCTGTTCAGTAATTCATGTTAAGACATTTCATACCAAATTGCATGCAAAAGTACAGCACTGTCTACTTATCTTGTTATTTTCATGTCAAGTGTGAGGGGGCAACAGAAACCCCAGAAGAAAGAAGATAACACAACTTTGGTACGAATGGAACTGAACGCTTACAAAGACAAACTGGTTCCAACGAACAAAGAATAACTCAATACTCAAGCTTCACCGAACGGATGAAGATCAACTTTGAATTTCCAAAGATCTTCTGATGTGTTAAAGAGTTACAGAGAAGTTCAAATGATATTTCAATACAAATTTCTTGAAGATGCTATCAATAGGAAAATATACAGAAGTATATAGATTTTTGTAGTATTTTTTTCCTTCCGATTTGATAAAATCCTTTGAAATATTGTTTTCAGAGCACAGTCCGCTGACTTAATCTTTCATGCAATACACTGGCTTACACTTGCTAAGAACTGGATGCTTACATGAAATCAAATTAATATATCTTTACAGTCATCACTAAGCATGTTATATATATATATATATATATATAAAAGGCTAATGAGCAAAAGAATTCCTATATTTCCCACTGGTGATTTCTGCTGGTTTCCTGTTTCTCATTTGATTGGCCTCAGCAATCACAAAGTTAAAACGTTATTTCAAATTAAGGACACATTATCAGTTCCAGAGTTGCAGTTAATCACGAGCGAGATACAGCAATAACTTGCCTAGATAATGAAATCAATTGTCAAGGTCATTCTGTTGGATGAATGAGAGACAACCCTTTAAAAGCACTTGGTAGTATACTTAGTGGTAGATGAGGCATGAAACACTTTTTGACAGCATGCTTCACTCAGCATAGAAAACATTAGCAGAGCATCAAACTTATTCTTGACCATTCTGGGATGTAGTTTAGCCTAACAATGGGGTGATTACTCCAACACACATCGTGATGCCTTCCCACTGCTTCAAGTCATTGCAGGCAAGTTTCAGGGGCCTGGGTTTAATTCAGGAATCTCTCAGTAAAAAGAGGGGATGCGGGTGTGTATACATGGTATACCACCCTCCTCTCAAGAAGGTTCAAAATCTGGGAAAAATCCCAGATCAGCTACACTATGAAGACAGATCTGTAGGCTCAATGGCCTCAGATTAACAATATACTTTGATGGCAATTCCATGCCCATAAAACCATACTGTGCTTTTCAGTCTTAGGTATCACACTTTCACGATACAGTCTATGTTTTCCTGATATATTTACAGATACATCAAACATTTATTTTAACAAAGTATGGGTATGTTTATTCATAATACCCATTTGTGTTCAAGAGAGTTCATGTCTATTGACAGAGAGAACTGCATAAAGGAAGACTTTCTGACTAGTTAAAAAAGTCTCACAGACATCCCTTGGGTAGTGTA
Source organism: Athene cunicularia (assembly GCF_003259725.1). NCBI lineage: Eukaryota > Metazoa > Chordata > Aves > Strigiformes > Strigidae > Athene > Athene cunicularia. The sequence continues at coordinate 4,624,486 of NW_020799118.1, read as the reverse complement.
ATCAAAATCGGAGAACACAACGCAGACACACTGAATAAGTATTTAGGACAGGTTTGGGTTTTTCTTTTTTTTTTTTTTGTCATGTATTTTTCATAAGGTTCTTCATCTTTTTACAAAATAAAGCCTCGTATAAACACATACACATTTCCTATTTAATTCATAATGTTTTTTTTTTCTTGAAAATAAATGTTTTCAAATAGGCAGTATACAAGAACTCCTCACTAAAATATGAAAGAACAAGGATAGCCTGATTCAGTCAAGAAGCTGCCATCATAAGAACTACCCCAGACACTCTCATATTTTTGGGAAAAAAAAGGACTTGAAGTTACCACGGATCTGATACTGAAGAACACAGAACAATTTTTTCCCATTCCACTATGAAAATCTATGCACCTAGCTGGTTATTTTGAGAATCACCACCAAAAGCTTCTTTCAACAGGAGGAAGGACACAGCTATACAGCAATAGCTATTAGAATTTTTTACTGTCTAATGAAAAACAGGCAAAAATATTCAGAAGCAAATATAAGAAGTGCTTCCACAAACATGTGCCATTTGTGATTAATTCTCTGATTATTTTATTAGCATGAATCTTGCCCTGCTGATTCCATACCTTTAAATCCAGAACATATTTCCCTGTACTGCTCTTTTATCACCCTGTTCCAAAAAACATCTTACAGGACATAAACAATTCATCTGCCCTACTGTACACTCCATAGCATTGCCAAAGAAATACACTTTATAACCATAAAACATCATGTATGTAAGACACACATATGTGAAAGGCAGTTAAAGTAGGGGACTGGAATAACTATGTTAATAAAAGTCTTCTGTACTGTTGGCATAGTTATCTATAAAATAATTCAGACTTGGAACAACATGAAATATAGTGTAATTGTTCATCTTAAAGCTTTATCATACCGGAACTACATGAATCAACAGTTAATACAAAATTAAATTGACTCCTTGTATTCAAGTTCTGTTGGCTGAAACTTCTGCTTTGGAAGAAAGACATTTAATTGAGATTAAGCATAAATCTATTTATGACTCAATTTTTCACTCCCAAAGATCTGTTTTCCCCACTACTGATGTATTCCAGTAGAACAGTTGAAAATGATGGTTTACAAATCTTGAATTGTGGTTACTACATACTGTGTAACAGAAAAGATGTCTTTTGATATTTGCTTTTTTTCCAAAAATAACCAATTGGGCAGAGACATGCAGCTCCAGAATAGCGCATGCTCACTTCATATAATTTGCTTAATTAATAGAAAGTACATAAAAACCTAAATGCATAAACACGGATAATCTTGACTTTGATGGTTTGCATCAAGATCTGAATATAAGGAGTGTATATAATAATATAAATACCATTAAAAATAACATTACTTTTGGAATTTTTCTTTACAAAATAAGATTTAAAGGTGAGTGTACTAGAGAAGCCAACAAATGAATGCCTTCTCCTTGTGCAAGTTTTGTCAGATCTTTTTCAATATTTCTTGGACAAGGGATGATGGCTTGTCTCCTTGTCTTATGGTAACATAAAACCTAGAGCCCAAGAGGGAGTATGTGAAGGATGTCATTATTACTGTTTTTTTCCTTTTTTATATCTTTAGCATGTGTTTTTGCAGAATATTTCCCAAAGCGATACAGTATTGCTATCCTCAGTCTTGAAAGCCATAACTCAAGCTAAGAGGGAAAAGAAGTTTTATCTAAGGCCATGGAATATATGCCAACATTAAATTCTAGTATTCTAAGTACATAAATATTTTTTTTTTTGTTAAATGGCAAGTTTAGACTTGGGATATGTCCAAACAGCAGTTCAAAGCGCTGTACATATAGTACCATGGTTTGTACACTCCAGCCAGAACAGCTCGGCAGCGTAATGATGGTGAGGAAGGATCACTGCAGCCCAGGGGCAGCCAGGCCATGCATGGGGCATCCGCGGGGCTGAAGGGATATTCAGATGCAAACCTGAGAGGTGCAGACACACTGACAGCGAGCCAGGCTGTTAAGCCACAGCTATACAGCTAACACACCAACTAATATGGTTGCAGATTCATAAATATGCTCAGGAAAAACAGCTTCACATAATAAACAACCAGGGGGCTTTGGGTTTAAACGCGAGTCTTCAAGAAACAGATCCAAAATAATTCATAGTTGGAAAAAAACCCCAACACATTCCTTCACCTTCATTTCACCTATCAGCTGTTTGAAAACTCAAGGCTTCCATTTCATTTTTACTCTTTTTTTCTTCACAACTACTGACATTAGGGAATAAGGAAACAACCAAACCATTGCAGAATAGAGTTGCACATAGGCTATTTTACCCTGCTGAGAACATTTCCAAACCCTAACCCAATTTTTAGAAGAGTATTAAAGGAAGGTTATTTCCAGCTACTGTAATACGCATGTTATGATAAATAGATATTTTCTGCATATGCAGCAGAAGACTTCTTTCCCCCAATTAGGGGAATGAAGTTTTAGTAATGTTGCTTCCTATTGCAAGAAACTCCATTTCTTTTCCTCTCATTAACTCTCACTATGATACAAATATTAAAGATTTATTTCTTTTACTCTGCTTCTGTAAAACACTACATTTATAAAGGCATCATAAATAATATATAGTGAAGGAACAACTTTTATTTACTGTAATTTCACTTTTGAGGACAAAAGTATTATCTGTCCAATTTCAATTCTAAATCCAGAGAATACAAGATGGTCACTGGTTTTGAATAACAGGTTTTTATTAAAAAGAATTAATCATGCTGGAAAATATGTGCACAGGTTGATAAGTCCTGAAGACCTAAATGCTCTGCCTATAGCTCAACAAGTGCAGTCAATGTACAGACAGCTGTGATGCAAGCTTTCTCACACCTCCTTGTCAAACGAGACTTGCCTTAAGCTAGTAAAGCCATTTAAAAGGGTAACAGAATAATTCACTCTTTGAACCTGTTTGATTTCAGGTTGTGCAACTGCAAGCCAGGGCATTACCTAGTGTCTGTCATCAGTGTGATTTCTGCCAGGTAGGAACCAAGTTCCTGTAAAGAAGGAGGCTGTCCTGTCAGATGGGCTCTTATAATAGAAGCTTACCTTATATCAGAGATTGTGAAAATAATTAGATATAAATATAGCTAAAGAAATCTTCAAATTCCATTTAAAACAAGACTTCGAACAAGGCTCTGAACAAAAAGATCAACCACAACATGGAAAACAAAGAGCAACCAATAACATACTTTAAAGGAGAAAGCAACAGAGAAACATTGAAAGTCAGAAGCCACCAGAGGGTACAAAGCCAGGAAAAACAGCAAGTTCACATAAATGGTGAAAATGTAAAAAAAAAAACCAAACCAAACTAAAACAAACAAACAAAAATCCTGCCCAACTTTATGTTTATAGAATGTTTTTCTCTTGGAGACATCAAAGCTTCCACTTCCAGAGAAGGAAGATTTCCTTTTCCTGCACCTGAAGCAATACTATTGCTACTGCAGCTGGTTATCACAGATTATAATTATAATATTAAACATTATTTTATCTCTGTAATATTCCTTAACTGTGATACCATATGGAAATAAAACACCTCATTTGTGGTACAACATTGTTTAGTTATAGCTTAAAATTTCAGGGTTTTATCAATTTAATCTGTCAAGTACCACAAAAGTGTACAGTATCCTATTTAACCCATCTGCCAGTTTTATGGTAATAAACATAAAAGAAGTTCATACACAGGTACTTTTTTAACAAAAAAGAGGGAGGAGAAAGACTCAACATAAGATGTGCTACAGCAGTTGTAACAAAGCCAGAAAGTGCTCATTTCTAAGGAAGAAAGTCCCCGAAGTATTAAACCTCAGGAGCCTCCAGACCCAAAAAAGATCATCCACTGAAATCCTCGTTCCAGCTCCAGTGTCATTAAGAGAACACGGCCTCTAGGACCCCTGCTTCTTCTAGCACACACACCATCAACTACGTAATACACTGTCCTCCAAGCCCCAGTACAGCAGGCATCCAGAGAACACAAAAGCAGCGAGCCCGGGGCAGACTCCTATACTTACAGCTGTCCATGAGGTGGCTCTGGGATACACCACAATTTTGTTGGTCATTCAAATCTTTCGACCATTTCCTAGAAGACTTGTAACCGTTTTGTAGATGGAAAGACAGAAACGGAGCTCCCTTAGACCTATTCCTCTTGGGGAATAAATCCTGTGCTCTAGTTTTTAGAGATGGAGCACAGTTTCTGGAACTGATAGGTCTCAATCTGTTTTAGTCAGAAGAGATCATTTGTAACAAGCCAGCCAAAAAAAAAAAAAAAAAAAAAAAAAAAAAAAAAAAAAAAAAAAAGTGTAAAAACACTGAGTTTACAAAACCAATAAAGGAATTTCAACTTGACAAGTTGTGAAGTGTAGAGCTTTATGCTCAGGGCACAAACTAATCCATAAACTGAGGTGAGGTTAAATCAAAATTTCAACTCATTATCCCATAAATATATGTAATTACATTTTTGTTTGCATCTTTTACCACGCTTTTACAAGGCAGTAATGTTTGTGGTCTGAGTAGACACACTTTAAGCCAAATTTAATCAATATTCCATAGTGTAAGCAATGTAATTTTCACAGCCTAAACCTCAGTTAAAAATGGAAAACGCATCCAAAAAAAGGTGGGTAGATACGTGGCTGGTCAGATATCAGTGTGAAGTTGGGTTCTCACTTGCATTAAATCAAGATGCATGCACAGAAGTAGCAGTTAGTGTGTTACAAACATATAAAAAGAAAAAAATTCCTGCCTAACGAGTTAAAAATCTAATGGAGAAATGTCTGTCTGCTTCTTAAACTCTGTAATAACTTCATTACATTAATACCTAAAGGCTTCCTTGATAAAACACTGTAAACAAGAAATGCTGGTAAATACATAATACCAAGCTCAAGTAGAAGTTGGGAAGGGAATACAAGAAGCAGCACATCCCTCTCCCAGAAAACTTACAGCAAATATGCATATAAGAAAGCAGAGACCCTGTATTTGGTTTTGCTGGGGGGTGGGGGGGGCGTTAAGAGAGAAAGAGAGTGAGATTTTCTTAGCTATCAAGATGATGTCTGAGGTAATCTGATCAGCCTTTAAGTTACTGCTGTTCAGACATAAGGCACTCTTAAGAATCCTTCATTTTCTTAGTCTTCTCCCTACACGTATTTTCCCTTCCATCTGTAACATTCAGTAAACGCAGCAGCTGTCTGCAATCCATCTAATCTGAAACACAGACATTTCACATTAAAACATTCAGTGCATGTGTTTTGAAAAATAAGTCATGTAATATTCTACATTATTTAAAAGCTTTCATCATTCTTTGAAGGCTACTGTAAACAGTAGCTGCAGGGGAGTTCATTTAAATATATTCACTTTGAACTTCAAATTGTGTATGGTAGAAAACAGAATGACACATACAATTTTACCTTTTTTCCTGCTAACAGTTGTTTACAAATGTTATAAAATCTGTTTTAATATTCAAGGGTATGTCAAGTTCCAGGCAGTTAATTATCGGTGTTAGAATGAGCACTATGGGCTCATAACACTTGATGGGCCTTGAGGGGGAGTTAAGTGGCATTCAGGTTAGGCAAGCGGGATTGCCTCTGACCAAAATACAGATCCACAAAGGAAGCAGCCACTGAGATCAGGATCTGTGTCCACTGATAAACAGACAGGTGGAAAGCATGGAATATCCCCGGCAACTGAACACTCCTCATTGCTTTCTAAACCATCAGCATTAGCTTCAGAAAAAGACAGCAATGGTAGAGCCAGCCATGCCTGTGAGCCCTTTTCTGCACTCACAAACTTATCACAGTCATTTCATCCCTTGCTGTATGTGAGCATTTTGGGAAGCATGATGCAGCATGACTTTAATACAAGACGACATTTGCAGTGTTCCACAAACAGGAGTTTCCCCACGACTACAGCACAGGGGAACAATAAAGTACACAGCACCCTGTAACAGATGCTCCAAGCACCACTCACAGGACCACACAGAAAACATTGTCAGAATAAAAAAAAAAGTATTTTTCTAACATATTTCCTACTACTAATAAAGTTCAAAGGTGAAAGTTTTATACAAAACAAAGTTTTCTAGAATTTAGCAACTTCCAGAACTCGGACTTTGTTGTTAATAGCATTATCACAGCAATAAAGCTAGGTCACTGCACTGAAAGCACATTCCAAAAATTATTAAGATTAATTCCATTTGCTACTGGCAAAATCGCTTTTTGATGTTTAATATGTAAATTTCATTAACCACCACATAGTAATTGCACATTAAGTTAAAGACTACTCCCCAGCTCTCAGATTAAACAACACACTTCCATATACTTAACAATATATCACCCTAAAAAGGAATTGCTACTACACTACTGCTAAATAAATGGTTTACTGGTGGTAGGAGGATTAGTGGAAAAGAGAAAGGCACCTTTTTGTGCTTCCCGTGTAATCTTACTTGAAGCATTTGCTGTGTGATACAACTCCACCTTTCTAGTTTACTTGTCTGCCACTCGGAGAAGCAGCATTGTTAATGAAATCAGTAGCACGAATATATATTGGTTTCACAGCTAAGCCTTCTTTAAATTCAAACATCTCTCCCCTTATGAAAGACAGTATAAGTCTCTCAAGGACTGTGGTCTTGCTGTGCTTAGACTGAAAGAAAAAGGGCAGGCAAGGAAAGCAGCTTCAGCTGCAACATGGCCTGGAGACAGCAATGCCACCCACACCTGAAAGTGGCACAAAGATGGTGCTGTAAATTTTTTTCTTTTAATTTATTGTCTAGTTTTCAAACAAAACAAAGATAAAAATCTAAGTTCTACCAAACAGAATCAGAAAGTAAAATGTTCTGCCTTGAACTTGTCGCCTACACTTCTTTGAGAAGATCCTTCTTTTAAAGAGCAACACCTGGAAATTTAACAAACTTGCTGTTTCAGATTTCTCCCTTTACCACATAGATGCTTTTATTCTGAAATAAGAACCTCTTTTTCCAACTTAACATCACCTGCCTCAAAATCTGGTTTGCACTTAAATATTAGATTGCCTTAATTTAGATCAGAAGAATATGAATTCAGTAAGTATTATTGCCCAATACATCTGCTTTTTGTTTCTTTTGTTCTATACCTCTGTCTTTCTCACATGGTAGCGCTGCTCTCAGCACTGCAGACCAATTTCCAGGCACAGAATAGTTACAGAATAAATTCTAAGGAAGATTTGGATTAAAGAAACCCAAAAACTTCTCTCACATAAAAAGCTGTCAAAGACACCAGGCATTGTGCCACCCCTTAGACACAAATCCCGAGTGCTAAATTCATTCCTTGGAAAAATCTCAGCTAAACACTTAATCAGGGTGCACAGGAGCAGAAGTTTTTGTGGGTTTGTTAGATGTACATACTGCACCGCGTTTTGTGAGTGTGTGTGCAGGGAAATACAGCCCTGAAAATGAAAACACTCTAGCCGAATTGCATCAATACCGATTTTAACAAACATTTTGGCAACAAACACGTCAGTGATGTCCTTGGATCAAAACTCTGCACAGATAATTAGTTTGTATGCATCAATAATTACACCATTATGCCAGTTTTTGAGGGTTTTATGCCAAATGGAAAGTGTTTCGATAATATTGCTTAGACAAATTAAAAACTATTAGTGCAATAAATGACTTCCACTCTAGATTCCAGCCATGGATTATCATGTTAAATTCTATTTTTTCGTATCTCAGGCTTTAATTTATGTACAGCCCAGCAGTACTAACCCTAAATGGAGTATTTAAGGATTTCATTATTATTTATGTGGCTGCATTTGCGCCCCTGCCGCACGCTGCCAAGAGGACAGGATCTGGTCTGTAAGACCCTCAGCACAGAACGTGGCCCAGCTGGAGCCCCTCCTCTCCAGCCACGCTCAGCTGGCCGCTTCTGGTGGCTGCACACACACACAACCACAAGAATGCCCAAACAAGACTAAAACGATAGGTCACTGACCAAAAGCACACTGCACATATTTCTGTTCAGTAAAACACATCCTAAATATTCCTAATTTTCAGCTTCTGTCTCCTGCAGAGGTTTTATGTGCTGCACTTCTATACTTCAGGCAGCAACCTATAGAATGTGTCTAGTATTTAACAAGAGAGGAAAGCTATCACCTCATAATAGTCTGGGTTTTTTCCCCTCAAAAATACAGTATTTTTGCCAACTTATCTGCCTTTTGTTTCACATTAGCATTTTCACTCTCATAACTGTGCAGAAAGTTTGGAAATACGCCAAGAGGATCCCAAAGGCACAGAAAGCAATGAAAAACTCATGAGCTGAGAATGGACAATGAGAAAGGTACTCACCTAACCATAAAACCCAAATTTTCTTCCACCCATAAACCAACAGCAGGAAGCTTTCATTCGCTTGGGTCAGTGCACTGGGGGCTGGATGGTGTATTAGCCCTTCATGTTATCACAGCATATATATATATATATATATATATATATATATATATATATATATATATATATATATATATATATGCACTGTGCAGGTACAGAAGTTGAAGAAATTGCATACAGCTCACTTTGCCTGCAGAACTGCTTAGAAAAGCTAACTGTGGAATGGTGATCATATAAGCAAACGTGATTATAGAAAGCAGAGCTCTACACAAAGAGCAAGCATCAGGAAAGACAAGGCAGATCCCTACCCAAAAGACTGGTTTACCATTGAATACCATCAAAAACAGTCTTTTGACTAGAAATTTTATTTTTCCTAAATTGAGTAACTTTGGTGCAACGAAGTGATACTTTTTCATATCTGTCATTTTATATAAAGTTCCCTAGATACTTGTTCTTCTAGTCATTCATGCTATGCAAGTATTTTTAGAAATGTATAACTTTTTTCTTCTAGTTCATTAACCTGTTTTTACTAAGAGACTAAAATTATTATACCAGCACATGTTTAGAACAATTTATTTGCCTGATAGAAATAAAATCCTGAATGAATTTTCAAAGTTATCCACAAGTCAAATCAGAGCTGAGAAATCTGTTCTGCACTCAGAGGCCAAGCCTTCATCCAGTGATGGAAATCAGGGTTCTGCTGCTATCAGTATATTTAAATCAATGCAAACTTGCAGAGGTGAACAAAGGATCTGGGGATTAAGGGGGTTTCATGTCTTAATTTTAATTAAATCACTTGGGATAGTTTAACAATATTCTTATTACCCTAGCAGAAACACAAACTACTATTATAAACACCGAAATGTTCACAACAAATCATTCATCCACAAACTAGCCGGCAAGAACATCACTTCACAGTATTCAGAGATCAGTACAGAGTTACACCTGCACTTCACAGGGACAAGTATCTGTCTGAAGCACCAGTGGTGCTGATATACAGAGATAGATAGATAGATAGATAGATAGATAGATAGATAGATAGATAGATAGATAGATAGATACCCAAGTCATTCTTCCCCTCCCGAATGGAGGACAAAATGTATTCTAATTGAAGTCATGCTGTTGGACTGAAGTAATATACAGTAAATGCCCAGTCATGGGTTTATCAAAAAGGAAACAGGAATGTAACCTCACTCACCAGCACCAGCTAATGTATCCCCATCCACTGCAAAGCCCTGACACGGCAAGCCACACTCCCCAGCCCCGCGATGCCTGGTCCAGCTTTCAGGGCAATGATGTTTCTATATGGCAGCCCTTAATTTTCGAACCTTCAATTTGCAACCTTAACTTCCCTTTATTAAAGTAATACGTCGTCTAGAATGCATTATATTGCACAAATAAAAATATAGTCAGAAGAGTATCTCAACGTATTTACTACATTTACTTCATTTTACAGTTAGTTGTTTTGGGTTAACAGAAGAAACAAGACAGACTTATTAAAGTGTGTGCCCAGAACTCCAGAAAATCTGCATATACACAGAATCTAGTACACAGGTTGTCTACCTGTCAGCCTTCACCTGCCAGCTTGACAGTGCTCCTCCCTGGGCTGTGTGAAGGGCTGAAAGTTCAGGTCCCTCAGGAAAACCCTGAGAACCCGCCTCTCACATACCTTACGCAAAAGCTCTAAGGAAAAATGCTTTGTTTAAAAGAAGCTTATAACTGTATTTTCATATTTCCTTTAAGAACCAGATTTTTGGAGTCAAAACAGTGGTTGGTGTTGAATGAAAAACATTTTAATGAGAGAAAGAGCAAATTTACATTTGTTTGATCCAAACAGGTACATATTATTTTTCCACTTGGTCACCAACCCTAAAATGTTCACTTGCTTGCATTCTGTGTAAAGCATCATACTTGCAACATGATTCTGTAGTTGTAAATAACCCCTGCCTCACACTTCAGCTCAGTGATGTAGGAGAAATATACCACCATCTGGGTAAGGACCTGGACTCTCTGCTTCAATTTATCCCAGGTTTAAGAATTTTTGCCTCCTACCGTCAAAAAAATGTGGAAAACTCTCTTTAGAATAATTACTCTTTAGAGAAACTTACTTGGAACAAATACCTTTTAGATCATTTCTAATGAAGGGATGATTCCAGATGAGTCCCCAGCAGTGACGAGTTCTATTTAACACCCTCATTATGACTTTAGTACTCTGAGGAGCTGCAAACAATGTCCAAAACATGCTCAGGTGTGCGTCACATCTTCAGCAATTATGCACTACTCGATACTCAAGCCTCACAAGTGTTTGCCAGCATCTTTGGCTTCTGATTTCCAAGATGGCTCCAATAAATTAAACAAAAGCTTAATTTCTCATTCTCTTTAGATAGATAATACCCTGGAAGCTAAATAAATAATTGAAAAAGAGACATGTAACTCTTACTATTGGCAACCAGGAATTGCTTTCTTTGGCAAAATCTTAAATGGAGTATTTTCTACATGAAATATTTTATAAGCATTTTATAAAATATCGTGCCTGAATAATGCACGTGGCATCTTACATACATATTAAACATTTACAAGGATTTGGATCATTTATACCCCAAATCAAAATGATAAATGCTTAAAAAGCCTCACAGAAACCCCACAGATGGTTACATCGGCCAGTTGGCACGCAGGGCTGCTAGCAGAACAGAAGCTATGGCAGACCGAGCTGTTTTAACTCTGCTGCTAAAGTGTCTGATAAAAGAAAAACAGTCTGATATGTTTTCATACAGCTTCAATGCCTAGAGAGAGATTCCAAATAGGTGTCTCTCAGTGTTTATTTTGCCTGATTAAGACTTATTTCAGAGATTGAGAGATTTCATATCAATTTCTACTTCTAACTTTAAAAGTAGGAACATCCAAAACTTGTTTCCTAATCTAATTTCTAATAGAAATTGTATATCAGAGCCATTCAATTTAATATTAAAGAATCTGAGCATGCATCCCCTAGTTCTTTTCGTTGCATAGCCAAATAAGAAACTGAGTGCCTAAGCACACATGCTATTAACTGTTTGACCACTGAAATTCAGAATCACAGGGTTGACTGCAAAGCAAGTTAATTAAATGAATGCAAATATTATATGAAAAGTCATGACCTTCTACTGCCCCAGAAGTTCAACAGCTCCTCGTACAACAGCAGATGGAAAGTATTAGAAATAAGCCTGTGAGCAGTGATATAATACAGGCTGATTTCCAGTGCTTCATTTCATATAGATTCTCTCATGTCAAATAAAGCAACCTTCCATTATTGCTTTCAGTGGAGGCACTCACATGGTCCATCTCCCACCTCACAAAATAAATTTTAAAAAGGAAAAGAAATATATTTCTTCACTGAGATCTCTAGTCCCTTACAAAACAGCTAAAATTGGACAAAAGGTTCAAAGGTATCGAGTGAAAAGGAAAAGGAAGAAAAGCAGGTACAGAGAAAGGCCCTTGATAAACCAGGGCTAAAATACTTATTTCAAAATACAAGTCTTTTCAAATCTATCACACATATGAGAATAAACTTGCTTGTTTAGGTAAGTTTGATAAACTATATTGGACAGATCTTCAAAAGAAAGTTGGGATGAAAGCACTTCATGCGCGGACTGGTTGTTTTGGCAGCCTTTCCCGTTTCCTTTTTATTTTCAAGGTTTTCATTCTGGTGTACCGCACGGACAGTAACAGTCATTTCAGCTGATCCTGGGACCCCATCTGTCTTAGCAGGTTTCAGTACAAGTGTTTGCCTCCTGCAGTTACCGAGAGATCCTTGAAACGTGAACTAAATGAACTGAGAACCATGACAGCTGCCTGTATTTGTTGGGCCTTGAGTAATAATTCTGAGAAACATGACCTCCTGGATTTGTATGAGCATACAAGATTTAGACAGTAATACTTTAAATATTGAAATTATTAATTATGCCCGCATGCAAGAAAACATGAACAAAAATAATAAGAAGGTCTGGAAAAAAGAGAAAGACTATGCCATTCTTCCCCTAATCAAAATGTAAATCCTGCAGAGGTTAGTGGGGCTTTTGAGCACCACTTGAAATAGAACTTTTAGACTCTCACAAGACACAAAGAAAAGAGGCTACAAGAATGTATAAGAATATTTGCATTTCTGCATCATGGAGTTACATCAAGAGTCCAGGGTGAACGCATGGCTTTACTGCTTTAATCTTCCACTAAGTGAAGCATGTGACAGCTGATGCGATTTGCAGCAGAGGCTGGAGGAGTGCCCTTTCTCCCCTCCATCAACCTTTCCTTACAGGTTTTCACTCCTATTAGACAGCGTTCCTTTCCATAGGAAAGGGAATTTCACGGGGCTAAATTTGTGTATTACTGCAGAAAATCACATTACTTGAGGATGAAGACATAAAGAGACATTCATGGTTTTGAACAACTGTTAACAGTTGCTGGCACTTTTTCCCCTCACAATTTGGCCTTCCTTCGTGAAGGTTCCTCACCACATGATTAAATATCACCATGCAAAACTAAAAATATTCATCTAAAAAGCAAAGGATTGGGGAATCCACGCCATTACAAACTTGACTGGCACGCACAAGTATACTGTGTTTAGTTTGGGGCATGCAGACCCCACAGACGTCCTACAGCACAGAATCCCAGATGATGTTCCTGAGCATCCACCAGTTTATACCAACTGGAAGGCTGCACATAATTTTGAATAAGTGCTATTTTGTCTGCTTACATCGCTGCATATAGCAGTTTTCATTTCCATATTCCATGATCTTTTTTTCAGCTACATTTAGAGGAATTTTTCACCCTTTCTACTCCTTTTATCAAACTCTCTGCCAAGGATATGGTGAGAAGATGAGCACAGAAGATTTTAAACAAAGGATAAATGAATTAGCCAATCCCTAATAAACTACTCATTTACTTCAGCTTTTTTAATGGGCAGAACATTAATGATATGAAAGAGTTTCTCCCGATCTCTTCAGCAATAACTGTACTACTGCAACAATAGAAAAGCTCAGAACAAAAGTGAAGTCCCAAAACTTTGAGTAACTAACTGCAGCCACAACAGAGTGCAGACTAAATTCAAGCCACTTTATTTCCAAGAGCAATTTAAAAAAAATCAGCGTATCCCTCTCCAGTTACCATATGAAATAAAGGTATGTGAATCACAACCAACTGTAATTCACTTCCTGTGATGTGATTCCCAAAGCCACCGACACATCAAAGCATACTTTGTTATTCACCAATATGTTCACTATTGTTCTTACTGAAAAGATATGAAAGGTTCTTCACACACTGACCACAATTACTTAAGCAGCAGGCAAGCAATGAAAAAAAAATCTACTCAAGTTGAAACTATAAATGGCATTAAAATGTTATTAACCAATTTAGAGAAATGTGGACCAGCTGAATGTGAAATCTCTATGATACAAGTCCCAAATAAATACAGTAAAACAGGCAAAATTGCACAGAATAGTTAACATTTCAGAATTTCTTGTTCCAGAAAATGAAGGGTCAACAAGCTTTCTCCTATGTGTTTAGAATGGATAACAATGTTTATTAAATTTGTGAAAAGTGACATCTCAAACAGGGGACCAAAGCAGGATTTTAAGATAAAGCTGCAGAAGCTATACTGACACTGGAATAAATAACCAGCACCAGGAAAGGCAAGCTATGGGGCTGGTGACAAGAGCAGCTCTAAAGTAGGAGTTGGCTGAAGGGTCTGAAAAGCCTTCTGTAGAGCTCTTCTGCTTTCGACGTTATGTTGTCTGCTCTTGTCAAACATTAAATCTTTGTCATCTCTGATCTCTTTATTCCTCCAACACTTTTGAGCCCTTCTCCCAACTCAGTCCTTTTACTGAGCTCTCCCTGGATATTGCTGTTTTCCATTTCTACTACCTACTCTGAACTAGTTTTTCAGCTACTCCACTTTCCTGCTTTGCCCACCCCACCCACCATCTGCTCCACACCAGTCCCCTTTCAGCTTCTGTCACCATTTGTCAGCTGTTCTCTCTCAGTTCCCTTGGTTGTTTTCATTCTTCTTTCAACTCCCACAAGCTTTCTGAATTTCCCCTTACCTGCTCTGTTATCCTGTTTTATTCACTGCTTTCCTCTTTATTACACCTACCTCTTCCTGCAGCATTTCACTCTATCAACGCAAGAGCATTCATTCCCTTTGGATTCTGCACACACAATATTGTAATTAGACAATTATTTCTCCTTCCTGTCTCCAATCTCCTTCTTACCTCTCTCTACCTCTTAGTACTTTTTAAACTATTTGTTGCATTTAATTTACTGAGACAAAGAGATGCGATCAGAGAACAAATCGTAAAAGATGACCCCAAAAAATAGTCAGGTGAACTGAAACAAAACTCTGGAAGAATATGAAAATACCCATCTTAGCTTGAAGAAAAAGAAGGCAACATTCTGTATATTTTCCATAGCATCAGTGAAAGAGAGATCTGGAACAGATGGCAAAGGACTATGTAATACAAACTTTCCATTAAGGATTGAAGAATACTGATATAATCCATGACAGATACTTATCAAACCTATTCCTAACAAGCCACACAGGAAATTCTATAACTTCTGTAGTTAGCCTGCTATAATGCTTTCCTGCTCTTACTCTTTCCTAAAAATAGTGTCATTGCCTGAATCCATAATAACCTTAGCTCCATATATACTACACACAGTTCCATAGCTGGTTTTTTTTTTTAAAAAAAAAAAAAAAAAAAAAAAAAAAAAAAACCACACCACACACACACCCCCCAAATCTTTTAATCAATATAATTTTTCAGAACAGTCTTATTAAGTTTTTGAAAACACATATTGTAATCCATTGAGGATAAACTACCTCAGATTACTTTACACCCATGCAGGACAAGCATATGGATACAGGCAATGGAGTAATAGATTACAACCTGCCCTAGTTTGTGCAGAACTGATTGTAGCTGTGTAGTACTGGCAACACACTTGGCTTGTACTGCTGTCATTAAGAGATAAATTGTCACTACTCATATTTTACAGCAGGGACCTAGCAGTTCCATGCTGCTCCTCACAAGGTAACCTTTGTTCCTTACAGTGTTGGGTTAACACTGTAATGGATGCAGAGTGACATAAAACTGGGTAAAATTCCTCCCTCACATTAGACATCAGCATTCTGGCACCAGCTGTCTAATCCAGCAGCTAACTTAGAGCACTCTCATGATCTGGTATTGGGTTTTGTAGCAATAGCAGCAGCCTGTGTGCTACTTCGTCCTGCCTGGCCTCAGCATGGAGCAACAAATGACTGAAGAGTCACATTGTCCTGCCTTCTCTTCTCCTCTCTCCTGACTGAATAAACCTACTTCATTTAATCTTTCTTCACAGGTCATGATTTCCATTTTGCTCCCCTTTGAAATTTTTCAGCATGTTTGACATCACCATGCCAGACATCATCAGCATGATGTCCAAATCTGAGCAATATTTCTGCCTCATTAGTTCCAAATAGCACAGATTAATTACCTCCTGTTTCTTACATACAAAACTCTTACTAACGCATCCCGAAGTGAGATGTAGCTTTATGAAACGAGCAGCCTCTATCTCCTGACAAACTGGCACACAGCCAGTCTGCAATCCATGCCATTTCAGGGCCTCCTCTGTTGTGGGCTGTATTGCCCATGGATGCCATGGCGTGTACTTGTGCTGAGCATTTTTGCTGTCTTGATTAAATTCTACCTTTCTAATAGGGGACCATGTCTCCAGGTCCTTCAAGATTGATTTGAATTGTGATCATTTTACAAGAGATTTCTCCCATATCCACTCTTGAAGTCTCCTCTCTATTCCCATTGCCAAATCATTAACAAGAACATGTGTTAGAACTGGGCTCTGACCAAGCCATGCCAGGACCCACTTGAAAAGTTCTGTCTGACATTAGATTTTGCTTGTTTGGATAAATTTATTCTAGGTTTTATTCTGTTGGGTTTGGTTTGGGTTGTTTTTTTTTTCCTTCCTGAGATTCACTTTAGCCTATTTCATGAGATCTTGATGAAGCCTCTTCATGCTGTATTTTAATGCAAGTTGTCTTTCCTTTTTCTCCTCAAATTTTCCCAGCTATCACTTAATCACAAGGGTAAGAAACTAAAACTTGGTTTTTGACTAGAGTAAGATTTGATACCGATCCTAGAAAAGACTTAGTTTGTAGAACCTGAGAAAATATTCCATAGTATACTTTTATCACATGTATATTTATCTGTTTGCTTTAAACTTAAAAAAATAACATAGGCTTTGATAGGTACATCTGTACAAAATTTGATTCTGTTGACAGTACCAACACAGAAGGAAGGACAGCAGGAGAAGATATATCAGCTACACAGAATCTCCAACAGAAGTTTTTAACCTCAACAACTGTAATAATATTGGAGTCAATTAAAAAATATCTTTTGTATTGATCAAATAGTAATAACTATCATATATCAGTTATCAAAATCATTATTTCTGACCAAATGTGTATTCACCAAAATGTGAACAATAAAGGCAAATTAAAAAAAAAAAAAATCAATTTGAGCAGTGATTTATTTGACGATTTAGCATGGTTATTACTTCAGCTTTTTAATAGATGCCCTATTATATGGAATATATCAGGCTGCTTAATATGAGTATCGTTAGAATATTTTAATAATTATATTGATAATGACATATTTTGGAATATATTTTTAAACTTGATGACAAAAATGTATTTTGCCTTTTCAGAATTCTTCATAACTTCCTTTCAAGGACCATCTATATTCTTCATTTCTAACTGAGAATGTATTTCAAGTTCTTAGACTTTCTGAAACAACTACAGAAAAATAGTAAATGAAAAGTTCACAGATACTTGTGACGTTTCTAACGTTCAGCTGTGGAAATGGCAAATTTTTGTTGCCAGGAAAAGAAAATACAATGAATAGATAAAATATTCTTGCATATACTTCAAACAGAGATTAGCGCAGATTCAGTAATATAAAGGAAGTAGCAATGAAAGATTTAATTCAGAGGAAATAAAAATAGCTGTGTTGAGACTTTAAAAAGAAGTGCTAAAAAAACCTGACTAGTTTTGACATACAAACTTAATTACACTCAGAGATTTTTTTTTGTATGTCTAAATGTGGATACAGGAGGCTATTTTTAAAGATCAATTATTTTTCAAAATCAGGAAGATTCTGACATCCTCCTAACAGCCTCAGAGCTATCTGATACCCCCAAAATCATGCTAGTTTGTCTTCTCTCTCAAGGTACTTAAAGAATCCAACTGAAGACCATGTAAATTTTCCCTTAACTTAACATCTACCCCGAATGGATACAACTACCTTTGATCCACATCAGACACAAACAGCCAGGCTGCTTCAATGCTTTTCTTTTTCAACATAAGGTATTTTCCTGAATAGTGACATCTAGAAGTGACAAATATATATACGAACAAAATATGTAAGCTTACATAAGCAATGTGCAATAATGCCTTTTGGTATTCGTTTTCAAAAGTATAAATTAAGTTCTACCAGTCCTTAGGTTTTCACATCTGTCTCATTTTTTCCAAGATACTGTTCATGACATTCCTTCTTCAAACAAAAATGACAGTCTATGGAATTATTCAATTAAAATCTTGAGATTACCTTCACCAGTAGCATTTCTCATTAAAGTGACAGCTTTTTTAAGACATCTTTTCAGTCTGAGGCTTCACATCTCAGATACATACAGTCAATGGCAACGGCAAACATCAAAACAGGATGAGAAACACAAGCGTAGCTTTTTAAGACTGAAACTGTCTACAGCAGTAAATTGCACACAAACATCCTGGCAGAAGTTCTTTTAGAGAAAAATACTTCCTCTAGAAAAATTACACTGTATTGAAAGGGTTCCAGGAAAGTCTTCTGAAGATTACTAACAATTTACGGTCCCTAACCAAGTTCTACATCTCTTGAAAACAGTCTCCTAAAGTTCTACCCATGAACTCCCTGTACTATAAGGAACACAGAAACTTAAGAACAAAGCATGTGTGCTATGCTACAGTCGGCCCGGACTACTCACATTATCTGGAGTACACTGCAGCCTGGTGTGATTCTGCAACGGGAGAAGGCTTAAAGACAACAGGTAAGGACGATGTGCTCACAAAGCTCAGAAGATAATGTAGGAAGTGGCCACAGCTACCATGAAGGAATCTACACAAAAACAACCCAACAACCCAACCCCTTGTACAATAATTGTATTTTGCTAGAAATCTTGAAAAAGCAGCCAAGGTGAATTCCAGTGAACTTTCTGTGTTCACTTCTATGAACTCAAGGGCAACTAAGTTAGATTCATTAATAACATTTTTAAAGTGTTTGTGTGGATGCTACTCAAGTTGTTAATTTCTCTTTATAAAAGCTTAAATTTCCAAGGTGGCTTGCATGAGTATGTGAAATTCATGTTGAATAAAACCAAAATAAATAAACCACAATCAATCAGATCAGTACTAATGACTGTAACAACTAACGTTGCCAGTGCAATTTCTCACACCCAATTTTCACTCAGTATGCATTAAAGAGTCACTGTCACCTCTGAGCAACAGTGTAATGAATCATCATCAGGATTTATAACAAATTTCACAATTTGGCAATGAAAAGACATTTGAATATTCTACTGAGCATTTAAGACTGCAAAAACATAACCCTCTATCATTCTTGGGAAAACATTTCAGAGGTAGTGGACAGGGCACTGCTGACATCAGAGTGCAGCATGTATGCTAAGGAATACGTGCCTTAAAGAAAAGAGCATCTCTGACACTTTTCATGTAAGATTCAAACCAGACTATGTCTCAACAGCAGCACTGAAAGTTTAGAACAAGCACTACCTGTAAATACAACTCAGCATGACCTTATAGCTCAAAATGTCCAAAATGTATTGGGAAATATTCAATGAATGTGAAAGGACCGGCTCTTTAATATTTGATCTGCTTGCTTGCCTGAAAGGGTGTGGGGAGAGCAGGGGGACAGAGGAGACCTTTGCACAAAGCCAGAAAAGCCAGAAGCCAGCAACACTGACAGGCGGGGCAGCTTAGCCATTTGTCTGTTGCCCCCCTGTATATTTGTCTGTTGCCCACCCTGATGATTCCTGGTGGTCCCTACAGCCAGCATCGACCAGTAAGCCCCGTGCTATTACAGTAGCCATCTCTAACCCAAATTCAGGAAAGCAGAGGAATGATCTCACTCCCACTGCTCCAGCCGCTGAGTCATAACAGCACAAAAACAATCAAGTTCAAAAGCTGATCCAGGAAATCAAAGAGCAATCCACAGGGACAATAAAATTCAGAGTGTCATGAAGACTCTCCCCCAGGCCCTCATTTTTCTTTTCATTGATACTGAGGAATAAATTTTTAAATCATCTTGTTTCATATAACAGCACATCACAACAATAAATGATTCATTTAACTGTAGGTAGTCTCCCAGGTGAAAATACCAAATACAGTTTTAATTTTCATATATCTCTTTCTTCCATGTATAAAATGTTATTAATAGTATTTTGGTACTTTATCTCTGTTTATTTTATCACTGAGTCTCACTTACTCAATAACAACCTTGCCAGTTAAGGGACCCTTCTATCATACACGTGTACCAAATCTCATAGCAAGGTCCAATGCTGACTGTGTTTATACAGCGACACGTGCAATTCTTATAATCAGTAGAATATTCCCACTAATGTCCCAAATGAACCGTGAAGTGAACAAATTCAGAAAATTAAGTTGGCTACTGTAGATTCCCCAGAAAGTGGCTTATCTTTACTTCTTCAATCAACATCAGTGAACAACTTCCACAATATTGACACTTCCTTGCAATTTTTCACTTTTCATGAATGCCTGTCATCACTGAAATCAGCTTGCTCACATCAAATTAAATTCACTGCAAAGTGTGCTTTTGTCAAGTATTTGATTCCCTGTACACACCATGCTGTACTGCCCAACCATGACATGAAGCACAGTTAGTCTCTTCGCCAGCGTGTATCAGAATTACCAGCTGCTGCCCCACAGCCTATTTATTCGGTGGACATATACCTCATGAGAGCCAAGAAAGCAGGGAGACAAGCACCCCGATATTGATGTTACTCAGTACCTGGCCTCTATACTTTATGAGTATTCTGAATTTCTGAGCAATCCCACCATTTCGGATTCCTGCTCCTTCACAACAGACAGCAGCAGTGTCAGTGGCTCAGGATCTTATGCCAAAATCTTCACACAGACAAAACCAGAAAAAGTAAAGTGTTCTGCTCTTGGCACAGAGACTGTGGCTACGCTCACTAGACTAAGCTCCAAAGTTTGAGAAAGGAGAGACAAACCACAAGGACAGCAGCAGGTTCCCTCTTGCTGTGCTGGTGCCCTGAACCATCAGCACCCAAGCCTGTTGGCTGGAGCACGTGCAAGAGGCCGTGTCCTGGTTTCATGTGGGCCTGGCAGTGCCCTCCGCACAGGGAAACACGCTTGGAAGATTCGGGGAATAACTACGTTTCATTAGCTCGCTACTACTCACTAGTGCAAAACACTCCCCTTCCTTGCAGGAGGAACTTTCTTTTCACCAAGATAGCAAGATGATGATGAATTTGCAGTCAAATATTTTAGAAGTGGAAGATAAACAAATATTTACAAGAAATTTACTCTTAAAGAGGAACATCAACAGAACTATTCAGGAATTGTTTTGCTGTGTTGGAACAGAGATTAATTTTTCTGCCTGGAACCCCAGCCACTGTAGCTTTCAACATGACAAAAATCATTACAAAAGAAATTTTTGGGAGGTTTCCAAAGTCCATTCATTCCATAGCTACTTAATCCCTTCAAGAAATCCCTTTAGCTGCAGGAGACATTTGAACTAAGAACTACATCATACCTTTAGTCTAGACAATTAATTAAACTGCCAAAAGTAATGCACAAACAGCAGGAAACTTTTTTCTATTCTTTAATAAAAAATACATTAATGTATTCAGAAATATTCAGTAAATTACAGCTACAACCAAGAGGAATATATTTAAAAGAAATTAGGTTTTGCATTAAAAAACATTATATGCCTCACAGAACCTGCTGAGGATGTACAGCACATAAATTTCATCTGATTCGGCTTCTCCCTCTTTAAAAACAAGACAGATACCAGCACTGAGAATACTTTCCTCTGTTAAATGTGTGCAACTTTTCTTCATTTGACGATAATGTTTTTTCTTAGAAGCATCACGAATGTACTGGAGCAGAAAATTTGACTCTCAGCTTTATATTTTCATCCTGGTTTTGTAGATTCAATCAGATGCTAAGCATCTTCTGAATACCTTTTGCAAATACACTGTTAAAAATGCAAGGATTTACCAGTTGAATATCCAGGACTTTAAACTTCTTCAAGTTTAATCCCATATAAATTAAGTCATTAAGTTGCAATGTTGGACACTGGCATTAGATAGACAATAAGAATTCAGTAACAAAATTAGAAACAAGGGGGGGGGGGGGATTAATAAGGGCCAGAAAGAGGTAGAGAAGGAAGAAAAAGGTAAGAAGCTCTAGTCATTATTGGTGCCTCTCTAGGCTGAATTTTTATCTCAGGGTTTAATAAACCATAGTCTAGATTAACTACGTACACAGTATAGGTCCATCATACACCACATAACCATTATTTATATACACACGCATGCATGCCGTGCATACAGTATGAGTCATGGCACTCTAGCAATATTCACGGTCAATGGGCAATCCCTACCCGTGCAGGGCAGAACTTCTCCATATCTCCATTGCTGCAGCAGCAGACGGGGCTGCCCCTCGCCAATCACCTCTGGTGCACTGCTCTCCTCAGATCTAAACATACCCAGTCACAGCGCCTGGCAAAAGGAGACGATACATCACATGAAGACCGGTAGAAGTGTCTTCTCTTGGCCTCCTGGTTCAGGCAAGCTGATACAGAACTTACACTTCCAGCCAAGTTCCTGATTTAATGCAAGTAATTCTGCGTTGCTTTATAAACAATAGCTGTCAGCAGCACAGCTGTAGAAAACCAAACCGATCCCATCTCTTAGTGAGCAGTACACATGATTTATGTTGTAATCTAAAGATTAAGTCCCTTTCTTATTTAATCAGGATATGTCTTGTAAAGTGATTGATAAACTTGTCAACTTACTGCTGTTGATTATACACTTGAAGGTCTAGTTGGATAACTTCAATGTAATGCAATTAATTAGTTTTGAAGAACTTGCACTGCTTCAGCCGAAAGTCATACTAGTGACTTTTAGCAAAGGGTTGGTCTTTTTCTGCCCCAATAGTAGGTAAAAGGGAAGTATGGGTTTTTTTTTTTCACTCTTTGAAATCAAAAGTGAAAGAACAAACACCTCCTACTTCAGAGCACTTCAGAAGATAATAGAGCCCCTTCTAAGTGACATACTTCTCTGGCATTCCTAGCAAGCCACTATACCTTATAGAAATGAATCATTAAATTTAAGTGGCATGTTTTCTTATTTTGAGCATTCATTTCAAAACTTTAAAAATGCCTTGTCAGATCAGCCCTAGACACTACCTATTAAAATGTTAAGTTACACTTGATGAAATATAATTACAGCACTTTTGACATCTTTATGTAGCTCACACATTTAAGTCATATTTTCCTGAATTTATTTTTCTTTAAGTTTTAAAAGCTTTAAGGGGACAATAACATGTCAAGCCAAATATTAATTTGAAAATTGTCTACACAAAACCACACTTAAATCTATTTTTGAGGATCTCAGCCTAACTAAATACACTTTGGAAGGGTCTCTCACCCCAAGACTAATGACATTGCTTTGAAAGAAAGTAGAAAATATCCCTAATGTTTCTGGCAACTGCTTATGCAAACTGTCCAGCCACAGCAATTTCCAATGCATTCCATTAATACCATGCAATTGAGGCACACCTTTCTGGGAAAATATTATTTGCAGATTGATTGATAGATAAATAACCTACTGACCACTTGCTAGTTCTAGAATCTGAAGAATTCATTATAAGTTTAAAATATGAAACAAAGCTGACAGTCTCTCCATCATTATAAATCACAAAAATACAAGCTCTTCTTCAAGACACAGATATTTATAGTGGTATAAGTGGACTTTCCAATAACACTCAAATAGGATACAAAGTTTTCTGAAATAATACTCATTGTTATTTCCTTTTATATTGATATGTCTTCTCAGGAAAGACTAGTAGTCACTGCAACACAACAAATATTACTGAAACCAAATAAAATATTGTGTCTAAATGTACAAGTGTCACAAATACCCTGTCACAAGACCACACTGAAGTTATATTAATCTTAATATACACATGCACAATCTAGTATTAATGCCTTATTCCAGCACATTCATTAATGCGTGGCTTATAATTGCTTCCATACTTTCACAGGTGGCACTACCAATGTGAAAAAAGGTTGAGTGCCTCCTTTCTCGTCTGATGTAGCTTGGTGACCATTTTCAACAGGGAGCACAGACAAACCAGAACAATTCCATTAAGAAGTGTCCTGAGGTACCGAGGTATACCCACTGTCTTGAAGGACTGAAAACAGTTCAAGGAGAGCTGGGAAACTTATTGAGCTATCTTCAAGATTCACACAGCTCAGGTGGCTTCCCTTGTACCCCTCAGCTGGTGTCGCTCACTCTATCCTGGATTCACTTCACAACGTGATTAATTCCTTAAAATTAACTCTCAAACATGACAACAATTTCAGTATCAGTAACAAAATACTTTGTCACTCAAGTAGTAACAAGCCAATTCCTCTCTTATATCAGTGGCCAACTACCACTTCACAACAACTTCCCTGCAAGACTAAACAGCCCTATTTCCCATGGAAAATAAAAGCTAATTAGTTTTCCCATTCTACATATAAAATCCTGCTTTCCCCACTCTGTTCGCTGCAATTCTGCCTTCTTTCAGTTGAACCTTCAGGGTTTTTCTCATTAATTAGAAGAGATACATACAGGCTCATCTATTCTTTGCTAACACGAGGCTATCCTTTACAATGGGGTTTCCTGTAGCCACTGGGGACTGGATTAGGTCTGTAAATTGCAGGAATTTCATCATATTTTTCTTTTATTGCACAGCTTCCTAGCTACATATTGCAGCTAATGCCCCATGTAAATCTATTCCTTGAGATTTCAGCTTGGCAGGCTTATAAAAACACATAATCTTGTGCTACTTTGAGAGGAGAGAAGGAAATTGGCATTTTATGCTGGAAGACCAATTACAACTTTCTGTATTGGATTCTGTCAGCTTCTGCTGAGAAACAAAACATTTATTCCAGAAAGTACTTCAAAATCTTGATCACAGGAGCTACTGTACTGCCACACTGTTACACTTCTATTTACACTAGAACATAGTTGTATGTGTATTTATCTGCCCTAAAGCATATCCGTTGCATTTTCTACATTATTTTAGATAACTATTTCATTAGAAAGAGTATTTTGATGACTTTGATGTTACAATTAAAGAGCACAGACCCAGAGAAAAGTAAATTACAAAAGCAGAACTTCTACCTTCAAGTTAGAGGGGATGAAAGAAATGGGCAGGTAGGTAGGTAAGGTCTCTTCTCTCCATTTGTTCATTTAATGAGAAATTCTGACCAAGATATATAGGCATATGTCATTACGCCATTCCACCTTCACTCCCATAAATACCTTACGTTTCTGCTCTCAGCATCCTGTCTAGGCAGGTTTCCAATAACCACTCCCAATATAAAAGATTTTGCTCTTTGAACAAGCAAATGAAAAAAAAACTACCAACAAAGAGCCCAGAAGCTTATACTGTGCTCAGTACAGAGTGCAGGAGAGTAGTGGTGCCAGTAGCCAGCAAGAATGTAAAATCAAACCACAGAACTGAAAAACGGGAATTAGGATTGAAGACTGGAAATGCAGAGGGTGAGTTGGTAGAAGTGGTGGTCATGGGGTGGAAGATCTTGAGACAGTAAAGTAAAGGTTTGACAAGAGGTTTAGTGCTAGGGAGAACTAGAAGAGAAGGGGATCTTGGGTCCTGGAAAAGAGAATCTGATAGGGAGCACTGAACATGTTAACTCTGCCATTTGGGACGTGCTGCCGGGAACTGAAGAGGGTGTGCCTGAGGCTCAGGAGTGTGTTGGAAAGGTCCAAGACCTCCCAAGCTGCCAGCAAGGGGAACATGAGCAGACCATCTGCAAAATACTAAAGGATATTTGAGGCAGCAGGGATAAACAGATTCAGCACCCTACTACCAAGCACTCCCTGACTCTATCCTTCCTCTTTATAGAAAGCCCACTTCCATCGTGTTTTTTCTCTTATTTAGTTGTTAAAAATAGGATGAGAAACAGACAAAAAACCCCATGGCCTTTGTAGTCATGGAATCTCTGACATAAGAATGTGTAACCCATGGGTTAGACTCCAGTCCAGCCTCCTTATGGTACTTTAACACAGGCAAAGCAGATGAACTAGTAAACACTGCAGTGTTAATCATGAAACAGCAGTTGCCACGGCTCTTGTAAAGCTGTTATTCCCACTGTCAATGCTCAACAAATTACTCCCATAAACATACAGGGAATTTGGAAACCTCTTGGTAAGTATTAATCTACAAAGACTGCATTATGGCTTTCAGTCTAGGTGAACAAACATATGCCTCTTTCCTTATTCTTATTTCAGCTCAGCACACAGGACATTTGTGTTCAGCTTGACCCAGATTTCCAGGATATGAGCCTTGGTAGTCTCATCAGCATCCCTATGCATTTTGGGGCCTACATAAAATGTCTGTGTTCTTTACTAAGGTCTTTCAGGTGCTGAACCAGCATCCTCTCTTCCACAGGTTTTTCTTCAGTGAGCACTTAGCTAAGAGTGGCAATGTAGGTCACTCCTCACTTGAGCCCAGAAGGTGTTTTCATTTCTTTATTTCCACAAAACTGAGAACTATAAAGGCCAGCTGTGGTCTTGTTTTTAATATAAAATTTGCTAGGCTGTGTGACTACAAGCAACAAAATCTCTTGAAAGTTTGTGTTCAACTCACGCAACATGTAATTGTAACTGAAAAATCATCTTTACTCTCAGAATGCTTACTGGACTCTTTTTGGCCATAATGGGTGTTTTAGGGTCTGTGCTTTTAACAGTGTTGTCACACAGATGGGAAAATGTTTATATAGACTACTTGAGGGTGGTGACTGTTAGCACAAAACCTACCACTCAAGTTGCAAACACTGCTGTAGAAATCTGTGATAACCAGAAAAAGAAAAAGAGAGGAAAATCCTAGAAAACATAGGAATCCAGAAGTAGGGCCAGCATTTAACTCTGTTCCCATGGATATCTTTTTGCACCTGTAAATCTAGGAACACTATTGTGTTGGTTTTGGCTGGGTTAGAGTTAATTTTCTCCATATTATAATCTTCTGCATTTATACCAGATCTCTGGACATTTCTCGCCCAACCAGGTTATAGCCAGAAACAAAATTGCTCCCTATTACATTCAGACTCAAGAGGCCAGGTAATAAAGAGGTGACCCATCACTTCTTCACCATTAAATTCTGTTTAAGTGCTTCCTGAAGTAATTTCTGAACATAAATTTAAAACTTCCATATACGGTGTCTTTTTATTATCAATACAGAAAATGCACACCAAAACAGACAATTTAAAATTAACCCACTCTTAAGTGTATTCCTCATTAAAACATCAGTGGGAGATTTTAGGGTTTTTCCCAAAAAACTAGTTGATTCTTTCCATTCCTGTTAAAAGCGTAACACAGAGGTGAGAAAGAGGGAGGGTTTGATTATTGCTGTAGATCTCCTGCTTCATTTAATACAAGTGAATGGAAAAAGAGACTATGATGAACTCTGTGTGTGAGTACATTGATAATCCTTACAAATTCAGGGAGTGAAAAAAGAATCCCTGACAAATAAATGGGACAACAGTAGCTTTTCTGGCGAACTGTCAGTATGGAACGGATGTTTTATAGACTTAGCTGACATACTGTGTTCAGGTAAGATAATATCTCCTTTTCATTGCACGATTGAAACTGTCTTCAGCTGAGCTACTTTTGATTTACACTGAAGCATAACAGGAGCATCTGGTGATCTTAGCTGATGTTCCACTGTGTATGCTGCTTATTGCTAACAGTGGGTAAATATTAATCATCTCTCACAGACCTCAGTCAAATGATTTACCATGATGAAACAGCAGCTTGCAAGTTTTTTTTCTTCATATTCCCCTGCTCAGACAAACCCCTCCAACTTCTGTCTCTCCAGGTGTTTCTAGCATTATGTACAAAGAATGAGGCACAAATGTTCTCGATGAAACCTTCTATAGCTGTGGCCATTTAAACAAAAATTTTCAGTTCATTTGTGAAACAAAATTTTCAGAGTTCTACTTCTGAGAATTACAAGAAGATACAGTCACAAATGTATTCAGACCTCTCCTTCCCAACTGACAAGAAGACACATAACAAGATGTATTAAACTACCCTCAATTTGTAACTTACACCAGATAAGTCTGGCATCAGTTCATAGCAAGGGATTATACTTTTCTTCCGAAGGAACCGCGCTGTGCATGGTTGGTCTTGGTTTGTTACTGTGGTGGCTACCCTGAGCAGACACGCTACAATTTAAAAGCCAAATTCACAAGCAAGCGCCTGCCTCACACAGCACCAGTGAGCTGCAAAGATACACGTTCTGACACTGTCATAAGCTGTTTGTTCCCCCACTTTCTAAACTGACATAGAACATTCTGTACAAAACCTGAAAAACATTTTTCTCTTATTCCCCCCGACCAGTTCCTGTCAGCAATTTCAAATAAATCAAATTTATCAATCATGATAGTTGCATTAGAGTCACTGATGAATCAAAAAAACCTGTTTTAAATTTTCCAGATATATTTGGCATGTTGTTATGATTAGAAAGATTTTGTTTTAAAATCCATGGTTGCTAATACATAGATGATAATGTGAAATGTGGAGGTTAGGTAAAGTTTCAAAGCCAAGTTCAAAATAAAGAGAGGATTTATATTATCTGGGGATCCTAATCTCATAGTTATTATTAGCAAATGCAAAATATTCCTCGGTATCTATTTGGTCAACCAAAGAGGCCAAGGCAGCTGAGAGTCCTAAACCAAAATTGTCTGGAATACAAAAAACTGAAGTATTGTTGTACAATTCATTCTATGTCTCGAGAGAGAGAGAAAAAAAAAAAAGCCCAAATCACAAGCCACTTAAGTTCACAGAGAGATGGATATTTATGGACCTTATTTTGTATATAATTAAGACAATTAGAGATTTGCATAATCTTTAATAGCAACCTGGTTTTGTTCTTGATTTGCCTTTGATTTTGCCAGTCTAGATGACAAGGTATTGCCCCTTATGCTGAATCCCATGGACAATAACATGAATCCAAAAGGTCAGAAAAGCAGAAGAAATTTCTAAGGTTGTTTACAAGAAGATGGAGCACAGGAAAATGCAGCAAATGTTGCTGTCCTCCTTATGGTTTGACCAGACAAAACACAGCCTTGCCCACCTTCAATCAGCTGTGAAAGATTTGATGTTAACCTGAGAGCAGGTATGATGGAAGGCGAGAATGGTGACTTGCTGTCACTGACACAAGGGGAAAAGTCTTTGTTTCATTGCAAACAACTCTTTTCCTTTCCCGGTCTAAAGTCTGTTAGCTTCTAGCTGACACATACAAGTCCTTATATGCTTCTGGAACAAAAACCTGAAGCTATTAGTATTGAGACAAGTATTCTGGATGTTAAATTCTCAGTTCAAATTTTTGTAGGTGATCAGAGTGAAAAGTAGGTAGTATATGAATGAAAAACAAAGGCAGATGGACTGCTGAGAATTAATGATGAGTAGAGTTGCTTAATGATGAACTCATACTAAGTTATAGTCAGGACAAAAATTGATTCCTTTTAGGTTCCTCCCTGAAGGCTCTATCTATCAAACACAGCCTTTCCAAGCTGCTTGACAAAAAAGCTTGTGGCATAAAGATTTTCTTTCATGTTTATCACTGAGAAACTAATCGATCACTTGACAAATACTAGTGGTTGCTATTCCACCTTCAAGTTTTTAATGATTCAAAAGTTGTCTATGTTGACTATTATGACCTTTACCTGTGTGCATGTGATCTATGCCAAACCAGGTTTTTAAAATGTCAGTGCTTATTCCTGCTTAAAAACAAAAATATTCAAATTATGGTAGAAATTATCTGTCTTTAAATGAAACACACACTAATGCCCGAGATATGCAGTAGGGATCCAATATAATATCCTATATGCAGACTTCCAAAACGTAACAACTATTTTCCTTTGCAAGGGAATCTTTATGATAACTATTTATCTTCCCGTGTTTATCAGAAAAATAAACCATCTTTAAAAACTCTTCTCCTAATTAAATTGTAAGAATATTTTCTATGCATGAAAGCAGGAAATGCATGAAGTTCTGAATGACTCCAAAGTGCATCTAGTTTCAAGAAATACATTTAGTACCTGAAGGTAAATCAGTAGACTGCACCTTGAGGACTGTTTGGCTTGCCTGTGGGATCTGGGCAAGTCACTCGGCTCCTGGGCAATTAATGGCAGCATGGGACATACTGCTGTTGCTTCAGTGCCTCAGGGAACTGAGCTGGGGTGTCTGCATGACCTGCATGACATCAGGTAGGCAGACCAGCCCATTCCGAGCCAAGGGGGATTTCACAGCATGCCTTTCAACTTCTACATGCACTGCAGCATGAAAGACAATATGGATGAGCTCTCAATCTCTATACGCTTCAGGAGGAAACATCAACTGCACTCTTCTTTTTGGCATAGTTACTAAGAGGAGATCACTCTTGATTTGAATCTGCACACTCAGATTTCACCTCACCTGAGAAAGAAGCAACTCACATTTAGCAAAACCAGTTAAACCTTATGATTAATGGGAGGAAAAGATGTTTTTACTAGGTTTCAATTTTCCACTAGCTCATTTTTCTCTAGGCAAAGAACAGTTGTTTTCAACAGTGAAATCTGGCAGACGGTTAACCTTTATTTCAGAGAGAGAAATTACTTTTTCATCACAGTTTATCAAATCAGCAATTCAGCTCCATAGATCAACAGTGAGAAAATTTTATCAGGACAGAAAGAGAATTTTACTGAAAACGGATTGGCTGAGAATAAGATAGCCGAACTTCTGAGAGGAAGAACACCGGTTTTTCAGGCTACTCCAAAATGAAGAATGGGAGCAAGCAAATTAGAGGAGGTAGAATGGCTTGAACTGCCACAAATCTTTTCCTGTAATCTCTTAATACAGGGAAAGAAGCCTGTCTGTTGTGGATTAGGTAACATAAGCCCTGTCTTTGCACAGGCTTCTTTCTCTGCTTCACCTTCCATAACAGCAAAAGCAAAACAGCAAAGCAGAAGCGTTATTTTCTATAATTATCAGGAAAGGATTGACAATAGCATATGTTGGGCACAAAAAGCTTGAAACAACCATGGAAACTGAACTTTGGTGTGTTAGAGACACACATAAACAAATACTTCAAACCCTTAGAATTTGTAGGTACCAGGACACTAAGATTCACCTTTTCATTAAGCTCCAATTGCCTTACATGTTCTGTTACAGTGATGCTTAATACAAACCAGATTCTTCAGTTTAAAATTAGTTTGGGTAAATCTGCATAGCCTGCTGCTCCATCCTCACCTATCTTTTCAGTGTTCTCCCACCATGCCTGAAAAGCAAATACAGCCTTGACCAAGTCCTTTCCCAAAGAATATTTGCTTCTTGGGCTCAGAAGCTTCCAGCTCTCCTGACAGACACTGAATTTAACTACAATAAGCAAAGCCACACAGTTACAGTGAGAACAATAAAAATATAAACCTACCCAAAGAGCAGCACACTTTCCTCTGGATAAAGGACAGAGAGTTTTCTTCCCACTTGCATATCCCTGACTGAAAGTTTCTCAAGCTTTCAAAAACTACAGCCTGATCTCTCACATGCAGCTGCCACAATGCAGGGGGCTCCAGGTTTATGACTCAACCTTCACCTCTCCGTTCATCTGTCCAACGCTTACCTTCACACATAAGCAATCCCATGAAGATACATTTGAAAAGGCGCATCCATGTTATTCTGGAAGAACTTTGGCCCTGCTTTTCATCACATCTATGCTACATCTTGACAAAGAGTTCATCTGCTTGATGTTTCATTTAGAGATTTTTAAAGATGTTTTCTAGGTGTTATAGGTAATTACAATTTTAGTAGTAAAACACTGTCCTGGTAGACTATTTGGTATTGATATCTGAGCACTGTAACATCAATAATCACTATGGAAAAGGTGTGTTTACTTTTCATTGTATTGTTTCCTCACCAGGAAGCCTATGAAAAAGATATCGCATTATTATCCTGGGGTACAGAAATAGAGAGTATGTAACCATAATGAACTAACTTTTACATCTTTTACTAAAGTAAACTGGAATTCTCAGGAGTATTAAAGTTCATGGCTGAATATAGTTTCCTCCATCAAAAACAAATTCCTAATACTGTGGAAATGTAATTTTTTTAAAAATTATTCTAGAATAAGTCGTGCTTTATTACTTCCTGATTTCCATTGCAGTTACTGCTCTTGAATACCATCCTTAATACACCTTGAGGCTGAAGTGTAGTCAGCTGATTCCCCTGAGTTCTCAAGACAAACACCATTTAGGGAATGAGAATAAATAGCTCTGAGAATCTTGAATTATTGAAACAAAGTTACATCTAAAACATTTCTTCCTAGCTTCTGGTTTTCCTCTACTGAGTTTTCGGGTGACGGAAAAGTCAGTTCTGACCCTTACTCCACATAAAAACAGGCAACTGCCTTTTTCTTTGCCCAACCCAGCATGGAGCAAGCAGCTGCCACGCAAAGACACGGAGTGAAGCTGGACCCATGTTGTCTCCTCCTCACGATTAAATCCTGGCAGAGCTGGGAGAAGCGGTCACCACCGGAGCTCTCTAGGAAAGCAATTCTCAAAACTACACTGGAACATGGGGCCCTACTGAATATGTTAAAAGTCAACAAAACTTAAAATGTTTCAAGACTACATCCATTTGCAAATCCTACTGCAGAATTCAGGATGTTGCAGCCAGAAATGAAACAATTTATAAACAACACTACTCTGAGGAAAAGGAGACCACAAGAAGTTGGTTAAGGATGTCATTGCTATCAACATGAGTGGAGAGTGAGAGAAACTAGTTATGTCAAGAAAAGAATATTATTCTCTTTTCATGTAAATCTTCACACTATCAATTTTCTCTGTGCTGAAAGGGACAATGAGGCCTTGCCTGAAGTAACAGTACTGTAGATAAGCATGAAAAGAAAACTGATTATAGGTCAGATGCTGAAGAAGTTGATGAGAACAAGAACAAAGAAGCAATGACATGCTGTTACCATGAACACCACAGATATTATTTTGCTCATTAATTGCTCATTACATCCCATTAAAGTAGCTGTTGCTTCAAATTATGCCAGTGCTCCTGCAGAAAGAAGCATAATGCAAAATTGTGATTCACTAAATGTAACAATGAAAAGTGTTTTAACAATTCAAGTAGTAGTGCTCTGCATTAGGCTTGGCTGAGTCCTCGGTAGGAGGGCAACTGTCAGAATTCTAAGTAACTTCTCAAACTTTGCTCTCACCAAGCAGAACGGTGTAATTCCTTCAAAGGAGAATCAAAAAGCACTTTGCAAATATCAGTGATTTAGGCCTCAGAAGACCTTCGGAAATAAAGTAGTATCGTCTCTCTGACAAGAGTGCATGTTTTCCAAGTGGTAAGTCAGTTAACACTCGTTTTGCTGCTCATCTCAAAGGCATTGTTCTTCAGCAGAAAAAGAAAGACTGGTTTCCAAGCAAACTTGTGCAGTACATAAAGCCAGTGACCTAACTCTAGAGAAACAGAGATGCATGAGGACAGACAGCACTACAGTACACAGCAGCCTAGGTATGACTGGGGAAGAGCGAGGCCATGAGGAATTCAGCAGTGAAAATAAGTAACCAGTCTTCCAGCAGACTTAGGAAAAAAAAAAAAAAAGCAGCAGTGAGAGACAGTGCCATGAAAGAGATGGAATAAAGCAACAAAATAAGAAACTAATTGTAGGTTATAACCCAGAATTGTTTTATTGCATGATTTTATTGTTTTGTTTAATGATTTCCAGTAATGTTATCAAATATTTTTTTAAAACTTACTCATCCTTCAATCTTGCCCAGGAGTGAAGTGATCCCAGAGCAATGTGATGATGCCTGTGAAATCCTGCTTTCCTTTAGGAATAATAAATCAATAAGCAGCTGATCCGGAAAGGTCTCACAGTGCTTTCATCTGTACTGAGTTTAAGTCTTACTCAAACCAAGATTTCAAATAACCTCCTATCCTAAGGGTCTTTAAGAAATCCAGTAATTAATTGAATTATGTGGGACCACATTCACTTGTCACGGGTGTGGTGGGTTGCCCCTGGCTGGATGCCAGGTGCCCACCAAAGCCATTCTATCACTCCTTTCCGCTGGACAGGGGAGAGAAAAACATAACTAAATACTTGTGGGTTGAGATAAGGACACGGAGAGATCATTCAGCAATTACTGTCATGGGCAAAACAGACTCAACCTGGGGAAAATTTATTTATTACCAATCAAATCAGAGTAGAATAATGAGAAATAAAATCTAAATCTTAAAACACCTTCCCCCCACCCCTCCCCGTTCTTCCCAGGCTCCACTTTGCTTCCAATTTCTCTACCTCCTCCCCTCAAGCAGCACAGGGATGTAGGGAGTGGGCGCTGTGGTCAGTTCACATAATATTGTTAAGATCTAATAATCTTCTGAAGAGGATCAAGTCAAAACCTTAGCAAACATGTTAATAAGGATTACTTTCCATAACCGCAACAAGGCCAAATGTGATCTCTGAATACTGCAGAACCGCTCCATAGATTGTCTTAGAACAACAATAACTCCTTTCCCAGTCTTCCACAAAGAAACTAACTACCAAACAGTTTTGTCTTTGCTCAGGCTTGGGGAGAAAAAGTATGTTTATCGCTAGCTGGTAGCGATACCAAAGAACAATTCTGCAGGAGTACATCACATCAGTCAGTGCCACTGGGGGCAGAGAGAAATTTCCAGTCCTTCTTTGCTGCCTTTCTCCGAAGCATGCAGGGGAAGGAACACAATATATGCACTTCAGCATGTATTCCTGGATCTAAGGCCAAATGTAGAGGCATAGAAGGAAGGAACTAAAAAGATGTCTGATTTGTAGTACCTAAGACTTTGCAGCCTTCTGACTGTTAAAGCCTAACATAGGAAGAGAAGCAGCAAAGTGAAACCAAAAAATGAAACCAAAATTGTTACAAGTAGTGCAACCTAGTAAAAAAAAAAAATCTGCATTAAGTGAGTTACACTTCTAAAGTTACCTATTTGCAGGCTGCAGTTCATTTATTCATTCACCAGGCAAGTGAAAATTCCTCATGCCAGTGGGTAACAACCCAAAGGAGCAAATAAATGCATTCAACACAGAAGAGCACTATGTGAAACCAATCACTAGAGCAAACTTCAGGGGTAAGCATATAAACTTGGCTTTTGTTCCTTATAAAATCACCACAGCATATGAAGAACAGTCTATACAGGGAGGATCCAGTTAGTAGTTCCCCAGTAGTGCCCAGAATTAATCTATTAATTAATGAATCCATTAATTACTCAAGCATAGATTTATTGGGAAGGATGGGGAACTTTATCACTCCAGTCAAACCCCACGGTCACAGCTATGCAGGTGCACAATCTGCCACCCACTGTGGTCTGTAGGATACCTTTTCCTAGAACTCACCCAGCCTCCCAGGTCTCCCGGGGTACAAATTTTATTCCTGTAAGAACAAAATGCATCATAGCATTCACATGACCTTTAAGAGACTGCTTTTTGGTTTCTAAGCACAATTTTCCTCATTTCCCCCAATCTGTTGCAGATCCACTGAGGGGCAACAGCTTCCTAATGCAGCCTCTTAGGAGTCACAGCTCCAGAGTTTAAGTTGGAAAGATCTGGCCAAGCCTGGAAGCCCAAATCCTTTAATCAGCCCTGGCAAAAGAGTGGCTCCTTAGCCATGACTGTTTGCAAATCACCTTCAATAGCAACCCAATTCAAACTGTAGCTTCAATTACTTTTTTCAACGTAGAAAATACACTTTCAAGTGGCATATCAATTGATTATAAACAGTAATTGTACCAT
Organism: Athene cunicularia; assembly: GCF_003259725.1. Lineage (NCBI taxonomy): Eukaryota > Metazoa > Chordata > Aves > Strigiformes > Strigidae > Athene > Athene cunicularia. The sequence continues at coordinate 4,588,930 of NW_020799118.1, read as the reverse complement.
GTATATCATCACATTGTCTTACACTTTTCCTATTAAATCTAATGAAATCCTGAGATGAACTATACAGCACAGGGTTAGGGTCACATTCTGATCTGAACTAAGGTCATTGGTTTTTATAAGTGGCACTGATAATGGATTAATTTATATATTTACAGATATCCTAAACTCTGAGCATATTTTGTTTCAAATAATAAACCTTACAGCAAGTGAATTGAAATTTTGCTGGAAGAGGTGGATGTATTTGAACGATACATTACACAAGACTCAGAGAGGCAGGTGGCCCTCTCTCACCCTGGAATTATATATAGCATCCATTACTGACACGGAGAGAAGTACAAGTGAATAACCAATCACCAGAAAAATTTATAGCAGGAAAACACCTGCCTTCCCACCTGTTTCTTTGCATTCCTTTGTGCAATTAAAATATGAGCTTTGTTTTAAATAGCTATATGTTAAAATCCATAGACTAGAAGTAAGGGCTTGTTAAATAGGATAAGAAGTAAAAAATAACTGAAAACAGCTGCAGCCCCTCAAATTGGTTCCAAGACACCTTTTTCTTATTCACAACCAAAGTTATTTTAAAACTTGAGGTTCCTTCCAATCTGAGTTATTCTGTGATTTCTGTGGTTACTCAAAATGCAAGAGAAAGCTCTGGGTGACCTTCACCTGCATTGCTGAAAAAGAATCACACGTTGGGCTTTTTTCTGCAATCATAACTTTCTATTGTCATTTGGGAAAAGTAAAAAAAAAACAAAAACAAAAACACACAGTAGGTGAAGAATTGTCTAAAAAATTTTTAAAAAGGGAAATTGTGCTATTTTAGAATATTATCTTCAGCACAATTATCTTCAGCACATCAGTGCTCCATTTCTGGGTTAAGGAAGCTAAGAGTCAAGCAAAATGTGAATAAACTCTTAAGACATCAAAGATCTTAAAGTCCACGCAAAACACATTCAACTATTTTAAAATAAGTGATTTGAAATTGCAGATTTATTTATTTTATTCATCACACTGTAATTTCAGTCTGTGGGACATAGTTGTTACTAAAAGCACTCTGGAATTTGGGCAGGGTGATTATAATAAGCAACTTTTCTCCAAGAATGAAAAATGACTGATAAATTTGCCATCTACTTTATATGCAACAAAAAAAGAGAACATACAGGCATAGAAAAGTTTCTGCTTCTAATTTCTAATTAATCTCAGCTCTCTTGACTTTGGCCCTTATTTAAATCATTACCTCTCTAACTATCAAAAATACAGACAATGACATTTTCATAACAGAGTACTTGAATATGGGGCAGTAGGCACAGGATCTTCTTTAAAATATGGCTACGGCAAAAGGAATATCCACATAATTTTCTGTAAAACTTCAGGTAGACAAAATAGTTTAGCAATGATAGATTTACAAAGTAGAAGAAAATGGCATCTATATTGCATCCATTAAATAAATCTTTCTCAATATGGATGGCCACTATCTTGCCAAAAACTTCAAAACTGCCTATTTGGCACATAGAATTTGAAATAAGATATGAGCTCCTCCAGCTCTTTCCAGATATTTTTCCTTTTTTTTTTTTTTCATTTATCAAATTCAGTATGTTCCATATACAGGAAGCAGGGAAGGAAAAATTTTAAAGGAGAAAACACCCAGCAGGTGTTGCAATTCAGCAAATAACGCTCTGCATCTTAGTTTCTCTAACTGTAAACTGGAGGTAACAGTTACTAACCTTTGTTAAATTGCTATATCAAGATGCTACTAACCAGGGATCATTTCACAACTACAGACATAAAACTCTCTTCAGGGTAAAACAGAGCATCTCTTTAATGAAGCACAGCCATACAACATAACACAGTTTTATTCTAGGAGCAAAACCAGAAAAAAGCAGTTTTCAATTTCCTTCTTTTTGAAGACAGTGGAAGTAGACAAGGAGGTTTGATCAAGACATTGGCCTTAGTAGTTATATTATTGCAGAAAAACCTACACTTTCTGTAGGGTTTTCTTCTAACCTTTGTTTTATGTGGAACTTCCCCATATACTTGCAAGGTGCAAGACTTTCCCATACACATGCACTGTGCAAGACGAGGCTTGTTGACAGTTCTAAAAGAGAAATCCCACCAAATAAGTGACTTCTTGAACAATTTAGCTGTTCCTGCTCTTGTGAACACAACCTACTTAGTTTAAAAGCTTACAGCAAAATAGCACAAGATTATATGGCTCCTTGCACCATATCGGTTTAAAATTCACCAGCAACATGAAGAACAACATTAAATAAGACTATGCAAGTTGCCAAACAAAATCCTATAAAATAATGCCATTAACAGTAATATTTAAGTAACAATATGTTGAGAAAAGCTTTAAAGATCTCCCTGAAAGACTTCTTCCCTGAACAGACTTCTGCTGAGGACATTTATCCTAGAGCTGATTTTATCCAAAGACATCGAGTTTCAAATAAGTTATTCATCCTTTAATACTGGTGCATTTGGATAAACTGAAACAAGTATTTAAAGTAGAATAGGAAATCCCCAGTTCCCCACCACTTCTATTTAATATTACCATAATACAGAGCAGATGAGCATCTTTGTATACTCTCTCTAAAAGATGAATTATAAAACTTTAAAGAAATACTGTGAAAAGACAGGTTTTTTTCACATATGAAACAAGTATTTACATGTGATTGACCAAGTTATGTATCATAAATCCATGCAGAATTTGGATTCTAACAATTTTGAACAGCCACTAATAACTTCTAGTATTACTGCAATACCCACAAGCCCATAGCAAGCCTCCAATGAGAATATACATACATACATATATATATATATATATATATATATATATATATATGGTCATACAAGACCTTTCCTTAAGCATAAATCAACACCTCTCTAAAATTGTCACTTCAGGATTTTTTTAAAGGCTATGAGGTACACTTTCGTGTAAGTTCAGATACGCTCAATGCAGTTGTTTCTTTAATGCACTCTAGTGAGGTTTTTTTTATTTTGTTTAAACTATTACAGTAATAATTTGAAATCAAGTCCTTGATTTCCACTTGCAGCAGTCAGCAACATGAGGAGATGAAGCAATAAAGAAAGGAATTTCAGGATTGACTATTGTGTGTAAGGATACAGCTAGGATAGATATTAATTCTGCCTCTCTCCTTTCTCTTCATTTCCCAAACAGTCTTTCAGCAGCCATGAAACAAGTAGTCACTGACAGCTGTTCAGGAGGAACTTGGAGCATTTCACTATTATAGATAGTTGATCACATTTGTTCCAAAGTTTTGGAGAAAAAAAAAAAAGACATGCATTTTTGAAGATAATACCAAGGGCAGCCTCAGGGTTTGGTAATTTCCTTCAAAGGTCCTGCACAAGCAAAGACACTATCAAAAAAAACCTCAGCATGTAACAACTTGGCACTGCAAGGTTAACAGGTGGACTTGATGTTCTTAAAGGTCTTTTCCAACCTAAACAATTCTGTGATTTATGTGCAATACAAATGCAGAACCTCGTTCAGAAAAACAAACAAATGCTTACAGCAAGTATTACTCGCAGTCCCAAAGATGATGTAACAAATATTGTAATGGAAATGCATATTCATAGAAATTTAAGGGCGAAGACTACAATAAGCTTTTAGATTATTCTTGTCTAATATAAATAGTTTGGAAAAATCTGGGGAGAGCCTTTACAAAAAATCAAATCAGTGGAGATATACACAATTAAATATTGCAATCTTAGGCATTTATACTTTCAGAAAATAGCATAAACTTTCAGAACATTGGTCAGATTAACTGAGTGGCAGGTTTATTTTTTTATTATTATTATTTCATTGCTCTCAAATTTTAATTTACACAAACTTTGAGGAATAAGAAAAGGGAAATAGGGGTGTTCACAGACGCAGCTCAATTATAACCTTCTTTAGTATGTTTTTCTTTGTTTGTCCTAACCAACACCACTTAAATGCTTTTAAAAGAAGATTGGTAAGTACAGGCAAGAAGTACAGCAAATAAGATGCTGGTATTTTCTTTATTTACATTTGCAGTCTTTTAAAGACTCAGCTGCACACCCAGCAGCTGAAGACTGGAAATCAGGATGCAAGTGGAGCCCATTCGTTACCATCTGAAAAGCAGTGCCTCATTCTTCATAGGACTGGTGCATTAAGAAGATTTTTATACTCATCATGCTTGGGAAATGTGGAATTTAGAGAAAACAAGGATGCAACAACAGGACAGTAAAATCAGAAATATCCGAAGGGAAGTTTGGAGTCAGGTTCCCGCCTGATGTTTGACCCGTTGTGAAAAAAAGGGCATTAGGTCTGAACCAGATCAAGGCTCAGAGCAGCAGCAGCCAGTTACTCATTCTCTAGACAGAGACCCCAGGGTAGGTTTGCAGCCTCTGCTTTCAGATGCAGAACATCTTTGCAAAATGTCTACCATTTGTGACATGTTTTCAACTTGCATTATTTATCTTCTATTTCATTAAGTTCTAGCCAAATACCGAAACAGCACAAGCTCTGTGAGGCTGTCAGGTCATCAGTTCAATGGGCACTTTCACAATGAAACTCAGAGCTCTTCTGATTTTGTCTACAGACTATTTGGCAACCGGGAAAAGCAGATCTTTAAAGAAAACAATAGCAAAGAAATCTATTTTCTTGCACATAGATAAAACTCCAGCCAGAAAATACAAGTGTATGCATACAACCTAGATCTCTAAAGCAAATGCACGGAAAGCAGGAGGTGGTATGGTACCTTACAACTGAAACGTATTAGTGATTCTGCAGGGCACCAGGCACACTACACAGCCACAATATCTGGGCTTTGTCCCTCCAAGCAGCCTGAGCCAAGAGACCAGAATTTCTGACACGCCACATAATACCACAAAGATGGCAGGGGGTGGGGGGGTGGAGGGGAATGCTAAAATACAAGTCCCACGCATTGTCCGATCTTACTTTATTTTGAAGGAAAAAAGAAAGAAAAAAAAGCCTAGCAGGCAAATCACAGCTGCCATCACAAGCCTCAGAGGCAACAAGTTAAGTGTTTGCAAACAACACTCCCCTTCTTTTCCACCACAATCGAGCACTGGAACAGCTAGTGAGTACAAATGCTTGCAAATAGTATGATTTCACCCAAACTGAATGCATGTTCTGCAGTGCTGCTTAGGAGTTCAGTATTATTGGTTTTAAGTCATTTGTAGTTATTTAATGTCTTTTTCTTCAAGATGACCATCAGCCAAACTTGTAATTTGGTACTTTGTAATTTGGTGCAGGGCAAGGGAAGTGAAAACGAAAGTGAGTTATCAGTTCAAAAATGCTCCCATTTTCTGGCCAGTCTTAAATATGCAAGGTGTACGGTTGGGATGCAAACATGTCGTATCAGACTCCACATATCTAGTTCAATTACTTAAAAGCTTTTCTCTGTAGACACAGTTTTTCTCCACTGCCTGACAGGAAGGCAGCATGTCTGAATAGAAAAATGAAAGAATCATTAAAATAAAGACACATTCTGAAAACAAGCTCACCTTGCATCCCTTTATAGCATACCGGCCAAAGTAGTGTACTTTCAGAGAGTAAGTTATGTGTCAGCCACCTAAAAATGCATTCTCATCTAGGTTATTTCACACATTACACACACAGACACCCCTTCATAACATTTTCAAATGAACTAGCATGGCTGGGCAGGTGAGCCTACATCAGGACATAAACAGCTTTACACAAGAAAAAAGTGAAACGCGGATTTACTAGCTAAAGGTTTCTAGATGGACACTTTCACGTTCTTATACTACTCATCTGTAAGGACACTGGCCACTTGGGAAATTACACGTCTGTGAGAAAAATGAGGAATGAGTGCAAATGAGCAAAAAAATTCTGCTGGCTCTACTGGCTTATAAACCTGGCATTTCTGTGACAGACACGGAAAAGTTCACAGATTAATTTCTTTCTGAATAAACCTGAAGTGTCCCACATTTTTCTCAGACCATACAAGTGCATCCATTTTTTAAAAGAAATATCAAAAGACCTTATCCATCTGGAACTTCCTTCTCTGCCTAGACAGTATTTCCCTCCCCCCTCAAAGAAGCAAAAGTTAGTAAGGGAATTTTCATTTAAGAACAGAGGATCACTGGTCAAGAAAAACTTGAATGCGAATCCACATAAATCAGTGTCACTCAGCACAGTTTTTTGGCTGGTTAGGTTTTTTTTTCTTCAAGATTTGCACAGCCACACAACAAAAGAAAGAACGTTGGAGCTATTACAAGCATATTAGAATTTTTACTGGCATCACTATTAATACAAAACCTGAGAACTCCTAGACAATCCTCATCTGTTATAAACTAGTATAGATCCAGTGGAGTCAACATAATGGTCTCAATTCAATATCACCTGAGAATCTGGCCCAAAATGAAAGCCAAGTAATAGTTCAAAACAGCCATGCATTTCTGAGTCTTGAGTGTTTTTGAAAGTTATGAGCATTTCAAGTGTGCATACATAAACATGCATATATATAAAAAACAAAAAAAAACTTTGCAACATTTTGGTTATATAAGATTAAGACAAAACACTGTTTTAACCCCAAACTGGCACATCCACTTATGTACACCTGATTTGATGCAATATGTAAGCAAAAAATCTGCTGTTTGAAAGGAACTAATTAAATTCAAAACATATTAAGGGAATTCTTTCTTATGAAAGCTACTTTGGGATATATGACCAGACTTTGAAGGTTCATTTATTCATTGCTAATGAGAGAGGTGGGATTACTCAGACAGGAAGCAGGCCACCAGGTATTACAGCTCAGACTGTACTGAATATAGACGAATATTAATGAAATGTCTGAAAAGAAACAAGGGATACAGAGAAGCTTAAAATAAATGATTGGGAAAAAAAACAATACAGCAAATGTTCTAAGCACTAAAAAGTCCTCCTACCCCACCATTTACAAGACTTGGAAAACATTCGTGTGCACTTCCTGTGCCCCTGTTCCTTCAATCCCCAGAAAAATTCAGTTAGTTTTTCAAGGTTGCATCTTCTCCAGCCATAACAATATTTTATCATTTTTTTTCCTCCATGTTTCTACTTACTCTACTGAGATGTATACTAACTGCATAAAATATTTGCATGCAATGTAAGAAAAACATTGAATTGAAATCACCCAAAAGAACAAAATCCACAGTGAAACAATAGTGAATAGCAGAACAAGGGTGATTTCCCATACTGATATAAATTCAATCATATGGGAAGGCCTTAAGCATAAGATCTCCTAGTTAAATCACAGCAAGATAAGCTGCTCCAGGATCAGTGTAGATGTACGTGTTCTGCAAAACCATTGGTAGTTTAAAATCGGTATTACTATGGGGAATTAACTCTACTTGCCCTTATTCCCAATTTTCCAGGCAATTTATTGGCCATGTCCTGTACCATACATTGCCAAGTACCCATATGCTGGAACAGCCATCCATACACTGAAGAGGAAAGAAAATGCCTGCTAGGTCATACATTCAGTACACTATAACATCTAAGACTATCCACTAACATCTCAAAGTAGTTTTTGTTTTTGAAAAAAAAAAAATATTGAAAAAGTTACACTAGCAAATAGGATATGCTGACGTGAAAAAAAAAAAATCTGAATTACAGATGACTAACGCAGGCACAGTGTTTACTAATGGACAATACATTTTAGTTCAGCAGATGACCTTCTCTTAAGGTAGCTTTTAGACACTAATCAATGAGAAAGGTTTGACAGAATTCTGTTAAAGTTTTTACTGCTTACTGGCAAAGGTGTTTCAAATCTCTGGATTTAAATTATAACACTTCAGCAGTAAAAAAACACATGAAGCTACAAGTGAGAAAGGTAACAGGATTAGCAAAAAATAAACAAAATGTACTGTTTTAGAAATCCTCAGAATGATGCCGGTTTGTTCCTGCACATTGTAGTCTCAGATCTTGTTAATAAAAAAAATGACCGTTTGTCTTCTGCAAGCAAACGATTTATCTCAAAGTGCTTCCACTGCTTTCAGAGAAAACATTAGTTCCCTGCAGCTATGGATACTTTAGCAAATAGTTTGATAAAAGAGGACCTAATCAGGAGATCAAAGCAGCTAGTGAAGAGGTTCATCTATCTGTCTACATTAGATGTTCAAAGGTTTTACTTCAAACTCCACTTAATCTCATACCCTGGACTCAGTGTTCCCATCATAAGCACAATTCACAGCTGTTCAAACGAGTCATTGGTTTGGACTCTTACATCTCCATTAGGTGTCAAAGCAGAGTTGCAGTGCACCTAGAACAGAATTTTCAGTCTTGTTTCTTCAAAAGTAAGCTGGTACGAGCACCGCAACCGCTCTGCAGATGTAACCAACATCCATAAGTATTGGAGAAATTTCAGAAAAAGTGGTATTCCACTGCTAGGAGGAAATATTACTATCTAACTCACATAAAGAACAGCTTTTACTACTAGCTAATAAAAAGAAGTGAAGAGTCATCTGAGTAATGAGACTATATGTGCAGTCCAGAAGCAGACAGGAATTGTTACGTATGTGTACATAGTGGTGGACTGTTGTCCTCAGAGGATGCACTGCAGCCAGCCAGTTCCCTGCAGCTGACGGCTATAGATTCTCACTTACTACCAAAAACTGAATTATGTACAGATATAGAATTTGGAACTTTGTTGCCACTATAACTGGATTTGTTGCATGTAGCAGGTGAATGCCTTTCCAAGTGCCTGACTGATTTCACTGGGCACATCAGGCAGTGTCAGGTATCCTAGATCCATTAGAGAGAAACCCAAAGAGCACTGACAGAGCTCCCTATGGAAGGTACAGCAGTTCCTGACAGACAACTTTCTACAGAAGGTTGTGGGTTTTTTTCCCCTGTCTGCTTCAGTGGTTATTCCTGTGGCCAAATTTTTATCCGTGCCCATCCATTCTACTATTTATTTCTGCACTCAAGTATATTCTCAGACTCTTTCAAACACTCCTCAGCTTTTGGCCTTTCTGGAGAGCTTAGCTAAAGCCAGCATGGCTATTTTGGTGTTTCTTACAGACATACACAGGTCTGTGAGGTTTTTTTAGTGATTCCTTGATAGCATTTACCAATCACTGATGAATTCTATCATCTGTGCTTAACTCTAAAAAAAAAAAAAAAATTAAAATATTAAAAATAATGGAGCTACAGACTTTCCCATAGCATTCCAGATAAACAGAACTAAGAAATAACAATAGTTCTAAATTTGAAGAGCTCTTAAATCTCTGCTTTTAGTATGATGGTTTGGTTTTTTGAAAAGACTGTAGGGAAGCACCAAGGTTCTCAAGCCCCACCAGGGAATTTAGGCATATAACTCTCACTGAAGCCAATTACCTATCCTTAATCTTTTTTTTTTTTTCCCTCCAAACTGTCATCCCTAAACCTTGAGCTCAACCCTGCTGCTTTACTCAGCAAAACAGAACAATTGATCTCAAATGGCTCACATCCAAAGCCCTCAACAACCCTTCACCACTCAGCTATGTAATAAAGTTCATTTTTCTGTTGCAGAAGGGCTACCTGCAGCAGTAGCTGGTCTGGCTTTGCTTCTGGGCTTTCAGAGTCAAGTATACTCAGTCTGCCTGTAAACAATTTACCGGCAATATATATAAGTGATGGTGGACAGGCCAAGCCTGACAGAGGCTACAGGAAAAGGACTGATGAATCATGCCCCCCTAGATAAGGAGAGGTGACCAATACAAATAAATGATGCTTTTGAACAATTTATGTGCTGCTGCTCTGCAGGCTACTGATTAGTTCAGGAGAAATTGTCTTACAGCAGACTTGGTAGGGTGACATACTGCAGGAAGAACATCATCTTTGCACAGGAGGTAATGTTACATTCTGTGATTACTACACTGGCTCAGGAGTAAGAAAATGAAGTACGGACAGTACAGTTCACACAGCAAGAAAACATGAGGCAATTCAGACACAGTAAGGCCATTCCAGCTATTATCTCCTCTGCAGCTACTAGTGTCCCTGTGCCAACTGCACAAACCTTCTGTAGTCTGCAATATGTACCAGTGTTGACCTCTATTTTGGATAAGCCATCGCCTCTTTTCCAGCTGTAGAGTAAAACTGCTTCAGTTGCAGCAGAAAGATTAAAGATGCTGTTTTCAAGAGGTGCTGCTGCTAGATTTACCACCTTCAACTGCCTCTCAATACCCTACTGAAGAAACTCTTGGGGACAGCTGCTAATTCATTTTCCCATTAATTTAAAGGCTGAGGAAAGTTATCATATAATGGTGTCAGCAAACCATTTACTTTATAAACTCACCTATTCCTTATGTTAGCCCTGAGAACTCATATTATGTTTATTCATGATGGCTGTTAAAACTGGGGTTTGATTATGTAGCTGTGTCGCTGGTATCCTTTACATATCTTTGCAAAAATCATGTAGGAACTCTGTGATTCAGGGAGGAAAATACAGCAAGTTGTTTCCCTGCCTCATTTCACATGAGTAGTCATTTACATAGATATAAAGAGAATACAGTCAGAATTGACCACATTCCTAAGTCAATCTAAATAAAATAGAATTAGATGCTGGGGAAGGGGGACAATATCATTCTCAAGGTTTTTTGTAAGATACACAAATATTTCATCATATTCCCCTACAGCAGCTCAGATTCTAACTTTCATCAGAATCCTCTGATTTAGGACTCAGTTTTTCCACTCATATGAGCTGTAAAAATGGGGCAGATCATAGATAACACGAGTGAAGGAATGTCACAAGAGCAATGAATCATCATCAATGCAAAGTCATCATCTGAGCTTGGATTCCCACCTGTATAAAACAGCTCATTCTCAACAAGTAAACAGTCAATAGTAGACACTGCTTTTTTGTTTCTGCCAAACACTCAAAGCAAGCTCACTGTGGAAAGTTTTAACTAGTGCTCTCCACATGCACGCGCATTCTGCAAAGTATCCATCCCCATTTGTTAAACATATAAAATGCTTTTTGCACAACAGCTGTAAGTACTGCAGTCTCACCTGGTATTGCTGTAACCATTTATCTGTTCTCTCACAGGAAGGAAGAAGAGTTCAGTCTCAAAACATTAAGACAGTAAGCATGAAATAAAGGAACCAAAGGGACTCTCAGTTCCTCTATGATAATAAACTTGTTCCATTACTACATCATTATTGAGTTCTTTTCCAGCTTAAATTGAAATTAAAAATGGGACAGAGCAAGAATGAAACAACACATTAGTGTGGAAAAAATAGGGCATATCCCATGAAGAACTGTATGCAATACAATTACTGCATATCAACTACAGCCAGGTGACAAGGCAATCAATCCCATATGCCAAGCTTAGAGAATAAACTCTTAAAGCATAGCCTCTGAATTTTTAAAAGACATGAGAAGAGAAACTCAGCACCATGTGCTCTAAGAAACATTTCTGTGTGAGAGAAATTTGATCACACTTTGGTCAGAACCAAGTTACATCCTATTCCTTTCTAAGGGATTATCGGCATCTGTCAGTGAACTAGCTACTGCTAGATTGCACCTTGGATAAAAAAAGGAAGACCTCAAAACCCTACAAAATTTTATTCTGTTGAATACATTTATGAAAATGTGATTCCATTGACTTCATCATTATGTCATATGTATCAGTTTGCTTAAATTCCTTTACACTAAAGGCAGTAAAGAAGCCAATAACTCAGCAGACAAAAGACACAGTCTATATACTCAAAGCATATATCTGGTTCTAGTTCCCTCCAGGTGACAATGGCATAAAGTCCAGAACTTCTGAAAAAAAAAAAAATCTTATGCCAAATATTCTGGACAGATGTTCCTAGATATTAACCTTACATGAGAATTGTCACTGTCCACTTGCTAAAGTCATTGCTAGAATGCAATTTTCACTCCTTTTCTCAGAACAGGATTCCATTTTCTACAGTAATATATTATTTTCTGTGTTTTTCTTATCACAGATTTTTTTTATGCTGCCTCTACAAAACCAGAGAAAAAAAATACATCTGTTTCAGTTAAGTTCAATCTCAGTGCATGCTCTGTCATGAAAATATTCCCTCTGCAAGTCTTTTAGAAATGTGAGTCTCAGTATATCAAGATATATTAAATGGTAATATCTGAGAATGATGAAGTGAAGGAATCATATATACATTTAGCAGATTTTGAGTCTCTCTCCCACTTCTCTAGAAAAAAAGATGCTAGTACCCCTTTTGGCATTTGGTCATGGTGGTGATGAATAGCTTAAACAATTACACCAGAATTAAATGCAATTTTTCTATCTGTTCTTAGTGCTGCTGAGGGAGACAGAAGAGTTACTGTTGCCCACTTAACAGTTTATGTTATTGTAACAAGAACTTAGAATAAAAGAACTTAGTCTGGTCAATATTTATCTTAAATAGAGAATTGTTTACTGAACTCCCAAAAATTAAAAAAAAAATACCAACAACCAAATGAGACAGGGAAACTCTACATACCACTGAAAGTACTACACCCATGAATGCCAGCATCTCCTTTAAGATGTATTTATTCTGTGCTTTGTCTTGGCTAACTCACTCAGAGTATCTGCACTGAAGTACTTAAAAAGCTAGATGCAATTTGATATTAGAAAGCTTGATTGAAGAGGACATGATCATATGTAAACTGTTATAATCCAGGGACTGCATGATACAAAGGACAGATGGAATTTGTTTGACATGACACTTTTCTGTTATTGTTTTGGGATTACAACAAACCTGCAGCTAAACTAATTGTGCCACCATAGTTAAGGTTGTGTCAGCACTTTTCTTGTAAACCACTTTTCCAGTGGATTTATTACTAAATAAAAAGTTTTTCAGGAGCTGAAACCTGGCATGAAAGACTGTATTTCTCTTTAGAGACTTTGAAAAAGAAATTCAGCTTGTCTTAATGGAAGGGAAGAAAAAAAAAAAGCTTGATAGTTTGGGATACATAACTTTCCACTGCTAATCTTATCAGCACTGTGTATATTCTCCATGTTTTAAAAAATACAGGGAACAATACTTTGTTGATGTAATTTCATTTCAATTGAGAAAAAAATCTCATGCAAGCCACCTTTACTTGTTATGGAGATTTTAAATTTTATAAGGCATACGTAATGATTTTTCCCTGGATATGCAAATATAGTGCACGAACAGGCCCTGATTATACCCTCTGGTGACACAAAAGACGAAAATAGTCTATGAATTATCCGACACATGCTTATTAAAAAAAACCCTCTTGTGGTATGCATTTATTTCTCAATTGTACTAATTATAGTTAGAAAGAGATCCACCCTAACTAAAGCTTTTAAAAAACTGTTATATGGCAACAACAAAAGAGTATGAAGTCAAGAGAAAGTTGACAAAGCAAACTGGGAAGTATGGTGAGGCATTAACACTAATTGTAGCATCTCAGGGAACGTGGGATGGCCTAAAGCAGTGGTCTGGCTCCTGGCGGTAAGCTTCCAGCTGCAACCATATCGGCAAAACTCAGTACATGACTAAGAGGCTAGAAGCCAAGAATACCAAATAGAGAGCTAGCCCTAAAATGTTTACTCTGGGATAAGCCTGCTACCTCATCACACAACCCCTTCATCTGATAGATAAGGCAAACTGAATTTAATGTAAGGGTGAAGAACCTCTGTCAAAGATTAGACAATGCACTGCCCTGTAAAATATCAAGTTATCTGAAGATTGTATCTTTGTGTTTCACCAATTTTAGTGCACATTGGACTTCAAAAGATAGTCAGGAGAGCAGCTTGTCTTTTAAATAATTTGGTTAATCTTCAGGTATTTGACAGTAATACTGAACCAGATCCCATACAAGCCTCATACCAACATTTTATCCGAAATAAGACTCAAAACATCTTAGATTCAAACTCTCTCTACCTTAGTGATCTCAAATTTGGCTGTATTTTTGTTCTTTATTATTGTCAGCCCTGCCAACTCATATTGGATTACACAGTCAAACTGGCTTTACTCTCATACCCCCTGTCACCAACAGATCTGAGCTCAGCAAGGCCCTTCTGAAAATTCACTTTAAGAAATACACATAAAATGATAGTTTTCTCAAAATTGCTCCTCATCGACACCTGTGCAAGTCTAGTACTTTCCATACGGTACAGAGGTGCAATAGAAAGCTAGTATACTGTACTGCATTGAAATTCAGGAGGAAAGATTCTGGAATTAGTCAAAAAAATCTGGTTAGCTCTTCTGCAGCTGTATCGCTTGTGTGTGCCAAGAAAAGTAAAACAAAAATTTAAAAATCCTCTACTTGAGTCAGTAATTCAGCAGATACAAGCAAACAAAAGATCTGAAATGTAGACAATCAGTTTTAATAAAACACTCTTTAAGAACAACTTGATGTCTAGATCACCAAATTCAGCTTTGTGACTTATCTGCTGGAACACAGACAGGAGGCTACAACCCTTAAAAATGTTTCAGCAAAGGCTTTGCACAGCCCTTTCTCCTTCCATTAAACTCCTTCCTAAAAGATTTTGTCTTGTACAACCAAGTAAAGCTTTTGCCTTTTCTTTCTAACCTTTTTCTCCTCATTTCCTTGCTGTAAACACGCATTTGAGACAAAAGAAGACATATTAGAGAGGGACAACTGAACAGCAGTCACTACCTGAGTACATGTGAAAATGATTTTACAGAGTCAGACAGCTCCTGAATAAATAACTGGAGCCACGCCACACCACATAGGAGATTAATGTTCTTTATGAAGTGGAAAAAGACCCAGATGAGGTAGACACAGTGCATTATTTTTTGCTTCAGGATTGCACATCAGAATTTGTAAACCCCTTCCACCTCAAAGGGCATTCAACTTTCACATTTAGGACATGTGCATTAAAGACTTTGTTCAAATAAAATGTCTCACAGTGTCTTTCCTCAGCCTTGTTTACCTGCCTGGTGAATCTCCTTCCCATTCCATGCCCTTTTGTTGCACAGCACCTGCTCCCTGTGCTGAATTAAGTTTAAGTCAGTGAGTCTGATCAGTCGAGCTTGGCTCAGCTTCTCAGAAACAGCTCCAGCTCTTTTGTATTGTACCCTTGTGCATTTATAAAAAAGTGTGTCCACACACACACACACACTCTTCATAGCTTAAAATTAAAAATTCTTCTCTTCATGTCAAACACTGGCACACAACACAAAATTCTCCCTTTGCTGTCAGAAGTTTTCTTCTTCATTTAACTGACACGTGCTACCAAATTAAGTTTGCATAGGAAAAATAAACACACTTTTTACTGGAGAGAATAAAATGACAAATTATTCTAATTGGAGATTTTCTTTCAATCTTTTGTAACTATAGTGATTCAATCTCATATTAAACAAGCACTGCTTCTGAAGAATATTTCCTTGCAACAAAGAATACTATAATCAGAAGGATGTTGTTCATAATGAATAGAGATGAATTTTCAAATTATCACAGCACTGGGCCAGCAACATCTGGAGACTTCTGGTGGATGTTGGAATCCAAGTCCTTAGTCATCTACCTACAGAAATACTATTTAGAGCCACCAACACTAAGAACTCACTATACTGCTACTATTGAGAAATACAGTAAGAATTTATGTGCCCTGAGAGCTTCTAGTCAAATGGGAGGAAAAAATAAATTCAAAACTAAGGTTTGAAATACACATTATAAATACAACAAAGTAGTGGGAGACTGACATGACCTATCCATACATACATACTGTAAAGATAGTTTGCATATACAGGTCCACACTGCACAGCATTCCCAATGACTAACTCCACAGTAGTTTCTTTAAATCCACTACCTCTCCAAGCTTCTCTGCATAGCTACCATTTTGTTTTCAAAATCTTATCACAAGAGATACAGTTTTATATATCTTCAAAAGCAGACCATTTTTATATAACAAAAACTGGGGTGGGGAAGAAATGATCCTTGCAGTGCTTACTGGAGGTTGCCAGCAAGGATTATATACACAGATCATGTTCCAAAAGCTTTGGGAGATGAAAAAAAAAAAGTCATTCCTGCAAAATATAAAATAATTTTCAATATCTCAAAAATATTAAGAAATAAATATTTGTAAATTCCCATCACAAAATTCCCCAGAGTTGCCGCAGCCACAAACTCTTCAAGAAGGCCTTTAGTGTCAGGGAGCAACAAGGCTGGGGTGCCAGCCAGGAGCTGAGCGTGACAAGGTAGACACAGGCAGTGTTCTTGCTGTCATGGGGCACAACTCCATGGTACCTGAGCAAGGAGAGTGGCCAAAAACAGTAGCTGGGTCAGTCACACTTCAGTGACTGCCCCCCATATCAACGGGTGCAGGACATACCGATGCAGCAGGTCAGGGCTCAAGGCAGGAAGACAAGTCAGTGGGTCAAGGTCAGGACCAGCACAGTAAATGGCCCAGCACAGGAGCAAAGCTCAGGCAAGCAACTCCCAGGCAAAACCAGGAAGTTTGTTCAACATGGTTTTCCAGTGCTCTTCTCACAGCAGCCTGATCCAAGGTTATACAGCTGCACAGCATCAAAACTGGCTTTGAGTACAGGCAGCCAGAGCCTTAGGAGAGGGGAAGGAGTTGCACTTAGAGCCTGACACCTGCTAAGTGAAAGCAGATGTACATGGAACCCACCTGAAGTTGGCATCACCAAGTCATATCCACCACAGTGTTGCCTATTACTACACCTGCTCAATATTCTTAATTAGCTTGAGCTTCCTGATGATGACAAATTTTGAAATGCTTTTACAGCACTAACAACATCAGAGTGACTGATAAGATGCAGAGAGCCATGAAGCCACATGCACTGAGGCTCCGGAGGTGCTGAGAAACTGATTCGAGCTGCACAGTTTAAGATGTTATCAGAATTTTTTGACAGTTCTTTCTGATCTGAACAGACATGGTGCATCTAGGAGACACATTCATAAAGGAAAAAGTATATACGCACAGACTCCCCTACATATATAAGTTGTATAGCACCCTTTTTTCTTTTGCTGCTATAGCTTTAAACGTATAACATTTAAAAAAACTTTCATCGTTATTTTGTATTAGTTAGCTAGGGGTGCAGCAAAACTTTTTGCTGACACAAGACATCAATTCGGTATCCTGAAACATTAGTTTGCTATGGTAGAAGCGCGAGGAATACAGATGGCACTGACAAGTATGTTTGTTCTGCCACCAGTGCTTCAGCTGGAAATCAAAACACCATACTTGGAACTATGGTGGATGCTTATTACTGAGTTACTACTTTAGTATCCAGTATGCAAGGTTATTACCGCTAAAGGGTACTAAATCTGCTTTAGTTTAGTGAAGAGCTCAATTGCAGTTACAATTATTCCCTTCCCCTCTGTTTATGCTGCAAAACAGATAATTCATCCAGATAGTTTAAGTGTGAGCAAGAGGATGTTGAAATGGTATTTCACACATCTTCAAGAAGGGAAATGCAGATGTTCTCCCCTTGCAGCTGAATTTGTCAGGAGTAACAGTAGAGAGGGAACAATATTCTGTACTCTGCCTTTGGACATCTGCTCTGAAGAAAATACATCTTTCATTTTTTACATGCCATGGTCTTGCAAAATGTTAACTTACACTGGAAATATTATTACTTTGCTAACCACATTTAAAAGTCACTAACTCGGTGTTATTAAGTGCTCTTTTAAAGTAACATTTGTGATCTGCCAAACTACTTAACAGTATGCAGTAAGAAGTTTTAAGCCATTAACAAGCTTGCAGTTATATATAATAGGGAGGATGGGTTTAAATAAAAATCACTTTCAAGTAGGAGAATGATTAATCATTGCTGTTCTCCCTTCATTTGTATTCTTAGCAAAAGCTGTCAACCTTTGTCCCAGCATTAATGGTGAGTTTTATGTGACTGTACCTGGTATTCTTAAAATTGATTAATTAGCAAGGCCACATTTTATTTGAAAGTGCAGAATGGAGTCACATATTCATTCAGTTCCCTAGGGAACTAATTATAAGGTCTGCTCAACATACATCACAACAATGTCTCCTATATGGCACAAGTAATTATTTAGATACTGTAAATATCCTTCCAAATACTTAAAACAGAACTGCTTCAGCTATTTTAAAGTTTCATTAGAAACTGGTGCTAGCCTCTGCTGGGAAGTTCTAAATGTTCCCTGCTCAGGAAAAACAGCAGGTACTCAGCATCACAAAAACATAAACTCTGTAATGGGAATTTATCACATTCACCTCTGAAACAGCGCAAAGGAAAAAATTGGTCAGAAAGAGAACATAGTAAAGATTACACAACCCTTTAAAAACCTACGAACATAAATGTTTAATAACCCAGTGATGTTTTTTCTTCCTTAGCAATGCAGGAGTCAATTTTTTCTTTTCTCCACCACCCAGGACAGTGGAACCTGGCAGTTTTACTGCATCAAAAGTAAGAGAAGAATATGCAAAAGCACATCTATTAGAAAAGGAAGAATCCTTCTTTCCCATCTTGCACTAGCCTTGAGGCAGGGGAGGCTAAGGAGGGACAACAGCTCTGACTCAGCCATTGCTGTTCATGTTCCAGTAGCTGTAAGAATGGAGTGCCATCATACTAGACATACAGAGACATTAAAAAAAGTTTTGTATAGCAGCACTTACAGTCTAAAAAGATCAGGCAGCGTGTGGGAGAAAGAAACTGTTCATTTGTACCTGGGAAACTGACACACAGAAGTTACCCTCGGTAGTATAAGACTTCTTAAGTCTGTACCAGAACTACAAACTCGACTGCCACAAAAATGCAATTTACCACTCAGAATATACACACACAACAAACATGAACACAGCCTTCAAAAGTTGCAGAGTGACTGCAAAGTAGCTGAGTAGCTACACCAAATACCAGATGACTTCTCTTCTGGCTCGTGGAGTTCTCAACTTGCTTAGGCTGTGCTCTAATTCACGGGATTTGCCCCCAAAGGCAAATTTTAGGGTGGAGAGAAAAAAAAAAAAAAAAAAAAAAAGCTATTTGATTGGCTCCAAAGCTCTTCCAAATTGGATGATACAGTGCGCATCAAGCAGTAGAATAGCTTCCATAGCAACACACACTCTCTCTCTGCTTAGTTATTTCTAGGGCATCTGTCACTGACTCTGTTCCCTGAGAACAGTTGCAGGGAGTGAAGGTTGCTTGCAGACTTGTAAACAGCCACCTACGTTATTTTAGAAGTGCATCTGTATTATTGTCAGTGTACCTTGCGAGGGCAGGCAGCAGAAAACTGCTGTTCCAAATTGATTATAATACAGATTTATATTTCCCAGCATCTTCCAAACAAAGACTTCAGTGCAGTCTACAAATAGACTACAAAACACCCTGCAAGAGCCCAATATTACAGATTAAACTTTCTGAAGCCAGAAAGAATAATTACACAAGATCATGATGGCTAGAATTACATACCAGATATTTCCATGTCTAAGCAGAAGACAAGCCTTTCCACATGGGAAAACAGTCTTAAATGTTTCTAAAATCATGCTCCAATCCACTTTTTCTGAAGGCATATCAAGTACTTTTAGGCATTAATTTACCTCACCTTCACAATATAACAAAACAGTGTATCTTGATGTCCAACATACATTCCAAATCACCAAAACTCGTGCCATCATAACGCTTTAGTTAAAATTACTGTATTTAAAGATTCTCTTGTACTAGTCCACAAGTTATGCAGTATCAATAGCTCTCTTGATTTCATCACCTTGGAAACACCATTACATGCAGGAAGACAAATCCCAGGAAAATAAATATGGATTTATTGTTTGTAAAACAATACATTTTCAGTTCTGAATCTTATATTTGATGTTCTTAAGGAATTTTGCAATAATTGAGGGGGGGGGGGAAAAAAAAAAATCTCATTTTGTATCTCAGTAAATCTCCTCTGTATCCAAGTAATAGCAATGATGACCATGATTTTTAATATTATGAGTATAGATAGATAAACAAATGAGGTCTGATGAGCACATGCTATTTCCCTCAACAACAAAACCACAGGACTTCTGACAAAAGATGGACCACATTTGTGTGAAATGTAATTTTAATGTTAAATACTGCTTATTTTTTAAAATGTCCAAAATGTACTACGGGAGAAAGCACCAGTTACTAGTGTTCTAAAGAGCGGTAGGACACGTCAGCAGCTACTGAAATCAGTAACAATTAACAGTATTTACTTCACATTAAAAAAAAACCTCCATAACTGCTGTTCTCTTATCATTTAATATTTTGCTAAAATAGACAGACTAGGAAATAATAACACGTTTGGTCTGGTTTTTAGTAAACAACACTGAACCAATCACCAAGTATACACATCTAGTGCACACTTAGTTGTTTAAATGTTTTTGTCTTTTGGGTATTTTGTAGTCTGCTACCATATTCACTGAACAACGAGTCACTGGAGAAAAAACAAAATGTTCTGCATCTGAGATAACATATTAGCAAAGAGAAGAAGAAAAGGAAGAAAAAAGACTTAATCTGAAAAAGAAGAAAACTCAATTTTTTATTACCTGCTCTGTCCAAACCAGTCAATGTGTGTCGACCTTCAGGGCATGCAGCAAACTATTTAGTTGTAATGGCATTTGGAAAAAGCCAGAACTTGATGAGACTTGCAGACAGCAAAACTTTGTAGGGCTCTTTACCAATGTTTAGTATTGCAATATCTTTAATCGCTTTGGTCTCACTTATATAGCCAGGGTTGCTTATGGCCTTAAAAGAGCTTTTAGGGTTCAAAAAAAGGGAGAATGCCTATGGAGTTAAGAAAGTGAGGGAGACATGGTACAAGAACCAAACAGAACTGTCAGGGAGAGAGACAGTTTTAAAATAGGTCAGAAAAGTCTCATTGTGGGTACACGCTAGGAGTCTTTAGTAAAGTGTAGAGTCCCCAAGTCAGCACTCTTGCTATCAACAGTAGCTAATGAAACCAGCAACAAAATGCAGGTCTCATCTCACTCTGATTGCTGGCCAGCAAAGGAAACCATCGCTTACTGCTGCTTCGTTAGCTCCAGAAGCAAAGATTTTTTGCAATGGTTCTATCCTCACGATGGGGTAAGTGAAAATATTTACTTAACTGAATTTGAGTGTTTGGGGAACTCCTTTTTAAGTACTGGAAAATATGAGCAAAGATATCTTAGGGGAAAAAAAGGTTACAAAAGCCATGCATCTGTACAACTCTATGTCAGCTCTATTAATCCTATGCATCATATAATAGTCCAAGGCATACATTTAAATTTTTCCACAAGACACAACTTCAAACAGTGTGCAAGGGAAGAGGTCACACCATGAATGATAACAACAAAGCCAGACACTGAGTAGCTGCTCACTAGGTAAGCAGCACTCAACCTAAACACTGAAAAAATTGAGATAGAAACAGTCTCTGATGAGGTCATTTGAGTGTTTCATGATGCATATTAGAAGTACTGCACATACTCAGCTTAGGTTGCTACCTGCATCTGTGCAAAGCAGCCCTTCATTTACTCTGAGAAACATGCACTGTGCAGAGCCATGACAATGGTTGCAAGTAGAGGAAAGCTCTGTCTGGCAAGGCCAACACAGTGACTCAGTGCAGACTGAGTGCATCTGCACCATTTTCTTCTGGGAGTCCTTCTGGCTTACTCTGAACCCTTAACTGGAATCACAAAGAACTGTTGCTGTTACCTACCCTGTTTTGTAAGTATGGTCAAGCAATATTACACATCCAGCTCCAAGCTCACAGCAATCATCCAGAGTAAGTTAGAGAAACGACCACAGAGCTGTAGCAAGTGGAAGAAAATCGTGAGTCTATCTTTCAATCATATGTCCAGCTTGTTTTCTAAGCTTAAAAGCAAGCCAAATTAGATAGTAAGGAAAAAAGGCCAGCGACCCTTAGCTGATATGAAAGGCTAAATCACTAATTGCTTTTAGGAAGAAAGGTCTTACTTATTTCTCCTTTACCTGAAAATAAATTTTGTTGTTCTCTGTGTGCAAACTTTGCCATTCCTGTGACCCAGCAGTGAGCCAGCCCAGAGAACTAAATCAGCAGAATACCAGTCAACAGAGGCTGGGTTCCTGCCAGCGTGCTTCCATGCCCAGGCACACTGCGAGGTCAGAGGAGCATCGGAGCCAGTCCAAGGAAAAGGGCAGCAGCCCATAGTGGGGCAGCAGGCACTACATGAGCTTAGCTCCAACATCACACGCATACACAACAGGATTTGACAGAAACTGCCTTATATCAAAAAGTAGTAAAATAGCATGAGAGCAGATCAGAAGCATTCTGCCTCTTTGGGAGGAAAACATGCAGCTCTTCCAAATGCCTGCCAGTGGCTTTAGCATTGAAATGTTGTTTTGCTTTCAAAATCCAGTATGTAATTCTTAAGATTATGCTAGAAATAGCAACAATAACAAATCCACATGAATACTTAATGGAAATGCTTAATGAAACTGAAAGTCAATCTGTGCTCTTTCTAGCTTATCACTGACACATGTCTCTAAAGTGAGATACATTGTAAATTCTCTCATAATTCAATATAAAGATTTCAGACCAGAAAATTCTCCAAATAGTCTCTATATGTATCTTCTTAAATCTCACCCAAGCTCTAAAATAAACTTTTGTTATGTGCAAGCTTCACACTGGCTCTCAGAACAGGACTAGGCTTAACTCCCAGCTAATAGTTTCATTGCTATCATGAAAGGCAGAACAGAAGCTCTTCCTTTTATGCTTCTGTTTTTGGGCAAAACTAACAGGAAAGAAAACATAAGAAAAATTACACAATAGCTGAATCCCTAGTGAAAAATAAACTGCCATAAATCATTGTTACAATATGAAAGCTAATTTGAATTTGGCCATATTTCTGGCAGATAAATGTTCTGTCTCTACTCCCTGCTAAACTCTACTGTGAATATCCATTTAAATTTTTAAATCTGAATGAAGAAGGTGAATCTAATTCAACTTATTTTCATGCTGTGTTAGTTAGCTTTCATTCACTCAAGAAGCAGAAATAACAGCACATACCTTCACTGACACACTATGAATTGCAAATAGTTGATCTGATGTTTGCATCAGTAGCACAAAACAACTGCAACTAAAATGGGGACTTCTATACACAGATAGCAAGACCTGCATCTGCTGTAAAACACATTGACTATGTAAGCAGACAGGTTGAAGGACAAGAGGGGAAAAATATTTTCTCCAAGTACACATAGTGAACCAGGTCACAAAAAGATTGAAATATTCTAATTCTCATTGAACTGACTGAAACTTCCTTCAATTGTCTCAGGTTGATGTCAAAAAGAGAATTTGGATAAAAAATTTGCAAGCATCTTCAAAAAATTCCAATGAAGAATCACATCATCTATTCACAGTCAATTAATAACCAAGGAAAAAAGAGCCAACACATTTGAAACAAACTAGTTGAAATAATTATCTGCTTTAAGGAAAAGTTTTAAAGTTACTAAAACCTAAATGTTTTCAGTATCTCATTTTTAATGCACTTGGAATATAGTGTATTTGAGAGAACAAGGAAAAAGCACCTTATACTATTACCTTTTTAATTAGAATAAACCAAATTATTTCATTAAATAATGTGACTATTGAAACCCTAATATTTCTGTTCTGCAGCTACACTGCAGGTGTCAGAATCAAAAAGTATGCCAGCAGCAACAGAGTCAGAATTGCTCCTTTTCATTTAAACTGATTAGTCAATATCATTTTATTCATGCTACCAAGGCTCCCTATACATGGGGTGGCTATACACATGAATTTATTATGTGTCTGGTGGTTAATAGGTGCTATAATAAGAGAGGGGGTTGTAAAATAAATGTTAAAAAATACAATAATATACCCCAAACAAATCAGCTACTTATACTGACATTAATTACCTAAAGCTACTTAATCCTCTCTTATTGCCATATTCTTTCAGATGTTAAAGAATCAGAAATTCCTATTTCAGCAACCTGAGTACATTTAGCTACCTAAGATACATTTGAACTATTCTAGTTTTCAGCAAATATGTCCTATGAAATACTTTAGGATGATGGATAAACTCTCAGGTGATGAATATATTCTCTAGTGAGTTGCTATACAGCAATTAAGCCTGCTCACATTTAAGCATTTATTGAAGGCTCACCAGTATATTGGACATGGTTCTCGTGAGAGCAGAAAACATTGTTTCAGCAATCACAAGACGATGCTTTCATATATAGAAAAATATTTTTAGTAAAGTCATCCACAACACCTTTATGTGAACAGTTACCAGTCCAAAGCCAGATAAAGTTTAAGTACAATAAATAAATATCTTAAAATATAACGTAAAACCCATGAATGTTGTGAAATGAATACTGCCCCCCCTGCATTTCTGCTGAAGGTCAGAAACAGAAAAACACACCCACAAAACTGTAGACTTAAGTCCTGGTGCAAGCTCAGACTGACAGGTGCAAATAGGAAACATTTATCAATCACAGGGACAATGATCACTCAGTAGCATTCTTCATCATCAACTCCGAAGAGATTAAAAACATCAAGGAACAAAAACAGCAAAGGAGAAACACTATCCCAAAAGGTAAAACAACAAAAGGTACTGCTGTAATTGTGTTTCAGTAACTTCTGCAACCCACTTTGACTTGGAGACGTCATACACACAGGAGTGAGTCGAACAAATAACAACAGTTAGAGGACCCAAAACAAAAGAAAGATCCAGTTAAATGAATTCAAGATTCAGGTCACCAGATGTCATCAATAGCCACAAAATTGTCGGGCAAACAATGAAACAGGAAAGGACAACATTAAACAGTCAAAGAAATTTTGTATTAGCAAATTGTAAAGATGAAAGCATTTTTTCCTTCAGTTAACTTGAAATGAGATAGAAGGAGAATGACTGGAACAAAAAAAAAAAAAAAAAAAAAAAAAAGGGGGGGGGAACAGAGTTCAGAGGCAAAGTTATTCAAGTTGCCACAGCCTCGGCTGGATACCAATATTGCTGGAACAAGAAACAGACATTCCAAATGATTGGAAAATCAGATTTAGAAACGAGCACTGAAAGAAGCAGGATAAGAAAGCAGCATAAGGAAGATAAATATTTTCATGATGCTTTCTCCAAGACTAGGTTCTTTTATTTTGAGAAATGTAAACTTCAACAGAACATCAATTAGATCCTTCTAGAAAAGCTGTCCAGAAATAATCAGCGTTTCTCAGGGCCTTGATATTCATAAAGTCTTCAGTACCCTAAGTAAACATTTAGTATATATATATAAATTTATAGATAGATAGATAGATAGATAGATAGATAGATAGATAGATAGATAGATATTCAGGCACTCTATCATCTCCACAAGTGATGTTCGTTTTTCCAGATCAAAAATCCAGCTGTAAACTCATTCTACATCTATCAATAAGAAACAACAAGTAGTACAACTTAGCTACACTTTTTTGAAGAATGAGTGAATTTTATGACTTTGTTATGTGAAAATAATTTGGCAGATACATCATGTAATTTATAATATCTCCCATCTTCAAAATACAGTTTAAGTCCTCCCAAATACGCCTATAATCAGGAGCTAATGCATTACAGAAGGGTTTAAGACATTACACTGTCACTTCTCAGTTCTGTGGATACTATCAGCATTGCCACTGAGGAGCAGCCACGTAGGTACAAACCCCATTATCTATGTTGTAAGTGCCCACGATTGTTGCATTTCCCATACTGTTTCAGCTGTAGTTCAACAATGGAATATTTCTACATGTCATGAGAGCAGACAGAACCTTTTCAGCAAATTAAAGGAAAATTTATACACCACTTTAAAATCTTCATATCAATATGTCTAAAACTTATTTTACAAAGGAAATATTTAGAGAGTAGGGAAAAAAGAAACCTAAAAAGAATCTCACATTGTGATCTCACATTGCAGGGCATGGGGATGTGAATTTCTTTCATGTTTGAACACCCACAGAAAAAGAAATCTTGAGACCAAGTGGCAGAAGATTAAAAAGTCATCCTGAAAGAAGACTTCAGCACTGATCTCAAAATAAAGAAATAAAAGGCAGTTTCTTAACATGCTCTCGGTTTAATATTTCACTTCTGCAATGTTCTGCTACACTGCTACTGAATGATACAAAAGGAAATAACAAAAAGACTCTTTGGTGTCCATGTCCGGGTTTTTTTCTGTATGTTGTAAGAAGAAATGACAGAGCTGATCATTAAAAATGTTATAATTAAGTCCTGCAGTCACCAGATGTGCAGCTGAAAAGAGAAGTGGGATCAATTTTGAAAAATCCATTATGGGTAAAGAGAAAGAAATACTGGTGAATAAACAGAGGAAACCATTAGAAAAAAATGAAGCCTCTTCTGCTAGACTTAGAGGGTGAGGGAAGGGAGGAAAAGAGGCAGTACCATGTTGCTTGAATAATCTAATTTCCTCTTGTGCCCTTTTCTATGAACACACAACTGCAGGTTTAATGCAAGTTGTGATTTAACTCATTGCAATGAATCAATTTTCTATTTCCCCCCCTCCTGATTAAAAACATAATAGCTGGAAGTATGTAGAATCAAAATAATTGATCCTGACAGGTGACATGAGTGTGACAATAATGACCTTATACAAGCAACCATGAGATGTGCTTGCTGCTCAGTGATACACAGAATCTCCCAATCATCAGTGAGATGAGTGAACACATCAAGTAAATAATGGTTTGGATTTTTGTTGGTTTTGTTACTGAGCAATAAATAAAATCTCCAGTACCCTCCATTAGGTGGTTACCACGCAGTTATTCAAGTGGCTGCAAATGCATGTAGAAGTAGAGAGCATCAGCCTGTGTAAAAGGGAATGAGACTTTCCCCAGTCTGCCACCCAAATCCTCTTGTTTATTTTATCTCTTCACATATGTTGAATTCAGGGTTATTTTTTCAAATTCTGGACCCTTAAAAAAAAAAAAAAAAAACCCACACTTTTGTTCTGCTACATTTTTGTTAATACCACATAAACTATGAACAATTCCTCTGCAATCAGAGCTGCCTTTCCTATAGTATGTATCCATCTGTCCCAAATTGCCACCTACATTTGTTATGAGCCTGTCCTCACAGTGTCAGGAATACTGGAATTCCTCTTTTCTTACTGTGCTTGGCAACTTCATTGTTTCCCATACGTCAAAAATCCACTTCTTTTTTTGTCAGGATGCTTCTCTTTTACTGGTGGTTCCATCACGAGACTATAAGCCAGAGCTTCTGTGCTCTACCAGTGTACTACTGACTGACTAAAGTTATGTTTTCTTTGCCAGCTGGAAAATCCCTCACCATCACCACAGGGAACAAATATCTTAAGTAAGCCTCCTGTCAGGACTGCAAAAGCTACTCATGAGTTGTGCCAGAATTCAAGGACAAGAATTTGAAATCTATCAAAAACATTGCTGAGGAAAGAGGTAGAAACAGACAACTTCCACCAACTAAAAGGACAGGAAGATTTTAGAATAAGAGCAGCTTCAGAATAGAATATAAAGAAAAAGAATCCGACTAACACAATGTGTATTTTTCATAGTCAGAAGGAAAACCACATGAAAGACACCTGGAAGGATTTTCTTTTTATTTTTCCTCCTGACAGCATCATTTCAAATGCACGTAAAGACATTAATAATTCAAAGTAGAACTTGTTTGAATATGATTAGAGAAAAGGACTTCGGCATGAGGCCAACAATAAAAGTGCAATTCAAATTTGGTCATGAAAATCCCACAGGCTCAAGGAAATAAGGGGAGAAGCATTGCTCTATAACAAGCACATGAAATTCCACAGTAGCTGCTCAGCCCTGGCCTGTGTGCCCACTCACAATGCTCCACTAGCAGTTGTAAAGTACTACTGTGATGAGCCTCCCTCCAATTATGCTCCCATCTAGCTGTCATTATAGCTCTCTACCTCTTCTCCCCTACCCTTAATAGCACAGAATGTTGTAACCAGACCATGCTACCTGCTACTCTCACAGTTTCTCGCCAAATTAAATGGATTCTCTGCATACTCCAGGAGATAAACAGCTACATAAATTAAGACAAATAAATTCCCCTCTGCTACCACATGGTGATTATATACATTTTATAATGGCAAATCTTTAACAGCCACAGGTTTGAGAGAGGGAGGTTTTGTGGATAAATGAGGGCTCTTAGACCAAACCAATTTAGAAACAAAAATTGTGGTAAGGATACAAACTAAAATCCAAAACCTCAGTGATTCATTTCTCTAAGTGTTTGGGATTTTGAATCAAAAAAACCCCATCAAAATTAAATAAAAACATTTGAGTTTTTGAAACATTAAAAAAATCTACATCCTCTCACATTATGCAAATACTAAGTCCCTCAGCAGTATATATTTGGGGACACAATATAAAAGACTGATTCATCAAAAGGCGTATCACAGCTCAGAAGCAGGGTTATCCGTACTAAGACACTGTGAATTGCCTACAGCAAAAGAGGAAATGCTTTCATCCAGAGAGCTCCAAAGCATTCTCCATGTGACACCACTGCCTCCTGCAAGTCTTTCAGTTAATCATACTTACTGCTGAAAACCAGGGAGGAGCTCCAAAGGGTAAGAACACTCCATGCAGATCTGAAAAGCCCCGAAAGGATTCCACACTGACTAGAGTGGGACAAAGGATCGGGTCAGAGCAGGCCTAATTGATACACACTGTATTTTGGAACCTTTCTTTAAATAACAGCTAAATTGTAGAGCAGTAGGAAATACAACGCAGAACCATTCAAGGATAAAGAACTAAATGGCACTCATTTTTCCAGTAATAAAGTAATCATCAGGAAGATGTTATTCTGACTAAATGTAGATTTTTCCAAAGTTAGTATGAGAAATTATAAGCAAAACAGGTTCTTTGTGTTTCTTAAAGGAAGGCAAAGCCTCTAATCCAGTAGTCACATTTTCTTTACCAAAGACTTCATTTGTCATTTATCTTATCCTGAAATCACTGAAGAAGTGTAGAGGCTGCTGTGAACTACAGCCAACCAGATCAGAGTCAGAAAATAGCAAAGGACAAACCACCAGTTGTCTAACAGATGGAACGATTAACTACACTAGGGGAATCCAGTAAAAGCAAGTGAGAATAACTAGCAGGGAACATGGCTTTCAAGGACATTTAGCAGGAAACCTGGCTTTTTCAGCCTTTTCTATATATCTAAACGGATATTTTATTGCAGCTCCTTCCTCTCACCTGTTACCTCTTCTGTTATTTCAAATCCTTGCCTTATTGTTTGAAACCTGGAAAAAGCGCTTATTTCTGAGCTACAAAAAAATGGAAAATCCCCTAGATTTCTGGGCAAGGGTTCAAAATTGTGTTCAATATTTTAATAATAAGCCTTAAATTTGAACTGGGCCCCATGTTGCTGTCAGTCAAGACCTTGATTTGTCTGGCCATCTGCTTATTTTCCTGGTCTTATTGTTATACATCTATCAAACAAAAAATATGATCTTTTGAGGCAGTCTCTCTGCAGCTCCTTCTAATTTCAGACTAGATTTATGGAGATTAAATGTTTTCTACGTCAGATAAAAATGTGTTCTAAAATTGGTAACTGAGCAAACAGAGATTCACAAATACAGTATTTCATACACATTCTGGCAATGGAGGGGCATGGGTTTAGGATTATTAAAATTATAAAATTTTACTATTTATAAAATTATAAAATTAGTGTATAAACAATTGCCTAGAGAACAACTCATATCTCAACATCTTCTAGCCAAGCAGAAAAATATTCAAAGATGTAAAAATTTCCCAAATACAAACTGTCAGGTTCTTGAACGTTAATCAGAAGTTTGGCCTGATGAGAAAACCATTAGATGCTTCTGCAGAGTGGTATTTCACAGCAATACTTATGGTGTACATTCTTTTAGCAGACTGTTTGAACACAGATTTGAAGTCATGCAACAGTCCATCCAAACAGATACTGACTGCACTGGGAAGCAGAATGCTTGGATTCTATTTCTAGGTCTAGGCAAGACTTCAGATAAATCAATAATCTCTGTCCTTTCATGCTCATCATCTGTTTTTCCTACTACAATTGCAGTAGTCACATGTCTCTGAAACAACAATGGACCTTCAAAACAGGCTAGAGCCCATATTTTCTAGTTTGACATTAACTGTAGCAGTAAAACAGGTATCAAGTGCTGATGTGAAGGCAAAAATCAGCAGCTGCCTGGCCATCAAAAAGCAGTCTGAGGGGATGCAATATATTTAATGTACTCTATTACAAGATTTGGTGGCATAATCCTTTCTTAATGTGTGCACATACACAATATGCAACACAGAATAATCTTATATCTCATGGCATTTACATGCTCCGCAATTCAAAAAGTTCCAAGTTTTCTGTAGGATAGTCTATTTTGATGTGTCAGTTGTACTGTGTGAAAAGATGGAAATTGTAGTCAGATATAGAAAGGATGCCTACTGAAGAGATAAAATATGCTTTATAAAAAAAAATCAGACTTATGCGAGCTTTATATATTATCTTCTAATTAGCTGTCAAAGCAACAACTAAAAGAAA
Organism: Athene cunicularia; assembly: GCF_003259725.1. Lineage (NCBI taxonomy): Eukaryota > Metazoa > Chordata > Aves > Strigiformes > Strigidae > Athene > Athene cunicularia. Next base: position 4,558,498 of record NW_020799118.1, on the reverse strand, counting down.
CATCTCAAGGCAGAACTGAGATCATGAAGTTGCAATGGTAAGAAAAGTCAGTGGCTCACTAGGTACAAGGAAAGGTTTTGTCACCACCTGGGTCTTCTCTCATCAGATGTTGAAACAAAGTAGTTCAGAGATAAATCAAGAAGGGAATGACAAAAATACTGTCCAAATATATAAAGGAAATTTGAGTGTTGGCAGATATATGATAATCTGAGAAACTGTCTCAGATACAAAATCATCATGTAAAAAGAATAGTGATCTTTGTATTAAAAAAGGATAACACTTTGACAAAGAACCCTCAAAATAATGGTATGGATGGCAGCATGTAGTATGTTGGCAGATATCATAAGGTTCTTTATCTACTGCATATAAGATTTGCCATCCTCCTGCCTGGGAAGAACCAATCAGAACAACTCTCAGAGCCTTTCATAAACTTTTGGTGCCTGACACCAACTTTTCTGAGGTTCCACAGACCCAAGTACTTGTTTTCCAGACAAAGGATGCTTAAGTGGGCCCATTGTGACACATTGGGGAGTGTATTCGAGTGACTATAGGGTTACATAACGAATATGCACATACTTTGCATCATATGAGGGAAAGTAAACACATTGGTCTGAGACAGGCATATCAGCTTGCACAGTAACAAGGAACAGACTTTAAGTGGCCATAACTGTCCAGGGCAAGAGCTGGATACCACTGGTGTATGCACAGTACAGTAGCAGAAAGGTAGATCACACCAAATGATGGAATTGAGTTTTCTGTGAAATTATATTCATGAAAGGGCACTACAATAAAAGACAAAGTTAAAGAAAGTTGTAAAGAGCAGGAGCTAACTACAGCCTGTCTTTTTGAATATGCATCCCTCCTACTACAAGCTGGCAAGTGAACTTTTCTCCCAGTATGGTGTACCACATGCATGTTTTTCACTGCTGTAGTTTCCTGGAATAGCTTCGCATACAGTAAGATATGGGACATTGGCAAAGGAAGAGAGGAAAGGGGTCACATTCACAGGAATTCCAAAGTAGCTTAAGTTCTGTTTAAAATGCTGTCCATCTATATTCCTGGTCATGCTAATGGGAAAAGAAAAAGCTACCATACAATCCTCCTCTTATTTTTTAAATAACCCTTCTTTACCATGGCAGAAAGTATTCCCCTTTATCACAGCAGACAGTACAGGGATTTTGTCCTTTCAAATGGTGTTAGCAGGGAAATATATTTAAGGAGTTGATCTAGCCTCCTGAGGTAACATTTCCCTGTTACTTACCCAGTTTACTACTGAATCCTAATTTCCTAATATATGCTGTTAAAATATTTTATAACATTTAATCACACATGACCTTGGTAATACCTATTTGCAATAGCTACCCATTTCCTTTCTTTTTTATGAAAATGTGTTTATTTTCCAATGAGAATAAAAATATATTGTCATAACTGACAAAAATAATGTAATCTGAGCAATTTAGAACTAAAAATACAATAGTAATAAAGTGTTATGTCCATCTACAATTCAGGCATTATATCAAATCAAGCCTTTTTTTTTTTTTTATGATCATCACTTCTGCAAAGAAAACTGCACAGAGAGAATGTGGCTCCCTGGAGAATTTTGTCATTTTTGCAAAAAGTAAGTATCTTTCTTTGAGGGTAATATGAACATATTCCTTCCCTTCTGGAAAGAAATGCTTCCTAATATCTAGTTTAAACCTTTCTTGTTTCGATACAAAAAGCTATTCTAATGCAGAAGGGTTGAAAACCCTGTTTATTTGTTTACCTGCTCCACCAGCTTCTGTTCTGATAACCTGCAGAGACCCAGGTGAGAAGTTCTAAATTGTAGTAAAAAATCAGTAAGTTTAGAAACAACCAATTATGCACTCCTGTAAAGAGAGGAACCTAAAACCAGTCAGGGTATTTAGTAGATGGACTTTCAAAAACAAAGGGTACCTGGGTATGAAAATAGGTAACTTAACATTCACTCAGCTGAAACTTATATAAGAGACTAAAAGAAAACTAACTGCCAATTGAACATTTGAAGACAAAGAACACTGAAGCAAATACAGGAGACCTAGTGTAATGATAATTAAAAATTAAAAGGAATTTAATATAGAACCTGTGTTTGAACGAGCTCAAGGCTTTGCCTCAGTTGCTGTTGTGTTTTCCACATTATTCTTTGAAGACTGAACCATAAATAAATAAAAGATATAAATAAAAAAAAAAAACTTGATTATTGTTATTTCCTGTTGCCTATGTATTACAAATCTATTGCTATTCACCAAGCACACATACCATTGCCATGGCAGAAGCCAGTTTTACAGAACTTTCACCAAACTGCCTTAACTTCCAGCATACTCCAGCACTTTAAGAGAAAGGTATAATGATGCAGAACTTATAATATATGACAAAAGAGATTTAGCTTTAGCATTCATTAATGGCTCGACTTTCTCCTTCCCCACCCACTAATTTCTTATAATGAAAAAAACATTTACCCCAGTTTCTCTATACATATCAACAAAATGCTCTTTCTAGCACAAATATATAATGCATTTTTATCCTATAAAACCTTACAACTCAAAGATCTCCTGTATGAAGTTTCATTCTATTTAAAAAGCTGATGATAAAGTCACAGCAAAATGTGTATGCTGGAATCAGAAAAAAAAAAAAATCAAATATTATTTGTGATGATGTAATAAAGCACATTGCCCATGCTTAGGTGTACCTGCAGACATGTTTAGTAACAGTATTTGTAAAGTAGACAAAAACAGAACTTCCATAGCCATCATTAAAAAAAAAAAAAAAGCTTCCCAACTTCAGAAACGAAGAAACAATTATTCCATTTTCTGAAATACTGACAATATCAAACCAGTCTAGTACATAGTGATTTTAATTCCTCAGGTCAGAATTTAGAAGCACATAGGAAAGAATTTGGTGTTTGTTGACTTTGAATAATAGATTTCTTTCTTCTGGAATCTGGGAAACAGACTCTATTCATGTGCTTTCCTCCTGATCCCCATTTTTGGCTGGCACAATTTAAATAGTGCATCTCTCACTGACAAGTTCCTTCATGCTGACAAGGAAGAAAGTTTCAGTTTTCCCTTTTATTTTTCAGGTCTCCTTATGCTTATTTAATGAAGCATAAATATGGATGGCACCTTCCTCCTTACATCAGTTGAAAACATACAAAAATACATTCAGCTGCAAAAGCACCTCTTTTTTAACTAGTTTTTAAATAGCTCCTTTGGTTTTCATTATTATAGAGACTTATGTTTCCTTCACACACGTGAGCCACGCAAACGCTGAAACAATCTGTCCACATAAACTCATCACAGTGATTTCAGAAAAAATATATAAAAAAAAAAAAAATATGTGGAGCACTCCGAACAAGAAAGTCATTGAAAGACATAGAAATTCATATAGTTATTTGTTTACTTCATTTCCACTTCTTGTTAGATGAGTGCTCAATACTAATTTTTATATGTTGTTCTTTCCTCTCTAAGTATAATTAACTCTATAAATAGAGTCTGTCACCTAGGCCTGCATGGGATCAGCCATGCTTAACAGTTAACTCTACCCAAACCCTTCCAGACAGATTTCTAGTCCTATCACCAGGGGACATGGAAAAACTTAATTGTCTTCTACACAGAAATATTATTCAAGTCTTCTATCAAGGGACATTCCTGCTTATCCATTTAACTACTCCTGTGTTACCATAAAAGCTGGCAGAGGAATTTCCTAAGACTCTTTTTGGAGCTTTAGAAAGCAGGTATTCTTTATTGCAGCACTGGGCACACATGCTAATAGCTTTGCAAAAAGTGAGCATGCCCAAGATCTATAAGCAGCAACTAATATCCAGTGTGGTCATACATATTCATAATTTTTCTGAGATGTGAGTTACATATGCATTAGATTTCCTGGAACTAATTATAATAGTTGCATCCTAAGTACACATGTGCTTTCTTGCTGGGTCGTGGTCTCAAGGGGTCTCTTGGTAGTTGAAGGCAGTCTTCCTCACCGTGTCTGCTAGTTGACCTCAGTGCTCACACATGCTCACAAAGGTCTGTTAGGAGGTGTTGTGCAGCTGTGCTGTGTCTTGAGCTGGCTTATTTTAGTTTGTCCTGTCTTTGTTCCAGTTATCTTTAAGAATAGGCCCCAACTGTTATTTATTACTTTCTTATCTTCAAGCCACTTTCTTCTTTATAAAAGCACCAACCTGCGGCTGTATCTGCAGATTCGAAAAGTTATACTGACCTACTCCATTCTTAGTAAAAAAAATGTTAGAAACACATTTTGGCTTACAATTGGATGCTACAAACTGTCTTGCAACAGTCCCCTGCTCCTAGCCCATCTCCTACTTGGTATGTCATCCTCCTTCTCGCAGCTCACTCTTGCCTTTTCTGATGCTTTCTTTAGTGTCAGGATTTTTTGTGTTCTGGTGGGAGAGAAAGTGGTATATAACTAGAGAAACCAAGAAAACATGTCTGCCAGCAACTGGCAAACACTGACATACAGGTCCATGCACAATACCTGACCACAGAAGTTATTCAGGTCAGTTTGGTAACAACAAATTTTACTAACATTGATCAACTAAACCTACTCCTACACTAATGACCAAAAAATCTTTTATATTTTTTACAGCCTTAGTTGTTTGAGATCTCTAGAAGTATTATTCATCAGCTACTTGCCCTCTGTTCTTCTTGCAGATTCCATCATAAAAGCATTAAGTACTTTCAAATCTCTGTATACATTCTGATCCAAGAAAAAGTTGCTATGTTAACAGCATGCTTACATACCTACACACACAGACTGCCAGGCATCAGCAGCTCCAGATCACTCCATCCAAGTCCTCTTCAAACCAGAAACCATATCACAACCCGAACATGATACTGAGCCTGCACTAACATACTGTCAGGGAGCAGCAAGAACCAGCCTGTTCCACTAGAAACCAGAAGGTACAAGCGAGCACAGCACACACCAAGGCACCAGCCCCACCAACAAGGGCACAGCCTCCCAGCAGCCAAGGAGTGTAGGTCTGTTCAGAGCTTAAATGGAGCTCTCAGATCAGGAAGAGGGGGTGGGTGGAGGTCTCAGGTGAAGCTGATCAGGGCAATTCAAGTTCCTGACCTATACCTGCTTTTTTGGCTACAGTAGACTTATGTCTGGCCAACTCAGGGTGTAGATGCATAACTCTACACCAGTTTGTGATAAGTATCCATTTTATTAAATAGAGGATGTATGTATCATATTCTCTGAGCATGTTTTGCATTTGGACTTATGAAGCACTCAGATTAATTTTAAAAATACTCCTTTGTAGCACACTGTGATCTCATTCTACTCTTTAAAAGGATCATAAATAATGTCAACAAAAGTGACTGAACTGTAGACATTACAGGTTTTTTTTAAAAAAAAAAAAAAACATTCTGGAATTTCAACTTAAATTTACTCATTGCAGGATCTCCATATACATTGGAGACTATACTTTATCACTTACCACCACCATAGGTTACGCAGAGTTTGGTATTTAAGCTTGTAAACTGATACAGTGATTCCTAAACAGGAAAAAAAACAGATTGTACAAGCTCGAATCTAATCATATTGGAATGTTTCACCCTCAGCAGAAAAATTGTGCTTTCACAGAAGTGAGGAAGGAATTTAAGAAACATACATGTCTACTTCTATTTGGGCATATCTGCAAGCATTACTATGTATGTATGTGCATATGTAACATTTCAGCTTGTTTACATGTGCAGATATATTGGCAAAGACCTTTATTTGTTAGAAAGCTATGTGGTGGCAACTGTGAAAATCAGTATGTGCATCTTCTTTTAAATGTTCTTGGAATGTATCTTTTACACATTTAGATACCAAGACCATAGCAAACTTCAGCGTTAAGTCATGCAAGGAGCACTACACTCTATTCATGCAATATGGAACTAGTTTCTTAGTATAAACTGTTTCTCAGTTCACACATTGATCCAGCAAAGAGCTCCTATAAAAACTGTGTTATCATATCTAATTAAAGAAGTCAGCAACTTTAATCATGTTTGTTAGATTACAGCTGAAATACAACACTGAATATTGCATCTGTATGAAAAAAACATCAGAAAGAACACAAGCATGTGACCACCATTTAAAGAAAGAGAAAATTAATTAAGCACATGCTTACTGTTTCTTTGTGGAAGGACAGGAACAGAGAAATTTAAAATATTTATATGTATTGTATACACAAATATACAAATAGAAATTTTAGATCCGTGCCTTTCAAATTCCTATTTTTGTTTTTTTCAACTTTTTTCCTTTGGAAGGATTAGAAAAGGGAGAAAAGGCAAACTACAGAACTTTAAACTCTTTTTTCTTTTCAATTTATACCAGAATATAGCAACATACCACTAAACAATCTTTTTCGTTCATAACATGGGACTCTTTTATACCCAGTTCTTAAAACTTTTCTTTGTAGCACTACATGGTTTTTCTAGAGTTTACCAGATACCAAACTTTTATGTATGGCAGAATAAGAAACAGCTGCTATAATTACACTTTCTCATATCACCAACAGTTTAAATAAATGTTTGTTTAGAGAGCCCCACCATTTTCAGAAATACAGGCTGCACCACTGATCACACAAATAGAAAAGAAGTGTTTAACTGGAAAAACAAGTTGTGTGCTAAAAAGAAAAAAACACAACCAAAAACCCCCCAAAATACCACACATCTACATTTAGAGTGAAGTAAACGTCATAAAAAAATACAAAACTACATTCATCTCGTGACTCTCAAGCCATAACCCATGTCTGAAGGCATAACCATATTTCAGCAAGCTTATGCTGTACTATGCAGAAACATGAAGTTTCCAGTTTCTACTTTTAATACTGAAATATTCTAAATTTAATAGTGAAATATGTAGTGCATTGCTTTTGCAAAGTTCATAAAGAAAAGTTATTAGGAGATGCTGCTGGCACAAATATCATCTGCAAAAGATGATCTTTCGATCAATTACTTTATTTTTTAGTATTACGGTTTTGTTGATGTCCTTCAGAGATTCACCTAATTGAGAACATGCAGTCATGTACATGCCTGCAGGAGAAAGGGAGGACCCCCACAGCTGCAGGAAGAGAAGCATCTGTAGCTGACATTGGTTATGTATCCAGAACATGAGTAGAACTGAAGTCTGTCAGTAATTAACAGAAAGGGGAGTTTCTCCAGCCTATTTATTTTTCTTTATTCTTGGCTCAGAAGTAATTATTACTCCAAGTAAATAGATATTATAACTGATTTAGATTATTCAAAGCAGCTGCCCCAATTTTTTTCTATGGAGAGATGTATTGTTACAGCTGTAAAAACAGCAAATTACTAGAAAGTACATTTGAATATGGAAAAAAAAAAATATGTTGAAAGGCCAAACCCAAATCTTAAGAACTTTGTTTTGCTTAATCCCTTCCGTGTACTAAACTCAGACACAGAGGTTACATCCATCTCTCCTAATATTTTCCTTCAGTTCTGCATTTAAAACCCTCATGAATTTATATGTAAAAACTGAGTGGCTTGCAAACTTTTTCTGAAAAAAAAAAAAAAAAAGAAGAGCTCACTTAATCAAGTAATACTTTTTAGCAAGGTACAGGAAAACAATTAAATGTTGATATTGTGACCAGCCAGCATTGCTCCAATCAATGATTTGATGTCCTTAGCTAAAACAAAGGGAAGACTTTTCTCCAGGAAAATACCACTGTTACACCCTGTGGGTGTTTTTATTGCCCAGAAGATTCTCTCATTTATGTGAAAAAACATCATCAACTTGATATACTTATCTATTCTAAACTTAAAAAAAAAAAACAACAAACTAACAAAACAACTGGAAGGCCATCCACTTATCAGTGCCACCTTTCTTTAATGGAGAATATTCCGATCTCACAAATAATTAGTTAAGTTACTCTCTTATTTTCTCTCTCCTTATAAAAGCAATTTCATCTATACATTCAAAGAGCTCAAGATTCCATTTTTCCTAATAAACTCATCAGTGAGCAGGGCTCTGCTCTCCTCTTTTGTTCTCATTAGCAGGTTGAAAAACAATTATGCCAGCAAGGCTGTGAACCTAGAAGGTAAGGAGAATCTCCTTAAACTGATTCTTCCATTCCCTTCTGTTTAGAGCCAAAAATTCCAAAGGATGGCAGTTTATGTCTGCTTCCTGGGAAACAATTAATTAATCAAACATGATGGGTTGTCAAAATAACAAAACAACAACAACAAAAAAAAACACACACAAACAAAAAAAAAGAACAAACCACACCACCAAAATATTTTTTCTTTTATCCACTGCAGCAGAGGAAAACATAGTGACTAACCACAAAACAGTCAGCACAGCACATCTACACACTTGCACATTCAAAGGCGGCTCATTTTTCCTGCTTAGCTAAGTTGCCAAATGCTCCCTTCACAGGCAATATCTTCAAGCAGTCTCTTCAACTGTTCCATACAATATCCCTCTCTTTTCAGTTATGAACTCTCCTTTCTGACTATTAACTTTAAAATATTTTATTTTAAACTCCTGCACACAAGAGTGCAGAGGTTTAACTTCCTTTCTGGATGAAAAACTACCATGTTGCACATGTTGTAGTTTGCACTTATTTCTCCATTTCCCTTTTTTGCGTTTGTAGAGTTTTCAGCAATAATTCGCCATTCACCTGCAGTTGTCATGGAACTGGAATACCCTGCAGAAGCATGGAGTTGTTGGGGTTTTTTTTTATTTCCCTCTGCAAAATTGTTAACTATATAAACATAGTTTTCTAAATAGTAATTGAAACTTATTTGCATGTTTTAGTTTTGCCTCCTGACCTTTGCTCCAATACTTTCCTGTCAACCAGAATAATTATTTACTTCTACTGCTGATCAATACTACTGAAGCAGTTAAAGGCTGTTATTTAAGTCAATTGGTGGTTAATATTCATATGTAGTGTATGAGACTACATTGCTCTTTAAATTAAAATAGATTTTTTTAAAAAAAACAAAACCCAAAAAAGCCATAGGTGACTGTGCTACTGATAAGATCTAGCTTCAGAAGGTTCTCAAAGTCTCAGACCTGATGGGTGAAAGGTTCATGTTTCAGATACCACTCTTGGTTCAGATAAGCATTTGCATATTGGCACGTTTCTGACGTTTAAGGAACAATATGCAAAATCATGCAGTACTGAGTACATGCACAGTGGACCCAGTGTTGAGCAGTACATTAGACTAGATGACTTCCTGAGGTTGCTCCTGCCCGAAACATTCTATGAGTCAATGAATTTGATTACAAAACTCACACTGACTTCAACAGGAGTAGGGTTAAACCAATACTAAATATATATAACCTGATTTTTAGAACTGTTAAGCATATTCTAGCTCTAAAACCACATTAGTAAAAGCAATGGGTCACAGCACTTTTGAAAAGCAGACAACCTACCAATTCTCTTAAATAGAAGTTATTTTTAACTATTTGTTAATTAAAATATTGATCACCACATAAATTCTTATCAAAATATACCTAGAAGTACTAGGATTTTGTGCATGTGCTACTTTCTATTTCTGGACTGAAATAACTTTTCTTTTTAGAAATATCTTGTCAGGTGTTTGCTGTGTCATTGCCATAGTTCAGAAAAATGAGAGCACACCTAAAAAGTCACAAAAGAGTTTATCATTTTTTTTTTTTTTTTTTTTTTTTTTTTTTTTTTCTTTTACTTTTCTAGACCTGTATCTCTTGTTTGGCAAAAATGTATCTGAGTAAAGTACATCTTATCTTCCATTTTCCTCATATTCTCCCTCCTGTTCTATACCACATGGTTATCATTTTTCTATATGCAGGAAAATTTTTCAACTGGATCTCTGAGGCTGAGCTTTTGCCTTTCTACAAAGAGGATGACAAAATACAGAAAGAAAGGAGAGAAGATAAGGATCCAATTCGTTCATGTTGAGTGAACAGGCAAACAGGTACTGCTGAGCAGCAATCGACCCTCAACAAAGTCATATATTCTTTTGATGGCAAGTAATTATACTTTTCAAAATATGTAAGCTCTAGTACTCTAAACAACAGGCATTTTGTTTCAAACAAAGGAGAACATAGCAACATTCACTGTATAAGAGAATAATATAGATGAGAAAGCACATCTATGAATCATAGTAGAAAGGTAACTAACCCTGCAGCAGATTCTTCCAGCCAACCAGATATATAAAGGACAGAGTTTGAGGGATTTTTGCATTTACTCAAGCTAAAACATTCATCAGTCTGCATTATTAACACAACACCACACTGATTCCCAGAGACAGAGCCCTGGTACTCAGCCGGGACATTCCATTCCAAGCTGACACATTTCATTACAGCTTCATTGTATTTACGGACCATTTTGGGGCACATCAAGGGCTCAGCTGCAAAGTTGATCAAATATCTGCAGTACAGTAATATATATTTTACATCTCTGCTTTGTGGAAGACAGATTTCCTACACTACAAGGCTTCTAAAGAGTTGCTATCAAGTATGAAAAAAAGAGTGAATTCTAGAAAACAGAACGTCTTGCAGAATGAAGTTATCTTCTAAGCCTCAGCCAGCAGAAAAGGAACCCTGCATTCACAGTGGTAAACATACAAGAAAAAAATAGAGATTCTAAGAAGTCTTTTCATCCATTAGCTTGTAAATTCCACCATTTCTGTGGGGTTAACAGAAGTGAAAAATTAATCCTGAGACAAAATTCCTCCGGCTGAAGAACAACAGAAAAATCAGGGCCTCCAGCAGACATGTAACAACTAAAAACTGTGCCATTCTGTTCCTTCTCTATTCTTCCTTCTCCCTCTGTATTTAACCCAATTCTGGAAATTCTCATTACACTAGTGTTAAGAATAGTTATCCAACCTCAGTGCGTACTAGATCAAATGTTGTAAATCAACTATATTGATTCTCCAATAAAAAAAATATATATTGAATAAAATGACCAGATGTATATCTCATGCAACAGCTCCCTAAAAGTTCTGGAAGAAGTGACTTACAAAATCACTGACTCTCTTTGTCAGTCACAGTGTGACATTACTCTAAAGTAATGCTACTTTTGGACTAAAAGAGTTGGAGACATCTCTGTCTTTGTGCAAAGAATGTGTCACACCATGACCCCAGACATCCCTGGGGAGCCTACAAAGAGCACAGGAGGAATTACTCAATTACATTTTTATTGCAGGTGGAGCCTGGCTGCACAATAAAGTTTTTCCAGAACATATCAGGCTTGTCTTAAATTGATTAGGAGTACATTTTGTCTTGTCTTGGATACAGAGTTATTACAGATCATCTACATTCAGAGTAAGAGTTCTTTGCCTCTGTTTCTGTAGCATTTCAGGAATAATCAATATATGAACAAGTTGAAATAGGCCAGGGAGACTGAAATATAACCCCACATAAGCACATACGGTCAGACCCCAAAAGTATGGGAATTCTACATCTGAGTCCCAAAATGAAATTAACTTCCTATTTCATTTACAAGTGAATAAGCAAGCTACTTCATCCCAGTTAAATTAACGGTTAAATTCCAACAGACCATCTTCAAGCACTTTTGTCTTCTTTTAATTATACAGCCTGATAACTGCCCAGATACCTGCAAAGCACCCACATGTATTTTTCTTAGCCGAATTATCATATTTGACATTTCCTACCTATGAACTTTAAGTTCACCACCTCAAAAATGCAAATTCAGCTTCAGCTGAGCTAATACTAATATGTTTGGGTGCTACAGTGCAAGGCAATATAGTGCATCTATTTTGGTGTCTGTTTACTGGATAAATAATTACAAGCAATACGTATATGCATCTTTCCATTCTTCTCAGAAAGCCACCTTTCACACTTTATTATCACTTATTAAAGCCTACTGTTGGCTTGATTGAAGTGTGTAGGTTGCACTATACTTACCTGCAAATACAGCACCTTCATTTGATTCTTAAGTCACTTCAGCAGCTCTCCCTGTTATTACATGCCTGCTTTTCATATTATGAATTTCACACACTTTACTCCTTTTGTGTTTCACTTAAAATCTTTTTTTATTGGTGGCACAAAAGTAAATCTTGACTAGTAATGCCTGCCTTTTTCTTTTCATGCTTTCCCTCATGGAATGCAATTCAGCTTCTCATTTCTGAAAAATCTTTCAAGTATGTCTGAACCAAGAAGGTTCCTATGTTATCTACCCTTGGAAGGAGGGGAAAAATTATATTACAGAGTTTCCATCAGTTCATATATATGACTTAATGACAGAACATACATAATCATATCTTTCTCAACAGATACTGCTGAATTTAAAATCTGTATCTAGGACTACTGTGCCTAGCCAAAATCTGTTTTCTACCACAGGATCACAGGATCATTTCTTACAACTTCTTTAAATGTAAGGTTGTTTGTACAAACTAAAGACTGTTACATCTCAAAAGTCTCAAGACAAACTTGTAAAAAAATAGCAGGCAAATCAAAATATCTCTATGGTTAATTTAATATAAATTAAAAATGCATGGATTTGGGACATATGTTTTATTATCACATACATTGTGCCTACAATATTTTATTTGAAAAATGTCATTCACTTTACCTGCTTTCAGAAATGTATAATTAAAGAAGAGACAACTCTAGTAGTTGTCTAATATCTAACTCTGTAACAGAGATTTTATCCACAGACTGCAAACTCAGTAACAATATGATCTCCCTTGTCCATGTAATGTTCATAAAAGCAGTATTTTTCTTTAGTCCTATTGTAAAAATGACACAGGCCAGTTCACTATAACAAAAAGCATATTAGAGCTTAAGATTATGTGAAAATATAGTTGTCATCTGCTATCAGCTATTTCCCTCAGCCTTTCTCTTTTGGTAGAAAGTTTGCCACAGGAAAAAAAAAAAAAAGTAGGTAGATGATCAATGCAGCTGGAACTAGGCTTTTTTTTTTTTTTCCCCCAAAATTGGCTTGTGTTAGGTAAACAAACTGAAAGACTGCTAGATGATCTAGGTTTTATCCTCAGGTTGTCCAGTAGTGAATGCGGTTTATATATCAGCTTATATATATCCCTACGCACACAAACCCAAAATGATGAGGATTCTCAACATCTTAAGGTACTATAAATTGTGCACATGACCTTAGCTGTGTGAATTTCTGTAAGTTTCAGTTAAATGCAGGTTACTGAATTCTTGCCTATTTTGAAAATTAGAGAACTTTGCTTTCTATGCCTGTTTTACAAGGAAATAAATTACACAGATGCACTAACAGTCTGTCAGTTTTCATCCCCTCCCTCATAACTTTTGAGTGAATTGGCTAATTTTGATCCAATTTGACAAAAGGACCTGGTCTCCAATATATGAAGTTCCAACAAGTTTCTATGAGAACTGACAGTTAAGTAGGAGATAAAGACTGACGTGAGTCTTTCCAGTGAGGAAAATATTGCTGTGTAATCTCAGCAATTATCTATTATGCTTGACATACCCACAAGTCGATCACTGTGTATGTATTAGTCCCACAATCCACTTGTGTGTAATTTGGAAGCAATCACAGGTCTTCTGTGTCTGACCCAGCCACAAGCTAAGGAACAGCAAAGGTTGGCAGTACAATTTGGAATCAGTGGAGAAGCTAGGTTTTAGCAATGAAAAGTGAATGAAGAAGGGAGCTGTAGTTTGATTGGACATAATCTCATTTGAAACCAAGCTTCAGCATATATACTGTAATTACATGAATTTGTTAAAGTCTGTAAAGTGTCTGTAATCATTAACCCACTATAATCCAAAACAATAAAAAACAGGTAAAGATCAAAAAACGTCAGGTTTACTGGGATTTAACGAAGTTGCAAACAAGTTACTATTTACATTCTCCAGTGTTAATTCAAGTAGGCCAGTACCCCAGAGTGCTCTTAAATCTTCTCGTACAATCACCCTTTGATCTAGGAGGCCACATGTAACCCCACCCCACCTTTTTTGACTGGGTCCACACTAGTTCTGTCAGTAATCACACAGTTGGCACTTGGGTTCTTAGGGACATACCCCAGGTTATTAACACCTCAATAACTTTAATTTTTTAAGATTCTTGGTATGTTGTGGAAAACCTTCCAGGCCTTTGTCTGCATGATCCTCGGCCAATCCGACTGTTGCCTGCTCTTTGCTTCTGTTCAGTTCTGCTCTGAAAGTTTTGAATGTGCCAGTCTCACTAGTGCCACATAAGGAGGAAAAACAAGCTCCCCCCTCCCTGGCCTTACTCCTGTTTATTCAGGGAAAGGATTACATTAGCTTTTTATGCAAAGGCATCACACCAGGACCTCATGTTGTTATTTTTCTACTATGAATTCTTGATCTTTCCCAGCTACTGCCATCAAAAACGCAGTATTCCGTTCTGTTGATAAAGTACTTTACTTACATCTGCTCAGGCCTAATAAACACTCCAGAACTGGAGGTCTGTCAATGTTACTGAAAATACTTGTTTGAATTATCATTTAAGCAACTGTATCCCTCCCTCATCCAGATGATACAGAGCATAAATGATAAGAAATCACTCCAAAGAAATCTGCATTGCAGTCATCATCAAAGTGAGTAAATAAAGAAAAGCTGATAGGACACCACACACTAGGCAAATTGCTGCGATCGTCATAGAGAAAGGTAATGGATTTATTCTTCTTTCTTTAAATATAGCCTTTCTTCTAGATTCAGAGCCCTTCATGTTAAATTCAATCTTTTTTAGCACCCACACGACCATCTAGAATTAAATTGCAGGAGATCCTTAGCATCTGAGTAAGAAAGCAATGATAGATCACTGTGATTCTCCTGTCCTTGTACAGTAATCAAAGAATCATTTACTAATAGACTGAATTGCTTCCAAAAGCAGAAATCACACAGCTCCATCTTGTGGAACATAAGATTCCCTGTGTAATGTCACAGCCCGGTTCAAGTCTTACAGTTGACTTCTGCCTTTGTTAATGATTTAGCTTTAGATGTTTTTACCTACAAGATTTTACCTATTGCAGCTATTTTCTTTAATGTGTAATCTACACAACTTCATCAAGAGCAGAAACAGCCTAACTAGCATTCTTATTTACATTCTTCTGCTTCATTTTATTTTCCCATGACATTCTCCCAAAAGGGTCCATACTTCAACAGCTCATGTTTGTACCAAGTGATGCAGAATCAGCTACCTAAATTTTTTTCTGTCTTCCTTCTTTGTCCCATAAAAGAAGTGTCCTCTATGAATGTGCCATATATTAATTCTAAAAATATTTGATTTTCAGCCTAGTGGTACCTCTTAGCAGGAAACATTTGCAATCCAGTTTGTCTCATTCATGTAAATCAACACAGAACTCAAATCTGTAAAGTTTCCATAATCTAATGCCATTAATGTAAACCAGGTCATAGCAACTTTTACCTCAGATGAACCAGGTAACTTTCCACAACGTTACAAAAAATGCCTTCCTGGATGCTGGAGACAACTGGGGAACTGATCCTTGTTCCTTTGTTGCAGTCTCATTGTCCCACTGAGAGCTTCAGAAGGGACTGTACATCAGAAATAAACACGTCACCATATGCACTCCACAGATGCTGATTCTATTACTGTTGTGTGGCGAAGTGTAGTCTGTATCTTCCTACTTCCTCCACCCTTCTGTGGTGAGATTAGTGTTGCAGGGAGAGAAAGCTTTGAAGTCCTCAGCAAACACAAGTTTATAATTATTCTTTATGCATCTCTCCAGCAACTTCTTAGGCAATTATGTCATCATTTACCGTAAAAGATAAATTCTAAATTTAAGATGTCAGAAATACAAACTAAGACTTTCAGAGTGACAAAAACCACTAAGAATTTGAAACATTCTGAATTCTGAACAATAAGGGCCTCTTTTCAATTATTCATCCTCTTGTGTTATAATATTTATCCATCAACTCTTTGGTCATTGAGTGAGAATTTTATGAGAACTAAGAGAAAAGAGACCTTGGAAAAAAAACCCTGCTATGCTCAAATAAATATTTAGTCTGTCACCACATACTCATTATTTTCTCCATCAACAACAAGGCAATTATTCACCAGGTTTTGCACTTTTTTTTCATACACCATTCAGTACATACAGTGACCAGGTCATCACCATCATGTTCTCAATGAACAACAGAAAAATAATTTTAACAAAAGACGCAAATGGTATGAAACTCCATATTTAATATTAAGAAGTCTCAAAGATAAGACCCAAAGATTAACTACAAATTTAATACTAATAAAAGTTAAAAAATAGGGGTTAATCAAATTGGAAATGAAAAATCACAAATTGTTCAACTATGCAGTATTTACACATAAACTTCCATGCCATGCTATCAAGAAAACATTAATTTTTATATTTTTGGCTATACATTTTACCTAGGGAAAGTGTATTAAAACACGTCTATCAAGAAAGCTCTACAAACTGAACTCCATCAAGAAAAAAGTTCCTTGGTCTTTAGTATGTAATTCGTTGTAAAGGCTTCATAAGATATTTTGATGTTTGGAACAATATTTTGTGTTTGGAGAAGAAAGTATTTTTCAAAAGTTGCAGTCTAATGTAATGCTTCTCTATCAGATTATCCCAGCCCACATCCACAGAAGTTTTCTGAAAAAGCAGTGAGTAACATGACTCATGGGACTATTCGCGGGTGACTCTAGGAACATATTTCCCATTAATTTACAACTGAATTGCGTGAGTGGTCACAAATGACCATAAACATTCCCTCAAGTCTTCTAATTTAATTAAAAGGATAAATGATCCTAAGTATTTCTTTTTTAATTAGTTTCAAATTAATTTTCAGTGTGAGAGCCAGAAGTCCTAAGAGAAAAAGTAAGGCATTGTGCACAGGAGCTTCTGCTGATCTTCAGATATACCAGATCTGCCTGATGAATGTCAACACGATAACCAAAACCAGCTGCTTATTAAAATAGTGGTCTGAACTACAACAGCCAGAGGCTGTCTGAATTAACACATATAGGCAAAAAAATGCAGTAGAGAAAAAGTTCCTAAAAATCATCCAAAATCTGTATTTTTAGCTAACATGCCAAGACTTAAGGGGGAAAAAAACCCAGAATGGCATCTTGATTGTTTCCCTACAAAGCATATTCCACACCCCTATTGAGATGATTCATCACCACTTCACCTCCCTGAATTCACCTTCCATAGTGAGAAACATTATGGCATTCCTCTCTTCTGGTAGAAGTCAAAATAGTAACTCTCTAGATATGACTGACAAGAAAAATAACTCATCTCTTCTGCTAACATTTTTTTTATTGTATGAAATTTCAGGAACGGCATTGACTTGATCTCTTTTTATTAAATTTTGAAGTGATTTTTGTTTCTCTGAGAAGTATTAGCATTACTGTGAAACACTGAAAACCAAAATCTACAGAAAGGATGAAGAAAAAGAACCAAAGGAAAAAACTTTCCAAGGTTCATAGCCCACCCCACCAAAAGCTGTCAATCCTGACAAGAAACAGCTACCTCTGTACATAGGTGGATGCAACAGTTCATCCTCTTTATCCATCAGTCTTTGGACCATATTCCAGAATCTGCCAACAAGGTCGCCAATTAGTGCCAATCATGGCAGGGTTTTTTGTAATATGGACACCTATTCAAGAGAAATTGGGCTGCTACTATCAATCTACTTTGCATCTGTATCTAAAGATCCTTTGTACAACACTGTAACCTTCAATTACTACCAAGATTAGCCAGGTTGAAATATTAATCTATAGACATGAAAACCATATTC
The DNA here is from genome assembly GCF_003259725.1 of Athene cunicularia. Lineage (NCBI taxonomy): Eukaryota > Metazoa > Chordata > Aves > Strigiformes > Strigidae > Athene > Athene cunicularia. The sequence continues at coordinate 4,540,777 of NW_020799118.1, read as the reverse complement.
CTCCATCATAAAATAAACTATATTGTGCAGTTTATAGCTGGAAGTACTCCTAGGCTTTTCAAGAAAGTGCCAAGAGACTACTGCTAGAAAGATAATTTGTTCAATACGGGTACAACTATTTCATTCCCCAAAAGTAGGGGATTAAAAATTATGTTAATTAGGATAAATATTAAGAAAGTATTCAATCATTACTACAAGACAAACCAAACAACAAAAGAGTTGCTGAATATTACAGCTGCTACAAATAATACTTTACAGTGATAGTCTGTGTTGCATATGGTGCTTAGAAGGTATATAATTACGCACTGGCTGTCAGCAGTAGCCTGGCACATTTAATCATCCTTAACCCTATGTATTTTCATTACTTTGAGACATACCATTAAAACTCAAATGTTATCAAAACATGGCCTTAGAAATAGGAAATACTAAATTATTTTAGACTGAAAAAATATATGACTAAATGTTAACTATAAGGTAGGTCATTCTAGCTGAAAACAGGACAAAGTACAGCACAAACATACCTGAATCTGCTGTGTTTCCCAGTCACCCGTTTATCTAATCCTTTTCCAATACATGCATATTGGAATGCATGTGCATTGACAGTGTAATCCTGAATTCCCTAGGAATCTAAACGGGAGATCTGGCTGCAGGAGGAATTCAACATGAGACTTAGGGCACAGAGAATTAAAAAGTAAAATGCCTAAAAGACTTCACAGGTAACCAGTTTTAATATAAAGGCTCTTGTTTTATTATGCATTAATAGGAGTATATTTCTTTGGATTCTAAAGTACTTTAAGCAACATTCAAGGGTTTTTAAGAACCTTATTATATATTTCTTTTATAGGATTATGAACATTTGCAAATGGGGTCATGAAATAATGCTTCAAAGGCTAAAAAGGTAAATCAAGACATATTTTCCAAATCTCTTCAAAATATTTCAAAATCAGAAGCCCTGCCCAATATACATTGCCACATTCAAAGTGTTAGCATTCTCTGTGAATTTTAGCAACATCTTTTTTTTCATATATATATTACTGTTCTCCCTCCCCCACTGTTTTCCTACGACGATGACTACATCTGCACAACTTTATCCAAAAGTAAGTAGTAAGAGTTTCATTTAAATAAAATTAAAATAAAGCTACAAAAGTTAAAGCTATGTATACTAAAGACTGAATTCATTAGTTTAACTTCATTTACTAGGCAACAGTGTGCAAGTATTTAAAAAAACTTAGATTATGGGTGAGCACCTCTATGGCAGTTTTGTAACTACCCATTCTGAGGAATTTGTCTTTCATTAGAGGACCCCCAAAAAAATTTTTAAAAATTGTAGCCTACTGCAGCTTAAAAAAGCATTAAGAAAGGAGTACAGTGAAATCCAGACAGAAAATTAGTTCAAACTTCACTGGAGATATTTTTGAATTGTATGCCTCTGTATGGGATGTCAGACAATCCTCCAATGACCGTATCACTTCCTACCTTTCTCAGCCATGCAACCCTAGATATGGATTGTCCTTTGTCTCTCACCCCATACGTATCATATTCTGAGAGGAGCCCCTTCCAGTAGTTGTTTTCAGAAGCAAAATGTTCTTTTTACAGGGTGGAGGGGATTGAGAAGTTCTGTGAAAAAACTCCAGAGGGGAGACAGGGGGTGATAACAGCACAAAGAAAGACAGGAGGGCAGATTTGGTACATTGGGAGTGTGTCAAAGAAGGCATAGCAGAAGAAATAATACTTATCAATAAGGATCTACTAATGGTACTGAAATTGTAACAGTTGTTAAAATGAATATGCTTGACTGTAGATTTTCTTGTCAGTCTATATATTTTGATTACATGCGCTACAAAACTCAGCAGTAAATTACTGCAATTAACTTTTATTCTTCAGGATCCACAGGGGTAGCATATGCACATCTCATGGCAGAATCTAGAATTCAACTCTAAATTCTTGTCTAAAATGTTGGTGCAAAGCAAGTGGTTACATTCAAAGTGCTGACAAACTCCAGCAGGAATTCTACAGAGACCTAAAGCAATACTGGTTTCTTAAATTTCCCATAAGAAGAAAACTTTTTGAAAAAATACAAAGAAAATTTAGCATATGTGTCACAGTAAAGTTTTAAAAAGTACAGCTTGAGTTCATTTCTTAACAAACACCTCAAGCATTCAGTCACTATCTTTGTATACCAAACACAGACATTTCAATGAGAAACTTAGCTTACAGATAACATGTTTTCCATGCTGTTCCTTTTTAATTTTAGCAGCACATCCACTGTGAAACTAGCACCGCTCCATCTGTGAAACTATATAGTCAGACATTTTACCTCGTAACAGATCTGCATAGCTCACTATGTTTTGGCTGTGTAAGTACAAAAAAGCTTGACACAAAACAAACTGCAAATAAAGATGTAAGGCATAACTCTCTAGAAGGAAGTTATACCCCAAGTTAGGAGAAATCACAAATCAAGTGTCAATAGAGGCCTGACAAGGGAAAAGAGAACAAAATATAAGAAACAGAGGAACTAAGAGATATTCAACAGTAGAAGATCTGCCAGGAGATAGCAAGTAATACAACTAATCCACTGAATTAAATTCGACGAAGTGTGAGAAGAGTTAAGACATTTATTTCTCATAAAGAACTCTTAACAGTTTCCATGTGCAAAACATGCTCTTCTATTCTTGTTTTCCTAACTTCCTAGTGAACTACTGGGCACTTCCCAGTGCTGAACTACTGTAACTTACAAATTGTGTGCTTTTCTTCTTTGTAAAAGTTACTGTGCAGAACAATTAATTGTTGCTGTATCACTACAGAATAATTTAGAAAATTATACATGTTTAGTAGACATATTGGAGAATTTTGTCATAACTCAGAAATCCTATCAATAGATTATTCAAGGGCAAAAGGCAGAACAGAACTGGACCATATCTACTTATCTGTACTCACTTTTTATATCATAGTAGAGTCTGAAGATCCCAAATAGTACCTAATCCTCTTTTCGTAGTCATTGGACAAACACAAAATAACGGATTTTACAGATGTCACCTGACAAGTTCTGGCACTACTCACTCCATTTGACTTCCCTCTGAAGAACAGCCACCAAAATCAAGCATGTCTACACATCTCAACCACAGCTTAAACTATGACCTGTCTGCAGGAAGACAATGCCTTGTGACCTGAAATGACTGTGGCACATGTACATGTTTCATTAAACTACAAATGTGGGGAGATAATAATGGTGGTTTTTTTAAATTGCAGAATTACTCACTATGGTTTTCATAAACACAGTGAAGCCATGATTAAGATAGCCACTCCCTTCCCCAAAAAACTCAGCAAATCCCCACTGCAGCTCCTTAATAAAGTTATAACTTGTACCATTCATCTGGTAAATAAAAATCATTGGGAAAATGGAAAACAATGAGAAAGCAGTTCCATGCATATTCAGATAGTTGTAATTGCTATGGAAACCATGTCTAGTAATTCGATCTTTGTCTCAAAGCATCAGAGGCAAATTATGATACAATGACAGCAAAAGAAAGTATAACGCTGCCTAAGACTTCAAAGTTCAAAATTCAAAAGAAAATTAAACCACCCTGTAGGAAAAGCCTTCACATTCTCCCATCTTCCAGGTTCTCTTTGGAGCATATTTATGTGGATGAGCTCTTCAGTACTGTTTTCTGCCTGGGCTTCTCCAGTATCTGCTTAAGTAGCACTGAGGGCTGGCAGAATCATCACTACAGTTATTGCAAAATAAGGATACTGTTTCTTTAGTCTATTCTTCAAGTAATCATAATTTGAACCATCCTTCACTATTAGAAATTTTGGGAAACCTGAAAACATGTAACTCTATTCAAGCAATGCCATTCATTTTCAGGCTCCAAGAAGACTGATAAAAGGGCCAGAGGGCAACAGGGTCAAGGATTTAGAGATCATCAATGGCAGCAATTAGCTTTAATGTAAATAAAGATGGGTAAAATAAGAAGCTACTATTTTTAGTCTTAAAAAACCAATTATTTTAAATATTATATGCCCTGGTTTAATTTCTTTTATATAAAATATTCTCATTTTATTTTATGGTATTTGCCCCCCATTAATGTATTAATGGGTAGTTCAGAATATTTTCAACATTTCATCTCATTCCCTTGCCTGCTGATAAACAAAAGATGATCTCACAATTGTTCCTAATCAAACTCAACACCTATTTCTGAGTTTCACTGTTCCACTTTTCAAATTCATTTGCCAAATAAAATTAGTAAACGCAGTATGCATACATCTACTACTCCAAATTATGCTGAAAATCATTGCTTCTGCTGCACTAGCCTTTATTCCTACAAAATTCCCAGAAAGAATACCATCTCAAATATTATTTGAGAAATACATTGCATTTCAAACAGTAACTACTCCTTTGTTCAGGTACATCCCATTCCATTATACTCTCAAAAAGCAAAAGTCCACAAACACTTTGATTTATCAAAGGTTTACAGTAATGTCGTTAATGTTGTTGTTTATAAATTGTTTTTATGCTTTTAAAAAGTTACTTTATTTGAAAATTCTGCACACCTGTCTTGTGAATCAGTATTTGTGCAATAAGGATTCTGGTTTATGATCATGTGAACCTTGCTTTTCCTACCTTTTTTTAGTTAGAGACTTTCAAGCTATAGAAACCAACCAACTTCCCACAGAAAACAAACTCTAGGAAACCATTTTCCACATTGCAGTCAGTCCGAAGTCCAGAGGTGAGCAAATAACCACATTTTGTCAAGCAAAGCATAGGACGCAAATTTTATGCTAGCATTATTCTGATAATCAGAAGGCAAACAATAACTATTCTCACATAATGTCATTTGGTTTAGTATTAATGTACTAAGATTTTTTTCATGAATGTGAACTGGCAGGATGTGAACCTTTCAGATAATTGTGTCATATGATTACAGCCTTTCTTTATAGCTATTGTCAGATGTAAAGCTAGATTTATCATATCATCAAACCACACCCTGGACTTTCAGGATAAAAAGTGACCAAAATATACAGCAATTCACACACACAATTAAACACACTTGTGTACAAGCCAAAATAATGTTTGGTTCTTAATATTATTTCAGGAAAAAAAATGTTTGTCTATAAAACATTTTTAAAATGTAACACTAATATAGCGAGGATATTGATTTTGCTTCTCTAAAACTCTTCACTGGGATTTCATCGTCAAAGTTAGCAAACTAATGTATAAAAACAATTGTATTGGTCAAAATGTCTCAAAGGAAAGAAGCATGTAGTGTTTATTCTTTTTAGACTAAGAGAATAAAAAATTAAAAACTTTTGACTCTGGCACAGACTGTGATTAAGAATAACGTTTTCATCCAAATGTATTAAAACATTTAAGCCTCCTACATAAGGAAAAAACATCAGACTGAAGCAATCATAGGAAATGCACAGGAAAGCAGACTGGCATTACAGCATGAAGTTCTGGGATGACAGAGGGGAATAACCATGAAACTGGGAGCTGAAGAGAGAAAGGCAGCAATGGAGAATCTGAAAGAATGAGTCAATATATCATGAGATTTCTAGAAGCAGGTATCTTTCTGGATAGAAGATATTTCTATTCAAACCCAAGATTCAAGAAATCACCACTAGAGCTTTCTACATTGAAGCACCCCAAAACTTAAATTACAAGACGTGTGTGCTTCCATCAAAGGAAAAAATGTAGTTAATAACTTTATCTTGCACCAGCATTAGGGTTAGTTTCCTACTTTATCTGATATATTGTCCATATATCTAGATCTGAAAATTTGGGGTTTTCCTTCTCAGGGGCCTGCCCCAGTGCTCTACAGCCCGATTTAAGAAAACCCCATGTAGCTTTAATTCTGTCTTACATTATGCTTAGGCTGCAGGTTTACACTGCATTTTTATTAAGAATAATTTAATCCATACCTCTTTAGTATCTATATTATCTTTACTTATATGGACTTAAATGTTTAGAATTCTGTTTGCTTTCCTGGCTGGAAAAGTGGTTTACGTCTTTTTTCATGTCTCACATATCATGACACTTTTGATTTGCATAATTCCTCATTAACATAACAACAATGTACTTGTTTTCTTCGCGGGAAAATAATTACGATTGGGACATCTGTAGGCCTCACACTTTCAAGGTTCTACAAAAATGTTTAACAGTCAGATGAGATTTTTTGGGTGTTATATTTGTAAAACATTCCATCTGACTAATCGACAAACTCCCTAGAAACATACACTCTAGGATAAAATGCAGCATGCAAAGTTTAAGTGATCCAAAAAACTCTTGGAGTTCAGTAAAGACAATTCACTCCTCAGGTCTAAAATAAGAACCCAGCTTCAGTCTGAACTATGAAATGATTATTGCTGCTTTATAATTAGAGGTTTCCTACAGACTCTGAAGAACGTAAGCTAACAGTTTTCTCTCTACTTTAAATTGAGTTTAAAACATCATTAAAAATAGAACATCACACATTCATAATACTATCTTACTAAGACAGAAATCTTAGAGGTGTGATAATTTGGTACATATCTAATTTTTCAGATAGAGCTACTGAAAGTAAAGGGTAGAAGAGATGTACTGATTTGAAATGCAACTAAAGATGTAGATTTCAGTTCTGATTTTTTGTATTGCGTGATAAAACCCAGGAAATTCATTCAAGCTTATAAATGCTTAGAGGAATTGAAAATTCCATGTATCAGGAAAGTTTGCTTCATGTTAACTTTATGTTCTCTTTAAAAGTCAAGAAGTTATTGCGGCAAAATGAATCTGTCCCATAGAGAAAATCAGAGTATTCCTTCAGTGATGAAGAAACTGCAGTTGTCTTCCGTTATTAAAGTGTTAAGCAAATTATTACAAATGTGATCCTATATTAGCAGCAATATCCTGTTTCAGTAATAGGCCACAAGCACTCTAATTAGAAATGTCTATCATGTAAAACAATATTAATACCACTTTTACATTTTTCAAATTAATATTAAAAGGTTTTTAATTGTCACATTAGTACATTTCCTTGCTAAACTATTCCTGTATTGGAAAAACAGTAAATGTGATAATATTCCTTGGGAAAAATGTCTGTAGAAAACTTGATAGTTCATACTAACTTGTAAGGTAACAATATTTCACCAGTGAAGTTTAGGAACTGTCACAATTTTGTCTTGGTTTATCTGCAGGACATTACTACAGAAATGTTGCTCTATACTTTACACATTACTTACACAACAAACACTGTTTTGGGAATCCAGCTTTAAAAACAATGACTAAATATGGTTTACCCACAAAAAGCAAATATGCTTGTGAAAGAAAAGAACGTCACTCCTTTCTTGACACGGCCTGATGAGAATAACAGCTTGAGATGCAAATTAGCTCCTTAACTGTCTATCTGTTTTCCTGGTGCTTAAAAAACATGCTCTTCAGAATGCTGCATCAATCTTACCTTACACTTTTTTTCTCTATAAGATCTTGTAAAGTAACAGCTTGATAGAATATTTGCTTTGTGAGTGAAAGTAGCTTATATTTTGTAAAGCTCCAGTTCTAATCCCTAAATTTTATAACTATTATGTTGAAATCAGAAAGAAAAATTAATAATTGAACTACATGTTTCAACAACTTATGTATCTGCAGTTCAGACAAACAATTTATAAGTAATAACAGTGTAAAATCATTTCTCTTCAAAAAAAACCCCACTTCTAGTAGCACTCAGAACATGATTTTCATCAACACTTTTTCACAGAGGGTCAGGAAACACAAAATCTTCAACTAAAATTACAAAACCAGATTTGCATTGCCACCACTATACAACAAATCTACAAAGGTCACAACAGTGCAAACATTTACACATATGTAATACTGTCTAGATACATCCATGTTGAAATATTCCCTATTGCATGATCAACTGCTGCTTCTTTTGTTAATAACAAAGTAGTTAATTTATAAAATTAGTTCTATTAAATGAACAGCTAAATATCTGGGTGAATATGAACATGTTGCTTAGAAATGGATGACACACAGAAGTAACATATTCAAACACTATTATCTATCTGTCATTTTTATATATTGCTACAATAAAATAATCTCATTGTATTTCATGACTTTCACATCTAGAAACTATTAAAGTGGGATGTTCTACATGGTCATCACGTATCTTACTTATATAAGATGCAGAGCAGAAGGACAAAAAAATCAAAATGAAGGTTGCTCAGAGTGCTTAAGTATGAACTGTACATTCTTTAAAGTTTTTAACCTAGCTGTGTAATTGTGGAGAAAAAATACTGTGGAAAGATTAACAACCACTTAAGTTTAATTCTGAGTTACTTAAGACAAAGTACATTGAACACACTTGCTGTTACTTGTATGGTAATTATACCTGAGGGGGAAATGAAGGTGAAGGAGTAATTCATTCCAGGGTCTCATGGTCTGTGCAGAGCCAATGTAGGATGAGAACTTGCCTTTCCCTTACTAATGTTCCCTATCCATCAGACCATAGCCCAAATCAATTATTTTATTGGAGTTCATTTTTAACCTAGCAAAAGCATGTCATATTTAATTTTTACAATAGCTTCCTTGAAAAAGAATAATTAGGTTTTCCTTTATAGGGGAAATATTTTTTAACCTGTAAAAAAATGTTCTGTATGTAGACTACTGGAGAAAAATCTATTTAAGCCAATTACAAATTACAGAAAGTGCCCACCTCAGAACTAACTATTCTAATGAAACTAATAGATAAGGCTAAAAGACAGCTTATAATAAACTTCCAAATTATGGAACATGTCTTTTTCAATTCCCAATGTATCTTTATGCCTACAGATAACTATCAGTATTTGCATTTTTGATCTTTTTCTTAAAAAGGAAGTTTGTTCTTATTTGAAAGAAAAATATATATTTCCTTGGAAACCCGGATAACAAAACTGCATTCATTCAGGCAATTTCACTTCAGTAGTTGTATCTTTTAACTACAAGCTCCAACAGGTATTCTTTGTTTTTACTAAAGGTGTGAAAAAGAATAAGCATATTTATCTTCAAAATAATAAATATAGTCTTAAATATAATGATGCAAGAAAACTAATAACAGGACTATGGATGTTAATCTCTTAAAATTCATCAGCTAGTAAGTTTAGGAACTAGTATGTTGATAAATCTGATCAGAGATAATGAAACAAAAGGTATATGTGATCCGAGGTAAAAATAGTAGATTTTATTTATCATAAAATTTACTCTGTGGGAAATTGCAAAATGTGAGAATTTTTTTGACATTTCAAAGAAATTGTCCCTAGTCGTCTTAGCTGGCTAACACAGCTGAGGTTTAAAAAATCCCCTAATCAGTCAGAGATTTTTCTCTGTAGATAATGGGGTTGATCAGGCTAAAATCCAAACAACAAACCAAAGATGCAATGAAAAATCCACAGAGTAGGAAATCTCACCACACTTTCACCGTTGAAAATACTGTTTTACTTAATTACAAAGATAAGATGGAAGACAAAATAAAATGTCAATGTGTTAGAAAGAATATAAAGTCATTTTTACAGAAGCTATTTAAATATTGGGTTTCTTCTCACAAGGTCCTCCTCAGCTCTTTACATTATTAGTAACAAAAATGTATTAATATGATGCACAAGAACTGTTACTAGTTTTCAGAAAAACTGTTGTAATTACAGAAATGGGCAGATTAATAACTTAGTCATGGTTTCTTGCATTTTTCTCTTCCCTAGTAATGATTAATAACTTGTCAAAATTAAAACTTTGGGGGGAAAAAAAATAGTTCTCAAAAGTATATCTTAAAGATTCACATTGGTGATCCCAATAAAAATGAGTGATCCAAATAATAATCTCACCTCGATTGATTTGTTCTATCGCACCACCACACAACCTGCCTTTCATATTGTGTCAATATGATGAAACAAATAGGTCTGTTAATGCCTTTTTAAAACATGCAAGTAAATGCCTTGGGAGGTTGATAATGGGCTGTACTGACCATCTCATATAATCTACCAGTTTGAAAGTAGCCTGCAATTTGTGTTTGTTTATAATCTTTTATGGAATAAAACTCCTAAAGTTACTCAAAATTTTATTACATACATATATATCACAAGTTTTAATATGTTTAAAATTAAAAGCAAGACCTCATTGCTGAATATGGAAATGTACACCCCTGAGTACCATTCTCCTAGACTATTATTCCCAACTTGAAAATTACATACCATATCTAATTCTTAGCTAATTCTTAGTCAGATTTTATTTATCCTGTTCCTATTGAAGTTCTTTCTTGTGTTTTTATGAACACTTTTTCAGCAACACTTTAACGTTTTGCAAAGAAAAAATACACAAAAACTAATTGCAAGATTTAGGTTTTAAATTCTGCCCTTCTAATGTAACAAATGACAGCCCTCTACTGGTTAATAAATATATAAGCACAAGAAGTACATTTCACAAGAATTTTACATTAATACTATATTTAGACAATATAAAACAATATAAATATATATAGTATAAAATAAAATCAGCCTACAGAAATGCCTGCAGTATTTTATTTGGATCATTAGAAAATATACTATTTCTAGGACTGTAGGGAAACATAGGTCAAGGAAACGGCTGGTTCCTAAATTATATGAACAATATAGACTACTGTAAATCTTCAAAGACAATCTTATCAGACTACAGCTTTTCACACAGTATTCAAAAACTGTAATAAATGTTAATGATAATCATTATGTTATTGTGTAAGGCTTTGTTTTGGTCAGTAAAATGACCTGCAGGTCACAAAAGTCAAATGTTGTCTAAGTAAAAATACCATTTTTCTGATATTTTTATGGTCTAAAACAAGTTTTAAATGCAAATGTGAAAGAGCTTAGTAGCAGACAGCTAAAAATGAGAACCAAAAGCCTGGTATTTGGTACAACAGTTGGCAATACAATCCAGTTTGCAATGAAAAGAATTGCTCATGTATGTTAGCATGAAATTTCGGAAATATGACACATGTATGAGAAAAGTCAAGAATAGCCCTCATATTTTGTTAATTTTTGTGAGTGTGGCAAATCTATAAAGAGTGCACTGTAAAGTGCATCTTCATTAACAGTGTCAACTTGAAAAAGTTTGCAGTAAAAGGAATGTCAGCAGCTGTAAACTTTATTTTCCCTTACTTAGAAAAAAAGAAAAACCAAAAGAAACCCCACTGCAACTGCCAACATGTGACAGCATGAAACAGAGAACTTAAGTATTTCTTTGACTCTACTAGACAGGTGACTCAATGCCCTGATAACGGCATTTTACCAAAAGAAGATAATGTTGGGGGAAATCATGGGAATTAATACCCCGTGTAAGTAAAAGAGATTCAGAACATCCTCCGCACATTCCCATTACGGGAGAGGTTGGCTGTACGCTGTCCCTCTGCCCAGAAACCCTGCACAAAAAGGGGTTTTTGTCTGTGTCCCCCCTGCTTTCTCAGAGGGCGATTTTGCCCCAGTTGAAGCGGCATCCATCTCCCCTGCGGTAGGCCCAGAAAGACTGTGTATTTTAGGAGGGATTAGAGACAAGTTCACCTGCCCTTCACCACGCTGAATTGCAGAGTAACTCTGAGGGGTGTCCTTCACTTTCAGTTGCCTCCCAAAGTAGGTCTGAAGAGTCTCTCAGCCCTACGGGAACAACCAGCCTTTTCTACACTGAGGTAGGGATACTGAAAAGCGAGGTACCAAGAAAATACTGAGGTACTGATAAATTGTGTGAGGAAATGTAGGCGGAAGGTCAGTCAAGTTTGGTTTTGCTGCTTAAGAAATGCGAGCAATTAGTAACAAACAACAAATAACTTGTAGTAAGAAAGGAACAGCCCCCCTCGCTCCCATTTACGCTCAGCACACGCTCCCCACACACACGAGGAGGAGAGGGGGTTTCAGCTCGCCTTAAGAGGAGCCCCTGCCGGGAGCTCGCAGGGCAGGTAAGACCCTTCCCGGCTTTGTTTTCCACGCCGGGGGCCTCGGGACCCGCCTCTCCCGCCGCCATCGCTTCGCCTGAGGCGCCGCGACCTCGGGGCGGGAAGCGCTGGAG